>NC_141759.1:18881549-19581132 GCF_982258835.1 Parasteatoda tepidariorum | reverse complement strand
CTATGAAGCATATGTAACAATTAAATTAAAATTCACAAAAAACAAACAAAAGAATAAACAATTATTAATAAATAAAAAAAAAATTTAATACTAAAAAAACAATTAATAACCGTAAAAAACAAGCTAACAATAAATAACTAGCAAAAAAATCAACAGTTCTGCTTAAACTAACATCTTACAACCTAATATAACTTATTGGTCATTTAATCTGCAACAACAGAAGTCATACTGATGTTACTTTAAGTTGAATTGCGTGTATAAATGAGACATTGCAAAATGTATATTTTTTTCAATGTAAATAAAGAGTTTTGAGTTGATAGTATTTAGTATTATTATTTACCCAATAATCACGAAGTTAAAATTATTTGACGTCACGTCTATGACCTCATTAAGCAATTTTTTAGAGAAAATGGCACGTTGGTGCATAAAGGTTCGCCACCCCTGCTCTAGGTTATTACGAAAGTGGACGAAGATTTACTGAAATTGAAATCGCTTTGTCGTATTGTAATGCAGGGATTCCAACTTTATACGCTTTTTGTAAAAATTTATTCAAGTGGTTCCTAAATTTATGCCGTAATGTATTATCATTTTTTATTCTTTTGAATTAATTTTCCCCACCACTGTACATAGATGATTCCAAAGTTCATATGCATTGCCACATTGTGCATCACTATCGTGGTGAGGCTTTGAAAATATTGGTCAATTTACCAAAAATTCCGTAAACTTTGGCTTAAAATATATTTACCACTCAATAAAATGTATTTAAATAAAAGCGTAGTAGTTGACGGGCCTGGTAATGCATTTAAAATAAAGTTTTTAAATATGAAACCTTCACTACTTTGAATTTATTACCAACTACCTGAAATAAATCCAAGGATTTTAGCAATTACTTGTAAATTTTCTAACTGACGTTGGCATTTTGCTATGCGACAAGCTATTTGGAAAAGTCTAATTGTTTTCTGATATGATTTAATATTGTTTCTGCTTATTGCAATCGATCTATAAGTCCTTAGGCTATTAAGGAAAAGTGCGAAGATTTATTCAACCAGACAAAATTTTCTTAGGCTTATTTCAATATTTTTAGAAAGAGTTCTTTATATTGCATTAAGCTTTCACTACACTGGTCTTATTGCAAACTGTCTGATAAAAATACAAATCAGGCTACTTGAGCAGGGGATATTTTTTCTTACTATCTTGAATTCATTCATGCTCACTAAATTATGACTAAAATGTTTTAGGCTGATTAGTAAATACTAGATGCTTTTCTAATTAGCCTGGCGCATTGCGAAATGACGGCAAATGTTTGCAAGTAGCTGGATCAGCCTACGGCATATGGAAATATGAGATAAATGATCGAATTACCTGGTTTCTCTTCAGACATGACAGTATGGCATAATGCAAGCAGTTTGAAAAATTCGAAGACATTTGGATCACCGCTCTTGATGTCGTCCACTAGGTTATTGTCATAGAACTTGAATTTTTCTTCACGCAATGGATTAAAAGATAGATCCACCGGCTTCGAGTCCTGTCATGGAATCACAGAAAAATATACTAACACGTAGAATGCCAGGGGGGTCACCGGTAACCAGAGAAGCCAAGATTATTAGAAACACATAATTCGAGTAAATTTTTATTTTACTTTTTATTATTATCTTTACTAAAATGGTTTGACGAAATTAATGCAATATAGATTACACAAAAATAGTTTTATTTATATACACAGAGACACCAACTCGCTCGGGACAGCGAATAAATATTTTCAAGTGGTAGTTTGTTAATTGTGGTTCTTTGTTTAATAAATTCAATTTAGAAGATTTTGATCCACCACTATTTCTAAACAATTCGTAGGTTTATATAATTTACCACTTTTATTTGATATGTTATGCTAAACCTTTTTTTATTTATTTTTTTAATTTCCATTGAGCTGCACAATCGGTCTTGCCGATGAGCAGACCTAGTGCGTTCTCCAGAGGTGGTATCCACTCTTTCAGGACCACCACAGTGGGTGAGATACCGTTGGTCATGTTAATTTGGACGTCTAGTTTCTGCCACACTAGATGGCAGCACCGAGACTCTATTTGGATGCTAAAGTGCACTGGGAATTTAATTTTGCCGGAAATGCCAAGAGCCAATAAGGCATTTCAGGGATCTCTTACATGCCGCATAATCATACGACATGGCCGCTGAGGATTTTCTGCATCCCAAAAATCCGGTGTCTGGGCCGCAGACTTGGGCTCAGAAGGCCGACGACAAACCAACTGCGCCACCCAGCCACCTTTCCAGCCAGCCATGCTAAACCTTTCAAAATAAATAGCAAATTTTGTCTAATATTTGCAAATTTAGTTTGTAGTTATTTACCGTTAGGCCACACGGGCAAGCCATGTATAATTAGCGTGGCATTCAACGTGCTAATAAATATTTTTAATGCTATTATACAATACATGAATTATTGTTGGAAGACATAATTATGAAACTTAAATTTGCGTTTAAGCACATAATTGAAAGATAGGCCGACCGGTTTCGTGCCCCGTGATAGAATTATTTTTTAATAACTAATACACTGTAGAACAATTCCTTTTCTGTTTAGTGAGAATTTTGAACGGATCTCCGGCATTTTTGCGTACCTTATTTTAGCTCTACATTTGGTAACTCTCCACAAGCTACAATTTTTATAAACCTAAAATTTACCCTCATGAATACTGAGTCCCTACTTCTCTCTTACATAAGGAGTAGTCGGTAGAAGGTGATAATTAAATTCAATTTAAGATTCGATACGTCGGGATCATTTGTTTTTTGTTTTAAGTGCTTTATTCATAGGAGCAGACAAGTGAATATGGAAGTATATAAACCTATATGTATTTTATGATTTATAAGTCTGTACATTTAGACAAATAAATATACTAAACTAAAATCATCAGTCTGTAGCTTTCCGAACAAAGCTAATTTCAGATTTAAAATTCCTTCTACTCACGAACTAGACAGTAGATGTATAAACGCAATTTTTTTTCTTCAGTGTCATTTCCATCTCTAAAGATCTTTATTTAATATGATAGGGTTGTAATTAATCTCGAAAATAACAAAATGGAAAAAAATGAGAGAGAGCGAGATGCTGCCAGACATGAATTGAAATATTTATTGTGAAATATCAAAACTTCTAAAAAGAAAAAAATAATTGAAGATAGATAAAAATCATTTCATATTTTAACTGTTATTTATTTTAACTGTTGTTTATGACATAAATTAATCGTTATAGGTTGTTAACAAGTAAACTTACTTTTTGTTTATTGCTCCCTATTGTACCACAAATTTTGTATTCCGAAGGTGAAGAATTTTTTTTCCCAACCGCATTTGATTATTTCTCAAATCCATGTAATCGTTCATTTCGTAACTGTTAGCTTAAAGTAAGTTACATAATAATATAATTTTTAATGCAAAAATTTAACAAACCAAAATTTTTTAAACCACATGATTATTTTCTTTTAGATATTGACCTGAATTACTAAATAAATAATCCCAAGAAACTGAAGTGGTAAGATATTATTCACTGAAAATTTCATTCATTTCAAAAATATATAAAAACTTGAAATAACAGCTGACACATTTTAAGCGCTCAAAAACAGGCACCTATCTTCCAGACTTACTGCCAAACGTGAATGCAACAAAACAAATATGATGTAAAATATGTGATATAATAAAAATGTTAAGTTGCCAACAAAAAATGGAAAAATAAAGACTAGAAACGAAACTGAAAAAACCACAGTAGCCAGGGGGGAAAAAGTTTAAAAACGGAACAAGTGATGTCACAGTGACTGAGAGAGGCAAATCAGGGTAAGATACCTTTCCCCTCATCATCAAGAGGTTAGGAGAAACTAATGTCGTTAACAAAAGAATAAGCATTCAACCAAATAAAAAATTCATATAAATTATTCATAAATCTCTTTTGTTTCTTCTTATTCATGCTTGATAAGTTTTGAAAATGGACGCCTGTTTTTGAGCGCTTGAGAAATGTCGACTGTTATTTACAATTTGTGTTTTATGAAACGAATGAAGTTTTTAATCAAGCAATTGAATTACTGTTTAAAAAGATAGATTTGTAAAAAAAAAATAATAATTATTAATTACCTCGTTGATAACCATCGGTTCTCCAGTGACCTCATCGATGACGTCACCATAGAGCTTTCCATTGATGGAACACTTATTGAAAGTCATGATGTTTTGGGTGAGTGTTCCTGTCTTGTCCGAAAAAATGTATTCGATTTGTCCGAGTTCTTCGTTTAGGGTGGTGGTGCGTGCTTTGGCCGGTGTGTCGTTGTGAGCGTAGTACATTTTCTCATCCCAGTTAATCATCAAACTGTGCCAGAAACGGATCACTTCGACGCTGCAAAAATAAACATACTGTTTTCAATAACAATTATTGACAGTGCTTCTTTAACCGCTTCAATAAAAAAAAATATTTGTATGAAAAACTGCAAAAAATCATCATATTTAGATATTTTATTGTTCAAGATAAGGAACTACACTCTAAATTTCCACGAAACCAACATTATTCAAGATAAGGTAGGAAGGTACTTTATTTACGTCGCACTAGAGCTATACAATGGGCTATTGGCGACTGTCTAGGAAACATCCCTGAGGATAATCTGAAAACAGGCCATCGCAATTTTGATCCTCTGCAGAGGGATTGGCTCCCCTGCTTTGGTAGCCCGACGACTTTAGCGCGATGTCGAGCACTTTACGGTAGAACAGTTTAACAGTAACACGCACCGTCGGTCCATACGCAGGCTGATCTGAGTAGTTACCCACCCGCTTACTGACCGCAGCCAGTGATGCTTGACTATAGTGTTCTACTGGGAACTGGGTCATTACGATCAGTTGACTGTGGGACCAAAACAATTAGAGCTTAATAAGTTTACTTAATATGTTTAGTACTATTTCGTTTCCATCCGACATTAAGACATCTTTTCGATATTTTAAAGATTTGTTTACGTTTTTTTTTTTTTTTTTTTGAAGTAACACTGCGATGCTTTTGAGTTTTTCAAAATCAGCCAGTCTCAAATGATAAAGAACTAAAACAGAACACAGATGAAAAACAGTTAAAACTAAGCACACATGTCAATCAACCGTGGTCAAGCACCCAGTTCCGTTTTTTAAGGCTCTATCTCTTAATAACCATGATAGAAATGCCACGTAATTCTGACACCTATCGGACGACGTGGACAGTCCATGAGCTGGTACCCATCTCTCCAAACTTCCACACCACAACCAACAAGAGGACTGTCTGCCACTCCAGGTTAAACGCGTACCTTGCTAAGAATGCTAGCCAGATGTTTTGTCATCTGTCATGATCGAACTCAGTACCCCCAGCTCTTCTGCCAGTGGTGGAAGCGAGGCTGCGACACTGGAGTCTTTTATTTTTATTATTTCTTATATCGTGCCCTTTCTACATAAATCCTATATTTCTTCTATATTGCCTATCAAATTAAAGATAAATGTAACTGAGAAATTTAACAAGACTCTTAATTTTTCTATGTTGCAAATACCAAGAAGAATTGTAATTTATTACCATCATTAATAACAGCTTGTTCAATAAGTTTGATGTTAAACAGATAAGTTAAAAAAAATAATGTTTTATTTTTAGTGTTTGCCTTTATTTTCAGATAATTTTCTTTAAAAGAATCAGCATACAAGAACCTATATGCAAAAATAATGCTGAAAATTATAAAAATATCAACATTTTAAAATTTACATTGTTTTACTTATATTCGTAATTGTTACAAAGGCCTTTAATTGTTTCTCCATATGGTCAACCCACTAAGAAAATTAAGATAACCTTAATAGTAATTTCCTATTTCGTTGAAATTCTAAATAATAAAACTTTTCACAAAAAAAATGTCTGATAAACTTGTGGAGGATATAGAATAGCATTTAATGTAATGTAATTTAGACAAATGTAATTTAGTTCACTGGTCACTATAAAAGATAGATAGGTAGTCAAGTCGCACAGGTTTTTCTTTTTAATATCCCTCATTAAACAGCCAACCCAATTTTGAGTTTATGACTGTCAATGTCCCTTTGCCTAGTAATTTTGAACCCAATCCGGAAGACAAGGGAACTTCTAGATTACACATTTGAAAAATTATCCTTCGTGTATGAATTTTGATGGAATTAACCCGGATTTGCATAACACGGTGACGAAAACTACGCCAATCTCCTACGGTAAGCCCGATGGCAAGGAAGTTCTAACCCATGAACCGTTTACCACTTCGAATATTTTACGTGAGCACTGTGATAGGTGCAAGCCAGGAACAGAATTCATATCAACCAACCACTGATGGGATTCGAATTTGACTACCTCATTAAGAGGAGAACGTTCTATTCCCTGAATCACCGCGGTTCTTTATTGTCGTACAAATATAATAAAGGTCAACTTAAACAGATGGTCAACTTAACATATTTTACTGTATGTTACTTTTTCAGATGCCATGTTCCTTGTCAGGGCTGAAAGCCCTTATATAGCAAGACGGAAAGGAGAAAAATCTGGTACGTAAGACATTTCATTCCAGCATTTTTTTCGAAAAAAATAAAATATCTGTAACTATCAAGATTTCTTTTGTAGTTTTAGCATATATATAAAACTACTTCTTTTCCAAGATAAAGTGGATATTGCTGAATAGTTTAAAAGAAGAATAAGTAAACTCCTCCCAAAAACTAGCTATATTCGAAAAGGTTTTATTACCAGCCTTTCCTCTTTTCCGTCTCGCTTTCACCCCTGTTCCTTGTCTCAGTTACAAATGATAATAAGTATCAGTTTTTTTTATAAAAAAAAGTGGCAGTTAAACCTACATCTAACAAAAATTTATTATTATCTTTTAGTGTAGAATATTCATAACTGAATCAAATTATGAAAATAGTCTTGAATGATAAAAACGCTATTCATGGAAAACTGACGAAAATCTCACCTTACATAGAGAGATATAGGCACGACGGTATTCATTACGATTCCATAAGAGAAAAATACAAGTACAGCTGTGACGGTGGCTCCACCTGTTATTGTTTCAGGCACTGCTGAATCCCAAGGCAAATATTCACGGAAATGTTGACCTGTTACTGTTTCCCATATACCACAGGCCACAGTACAAAACAGGCAAAGACTCATTAGAAAAAACACGATCTGCAGAGAGGAAGAAAATATCGTTAGAACAATAAAAAACTGCAATAAGATTAACTCGTTGAACACCGCGTCAGAAATCGGTGGCTGACACTGGACTTTCCATTTAGGCAGCGTCAACCACCGGTGGCTGACACTGAAATCACATTTAGGCTGCGTCAACCACCGGTGACTGACACTGAAATTACATTTAGGCCGCGTCAACCGCCGGTGGCTGACACTGAAATTACATTTAGGCTGCGTCTGCCACCGCTTGCTGACACTGACCTTTCACATAAGCCGCGCAAAACAGCAGGCTGACAGCGTATAACATGATATAGAATAATAAAATTTTCACTCTTTTATGGAATTGTAGAAAATTTATTCACAATTTACTTAATTATTGCGATTCTTGGCTTTATAAATTCAATTTAGTACATTTTTATCTATCACTATTTTTAAGCAATTCATAGTGTTATATAATTCACCACTTTCAATAAGTATGTCATTCCAGTCCAAGCCTTTGCAGAGTGCGGTTGTATTATAACCAGCTCTGTGCGAATCATGTCTCATCGAACTGCTCGCGGCGGAAAGGTTAGCCCTACCGCCCACGGACCTCATCTTTTGATGCTGCATCTAAGTTGGATAACGGTATTTACCGCCCAGCGACTATGATATTTGGCAAACTTGAGACCATCTACTCTCGATTACTTCTGATCTAGAAGAAATGAACAAACTGAATGATATCTTTGTACAGACATACTTAACAACGAGTCATTCTTACTACCTGGGACTCGCCGGTGGAGCTTTCCATGCCATTCAAGCCATTAGTGCCAGACCGAAGATGCTCTCTTCTGCAAAGACTAAGGAGCCTCCACCCGAGAGTAACCCACAAACTCCCACTACTACAGATGACCAGAAGAAGGAAACAGAGCCAGCAGACGAGGCAGAAATACTGCCACCAGAGCCAATGGAATCTGAAACGACTACTAATCCCATAGAGTCAACAAAACCAGAGCAGCTAGCTCCAACTCCTCCAAGTGATATCACTGATAGTATTCTCACAGAACAACAGGAAAAGCCTGAGCCAACAGTTCAACAAGAAATAAAATCACAGATAGGGGATAACACCGAACCTCCGAAAAAGAAAAGGAAGAAGAATCTTCCTCCTCAACCATCAGAAAGCATGGATATTCCATCCGTTAACAACAACCCAGATCCTGTAGTCACACCTGCAGCCCATCCAGCAGAAGAGACCACAGACAAGAAACAGACCGAGAAACTGCAAAATATCAGCAGAAATCTTAAATTTCTTATTAAAGGACTTTCAGAAGATTCCAAAACAGAGACTTAGAAGAAAGAACTCATAGCTATTGGTCGACATCCAATCAGAGTGGAGCAGATGAAGAAGAGGCGGGGCCAAGGATACAAGCTCCTCCCCCTCTTTCTGATCATACTGCCAGATAGCCCAGTGAACAGGGACTTCTACAACATCAAGGAGATTCTCTCTACAAAAGTCCAGATAGAGCGATTCAGAGGAGGTCGCTTCGACATACAGTGCTTTAGATGCCAAAAATTTGGCCATACTCAAAAGAACTGTTCTGCCGATCCTGCCTGCATGAAGTGTGCGGGGGATCACTTCACATACAAATGCACAAAACCAAGAAGCCTGTCAGCCACTTGCATTAACTGCAATGGAGCGCATCCCGCCTGTTTTACAGGCTGCGTTGCGAGACCAAGCCGAAAGCCACTACCAAAGAAGAAAGAGCACAGGAGTGCTACTGATACTGCAACCAGATTTCTGCACATCTTCCGAGAGATGCAGGAGCTACTTCAAAACGAGGAGCTAGTCCAGCTTCTCCGTTCTCTCCTACCTGAAAACAAGACATAGGGACTATACCTCTCCCACCAAGCCATCTACACCTTTTTGATAAAGACATTATTCCAGGCGCCTACGGGCACTACTACAGGTGAAGAAGTGAAGTGTCCGCTTCGCGGACAGGGACTTCGTACATAACCTCAGCCTAAGCCTAATAAGTATGTCAGGCTAAACCTTTCAAAACTAGCAAAATCTGTCTAATATTTGCAATTTTAGTTTGTAGTTAATTACAGTTCAGACGGGCAAGCCACGTAAAATTATTTCAACGTGTTAAAGAAAATTCTCAATTTTGTTTATTGATTATATAGTTTATTTTCAAACGAATCAGCAACTATAATGACGAAAAACATGACAGTTATTTCAGAATCTTAACTTTTTGATATTAACTTTGAAATACCAATATATTCTACAAAACTAGAATTAAAAATCAAATTTCCCTTAGCAACTTTTATCTGAACCTCTTTTGAGGTAAATTTTTTTAAATTTAATTTTGGATATATATATATATATATATATATATATATATATATATATATATATATATATATATATATATACATACATACCTGCCAACTTTTAATCCCTTCCATTATGATTTTTCTCAGTGGTATTAAAATGGAATTAAAATTTCAATTTTAAGCAAAAAAAAAAAAAAAAAAAAAAAAAAAAAAAAAAAAAAAAGCTTTGTATTTGAAAAAGCTTAAGCTGACAACTGCGATATTAAATCTTATTAATATATATGCTTAATTTTTTTAAGAATAGTGGTGATCAAAATCATTTAAAAATTAAGTTTATAAAAGAAAAAATAGTACTATATGTTTACTACCACTTTAAATATGAAAATAAAATTTTACGCCAAATGCGTAAAAGTTGGCAGGTATGTATATATTAGATGGAAGCATATTTGGATGCCAACTGCTCCGGACACGCCAAAATAATTAAAAAAACGATAAGTATCTTCAAGTAAATTTTGCAAATATTCGTCTATTTTTGCTAGTTTTTTAATAAAAGTATTGATTGTCCTAAGTACTATAAAGTGGTGAATTATATAAGCCTATGAATATTTAGAAATAGTGTTGGATAAAAATCTACTAAATTGAATTTATTAAACCAAGAATCCCAATTGATGAACTACCACTTTAAAATACATATTTGCTGTCCGGAGCAAGTTGGCGTCTCTGAAAGGTGTTAAGCTGTACCCTATTTCTGTTTAAATAAACCTTAGTATGTAATATTTACTAGTACTATAAATAGGTCCTTTTATTATATAGGTCCTTTTATTTTTATAGGTTGCAGCAAGTTTGAACGGTATTAAGGTACAACAAGTTCTAAAATCTTTCACATTTTAAGTAAACGAGTTCTATTTATTACTGGTAGGAGATTTTAGCTATTAATTACACACACTTCGAAATGTAGATATTTCGAGAACATAATGCATGTTTTTATGGTTCAGCTTGACCAATTAAAATGACAATGTAGCAACGGTGAGGACAGAGCCCCAAACCAGCATTTCGCTCAACAATCTTTTACTTTTCTTATTTAAAAGCAGTCATCCATCTGCTTAAGACTTGATTCTCTAAAAAAAAGAGCTAAAAAACAGCAATAGGAAATATAATTAACTGGTTTTCAAACTCTTTCAAACTAAAGAAGGAATTCGGGAGAGTCCATCATTGTTTTGTTGCTCAGAAGCTAACGTTAATAGATTACGTAGTTAGTTGATTGAGTAAGCGAGAAATGATGAAAGCGGTTAGTGAGCACTATTCAAATCAATAATTGAATTAACTTTTTCTTCAAAATCCAGGGTCAGTAGAAAAAAACATTCTATTTTTTCTTATGAAATTTCTATTCATATCTTATTATTAGGACGTTAGTATTGTGTTTTGACTTTTAAAAGCGTGATTCATTTTTAATCATCACCTCCTACATCAGAAAGCCTCCACACGGTTTATTATAAATAGTCTGCGCTGACTATTTAAAAAGTGAACCAGTTGTTCACATCAACCCAAAATCTTTTTTAAAAATAATTGAGAGAAATTTATAATATATATTTGAGAATTGAATCTGTAGTGGTTGACAAGTAAATAAGACAAACCAATCATATTCATAAATTAAGCAAATTTTTTAGACATATATTTGCTATCACTTTCTTATTTTTACTAAGTTTTGTATTAAATGGCTATTTTGTAAACTGGTTTACCCTCATAGTGGTTTGATCGAACTACCTACAAGAAACTTTGTAGAGGTTTTCATTTATAGGGAGAGTTGGTTTGTCTGTTTATATTACATTATTTGTGTTTAGAACACATTGTTATAACTTTATTTATAATTTTTTTTAAATATAAAAGCTATTTAATGAATCGAAGAAGATGTTTTGTAATGATACCGTAATAACATGTGATATTATTTGTGCTTTTTTTCAAGTTGTTTTAACTTTTTTTCTTTACAATTTGTTGGACGTACTAAAAACAATAAATGTTTTCACACTGTTTCTACATTAAAGTGCTTGGTTATGGTATCAAAATGATCGTATGTCTGTTTATGCATAGCTGCCAACAATTAAGGATTGCTCGTAGCATTTAATTTTAATATTGAAAGTGGTAATGAAGTTTCTTTTTAATACTTGGAATGATAAATTTAATTTATTATAAATTTGACAACCACTAAATGCAACTAAATGAACCTTGTATATGAGAGCAAACTACATGAATGAAAATGAGTGCAAACCATAGTCGCTCGCACCATTGTTTCGCGCCATTTACAATTACATTAAACTTAGTCCACTTGGAAAATACCTCTTCAGAAAGAGCGAAAGTTGAGAGTTCTGATTTATGTAGCATTATTAGTGCTTTTTTTTCCCCTCGTGCTGTTTTAAATTTGTCTTTAACAATTTGAATGATCTTATTGTGTATCGACTTTAGAGAATGTGTTTCGTTATAGTATCTAATCGATTGTATATCTGTTTCTGTAACATTATTCGTGCCTTTTTTTCTTATTTTTACGAATCGTTTGGTATATTAGAGAACATAAATCTCAAAAAACTTTTTTTTGTTTGAAAAAAAAATATTTTAATGTCGAAATTATTAAGAAAATGACTCACACCAACAATGATGATATTAAGGATCGTTCAAGGCTTGTAAAGCATTAAATGTGCTTTATTTTCGCGATGTTTTAACTATGTCTTTACGATTTGAAAGCTCTTAAATGTTCTTACCCTATTTCTACTTTAAAGAAGGTGCTTCGTTATAGTACCGAAGCGATTGTATGTCTGTTTCTGCGACATCATTTTCGCTTTTTCTTGTTCTTCTTTTACGAATCATTTGATATATATTAAAACACATAAATTACACAAACAAAAATTATTTATTAAAAAGAAACTCTGATAATGGAATTAGTAAGAAAGTGACTCACACCGATAATGATGATATTGAGGAGCCTGTCAAGGCTTGTGCGCTTGAAGATTGTTTTCCCGGAATTTTGCATCAGTTTGGTGTCACGTCCGGCGAATATGACAATTCCGTAGCACCAACGTGTGTTCCTCAGAACACACCCCCTATACAGGATTTTGTCGTTGTCAAGGGAATATGTCTCCCCTTCCCACTTCAATGTACCCTCAAACTTGCTAAGATTGTTGTTGGGAGGCTCACAAATGATATCACCTGCAACAGAATACAAAATGATTAATTATCAATCAACCTTTAACATTTTGCACTCCGATGTCATTCATCTCTGAGTATCACCATCTACATCGGAAAGCCTCTACACGGTTTTTTGTAAGTACCCTATTGGAAAAAATTCCCAGTATAAAAATTTTTATACCGGCTTATGAAACACCGGTTCCGGTATGATACTGGATCCAGTATTATACCGGACCCAGTATCATACCGGAACCGGTGTTTTATAAGCCGGTATCAAATTGATCCCAGTATGATACCGGAACCAGTATCATACCGGAACCGGTGTTTCATAAGCCGGTATCAAACTGATCCCAGTATGATACTGGAACCAGTATCATACCGGAACCGGTGTTTCATAAGCCGGTATCAAACTGATCCCAGTATGATACCGGAACCAGTATCATACCGGAACCGGTGTTTCATAAGCTGGTATAAAATTTATTCCAGTATGATATCGAACCCAGTATCACTAGTGTACTACACCCAGTAAACTGGGATGGTGTAACAATTTATTTTTAACACAAGTATAGTGAGGTACTACAGTTTAATACAGGAAGGTTAGAGAACTGCTCTGAATGGGAAAATAAAACATTGATACGAGTAAATAAATAAAGTCACCTGGTTTATACAGGGAACTAAAACACTTTGTCAAAAGCTATAGTTTGCATTATGTTTATAAACTGTTTTTAAATAAACTGTTTTTTTTTTAAACTTCTTCACAGTTAATGTAATTTTTTTAATAATTAATATATTAGAAATAATTGTCAATAATATTTGAATCTAAAATACTACACAAAAAATGTTTTGCAGCAACATAAGAAAAGTGTAAATGTATTCTTCATATTTTATGAAAATTGATTGGGGATTAGAAATATTATGTAATGAATAGTCAAAAACTGACTAAAGTCAAAATCATAATTTTTATATCCTTTGTAATTACAAATTTGAATGATAAATTTTGTTAAATAAGCCTCGGAAATATTTGACAAATGCAAATTCATATGCACAATAAGGAGACCGTGTGAAGTGTATATATCTATAAATATAAATTTAAACAATCTAATTATAAAATTATGATTTCATATAAATCAATTATCTTTGGTTTATATTTGTAATTGATAAATAAAATTGAATGCAAATAACACATATAATATTTAATGTTCGAAATGCCGCAAAAAATATTTGAAATGAATCTAATTTGACACTGTTCATTTACTTTGAAATCAGGCATTGTAAAATATAATTATATAGTTATGTTACATTTTGATCAATGTACTTGCTTGCCACTATAGATTTAAATACAAACCATTTTAATTTTAGATATATTTGATATTTAAATTATAGTCAACTTTAATCATTCAAACATAATAGTGGTTAGAGTAGTAATTATAGCTACAAATAAAATCTTAAATGACACAAGTTATTAACTAATATAAATAAAAATTTTGAATTCTTTTACTCTGTCATTCTATTGACATTTTACTTAAGATCCCTTGACTTAAAGCACAATTTGATATAGTCATTTTCTATTTGAAGTATTTAATTTTTATAATTTACCTATCACATAATATCTGAAAATTAAATTAGGAAAGAAAGTTATCGCCTACAAAAGTTAAATCTCAAGAGCGAATTATTTATATAACGACACATGTTCATAAATAATAAAATAAGCCTAAATTTTAGAAGGATTTTCTTATCTCACAATTGTTTTGAACTCAACAAGATATAATTAATATAATAATTAACATACATACTGAATAAAAACACACGACACAAAATTAAAACTTTTAAACATTGAATATGACATAATTTAAACTCTGCCTTCAATAAGATATAAGAATTACACAATTACTAAATGATATAAACATTACCATAACAGCCTAAAAAATATTAATCTTTTTATAATCAAACGAAATCAGTATAGTCATATTTTAGTAGCAAAATAAAAAGTATAGCATTCAAATAGTTGATTGATTCAAATAGTTAAAATATTATATCTTCCTTGTTGTAGTTCATTTCTACTTTTTACAAATGCAACCGTCGTTTGCAGGCCTTATCTGCGTCAACCATGTATGATTGAGCGCACGCGAGCATGAAATGGACGGACGTGTGAAGGTCTAGCGTCATACAATCGTTCCAAGCTTAATGGAAAGACATCTTGCTTTAGAGGATGAGATTTGTAGGATTTCACACCATTCCACAATTTTATTCACAGTCAACTGCAGTTGACGTTCAATGATGCGCACGTCAAATCCTGTACATGACATGTTCGGATCGTCAACATATCGTGAAACAAATACGGAAGGCGGCAGCACGTTCAAGATTTGTGATACATGAATAATGAAGAGTTAACACTTAAAACACTGCCTTGAGGGACGCCTTCAGCCTGACTGAAGAGATCAGAAAATATAGTTCCCATCTTTACTCGAAAATACCGCTTCGACAGAAAGTTCTTGAGAAAGATGGGTAGATTTCCACGAAGTCCTATGTCGTAGAGTGTCTTCAAAATTCCGTACCGCCATGTCCGATCGTAAGCCTTCTCAATATCAAAGAAGATAGAGACAAAAATGCACTTTCCAACAGTCACTTTTCCAGTCTAGTTGGAGGTTGTCTGGTTGTGCAGGATCCCTCACTTTTCTTTAATGTCGACCTCTTATTAGAATTATCTTTCTCACTTCACCAAAAAAGAGCCAGCAACAATGTCTCCATTTAGAGCTCCTAATATAAACAAAATTTCAATTAACATTAATTGTAAACTAAACAACAATTTCAAAAAATCTCATTTTTAACATTGCATACCTTATCTTTTAATATTATGCTTTATCTGTTTATGCTAAATTTTAGATTACAATGTTGATTAAGTTAATATTTCAGATTGCAGTGCTAATTCCATTAGACATTTTTAACATTAAGTAATATTGAAATACACAGACTGCAAATAAATAAAAGATTAAAATAAATTATTTTAAATTAAGAATAAACAGTTTATACAGTAAATAAACTAATTTATACATTTAGGGATACATTAGGGTTTAACTAATTTATACAGTAAAAACAATTTTTCAGAATAACTATTAAGTATGAAAAATGCAATTGCAAATACTACATATTTTTCAACTACTATACCAATCAATTATAAATATACTCAATATTTCAACTGGCTAATTGAAACTTAGATCAGCGCGACAATAGTAAGAAAAAATAATGGTCCACCAAAATTTTATTATTTTTGTAATTTGAAAGAGATTTCTAATAAAGGGAAGTTAATGTCTAACATAGGTATCTCTCATACTACCCACTTCTAGTCGACAACACAAAAGAATTCACAAACGCCCACATCATGAAAGCACATTACCAACCTACTTTTAGAGTGACTCCATGCAAAAATTTAAGTATGAATGATCTGAAGTAACTTTTGACCATTTTAGTTTCAGTACAATAGTTTTTAAACAGTTCAGCTCATAACTTTGTCAAAAGGTTAACATTTAAATACATTATCATGGCAAAGCATATTAAAGGTTTTAAACATAAAATTAAAATTTGAACTTTTCAGAGGCAGAACTTAGAAGTAAAAATATTGAAACATTTAAATCTGCATATACTTTTTACATTCATTAAAATCAATGAAGCATTCAGTTCCATTTTATAATTAATTTGTAACTATAATATGAAAACTTGCAAACAGGCTTCACTAATTCAATTTATCAACAAACTGAATATCTTTATGTACACTGTATCACTTTTATGTACAAAGAAATATAATGAATTCAGGACTGCCAACTGCTATGTTTTTAGCAAAATGTTTTATTGATATTGTTAACTAAAACTTTCAGAATTCTTGGAATTTTGCAAACATCTTAAAAGCATCAATAAGGAGAAATTAAAACAAGAAAAAAAAACCTCCAGGCGAAATTAAAACAAAAACATTAAAGAACAGGACCAATTTAAAGAGTGTAACTCGCAGCCATCCCAGCCAAATCTCTACTAGTCTTTCTTTTTTAAATAATAAATAAAATTTGTAAGCTTAAAATCTTTTAGGCATCTTGACAGTTGTATCTGGTGTAATGGATCTTGACTCTGAAACATCCCTAAATGTAGATTTATAAAGGATAAAATAACTATCGAATTTTTAAAAAAAATTCTATAATAGTTTGCATGTTGAATATGTCAAGAACAAGAAAAACATACCTCTATTGAAATAAAAATAATAGGCTGTTTTCCAAATCATTTCTGAAAAAAAAAATTGATTTAGAAATTATACAATTACAAAATATATGTACACTATTAACTAGGCAGTAATATCAAACTTTTAAGTATCAACTACTTTGTTTTTAAAATGTTATTTTAGTTTATCTGAAACTTCATGGTACCAACAGTTAATAAAATATAATTATAATTAAATGCTTTAAAATAAAATTAAACATTAAAAATAACAAAAGAATTTGAGATTAACACTTAATTATATAACGCGAAGTTTCCAAATATTATATAAAACTAAACAAATAATTAATTTGTCAATAACGGTGATATTAATGAGAATTTATGTAAAAAGAGAATTATTTCAATTAAAGTTTCATTAAGAAACCCAGGAAAAAACATTAAAAATACTTTCCTCTCATGCAATGGAGTCTCAATGCAATGAACCCCATATCAAATGCACATGCAGTAATAATTCAAGAATAATATATATGTCTTGATTACTTTAAATATTACTGAATCATACGTTTTAACATTATTGTAACTAACAAAGATGCAAATAAAAGCAAGAAATAAAGATAAAAATACACTTACTAGAATATAACGTCATTCTTCCCACGATGCTTCCATGATGTAAACAAGATTAGTTGGCTGTGAAGTTCAGACAGAGGAACGGAAAGAACTAGAAAAACTGAGCTGTATAGATCAGCTAGCGTGATATAGATTTAACGAACGAATTCATTGCTTCACGCTAGCTCGATGGATTTAACGAACTACTAAAAGTCGATTCTCGTCTTTTCGTGATTATTCGTTTCTGAATTAATCGCTCTTTTTCTCTTTTATAGATTCAATTGAATTAACTATATAGTAACAAAACAAATTTATTTATTTCATTCGAAAAAAGTTTAGTTTGTTTTATGATTTAAATTTATTAATCACAAATTTCAAAAACGGACTGAAATTTATAAATTAATGAAGGAGAGTTGTATGTTTGAAAATAAAAAGTTGAGATTTTATATCAATTTTTAATTTATGTAAACATATTTCCTTTGCTACGAAGTTGTTTTTGTTTGAAACCTGAACTAATTAATTTATTTCTCGAATTGATAAATTAGTTTCGGTTGGGAATAACATTGTTCTAGAATAAATTCAAATAAAATAAATAAATAAATAAAAACATTTTATAAAAAAATTTAACAATTAATAATATTCTTTTATCATCATGACTTTGATTAAAATAAATTTTGCAAATCAAAAAATAAATGAGTAAATAAATAATACACGAATAAAAACACAATCTATTATTAAATTACTTTTCTTGGAAAATTACTAACATTTAAATGACTTTAAGCAGATTTTAAAGTAATTAAAATGTGTAAAAATCTTACTCAAAAACTTCCTTTTTCTTCAAAATTATAAAATGATTTTAATATTTTTAAATATGTATTTTTTTCAATTAATGTATATAGAAAATATATGCTTTCACCGCCCTTGATATCGTATACGTAAAGAATTCTAATAAAAATCTAAGAAATTAAGTATTTGAAATAAGTATATAATAATAAAAAAAAAAATAGACGAAGTTTGATAATGTCAAAACTGTTAGATTTCCAGAAAAATATGTACTTACTAAGAATGGAGCTATATTTTAAAACTACTTTAAAACTCCCAGTATGTTTGAAAACTGGTATAAAAATTTCCAGTACGATTTTATATCTCGTGTCGAAATTTCCAGTATGATCCATACTGGTTTTAAATTTCTGATATAGTGCCATACTGGTTTTACACTTTCCAGTATGGAACTATATTGGTTTTAAAATTTCCCGTATGGTGTTATACTGGTTTTAAAATTTCCCGTATGGTGTTATACTGGTTTTAAAATTTCCCGTATGGTGTTATACTGGTTTTAAAATTTCCAGTATGGTGCTATACTGGTTTTAAAATTTCCAGTATGGTGCCATACTGGTTTCAAAATTTCCAGTATGGTTATACTGGTTCTGGTATCATTTTTACTGGTTTTTGATACTGGTTTTAAGATTTTTTTCCAATAGGGTAGTCTGAGCAGACTATTTAAGAAGTAAACCAGTTGTGCGCATGAGCCCAAATTTTTTTAAAAAAGTAACCGGGAGAAATTCATCATATACATTTGAGAATAGAATATACGATGGTTGACAAGTAAATAAGACATACTAATTACATTCATAAATTCAAAGAGATTTTAGCATATACTTGCTACCACTTTTTATTTTTACAAGATTTTCGATTACATGGCTCTTTCGTTAACTGGTTTACCTTCATAGTTGTCTGATCTGACTACTTATAAGAAACCGTGTTGCTCTGAGGCACCAGGAACAGTCACCTTTCCAAAATAAAAACTTTTATACCTTAATAACTAGCAACCACATTATTTTAAGAATTTTAAAAATTATGTAAAAATACTGTTTTGTGCATATATCAAATGAATTAGTGCTTATATTAGTTCAAACAGCATGATAAAGTACACAGGGATACTAGCATTCTACGGTTTGTATGAAATTTTTTTTCAAATAGTAACAAATTTCATATTTAAAAGTGAGATTCATAGTTCAATAAATTTGACTTAAAGTTATTTTCCTAATCTCTAAATGCAAATCATGCGAAATTTCATATAGAAAGTTTTTATCCATTTTGTTTTTATCTAGGTAAGTTTTTTAAAATGCTCGCGAAATTAACACCAAAATTCTGAACTGAATCTTCTAAGAACTTGGAAAATTAAGCGACCATCTGCAAATTTTAGTCCGTAATCCCCTGTAGTTGTAGTTCGTACACAAGCGCTTTACGACTTGCGACCCGACCATAGATTGTAAAGTGATTTGTGCTTGTCTAGTTGTCTAGGGCCCTAAGAAGGTCCATTTTTTTCATTCTGTTAGTGGGCAAGTGAAATGAGATTAGATTATTTAAACAATTTTCCAAATTCAAATACAAATTAAAACTAATTAAAAAGCACGTTAAACTGTTGATTTAGTAAAAGGGATGTATTAGTTTGTTTACCAGATTAGAGAGGGTGAATGAAACGTGTTTAAGTTATTCGATTTATGAAACATTTTTTATCCTTTAGTATTCAGTAAGAACATTTGAAATATAGTGATATTAACATCATCATTTGAAGACAGATTTTGAGTCGATAATTTCTGGAAAATTGGAAAAATTAGTAATTATTTTTTATTATCTTATTCAGGGAGGAGTAAAATAAAATATTTTCAGTCAGGAAATTGTCCTAAAGAAAAAAAAGGCTTCTAACTTCTATGGAGTTAACTTTTATATATATATATATATATATATATATATATATATATATATATATATATATATATATATATATATATATATATATATATATATATATAAGAAAACACGAAGAAAGTTAAGAAAAACAATAAGTTTCATTTATTGCGCTTAAGCTGCAAGTAAACAGAACTCATTAGATAAGTTCAAAATGAAGATAAAACAAAGAAAAATTATAGACATATGAAAAAGGGGGGGAAATAATAAGTAAAAAAATAACAAACAACAGTTTAAAAAAAAAAAGGAGGGAATTTTATTTAAAAAACCGGAAAAAAAGAGATATAATCTTTTCATTAGCCCACACGATTATATCCGCACTGAAATTTTTTTTAAAAAAAATTACAACGAACAAAATAGAACACAAAAAGTAAATATAAGTAAAAATAACATGTAAAAACAGAAAATAAAACAAAATAAAAGGGAAAAACAGTATAAAAAATGGACAATAACGCGAGTAGCGAAATCAGATCTACTTACATGGACGGGAAATTTTTCAAGAATGATTTAAAAATGTTTTCGCAGAAAGATTGCCAGATTACAAAATATGAAAACAAACGCGCAAATTGAGTGTAACTAGAGGGTTTTAAAGTGCCGTTCTTACTGCACTGCTGAAGTGATTTGTTATTCTGTGCATTGATTTGTTAGTTACCAAGGATGGGCCCGAAATGGATCTGCGCAAAGTAATATTACACTGAATAATTTTAAAAATTGTCCATAAATAGTTTTAGAAAATAGATGTTTATTTAAGAAAAAATATAAAATAGAAAAGAGAAACATAAATTGCCTGTTTTGCAAATAATTTTAGCCACAGATTTGCGCGAAATGGATTAGCACATGGAAAAATTATATAAATTAACAAGGAAAAATTTTTTTAATAGATAATTTTAACACGGATTTGCCCGAAATGGATTTGCACATGGAAAAATTAACAAAGAAATAACTGTTGTTTGTTATTTTTTTACTTATTATTCCCCCCCCTTTTTTCATATGTCTATAATTTTTCTTTGTTATATCTTCATTTTGAACTTATCTAATGAGTTATATATATATATATATATATATATATATATATATATATATATATATATATATATATATATATATATATATATATATATATACAGAGAGAGAGAGGAAGAGAATATATGGAACTAATAATTAGTGGTGATTACGGATTGTGCACTGTTCAGATGAGGATAAAAATTAAGCTTTCTTGTTGAAAGTAATTTAAGTACTAGTGAGGCAGTCATGCATTAACTCTGCATAAACGTTTACAACTGTTTCCTCCGTTCCATATAAATCCCAACCAAACAGTACAATTTTTCAAAGAAATTAATATTGTTACCGAGTTCCGACGGACTTTAAAAATTGCCGAAAGGGTGGTAGATGTAAACCAGATTTCACGGTATTTCCAAAAAACGGCTACATTTAAATATATTAGAGAACAAAATTTTTGGTTTTGATTTTTACGTTGAATAGCCGACTCAATTCCGTCGCCTTGTTATGCATAGAGAGATGCCAACTTGCTCCCGACAGCAAATAAATATTTTAGAGTGGTAGTTTATCAATTGTGATTCTTAATTTATTAAATTCAATTTAGCAGATTTTTATCCACCACTATTTCTGAATTATTCGTAGGGTTATATGATTCACCAATTTATTGTAATTACATTAACAGCCACCTCGTAGACTGCTAAACTCAAACGTCTTTTATTTTAACTTTTTATTTTATTTCATGATGCATGGGATATTGGCATACCTGTCAACTTTTACGCATTTGGCGTAAAATTTTATTTTTATATTTAAAGTGGTAGTAAATATATACTATATTTTATTTTAAAAACTTAATTTTTAAATGATTTTCAAATCATGTCTCATCGTACTGCCCGCGGCGGGAAGGTTAGCCCTCCCGGCCGCTCACGGACCTTATCTACTGATGTTGCAATTAAGTTAGACAAACGGTTTCTACCGCCTAGTGATTATGACACCTATCAGATTAAAGATCATCTACTATCGATTACATCTGATGTTGAAGAAATGAATAGATTGAGCAGTATTTACGTAAAGACTTTCCTCGAAACACAGGATCGATACTATTTGGGTCTCGCCGGTGGAGCCTTTCATGCCATTCAAGCCTTAAATGCCAGACCGAAGAAGCTCTCTTCCATTAAGACTATGGAGCCACCACCTGGGAAAGACTCGCAAACTACCACCACTACAGATGACCAGATGAAGGAGAAAGAGCCCGCAGCCGAGGCAGAATTACTCCCCCCTGAGGCAATGGAATCTGAAATGACGCCTAATCCAATCGAGCCAACAAAGCCAGAGCAGCCAGTTCCTACACCTTCAACTAAGATCACTGATAGTTATCCCGCTGAACAACAGGGAAAGCCTGAGCCATCTGAACAAGAAAAAGAAACACAGAAAGAGGAAATCGAACCTCCAAAAAAGAAGAAGAAAAGGAAGAAGAAAAATCCTCCTTCAGAACCCTCAGAAAGCATCCCACCTGCAACCAACATTCCCGAACCTGTAGTCTCACCTGCAGCCCATTCAGCAGAAGAGATCACAGATCATAAACAGACTGAGAAACTGCATAAGATCAGCAGAAAACTTAAATTTCTCATAAATGAACTATCAGAAGATTCCAAAACAGAGACTTTGGAGAAAGAATTTACAGCAAATGGTCGACGACCAATTAGAGTGGAACAACTGAAGAAGAGGCAGAACGAAGGATACAAGCTCCTCCCCCTTTTTCTGATCATACTGCCAGATAGCCCAGAGAACATGGATTTCCTCAGCACCAAAGAGATTCTATCATCTAAAGTTCAGATAGAGCGATTTAGAGGAGGTCGTTTTGACATACAGTGCTATCGATGCCAAAAATTTGGCCATACACAAAAGAACTACTCATCTGATCCAGCCTGCATGAAATGAGCGGGTGATCATTTCACATACAAGTGCACTAAACCAAGAAACCTGCCTGCAACTTGCATTAACTGCAAGGGAGAGCATCCCGCCCGTTTTACAGGCTGTGTTGCGAGACCAAGACGAAAACCACCTCAAAAAAATAGAGAGCACAGGAGTGCTAACTATACTGCCACCAGATTTCTTCATATCTTCCGAGAGGTACAAGAACTTCTACGAAACGAGGAGCTGGTTCAACTTCTCCGTTCCCTCTTACCAGAAAACAAGCCATAGTGACATCACTTCTATCCACCAGGCCAACTACTCTTCCTAGCCATCTTCAAAAATTTTTTCCTAAGGACATTATTCTAGGCGCCCACGGGCACTATCTTCGATGAAGCAGTGAAGTGTCCGCTTCGCGGACACAGGTACTGCGTAAATAACTTCAGTTCAAGTTCAAGTTCATGGCTATCAGCTGATACTTTATCAAATGCAACATATTTTATTTGCTTACAATTGAAATTTTAATTTCATTTTACTACCACTTGGAAAAATCATAATGGAAGGGATTAAAAGTTGGCAGGTATATATTGGCCTTCTGCGCGGCCCAGGTGCCCAATTTTTTTATAAATAAAGAAACAAGTAATTACATCATGCTATACCTTTTAAAAACAAGCAAAAATAGTCAAATATTTGCAGAATTTAGTTTGTAGTTACATACCCAGAGTTGCCAACTTGCTCCGGACAGAAAATAAATAGTTTAAAGTGATAGTTTATCAATTGGGATTCTTGGTTTAATAAATTTAATTTAGTAGATTTTTATCCACCACTATTTGTAAATAATTCGTTGGCTTATATAATTCGCCACTTATAGCTTGCATGTCTTGCTATACCTTTTAAAAAGTAAGCAAAAGTAGTCAAATATTTGCAAAATTTACTTTGAAGTCATTTACCGTTTTTTAAATTATTTTGGCGTGTCCGGAGCAGTTAGCATCTCTGTACGTAATAACGAACTGCCAATTTTCTTCTGTTTATTTATGTAAACGTATAAAAATTTTGTTACTTTCTCAATTTTTTCTTGAAACTTTTCATTAAAATATAATTATTTAATAGTTGTAGTGGTAGTGCAGAGATGACAACTGCTCCGGACATGCCAAAATAATTAAAATTACGGTAATTAACTACAAAGTAAATTTGACAAATATTTAACTATTTTTGCTTGCTATTTAAAAGGCATAGCATGACATAATTACGATAAAGTTGTAAAATATATAAGCCTATAAATTATTTAGAAATAGTGGTGGATAAAAATCTACTAAATTGAATTTATTGAATTAAGACTCACAATTGCTTAACTACCACTTTAAAATATATATGTGCTGTCCGGAGCAATCTGGCATCTCTGGTAGTGTTAAGATTTCGCAGCTTCATAAATTCGAATGTTAATTTTTTACTGTTTTTGTTCTTTAAACGCTTAGATATATTTTTGAAAACGTTTTAAAATATATTGCCGATAAACTTAAATATTAATGACGGACGTTGATGTGTTAATGAATGTTCTTAAAACGCTCAAAGTTTATTTTTTAAAAAGTTTTCGAATGCAGTGTTTGTCGATGAACTTAATCAATCATAATAAATTAAAATATTAATCATAATAAATTAAAAAAGTACTTTAAACTTCTACCGTTTTATAATTTAAAAGTTATTTTTTATATTATTATTATTCCTAATAAGTTTACAATTACTGTAAAAAATCCTAGTCTTAGTTAAATGCTGACATTAGTTAGCACGTAATCTAACAAAAATCGAAAGCTGGTGTATGAAAAATGGGAAAACGTATTTAAATATTATAAGTTTGGTTTCTGAGAAACTAAAAAAAATTCACATGTAATACTTGCTGTTATACAACAAACCACTTTTGTTAATAACTTTTGATAAAAGTTTTAATTTAAAAAGCTCATTGCATTCCAAATACCAGAAAGAACCACCAGGCGCCCAGTTATATTTCGATGATGATGATGATAATTTAAAAAGCTCTTAACACGTTGAGCGCCGCTTCAGCCATCGGTGGCTGACACTGAAATTACATTTAGGCTGCGTCAACCACCGGTGACTGACACTGACCATACACATAAGCCGCGAAAAACAGTTGGCTGACAGCGTATAACGTGATATAGAACTATAAAATTTGCACTCTTTTATGGAATTGCAGAAAATTTATTCAAAATTTACTTTATTATTGCGATTCTTTGTTTAATAAATTCAATTTACCAGGTTTTTATCCACCACTATTTCTAAACAATTCGAAGGATTATAAAATTTACCACTTTTTTTAAATGCGTAATGCTAAACTTTTGAAAAACTATCAAAATCTGTCTAATATTTGCAAATTTAGTTAGTAGTTATTTACCGTTGTGGCCTGACGGGCAAGACATGTAAAATTAGCGTGGCGCTCAACGTGTTAATTAATATGCATTGTTGAAAAAGCTGCGTTCACCCACAATGACATTTTCAATGTTCAGCAACTTCAAAAAGTTCCCTGGGCATCAATTATTTTCATTAGTGTTATAAAACGTTTTTCAGATGTTCTTTGATGTGTCTTGGTTAATTATTATTCTGTTTGATTAACTCTACGTTTAATTATTTTTTTACTGCTTGAACCTATTCAAATGAGCTGTGTTTGAGAGAATATTTAGTGACAAAATGAAAATTGAACCATTAAGTAATTAATTTGTCTATTTAGCTACTTATACAACTTAGATTAATAAAAGTACGTAATTTGCCCTGCAATTTAGAAAAAAAAACAATGCTTTACGATTGATTTCGAGAAAAATGGATTGACAACAGGTTTCTACCTATTGCAAACGCTATGAAAGCTAAAAACAATTTTTAGAAAACTGATAGAAAAAAGATAGATACTGCATTGTTTACATATATATAAATAATTTGTTTTATCGTTTAGTTTTATTTTGATTTTAATATTGCTCGGTATAATAAAGCAAAGCGCAGGGAAAAAACTGAAATTAATTGATTCCTCATTGGAACATATGAACATGCTTAAAAAGTTCTAGAATATAATGAAGAAGAAATATACATAATATTACCTAAGATTTCCGTAAGAATGATGACAGATATTTTCATATCATCATAATAAGCTAACTAAGAATTAAAGTCCCGCAGTGGACAGATCGTTAGGACACGGTTCCCAACAGATTACCGAAGTTATGCATCACTGGCTGCGGTCAGTGTGCGGGTGGGTGACCACTTGTATCAGTCTGCGTAGGGACCGAGTGTGTGCGGTATTGGTCCTCGTTAAACTGTTCTACCGTAAAGTGCTCCATTTCACGAGCAGGTCGTCGGGCTACCGAAGCGGGGGTGCCATCCCCTCTTCAGAGGATCAAATTTGCGATGGCATGTCTTCGGATCCTCAGGGATGTTTCCCAAACCGTCGTCAATAGCCCATTGTGCAGTTCAAGTGCGACGTAAATGAACTACAACAACAACAAATGGAGGTGCAACTGTTTTGAGATTTTTTTCACATTATTATAACAAGAATGTACTAAGAATTAAAAGTATTGTTTTATTACCTTTGAATTTACCAAAGAGGTTGTGATCCTCCCCCAATTCTGCTGTCTCTGGAATAGCTTGTCGGCACTTCAGGTTTGTTTCTCTGCAAGACAAATATACTTCATTTGAAGGGAAAAATACATACACACAGTAATCAAATATTTAGAAGAATTTATCAAAGATCGTAAAGAAAAACGAATGTGGGTAAATATGACAGCTTAAAATAAGTTTTAACTCTATCACGTTAATATATATATTAGTATCTTAACAGTCCTTCATAAAATATTAAATGGTAGAAAAATAATAATTCTTCTTACCAACGTTACGTTATAATGCCAAATATTGATTTCTCGAGACAAGTACGTTCCCAATAATCCAGCTATCCCTTTTTATCTATCCCCAACTATGAAAACGGTATTTTAAAGATAACAAAATAATTAACAAAAGAACAACTGTAGCAAAAGAATTAACATGCTAATTCTTTACATTTTATCACCGTCGTTGAACAGCCGACGCAATTTTGAGTTTATGATTACCAATATTCAACTCCGTAGCCTGGTAATTTTGACCTAAAAGGCAAAGGTATTCCTGGATCAAGTATTGGGCGAAATTAGACTTTGTAGAGGACTTTTTTGATGGAACTAACCGCATTTGCGTTACACAGAGATGAAAACCACTAAAACCTCAAACAGTTTGCCTGACGGCAAGGGAACTCTAACCCATGATCCGTCAAAAACTGAGGATATTTACGTCAGCACTGTGGTCGGTGCAAACCAGATGTGGAATTCGTATCTACCAGCCATCTCTGGGATTCGAACCCGGTTCACCTCATTGGAAAACCTCACAATGTATGGTAAAATGGAAAAAAATGGTCTTGGCCAACAAATGTCTGACGAGTCAATAAAAAAGAAGAAGTAGCTATAGTGAAGTATGTAATAAAAAAGAAACTGACCCGTCCAATTCCGCTGTTTCGATGTAACAGAGTCCGTTGGGTTCACTGGAGGACAAAAGGACGAGATCTGCCTGCGAAAAAGAAAGCATTAGTATCATTCATATGACGTATTGTAACGTCAGAGCCAGTGAAAAACAGTCTTAAAAATCTATGAGCATCTGAACACAAAGAAAGTCAGGACTCACAGCTACAAATTGGTCATTCTCCATTCGGATGATGTCCCCAACTTGGACTTTGTACCATCTTTCGTCCATGAGGTGACCTTCACGTAAGACTTGTGAAGATCTGTTATTAACTTGGCTGTCACTCCGGTGGCGTTGCTGCAAATATAAAAAGTATAACTTACATTGCATTGATCTAAGAATTAAAAAACACACGCAAAGTAGAAAATTTTTTTTTTCAAAGGAAATTGGTTGAGCTTGTCCCCTAGTCATTCGTCTGGAGTAGTGGCGGTTGCTATGGTAAAGAGGTTTAATTATTTCAAGTATAGGTGTTGGGCATTATTTAAGACAGACTTTGACTCGGGTTGACGAGAGAAAGGGAACCAGGGGAGAAAGAAGCTCCCCTTTTTGAAATGCGCTATTTCTTTTTTTCCATAGCAGCGGACGGCCTTAGACTACGTGGCGTAGGGAGTTCGCTCTATAGACAAACTATAGGTAGGCACTTTATTTACATCGCACTAGAGCTATACAATGGGCTATTGGCGACGGTCTGAAAGGAGAAAAATTCCTAATACGACGCATTCTTTTAAAAATTAACATTAGAACATGATAATCACAATGATGTTCTCCATTAACATATGTGTTAAAAAGGCTATCGATGTTAATAATTTGAGAATGTCTGACTTTACAAAACTCAAAAGCACCGCAATGTTACTTAAAAGAATAAAAGTGTAAACAAATATTTAAAATATTGAAAAGATGTCTTAATATCGGTCGGTAAAAAAATAGTACAAAGCATATTAAGTAAAAATATTAAGCTCTAATTGTTATGATTTTAAACAATGGTTAGTTCAGTGGTCAAAAGTAGCAAGCTACAAGTAGCGAAACTACTGTAGGTGGTATTTTTTTTTTTTTTTTGTAGTTTGTACTAAAGTTTGTGTGCTAAAGTTTAAAAAAGTAGGTTAGCGAGCAGTGTGACGCAAAGAAAAAGTTGTTTGTAGCAATTTTTGGCAACTACTTTTAATGTTAGTTCAGTAAAAAAACAAGATTCAAACGCAACAAATTTTTCGAATCTTATTGGAACAAATCTTTGTTTCTTCGTCAATAGATATAATAAGAATTCCCCTGTGGCTGAACATAAAGACACATTACATGTTACTAATATCTTAACTAGCCATTACGAATACTTGCTAATTTATCACTTTGGCCTCCCTTCAAATGTGAATATACACTTAAAAAAATCAATGTTATTTCAATGGAAAGAAACATATTTTCTTTGTTATTTTTGATGTACTTTATTTCTTTGAGTAAATAAAAGAGCTTTAAACACTTATAAAATTGCAAAGTGTTTGATTATTTCCAACCATTTTTTAAAATTGATTATTCGCTGTTAAAAAAGGCACGAAAAAAAGTAAAGGTTCAAAGAACAAAATCTCAAAAAATGGTTTAGAATGAAAAACTGGCTGATGTAAACACGAATAAATATTTCCTAATAATTTCTCAGTGTTTAAATAAGCTAATTTCTTTTATTCAAAATCGTTTCGAGCATAGGTGTAAATGAGTTCTCCAGCAGAGTTCGTCTCCAAAAAAAGCTGTGAAATATTGACTACATTTCAAAAGTAATTTGCAGTCGTTACATTTAAAAAATAGTAATTATTGTTTTAATTAGCTGCATTTCGAAGAAAATAGTAGTACAGCCGATCGAAATCTTCCGTTTGCTCATTGCTGATTTCATAGTGCCTTTTCATTTGTCCATTTGTTTCACAGTTTCATTCGTTCATTTGGTTCAAGTGCCAGATTTGTTGGCCACTCTTTCAGGGACAACATGTTTCGTACACAGATGGTACTGAGAATGAAAGAACATCCATGTTTTTGTCTGGGATTCGAACCCTGGACTCTTCTGATATGAGGCCAGCTTCCTGACCACTACACAGTCCAGTCGGCCATTTAACTATATAATCAAAGGTTAATTTGGTAAATTTGGGGAATGTTTTTCTAACAGTTTAGTTCGATGAAACATCAAAATCGTAAAATAAATCTATATAAATGTAGCAGAATGTTTATGTGTATGTATGCACCTAATATAAATCCGCAATTTTGAGCCAATTCGCACCAAAGATGGTATACAAATGTTCGGAGACACTGCGAAACAGAAGAAAATAACAAGCCAAACATTACAAAAATAACGATAACTCTCCCGAAAATATAGCGATTATAAAAATAATAGTGTTGTTACTAATTATAGACGATTATAATTAATTAAGTTTCATTATTGGTAATAGATGAAATGAAAAAATAATTGTATTAAAATATTAAATTAACAGAGAAAAAGTACTCATTCGTATATGACAACTGTAAAAAATTGCCTTACTGTCATTGACGCAAATCATGCTAAAGTAATTCAGATAATAGGTACAAATTGAAATAAAAATGTACTAAATAGATAAATTAAGTGAGAAAATGTACATAATTGTCTAGGAGAAACGTGACGAAATCGCCATATTAAAAATGGCTCCAATCATACTTAAATAATTTTTATTAACAGGTACTACTGGTATAATGAAAATTGCTGTTTTTTGAAAGATACTAAATATAAGTATCAATATACTTACTATTGCTAATGTGGAAATAAGTTTTTTACGGTCCAATAAAAAGGATATGCACGAGAGAAAATTATTGAGTATGATCATTTTTGGTTATTTGGAGTTATCTTGAGCATTATGATAAATGATACTGAATATAGTTAATACTTATTTCGATGGGATGCAATTCGCAAAACATGTTTTCTTAATCGTATAAGGTAAAGCCAGCGGGAAGGGAAATAAATAATAATAAATAATTATAAACAGTTCAATATACATAAATAATTATAGATAGTTTATTATTAGACGATGCTCTAGTGATGTCATATCCGGCCGTTAATCGGAACTTGTTTCCTTTATCACGAAATATCATAGTCCGTAATCATTGAAGTTGGCAGTAGCTGGAATCATCGTGATTCCATTACCTCGATTGCTGCTACCTGAAAGCTGTAATGTTAACACGATCATGTGATTAATTGCAAGTACCTGTTTGTGAGCCGTGCTAGCTCAGTCAGGGGATCGAGCTTTCGCTTTTCAAAGAGGTGAAAGGGTTCGAATCCCAGGGAGGGCTGGTCAATATGAATTCCGCACCCGGCTTGCACCGATCACAGTGGTGAGGTAAAATATTCTCATTAGCAGACGGATTATGGGCTTGAGTCCCCTTGCCGTCAGGTTAACCGTTTGAGATTTTCATGGTTTTCCACTTCCTGTATCACAAATGCTGGTTAGTTCCATTAAAAAAGTCCTCCATGAAGGCAAATTTCTCCCAATACTTCATCCAGGAGTTCCCTTGCCTTCTGGATTAGGTTCAAAATTACAAGGCTACGAACTTGAACGTTAGTAGTCGTGAACCCGAAAAATTGCGTCGGCTATTCAACGACAGTTATTAAGTACCTATTTGCGAGCCACGGATGTCACCAATGCTCATAATCAGAGTCACCCGAATCCTTATGATGGCAAAAAAAAGCAGGAAGATACTTACGAAGTCATCGATGGCATCTTTTAGTGCTGTCACTGTGAGTACAACCGCTAGAGGCACTGCAGTGGTGACCGGAGTCAGGGAAGAAATGTGAGGTATCAGCTGCAACACAGAATTAACTATTAACAACCTTTACAATTATTATTACGAAAACTGATAGCTACATTTCTAATGGATTGCCGAAGTGCTTATGTTTGACCTATTGTTATTGTATTGTTGCACCGAATAGTTTTCCATTGAGAGGCTTTGTCTAAAGGCTTGGTTTCTTAGGACAGGACGCCGTCAGCTGGAAATCAGCGCTAACCTCTGATTGGTCCATTTGTGAGTTTGATAGTATACGTCATCGAACGCTCATCTTGAACTACAATTGCCATCCAACTCAACTGCAGTTGGATTACAACGTGACGTTAACCACAGAAGCAATGGCGGACAACATCCAACGGCACATTGAAATCAGCCAAGATTCTGATTTTGACATTAATCATAGCACTCTTCATTTAGCTCAGCTATAATGTGTTTTTTCTTGGAGAAAGTCATTATTTGTTCTCTAAAACACTGGTCGACAAAAACAAAATCAATACAAATTCAAAATAAATATTTGTTTACGTTATTAACGCATGCGCAATGAGAGATAATGTCTGCGTTGGATGGACTGCTCACGCTGAGTTAACTACTCTGAGTTAACTCTACATCAATTTTCCGCTGACGCCCAGATAAGGAGCTAGTTCTAAGAAACCAGGCCTTGAGCTAACAAACCAGTATTTTGTTGGAGTCAGCGGGACGTTGACGTCCCGCTGACGCCCAGATAAGTCGCTAGTCCTAAGAAACCAGACCTTAAGACTTGCGTAAACTGGAAAATAATACATAGTCATGTTTGATTCTTTAGGGCTCGAAATTTTTTCCGACTGTCGATCACTAAGAAATGAAACTTCTTTTGGCGGAACCCCGATTTTGTAGATGAAGTATATAAGTGCAATTGTGAACGAATTAATCAATAAAATACTTTATTTTGAAAATATTTTATAAGAGGAATGATATTTTTTCATTCTTTTTCCATTCTATTATAATATAATATTAGATTTTATGTCCGTCAATCCTCGAGCTGTATCTGGTCTAGTTATTAATTTGCGTTTGGCGCCAGATACATAAGCGGAAAATGAATAAAACAAGCAAAATTACGTGTTTTTTTAAAATGAAAACTAAAAAGAACTGCAATAAACATTGTTACAATGGAACCTTTCAGGAGCGACCACTCTACGTTCCACAGTAAAATGGTATTTAGTGGTAGTTGGTCGTTCTTAAAGGTTACCTCCATTGACTTTAAAATGTTATCGAGGGTACATGATTTTTCGCAAACGATTTTAAATTCAGTCTGTGTCATTTCCTTGGTGTGAAAAAAAACCCATTTTTTTTTGGTTTCATGAAAACTGGATCGATCAATAAAATTTAGCGTCAATAAAAACGATCCCAAACGATACAATTATTAGTAAAAACAAATTTACCAGTAATGAATAATAGAACTATTTTAAATAAATATCCCCCCCCCCACCCCGTCTTAAAAAGTTCTCATTTAATTTTTTATATCATAAAAATTAGTTAGGTTTAAAAAATGAGAAGTGTTTTTTGTTTTGTTTGAGATGCTTAGTTTTTTCTAAATAAAATTTTATTTCTAATGTAACTTTCAATTCTAAAAATAAATCATTGATAGCATTCGCATACCTGCCAACTTTTAATCCCATCCATTATTATTTTTCCCAGTGGTATTAAAATTAAATTAGAACTTCAATTTTAAGCAAACAAATACGTTGTATTTGAGAAAACGTAACTTGACAATCATGATAGTAACGCATATTAATATAGGTGCTTCATTTTTGTAAGAATAGTGGTGATCAAAATCATCTAAAAATTAAGTTTATGAAAGGAAAAATAGTATATATTTACTACCACTTTAAATATAAAAATAAAATCTTCCGGAAAATCCGAAAGAGTTGGCAAGTATGAATTCGTCTTTAGCGCATTCTGACTGCAACGTCAGAAAGAGGTCTCTTAATAAGAAACTCACACAAATATTTAATCTACTAATTGTTGTTGGTTAATCTTTTGTGTTTCGATATTTTTTCGTGTTTTCTTATTTGACCTATTCCGCATTTGGTGCAAAGGTTTTCCCGGTCGCTGGGAGAGGTTTTGATGGTCTCTCCTAAAGATTTTCCTCAACACGAAGTCTATGGAAAAAATTCTGTGCCTTCCATAAGTGGTCGTAAATAGAGGAGGTCGCTACACAGAGGCCACTCCTGGAGGTTTCACTGTATAAGGGAAATATATGTCTTTGTTAACAAATCTAGTTATTTTCTTTTGATATGAAAATCGCAACGAGAAAAACGAATGCACTTTTTTGGAATTGCATGTCCATTTCATAGTTAATTATATATAATGTTATGAGAAAACTCAATTTTTAAAGTAAAAAGGATTGCCGTTTGTCCTTTGCTAACATTTTAATTTCATAAAGGCGATAGAAATGTTAAATAAATATCTAACTATGATTAAAGGTTTCAAAAATTAATACTGTTTTAAAAATTCCTAACTCTTGGAACATATTGAGCTCTTTCACGGAACTCTAGTGTTCTGCGAAACATTGGGGTTCAAAAAGTTAGCAAAAAATTGTAACCTTACAATTTAAATTTTTAATTTTGCAAAGCAGTTTTTAATTTTGCATTTAATTTAGTTTGAAAAATTTAATTTTGCAAATCAGAGACATTTACGTACACCAAAATGTATTTGTAATAAAAATACACTTATATTTTGATTAACTGTCGATTTACTGTAAGTTTGAATCGGTGATTTGTGAGAGATATTACACAAAATGTATGTTATTGTGATGAAAAAGTAGGTGGCAATTAGGGGTGGTTAATTCCGTCCCCCCCCCAAAAAAAAGAGAAAAATAAATTTTCTTACTGCCAGAATATTATATTTTCCTACAAATCTAATCAAAAAATAAATTCAATTTACAAAAGCCAAGTTGAAACACTAAAGGTAAGAAAACATATTAAAAAATTACAACATTAAATCAAATTGGAAAAGCGCCTAAAGCAGCTAAAGCCAAATTTGCTTTATATAATCCAGAAACATGTAAAATCTTTAAAAATGAAAATAAAATAAAAATGTGTGTTTGCAAGACAGCACTTCATCAGGGTGTGCAGACAGCCTGCAAAGTTTCTGCCCTGAATATACTTTTGGATGATTCTTCCAAGCCATTCATCAAAGACGGGAGATATTTTTTTAGATGTGGTTTACTTAAAATATTTTGAGTGCTTTACAGATATCAATAAATAAGCGTAAATGATTTTTGCTATCTGCTTTCTTTTCAAATATCGATCCAAAAATAAAATACAATAAAAAAAAATTACCTGGAGGACGAGGAGACAAAGAAAATAAAAGTTGGCCAAACGTTGGAACTGTTCAAACAAGTTTTGAGGCACGAAGGTGACCAAAGAATACTTGGATGTTTTGATGAAATTGTTCTGAAACAAAAACAATTATTACTGCATCTGCATTTTAATTTGGTTATCTAAAGTCATTCTTTAACAGAGATGATTGATTTCAGCTTAGGCTTCGTCGAATATTTTATTTGATATGGGCCAACGAATTCTGTTCGCTGACTTTCACCAACGCCTCCTTCAACTGAAAGCCTCCACACGGTTTTTTGTAGGTAGTCCGATCAGACCACTATGATGGTAAACCAGTTTGTGAAAGAGCCCTTTCATAGAAAATCTAGTAGAAATTAAAAATTGGCAGCAAATATATGTCTGAAAATTTGTTTAACACGTTCACGCCGGGGTGATTCACCGGTGGGTCACGCAAGATTGTCTCATCGGGCGGCGCACCGGAGTAAAAACTGGTAACAAATAAATGTCATTTTTTAGTTTTTTTTCCGGGAATAATAAAAATCCATAACTACCGATAGTTTTTAACGGATGCAATCTTTATATTGAATTGCTTCTTCGACGTGATAAATTTCCTTACAGTGAATTGTTATCGTTGAGATTAGATTAACTCCTCCCGAATATTATCTAATATTGAAATAGTTCTTCTACCAGTATTTTCTCTTTTCCGTCCCGCTTTCAGGAGCAACACCCGGCGTGAACATGTTAATATATGAATATGATTGATTTGTCTCATTTACTTGTCTACCATTACAGATTCCATTCTCAAATATATATGACAAATTTCTCTCAGACGCTTTTAAACTACAATTTGGGTTTGAGCGCGCAACAGGTTCACTTTTTAAATAGTCTGCGCAGACTACTTATAAAAAACCGTGTGGAGGCTTTTTGATGTAGGAGGTAATACTTTCACCAACCCCATGATTTTCTCATCCGATAATTTTTGTTTCTGGGCGTAAGACAGTTATACTTTTCAAAGGTTGAAATTAATCACTTAAAATGTATGTACTGAAAGATTCTTGTTTGATCAAGTTCCCTACTTCCACACATTTCTTTCATGATTTTATTAAGATCAATTTGTGAGCATAAATAGTTTTAAGGCCTTGTTGTAGAACAAAACAAAAAGCAAGCGAAATTTTTGAAAGGAACCATTAAAAAAGTCAGGATATTAGAATAAATTTAAAAAAAACTTATATTAGAATATATATATAATGTAAATATATACAATGTAAATATATGTAGATACACAACATATAAAATCTATATAACTATATAGAATAAATTTAAAAAAAATGAATTTGGTTAATCATATAATACTTTGGCATATCATATAATCCTTTGAATTATTTAGAAGTAGTGGATAGTAAAAACTCTATGAATCTAATTTACTAAACCAAGAATCATAGATTAAAAGAGTACCACTGAAAAATATTTATCCACTCTCCGGAGCAAGTTGGCATCTCTGCATTGCATACCTGCCAACTCTCCCGCATTTTGCGGGAGATTTTATTTTCATATTTAAAGTGGTAGTAAATATATGCTATTTTTTTCTTTTATAAATTTAATTTTTAAATGATTTTGATCACAACTATTCTTACAAAAATTAAGTTTATATATTAATATGCGTTACTATCATGGCTGTAAACTTAATTTTTTTCAAATACAACGCATTTGTTTGCTTAAAATTGAAGTTTTAATTCCATTTTAATACCACTGGGAAAAATGATAATGGAAGGGATTAAAAGTTGGCAGGTCTGGCATTGTATTATTACACTTCTTTTTAACCTCTTCGAGACGGGCGAGTCATATATGCAACCTCATGGTGTCGATAATCAGGGTAAAAAAGATAAAACTGGTAGCCAAACTATATTTATAGCAATTTATTTGTGCGTTGTTAAAAAATAGTCGTCTTTATTTAATTCACTACTACATAGTTCGAATTAAAAATTGTATGGTTACACTTTCAACACACAAGGATCGGATGTGTTAGGTTTAATATATATATATATATATATATATATATATATATATATATATATATATATATATATATATATATATATATATATATATATATATATATATATATATATATATATATATATATATATATAATTTGTGATCGAGATTTTTTAGGGAATAAATCAAAATGTTTGTGGGTTTACTTAAGACAAACTAAGCCAAAAAGAACAAATTGCGATAGTAGAGATCAATCGAAAGAATGAGTGGAAATGGTCATAAAATATGGATAAGAAGCACTTCGTTATCTTTCTGGCCTTTTGTAGAGAATCGTTGATGCTTGATGGAGGTTTCTATAACGACCCACCACATCTACTGTAAAGGGTCATCGAAGCGTCAAAAGTATCTCTTATTAATGCAACAACGAGGCAAAGGTTTTCTCAATTCCAATTATTCCCGCTACACAGACCTTTACAAAGCGTGTGTTTTAGCCATTTTCTCGGATACAAAAACAAGAATTGTTTGCGATTTCAATTTTTTAGTTAAAGCAACGAGAATTATAGAGAAATAGTCCTATTCTTACTACTTTCACATCATGAAACGCAATTTCACGTTTTTATAATAGTAAAATTCGTGATAAAATTTAAGAAGTGGTTAGCAAGTCCCTTTTACGAAAAAATTAGGTGTGTTTGATGTTGTTTTGAGGTTGACAGGTATTAAAAATATCTCACCAGTAGAAAATGAAGTTACATATATTTATATAAAAATTGATCGGACCACTAATACCACTAAGTCTTATGGTGAAGTCAGTGAAACGTTGTTTCAAGAGTTGTCGGTTTCGATATTCGTTCTGACTGGGAGATTGACACCAATTTGGCGTGCACTTAAATGCTATATATATATATATATATATAAATTTTTTTTCTTATGTTGCAACAAAGTATAATAATGAATAATGACCAGTTAAGTAATAAAGTAGTTAAGTTTGCTAGATAAAATAGCATATATCTAAGCGTTTCAGCTTTATAAGTACTATTGCAGTTAGTTGCAGAGCAATTTTGTGCTTTTTTTTTGTGAAGAGTTGTGCATTAAGAGTTAAAATAAAGGATACTACTAATTTTTAAGTATAGTAATTTGTTTTGGAATACATTGAGTTTTTGGTTTGTTCTTTACTAATTTCGTCCCAGTCAGGGGATGCGCAAAGTAATAAATGGGTTTTTATTAATAAGATGATATAGCGTTTATTTTAGTATACATTCTAGAACAGGGGTTTCCAACTTGCACGAGTTTGGGGGCCGCAATTAAAAACTCCAGTCAACGGGTGGGTCGCCACTTTATAAAAATTTTATATAGGATTCTTTTATGTTTGAAGAAAACATTAAATATCACTTTTAGAGTTTTATCAAGTTGTACAAAATAAAAGTGTTGAATTAAAAATAAAAATAAGAAGTAGATTTTTAAAAATATTTAATTGCATATTAAAAAATTCTGACTGCAATAACTTTAATGTGCACCTATGTATTAAACAATTAATTTGCAACGGATATCAAATTGTTAAGATATAAAATTTAAAACTATTTAAAACTCATGTAGATTTTCTAAGAAAATTGTACGCAAAGAAATGACAACTAATGTATTTTGGTTTGGGGGCATAAAAAAGGCTTCGCGGGCCGGATGAGGCCCACGGGGCGCCAGTTGGTAACCACTGTTCTAGAATGTGCACCTAGTAGGCATTTTAATTTATATGAAGTTCTTATTCCATTTTACGACAAGTCACTTATTAAAAAAGATAATTGCTGGTATCTAAATTAAACTAATTAATAAAATTAGAAACTAACTCATTAAAGTTGGAAATGTATTTATTTTATGAAAATCTAAAAACATTCGATGCAATACATTTCGGATGTTCTGGGACAGGGGTGGCGAACCTTTATGCACCAACGCACCATTTTTTCAAAAAATTGTTTAATGAAGCCATAGACGTGCCGTCAAATAATTTTGACTTCGTGATTGTTGGGAAAATAATAATAATAAATACTATCGACTCAAAACTATGAAGAAAAAAAAACATTTTGCAATGTGTCAGTTATCAGCGTTATTCGACTTAAAGTAACATCAGTGTGACTTCTGTTGCTGCTAATTAGATGACAAATAACTTATATTAGGTTGTAAGATGTTAGTTTAAGCAGGACTGCTGAATTTTTTTTTTTGCCGGTTATTTATTGTTAGCTTGGTTTTTATGGTCATAAATTGTTTTTTTGGCATTAATTGTTAATTTTTTTGTTAATAACTGTTCATTTATTTTGTTTGTTTTTTGTGAATTTATTTTAATTTTTAATACGCTTCACGTGAACTTTGTCATCGGTGGCGTGCCTGGAATAGTGTGTCGCGTGCCATAAATGGCACGCGTGCCATTGGTTCGCCACCCCTGGATATTTTAATTAAAATTAATAAATCCATACTTATCTTTGTCAGGTATATATTTTCCTTTTTCTTAATTTATAAATTGCTAATTTTTGACTACCAAATTATATTTAATTAATTTATAAATACACATTTGTAATTTTTTTTAAATTTGAAGTTTAAAAAAAAATGCTTACGAAAAATACGGAAAATTATTTTTTAAGGTATTTTTTGATGATTTATGGAGACTTTTCTTTCCTTATTTTTTTAAAAGTATATTTTTTAAACTCCTCAGCAGCCTATCTCTAAGAATGTAGGAAACACCCCAAATTGACATATTAGAAACTTTCAAAAATCGTTTGAGATTACTTTTATGTTCGAAAAGAATTTTGTGCTTTCTATTATTCATTTTATTTAAAATGAATTGTATCAAAATAGAAGGAGAATGCAGAAATGAAAACGTTTCTATTTAATGAAAAATTCTTTTTGATCTTCTACGAAATTTTAGTCATTTTATAGATTTTTTGCAGAATTTAAAAACTTCAAACAACAATTATGTACGGTTTAAATGAAACTGTAACTAAATAAAACTTTATTACAAAAGAATAAAAGAGGAAAGTTCTTTTTTTTCCCGCTTGACTTAGTCGTTGACTCGGAGCTTCATTAAATATTTGTCATTCTAACCAATAGATAAATGTGAATGACACTTTTGGCCATTTACTTAATCATGAAATGGGAAACAGGAAAAAAAAGAAAATGCAAAATGTAAATTTATTCTTTTATGTAGTGTTCTCCGTATTTCTAAGCCTTTTTATTTCGTTAACAGCAGGGAATAAAACGAAATTAGATTTCTTTTATATAGCTTGTTCAAAAGAACTCAAGACCCGTCCGTCATGTTTGCCGCCATTTTCTCCAACTCTCTGAGAACAATTCGAATTGTTGACACAAGTGCTTCAGAAAGTTATCAGCTTATTTCGATGTGATTTATCTAAACTCAATAATGCTAATAAAAATACTGTAATGTGTGGTTCAATTTTTTTAAAAATAAATATCTTTAGTTATGCAATCCTAAATTTAAAGTTTAAAATTCAGCTAAAAAAAATTGCGTCTTTGAGACCGTTTAAAAATAATATATATATATATATATATATATATATATATATATATATATATATATATTAACATTGTTAAAATTTTTAAAAGAATTAAAAAAGAAACTAAGAAAATTAGAATCTTTTAAAAAAAATAAGGAAAATATATAATCTCGTAGTCAACACACGCTTTTTAAATTTTAACTTTAATTTTGTATTTTTCTTTTTTCTTTTTGCTTCATATGTTTCATTTTCATTTTGATTTTTTTATGCCCTATACATTATTGTATTGACAGATTTTGCTTTGGATATATTAATACAATATATATATATATATATTTCTCTTACACGGCACCAAAAAAAAGCCTCATTACAACTCCCCGAATGGCAACGTTAGAAAATCGACCAATGATTGCTGCTAAAAATGTCACATGAGGTGGCTCAACATATAGCGCTTTTAAAAACGGAAACAATAACCAGAGTGAGCATTATCAGGTTGTTCAATTCAGATTCATGCCCTAAAAACATGATAATATTTCATTTAAACTCGATTAGGAATTAATTAGGCTGGACTTCTCCATGACTATATATAAGTCACAAGGTCAGACTTTTGAGAAAATCAGTTTAGTATTGATTAAACAAGTTTTTAGTCATGGACAACTTTATGTTGGCCTGTCAAGAGTTAAGTCATTTGACAGCCTTTCAGTAATTGCTCCAAGATGCCAAATCTATAATTGTGTTTTCAAAGAAATTCTAAATGCTTAGTGTCAATTTCTTAGAGCTTTGCATAAAAAAAATGTTTTTTGGAAAAAATTTAATTGAAACTTCTATTGGCAGTAGGCAAGGGGAACTGCCAAAATTAAAACTCCCCGATTAGAAATGCAGCATGGCGACCTCCACGTGGTATTACTCGGGTAATGCTAACAGCCATGCATTTTAATTTATTGTATGTAAAACATCCTTATTTTGTTCTCAAATGTTATGTACTTTATCACGAATGTTAATTAATATAGAAATTGATTTCAATAATGCTGATCACCAAAAAATATTTCATTTGGCGATAAAACAAATTTTTGTGTTCTTGAAAATGAAAGACTTTTTGAGGGTTATTATCTCACAAGGAAAAATTAGGGTTTAAAGTTTATATTATTAAATCATAAAATTTTTTTCTAAAACTTTCAGAATTTCTAGCATTAACTAATTTATTATACACATTTAGTTGAATTTAGATGAGTAACTGCAATATTTGATAATTTATTTTGCTAATATGTTTCTCATTTAGCTAATGTTTTGATTTTTTCACCATGTACAATCTAAATAGCTAATATACTTTTTTAAAAGCCAATAAGAACATTGATAGAATTCTTCTACATAAGTACAATACTATGTCTTTGATGATAAAATACTATGTCTTTGATGATAATATACTATGCCTTTGTGCTAGAACATTGTGTTCATTGGCGAGCGAGCGCAGCGATCCATGGTTCACGGCGTGAACCACATAGGATTGCGTAGCAATTATTGGGGGTTGACGAGCGTTAGCGAGCAGGGGGCGGAGCCTCCTAGTATATTAGAAAACACTTCTGTGCTGATATAATCGTGTGAGCTGACGACGAAATTATATCCTTTCCTTACATTGTTTTTCATCTTTTAAATTTTAATATTTTACAAATTTTATTTATTAATGATATTAATTTCTTTTTAAATATATTTGTATGTATGTATATATGTATATGTATGTATGCATATGTATGTATGTATGTATATATGTATGTATATGCATTGTATGCATACACACATATATGGAATTGCTTCCTGTTCAAGAAAAAGTATATAGTGGCATTGCAGACAGTTCATAAACAATAAAAGTGTTTTCTAGGAATAAATGAACCAGGAATTATACTTACGGCATACTTGAACTGTGCATTAAAATCTGGATCATTGGCACGTACTCTTCTCTCCGTTTCTAAAAGATAAAAAGTGTTTTAAAATTGAGCAAAACAAATATAAAAACTGTAGTTAATCCTCTGATGATTAGAAACTTTCATTGTTATTTCCAGTAATTCAGTTTTATTAAGTAAACCCAAAACAAGCAGCAAATAAAACGGTTTTACTACCAGTTTCTCTCTTTTCCGTCTTACTTCCAGGCATGAGGGATGCTCAGGCTCACACGTACGGTGTAGGGGAAAACCAGTGAAGGGGTTAAGGGAAGCAAGACGTTTTCGATGTCGAAAAAATGATTTTTTCAACCATTTCGACAAGCCATTTTTTCTTAATATTAAATACATTTTAAAACTTTAAACTTTACATTTATGAAAACTACATATTAATATCATTCAATAACAATAAAAAGGAATTTAAAATGTTCATAAATTTAATATTTATAAATATTTGAAAATTTAATGTATATATAATAATTTTTTTACCAGACATAGCTTTCGGTACGCTCAAAAAATTTTCTACATGAAATATTAACAAAAAATTGGCATACACTCATGTAAATATGTTTAAAAAATCAAGTGAAATAGTTTGTTTCATAATATGTACAGAATATATTATATATAAGCAAAATAAGTGTAGTATTTCTGAAAAAAATGCAAAATTTCGTTCAAATTTTGAAAAACTTCCCCTGTATAACAAAATTATAATGAAAAAAATAAACTTTATATAGTTAATTAAATGTAAATAAGGTATATGTACAAGCATAGAAAGTTTCATAACTTTACAATGATTTGTTTTTTGTACGAGCGTACCGAAAGTCATGTCTGGTAAAAAAAAAATTATATTTACATTAAATTTTCAAGTATTTATAAAAATTAAATTCATAAACATTTTAAATTCCTTTTTATTGTTATTGAATTATATTAATATGTAGTTGTCATAAATGTAAAGTTTAAAGTTTTAAAATGTATTTAATATTAAGAAAAAATAACTTGTCGATAAGGTTGAAAAAAATCATTTTTTCGACATCGAAAACGTCTTGCTTCCCTAAACTCGCTACAAAATTATAATTGCCAAGCGCAATGTAGAGTTCATAACTTTTCGTTATTCCTTTTTAACTTTTTGTGCTCCGAGTACTTTAAAATACTATTTGAACTAATATAAGCACTAAACCCTTTAAAATACATAATACAGTATTTTAACGTAATTTGTAATATTCTTAGATACTGTGGTTACTAATTATTAAGATATGAAAAATTTAACTTTTAGAGTTGTAACTGTTGATAGCGCCTCTAAGCATCACCTCCCACATCAGAAAGCTTCCACACGGTTTCTTATAAGTAGTCTGCGCAGATTATTTAAAAAGCGAACCACTTGCGCGCATGAACCCAAATTCTATTTTAAAACTACTAACTAACAAATCAAGTTTTTCAGAGTACCTATCCAGGAATGGATATCTGCTCTTTCATCTAAATTGAAGAATATGTGGTGGAATGGAAGGGAGGCGTTAACATTAAGTTAAGTCTCAGAATGAACAATAATTGATAATCAAAAAATCAAGTCTGGGTTATAGATAAAAATAAATCGCAAGTTGATACATAATAAATGAAAAAATTTTAAGATAAAGATAAAGAAAAAATGTTTACAGTATTTACAAAAATTTAAAAGTACTTGAGAGAAATTTATTATATACTAGTGGGCTGTGCCCTCTGCTCGCTAACGCTCGCCAACCCCCGAAAATTGCTATGCAATCTTATATGGTTTGCTTCGCAAACCAAGCTCGCTTCGCTCGCTACTAACTTAGGTACATTGCAAATGCACAAAATTCTAAGAATTCAAAATAATCATTCAAATCCATATAACAACTTTTTTTTTTAAAAAAAATTACATCTTTTTAGTAAATACTAAGTCATTAAAATAAATTTGAATTCAAATAAATGACATGTAATTCGTTAAACCTATTAAAAATGTGCTATAGTATAAAATCTTAAGATAAAATTTCTAAAACTGATATCTCTTTAAAAAGGTTAAAATTTTGGCTATAATTAAGTCTATTAAAAATTTAAATAAGAGAAATTGCAATGGAAAAACCCTGCATAAACAAAACATTGAATTTCGGAAGAAATCTCGTTTGGTGAGAATGCTCTCTCTTGTCAAAAAATACAAAATAAACTGACCTCAAATAAAACTCCAAGGACTTCGAATCAAATAATTAAGGAAACTACTATCACGTTTAATATAAAAGGAAGATTTATTAACTAAACAATAAAATTACAGCATCGCAGTTTCAAAAAACAAATCTCACACTCAATCAAAAAAACAATTTACCTTCTAATTAGTCACCATAGCAACCACAAAACTCTTTTAGTTACCATCTATAAACTGATATATAATAAATAAATTATTTAACAAAAAATACGATGCGCATAAGCACATAATATTTTACACTCTGGTTATTTCCGTTTCCGTTTTTAGAAGCGCTCTATGTTGAGCTACCCAATCTAGATTTGGCATGTGACATTTTTAGCGGCAATTATTGGTTGATTTTCTAGCGTTGCCATTCGGAGAGTTGTAATGAGGCTTTTTTTTTATCGCCGTGTAAGAGAAATATATATATAGATATTTGAGAATTGAATCTGTAGTGGTTGACAAGTAAATAAAACAAGCCGATTATATTCATAAATTAAACAAATTTTTAGACATATATTTGCTACCACTTTCTTATTTTTACCAGATTATCCATTAAATGGCTCTTTCGTTAATTTGTTTGCTTACATAGTGATCTGATCGGACTACCAACAAAAAACCGTGTGGAGGTTTTCAGTTATAGCAGGCGTTACTCAAAGGCGACATCGGAATGCAGAGGGTTAAAAAAGCTTAAAGCATTTATGAAAATTCAGAATTCTAACAGAATAAGATTGATCATAATTCAAAAGAAACAACAAATTTTTTTTTGAAAGAGGTTAAAGCTGTAAGAAAGCGTCTTTCGAAGCATTGTATAAAGTGCAAATATCTCACCATGTTACTTTAAGAGTTGCGTGTTCTTTCATCATCTTCTATGATGTGTAGACTCATTACAAAAAAAAAGGGGGGCAACGTTAAAAAAATATACCAGTAAAAAAGAATTAAGCTTATTCGATGGCTGTGAAAATTTTCCTTGGCAGATGTTTGGGGGTAATCATCTTAGATATTTTCACAAGCTAGTCGCAGATACATTTTTCATTTATTTACAATGATTTTTATTTCCATTTCTTAACAACCATTGATTATTCTAATTCTGGAAACTGGATATCATTTCCTTTCCATATTAACCTTGAAATGAAACATTTATTTCTTGGAAATGTAAATTTAAATATGTTTGAAATCAAAATTTTTATAAGAGAAAAATTATTCGACTTTTCTGTTTAATGTTTTAACGCAATTTTTTACCACTGTTAATAAGATCAGTGATTCCTAAATGGTGTTCCAAGGAATCTTGGATTTCAGGTTGCATTTGTAACTCCTGTTTTCTTGATTTTTTTTTTGTACTTATGATAATCCGTGGTGGCCCAGGAGATAGAGTGCTCGTCTCCCAATACGGTGAAATGGGTTTTAAACCCAGCGGTGGCTGGTTGATACGAATTCCGAATCCGGATCGCACTAACCACATTGGTGACGTAAAATATCCTCAGTGGTAGATTGATAATGGGTTGGAATGTCTTGCCATCAGGCTGGAACGTAGAAGGTTTTTATGGTTTTCCTTTCATTGTAACGCAAATGAAGGTTAGTCCCATCACCCATCAAAAGTCCACCACGAAGGCATATATATTCCAACACTTGATATAGGAATTCCCTTATCTTCTAGATTGGGTTCAAAAATACAAGACTACGAAGTTGAACATTGGTAGTCATAAACTCAAAATTGGGTTGGCTGTTCAACGACGATTATGAAATTAAAATAAAATTTTGGTGAGGAAATGTAATTAGACAGCACTTTGACTTTCATAAAAAAGGTAGAAAATAAAGGAATCGCTTTATTAGATTAGAAGAAATAGCACTTGATAATTTTTCGACCATCTTGGAATTTTTCCTCACATCTTTGAAGAAAAAAAAATAATGCGGTTTGTGGCTTTAAGTAAGTAACTTAAAGCTACGCGCGTTTCTCAGTCTTTAGATTTTTTTTTAAATCTAATTTTATTACACTTTAAACTGATTTAACTTATGATGGTAAGACATCATCAATGAAAAAAGATTTGGATGACGCTAAAAAATACTTATCTACTTATAAGCTGGATACTTATCAATAATCTAAAAACAGGCAACTGTATACTATTTAACTACAGTGCACTCCCGATTATCCGGGTTAATCACCGGGACAGGTCGCACGGACAATCGAAAAATACGGATAACCCGAAAGCTCCTTTTGTTAAAGAAAAATTCAATATCAGTACAAAAAATATAAAAATGACTGACATTTGCATGCATAACATCAAACTAGGAATTTTCCTTTTTAAAAAATGTGTAATGCGTCTTCGCCGTATATCGATACACATATTTTACGAACCGCAGTAATGTCACCGTAATCAAATCCTCCCATATAATCTAATAAAGTTTCCTCAGAGCAGCAGAATGAGAAATTGTATTTCATTCATTTACTACATCTTCTGCATCAGTTACTATCATCACTATTTGATTTAACAACATAACGATGTCTTCATCAGTCAAATACTGGAAGCCAAGCTCACATGCATCACTTTGAAACCAATCTTCTAAATTTTCTTCATCAAGAATTTCGAAACCTTAGATTTCTTTTGCTTGTTCGAGAATACTGTTATCATATTTTTCTTGAACATCTGAAGAGGATTGTTCATCAAGCGGTATGATCTTTCTCCAAGATCGTGATTTAGACAATTTTACCTTTGACCATGTTGCTGATATTTCATATACTGGAATCCAATAACGAATATTGCTTCCAAAAATTTGGTAGTGTTATAACTTCATGAATCAAATTTTTTTTAATCTTGAAAATGTTTCTCTTTATATTTTTTGTGTGATTCCGGAATGAGCACGGATAATCCGCAAACCGGATAATCCGCGCACGGATAATCGAGAGTGTACTGTACCTATAAAAAACTTTTGATTGCAGCATTGTATACGCGTTATTTTGTCAGAAAAAATTTATAGAGAATCTAAAGTACGGCGCTTTTTACCACGTTTATATCAACTTGCCTTCGTATATGTCTGTTCGGGTGGAATTTTGTAATCGATTTTAAACTAACTTTCCGACTAGCTACAGACTTCAAATTTCGTACATAGTTCAGAATTGGATGACAATGCATAAAAATGAAGAGAAAAAAGACATACAAAGTAAAATAAAATAAAAATTAAAGAAAAATTTATATTTTCACGATTGTCTTTTGTTGTCCATTCGATTATTTCAAATTTGTGTCACAAGTCAGTTGAAAAGTTTTGTGTACAGTGAGTGAAAAAATTGAGATTTTGGAAGTGAGTACAAAAATAAAACAAAATTAAAAATAAAATTTTTAAAAACCATGTTTGTATAGTGGAGAATACTAATTAAAAAAAATTTAAAAAACGAAAAACGTGGGATGCATGAAATACATAACAGTACATATACACATACATATACACATTTTCTTACTCATACACATGCACAACCACATCCACATACGCATGAATATACACAAAAATATTCCACATGCACATTCAGATACAATTACAGATATACATACACATATTCTCATGAGTACACATACTGTTACTGTTATGTATTTCATGCATCCCACGTTTTTCGTTTTTCAAAATTTTGCTTTTTAATTATTATTCTCCACTACAAAAGCGTGGTTTTAAAAATATAATTTTTTATATATATATATATATATATATATATATATATATATATATATATATATATATATATATATATATATATATATATATATATATATATATAATTTTGATTGAGTGATGGCCTTGTGTTTTAGATGCTTTGGAAGATACAGTCAAATAGAGTAAATTGATGTCAATTAAATAAAGAGGATTCAAAGCAGCATATTTGTAGTTTTCCCTTCCCGTCTCCATTTTTTTGACAGATGAATTCGTGGGGAAGGGAGCTTGAAGGAGCGACCTCTTCATGCAAAATGCCAATGAATTTAATTATTAACAAACCTGCCACCTTTTAATCTTTTCGACGATGATTTCTTGTAACTTGAGATGAAATTAAATTTTGCTACAGTCACACGTAGAAATGTATTTTTTTAGTTTGTAAGATCCTAAGTGTTTTTATTATGCTCGCTTAATTTATTTTTATGCAGTGATGAATAATATTCGTTAAAAACTAAGTTTTTAAATCCAAGAAATAAAATAAAAAGCATGTATTTAATTACCAATCTCAGAGTAAAAATAAAAGTTTCCACAAAATGCGTAAAAGCAGGCAACTATAATAGGCTCTACTTTTCAATAAAATGAGTCGTATTTAACCCTTTACCTGTTCCAATGCTAGTTTGCTTTTGCTTCTCGCATACAGGCGAAACGTAGGGAAGAAACTAATAAGTCAAAAATAAGAGGAAATGACAAGAGTTTCTGCAATGTAATATTACGTCAAAAACAGGAAAAGATTTAATTCGTGTTTCTTAGATTTGGTCAGAATCCTTTTGCACAATCGCAACATCTCCTAGAAATACTTTACAGAAAATGTAAATAAAAATGCATGAACCTCCCAGCTTTAACACAACTTTTATAAAACTTTACTTATCTTAGGGGTGTTTTAGACATTACTATAAAAATCCTGCTCAAAGTGACAGCTGACAAACAGAATACCTCAACTGTCGAAGAAATCATGCCCAAACAGGAAAGGAGCTTTAGAAATGACGTCATAAATGGCACGCAATCTGGAATCATTTGCGTGAGAAATGATTGGGTTTAGAGAAAGTCTATAATATCTAATGGACATTCCGCCTCACTTTCGGTCTTATTTAGATAATGTATCTTCCTTATCTTTATTTTCTTCCCAATCTGCAGAGTTTTTTTCTTTCTTTGCTGTCTCCACCCCTTCTTTTGCATTCGTGCGTTTACTGGAATCACGTGAGTTGTCATTAAACAATGTATCACGAAATGGCGACACGTTTGAAAGTTTTGTTTTTTTGGGTTTTTTTTAAAATTAATTTCATACTTTTCAAAAAGTACAGAACTAACTAGGCTGTAGAGTTAAAAGTTAACAGTCCGTGACCAAATTATTAGACGCACTATAAGATTCTATGTAATTATCAGGTGATACTAAGCAGTCTGTGACTGAATGTGACTGAAACCGGTTTGCACTTGCTTGCGTTCGTATATCATTTAGTTATAAATTAGGCGATATAAAATATAAATTCGACTATTGGATATATTAGACGATATATTATATAAATATGGAATATTTATTATATCAGGTATTATACTAGTATAATATAATAACTAGGCCAAATCATAAGACGCACTGTAGTGTTTAATAATTACATGTTTTGCACCAGTTTATATGTAATTTTTTTATATTAAAACATACATGTAATAGGTTTTTATTCAGAATATTTTTAATACACTTCCTATATGTATTTATTTTTAACGTATTGCATAACAATGTTAACCAATTTATACACGAACATAAACAAGTGCAAACCGGTTTCAGTAGAGTAAAAGTAATAATGCTAGTATCACCTGATACTTAATATTTTTCAAAGAATCTTATAGTGCGTCGATCACATTTTTAATATTCGGAGTTGAAGAAGAAAAAGTTCCAGTTCATTTTAAAACAAATCCTTTTGGTTGATAAAAGGACTGGTCTTTGGTCTTACGGCCATAATATAAGACTTTTGTATTATGAAGAACTATTTCGATAACCAATGCCGGATTATGCGTACGCGGGGCCGTAGGTCATTCAAATTTTTGGGGACTTAGATTACATTTTTTTTACTTGTATATTTTTCATTTATTCAAATATAGAAGTATTTATATATCTTTTCATTTAAGAAAGCATATTTAAAATAAAAATAAATAATTATAAATTAAATATTAATATAAATAACACTAAAATAAGTAATAAATAAACAACCTACTGCTAACTGCCAACAACTAAATAGCTTAATGGAGGAACTACGAAAGTGAGCTAAACAACGTTTAGGAGCACAAAAAAAATTATTTATTTAAGTGCTCCTAAGCGTGGTTTACCATAGTTTGTATTTTAGCACAAAGGTCGCCCACTTGTGTATTTACGAAAGTGAGATTTTTTCAGAGAGGCTATAATCAACGTAAGAAGAAAGAAAATAATGCCGAACTATTTTATGATTGATATATTGGAAGACGGAACTAATTATGCTTTTGTTTTATCTTATTTAACAATTTCTATTGTATTTTTTTTACTGTAGAATCTTCTTTTATAAGATGATCATAAATGTGCGGGTGTAAGGGTAAAAGAGTGATATCATGCTCGTTTTCTACAATAAACCGTATTTTTTGTAAGCATTATAATGTCTTTTACCTTTCTGTTCCTCATTGCGTCTCCAGCATTTCGCCATGGCCGGCTGTTATCACCCTCCATTGGTGGCTGATATCATTATAAATTGGCCATCCTGAAAACGAGAAGAATTATGAATTTATAAACGCTTTTTCAAGAAAACCACTGTCACATTTCTACAAAGTGAAATTAGAGAAAAAGGTGTATAAATATAGAAATAAGAATTAAATATATTAATTAAATTACGAACTAAGCAATTAGCTTACATCAATTTTGAATTAATTCATTTCCCATTTATGTTGCATTTGCGCAACAAAGGTATGATGTGTAATGTACCTTTTACACAAAATAAATAAATCAAAATTCGTTAGTTAATTAATAAGTCAATAAATAAATAAAATGGTTGGGAAACCATTTAAAACATTAACTTTTAAAAGCATTGACGTAACATAATTTATGATCTCGATAAAATTGTCAATGTTATTAATACATTTTGGTAAAAACGAATGTTTTGATTTCACCGAAATATATATGTATAAAATGCAATAATTGAGTCAGTTACCTTCAGATTGAAAAAAAAAGTTTTAAGAGAGAGAGATGAGAGTTTTTGTCGGTTTATGGGTTAATGTTTATCAATTAATCCTTCTCTGAAAGTGATGTCCCTATCCTAACATTGATACTATGATTTGGAGAAATTCTGGTAGGTATTTTTTTGGACTAAACAGTAGTGACTCTTGTTTAAACAGTAGTGACTTCGGACAGATGTCCGAAATAGTATAAAACATTCTCTGTTTGTACAGTTATTGTCTTGGGAAAAGTTAAAAGATGAAACCCTGGGGCGTGGATAATGTGCAAAGAAAACCCTTTTCTTTGACAAAATCTTTTTAAAAAGCTTTTGGGTTGTCTTAAAGGGATTTCAAAAAACGTTCTAATAACTTCTAATAATCTTCTAAACATTCATTCTAATTGAAGATAAATGCTCAAATTTTGCTTTAAAAAATACTGTATTTGCACAAATTTGAGATAAAAATTTTTTTTTTGATAATTTTACAGGAATTCTCCAAGTTAGCCCCTTCTCCTGATATTATAAGACTATTTATAAAATTTACTTTTGTGTATTTTATTTTTGAAACATAAAATTTTTCATTTTACTTACGAACTAAAATTGAGGAACTATTTTAAGCGAAAGTAAAAATTTTAAACGATTTTAACTGAAACTTTTTTTATAAAATTAATGATTTAAAGTTTTCACTTTAAAAAAATATTATTATATATATTAAATCATTAAACTTATTAAATATTTTTATAACTGTAAAATGAAATTTATTTTCAGTTTAAAGAAAAGGCAATTGGAAACAGTCTCCAACGGCGATAGAACTTGTAACATACTCATTATAAGGTTACTCGTTATTAGGCTGATTCTAAATATCTTAACAAATGCGTAATCATCCGTACTCAAATATTAATTATTTTTTTAAAAATTGAATGAAATTAATTTTTACAGAGTTAAATGCTAAATTTTAACATCAAGAGCTGTGTTATCTAGTACTTTTACACCATTTTTTTGTCCAAGCTCATTAATTTAAGAATGGCTTCGTTACATCAGAAGTTTTAAAATTTATACTTCTCTTGATAATATTAGTTACATTACGGCAAGACGATTCTTTAAAATTCGTGTGGAAAAGGGTTAAAGCAAATGCAATTCTGCACGTGTCTCTATGTTTTGCGCTGTAATTTGTACATGATTTTCTTACCGAAAAAAAAAATATTGTGTCCGACAACACTTTTATCAATGGTACTTGCTAATCATCCTAATAATTGAAATTTTTATACTTTAGCAACACTAACAGTCTCTTCTTAATAGTTGCATCTTACTCACATCTATGTTAATAAAAAGGGTACAAGCATAAAGCTATGGAAACATTTAACTCAAACAATGTAAGTAATCTTTTATTTCAGCGGCTAATGTTTTGATGATGAGATGTCATGGCAAAAATGTTGGTGCAATTTAAATGATCATGCTTGAAGCTTTTAGAAATGTTTATTTTTACATAAAGAAAATTCAGATTCACCAAAGGGGTTACTAATTTCTTTCTAGCTTTATTAAAAGCAATTTTGAAATAATTTCTTTTCACTTCAACTGTACCTGAGCCAAACATGATCTTTGCCCACAGTCAGCGCGGTAGATGAATTACATAAAAAAGATAAAAATCACTGCTGTAACTACTTTCAACTTTTCATCTAATTGATTAGGATTTGTTTCCCCTCTTCCTCAATACCATTTACATTCCATACCCTAAACTACAAGCTCATGATGAATAGGAAAAGGGCCGCAAGCGGCAGGAGTAGCCCAGCCGTACAACACCGATCAATAAAATCTCTGGATCTGGATATCCCTGCCCGAACGCTTTCTCCAATCCACCAAATGCTCTGGAGCGTGAGAGGTCTTGATAGGCTGGTAGGGCGTTGGACCCATGTCCGAGAGGTCCTGATTACGATCCCTGCTGACGAAGATTCCCGTGTACAAAATGGTAACTTGTGCAAGCTAAATCTGTCTGGGTCGTAAAATCCTTAAAGTTCCCATAACAAACCATACCTCTTGGGATACTGGATCGGATATTGATCGTGCTCTGGTTCAGGTAAAATTACGATTTGCGGATGGATGGTGAGTGAGTCTGTTCTCTCTATAAAACGGGGTGTGACGTATGTATGTTGTCCCGGATCATCCTCAGAGATGTTTTCTAGCCCGTTCACAATAGCCCATTGTATAACTCTAGTGCAACGTAAATTAAAATACCGTACCTCTGGAGTGTGGAGGTATCTTTGTGATGCAAACTTTTCAACTTGTCATAGACTTTTAAGCCTTCACTGTGTTGAGCCCATAACAAATAAAATAAACAAACGAGGAACTGTTTATGCTATGGCTGAATATAAGATATTTCTGATTAAAATTGCTTTACAACGATTTAGCAAGTTTATGATAGGATAGAGCAGCTCCCTCTTTGAAACAAATTCAAATTTAAAACCAAAAGATTTTTGTTAATTGTCAATTAGTTAGAATCATAATAAATCAGTTTAAAACTGAAATAAAGTTTTTCGGATCAAGCTTGATTAATAGCTGCTTCAGCCAGTTAGCAACAAAGATTTAGGACAAGGCGAAAAGATAGTTTTATCTCTTTTAAGGGTGTGGGTGGTTTTTGGCGAGCCAGCAGCAGTTTAGACTCCCCTTGGCTCCGAAAGCTGCCGCAGGGTGGAGCCAAAGAAGAAGAAAGGGCGTTGCTACTTTGATCTCGATAAATACTAGTTACAAAAGAATTCGTTAATTATTTAGACCCTCTTGCGCCGGTCACGTGATCTATGGGATGCAAAGTTTCCGATGGAGGAGCAAGCGCAAGGAAGGATTGGCTGCTGACGAGCAACCTGCGTGAAGACAACAATTATTTGGGATGTTAAGAATAAAAAAGTGCACCTGGCTGCACCCCCACCCCCAATGATGCCAGGGAAGATGGACGATAATTTGGCAAAAAGGGTCTTCCTCTTTGAAAGTGATCACATTTGGGTGTCAACCATAGACAATATTGATGAGTGAGACCTTGACCAACATTTATGTTTGCAGATGTGTTGTACACTTTTCAGCAATTCAGATGAAAATTTTAGAAGTGTAATCCTGCATTGTACACGGTGGGCGGTACACGCAATAATGATTTTCACTAGAGTTGTATTTAATCATTAAGTATCAAATTATCAAAATAAATACCCAAGATTAACCTGCTGATGAATTAAGCTTCTTTTATGTGTGCGTGTATTTTACTTTTAAAAAGATGTGGTTTGGTAAATCAATTATTTAATCTAATAATTTATTTCAAAGAAATATGATCTACTATAAGTATTAATTAAGAAACATCCTTATTTCCCTCAGAAATCTCATTGAAATGCTAATTTTTGTAGAAAACTTAAGTGACAGTTTCACTGATTTTTTTAAAAATAATTATCATTATTAATTAATCACGTTTTGTATCGCATTTATGATCTACACAGTGTCTACAATTCTACATAATCTGTTTTTCCTGATCTGCAGAAATTTGGACTACTCAGGACAATTGTTCTGGCTACTCAGGACCAGCCTGGTTCTCACTGATTCATCGGATCTAATATGACTCAAAACGATGAAATAGTCTAGAATCTAATCGAATAGTCTAGAATCTAATAGCAGTCTAGAATAACACAGAAGTCCTCATTAATATAGATATAAATAAATAACACAGGAATATAGGTGCACCAACTTGCTTCACTTAGTGGAAATAATATTTCTTGTGGTAGCAAAATTTATCTGTAATGCGGCTTGTCAGAAAATAGTGGTGGATAAAAATCTATTAAGTTGAATTAATTAAACCAAGAATCACAAATGATAAACTGCCACTTGAAAATAAATATTTGCGGTCCGGAGCAAGTTGACATCTCTGGTTTATACACCATACATCCTTTTTACCCTGATTGTCGCTAACGTGAGAATGCATATTCATATATGACTGGCCTGTCTCGAAGAGGTTAATAATTCCAACGTAACTACCACTATGACTAACGTCTTAATTTATTTAAAACCAAAACATTCCTTGCATTTACGTTCAATAATTACCTGAAAAAATAAGCTATAAAAAGTTGCTAATTTTAATTTTAATATAGAAAAAAAATCGAGTTTTATAAGTCGCAATTTATTATTATTTTTTTTTCTGCATTTTCGTTGCCCGTGGCAGCCGAAAACTATCTATAATAAAATGATTACCTTACTTTTCTTTCTTTATTTGAAACAAATTGGGTGCCTGGGCCGCGCAGCGGCCCCTAACCCATACATCATGAAATATTTACAATGAGTTAAAACATTTTGAGTTATGCTACAATATGGTGGCATAAAATGATTATCTTTCCAGCATTTGTTATTTTTCGTGTAAGCTTTGAACTTTGTTGAGGTAGTGTCTATTGTGACATTAGACTAAAAATTAATTTTTTCTAAAACACGAAAAGTTTAACTGAAATTTTAATTTTTATACAGTAAAAGCAACTATTCCCTACCTAAACTTCGCAAATTTATAAATATTGGAGGACATATTGTTTCGCCGAGTAAAACCTGGCAAGTTTTGCAGAATCTGAGTTTTTTCATTATAACAATCACAACAGATACGAGTTTGACGTAACGCTGGGTAAACAGAGATGCGGGAGAGGTAAACAGATTTTAATTTTACCGTCACTTATATTTGTCACATATATTGCCATTATCTGTTACCAGCTCATAGGCTACAAACAACTTGCGATTGTCGGGTCTATTATGTTTCAGTTGTTCTCATATTGCATTGGTGAATATCTTTATAAATAAAATTCATTAGATTAAAAATTTAATGGTAAAGTATAAAATCTGCTTTAAAAAAGAAAAATTAAAAATAAGATACTCTGGTTAAATGTGAGGAGATGGAATCTAATGGCTAACTTAAGTTATTAACATAAATATTAAATTATTATTATACTGAAATTATTATTCCAAATACATAGGTTAACACCATTATACAAATAAATTCTCAAATAAATTTCTCACAAAATTTCTCAAATAAATTCTATTGAGAATTTATTTTAACTGTCGAAATAATAGGGAAATTAAGAGGAAAATAATATAAAGAACTATCGAAATCTAAAAATATACAGGATTCCTAAGCGAGTTTACAAGAAGATACACAACGAAAAATAATGTGAGTCAACTGTTTCAAACTGTGTTTGGAAATATGTGAGAAAATAACAAAAATAATATAGACGTTTAAATTTTTAATACATGTTTACTTTTCGACAATACATCCCCGAAGAGCCGTTTTGGATCATGAAATAGAGAGTTTGCCTTCCAAAGAGGTGAGCCGGGTTTGAATCCCAGTGAAGGCTGGTCGATACGAATTCCGCAACTGACTCGCACCGACCACAGAGCAGACGTAAAATATCCTCATTGGTCGACGGATCATGGGTTAGAGTTTACTTGCCATCAGGCTAACTGTGGGAGGTTTTCCTCTCCATGTAACGCTAATCCGGGTTAGTTTCATCAAAAGTCCTTCACGAAGGCACATTTTTCCCATTACTTGATCCAGGAGTTCCCTTGTCTTTTGGTTTGGGTTCAAAAATACAAGGTTACGGGGTTGAATATTAGTAGTCGTAATCTTAAAATTGGATCGGCTGCTCAACGACGGTTATAAAAATTAAATAAAATCCATCCTTGAGAGCCATGGTTGCTCAGGGGATGAAATGTTCGCCACCCTTGTGAAGTGAACCAAGTTTGAATTCCAGCAGTAGCTGCTTGATATGAATTTCGCTCCCGGCTAGCACCGAACACAGTGCTGACTTACAATATCCTCAGTAGTAGACAGACCATGGGTTGAAATCGATTACCGTCAGGCTAACCGTGTGAGGCTCTTATGATTTTCCTATACATGTAACGCTAATGCGAGTTAGTTCCATCAGAAAGTCCTCCACCGAAGCTATTTTGTTCCAATGTTTGACACAGGACTTTCCAAGTCTTCTCGGTTGGGCTCAAATTTACTGGAATTTACGGAGTTGAATATTGATGGCTGTAATTCCAAAAATGTGTCGGCTATTCAACACCGGTTATAACAAAAAATAAAATACCTATCTTTTAGAAATCTAATGTACATCAAAACTATCAAAATAAGTAGAAATCACTCAATATATTTTTTCTAAACTTATAAATCGCACTATTCTATTCTTGATTCGGCTTTTCTTTTTTAATGAGGGAGTGATAATGAACATTTACTTCAGAGAGTGCACTTAACACATGAATTTTAGAATTGTTTCACATGCGCACCGTGTAATATCTTTATACTTGTTGGTTCTGCCACCTGTTCATTTCACTAACCAATCCCTACTATTGCTTTTGACGTTATTTCTTCTTTAAACAGATATTATAATCAAAATATAATTCTCTTTAAACTTCGGAACACTTTTTTTAATATTCACGATTAGCTGAACATCCATTTTTAGTTCAAAGTGAATTTAAAAAATAAAATATAATCAATAAATCAGTAATTGGTATTGAGCAAAACTACGAAATCATGCATCGAACTCAAAGGCTTATGCCGACGCAATTAATAAAGCTAAAATAATTTCAATTTTTTATTTATTTATTGTTATTTGTTACCTTTCCTGGTGGCTTTATGTTATTAAAATAAGCAAACATTATTTTCTGTAATTCTTTCCAGCAGAATAGAGATTAACTATGTTCATCATCACTCGCCTTGATGCTATTGCTCGCAGCCAACTCATGAAAATCAATATTTACCACTATCAAGTAGTTTTCCCCGGTACATAATCCTTTCGAAGTTTCTTTTATTTCCATAGTTTTGATTGCACCAATCACCACTATACCAGTACTACATATTACCAAAATTAATTAAGCATCATCTACACAATTTTTTTTTACGGTTTCCCAAAACGAAAAATTATTTTTTTCTTAATTAACTTTACTTTTTAGTACCTAGGTTATTTTGTTTTACTTCAATTAAAACATCTTCCAACATTAATTAAGCATCATTGGCGTCAATAATAGTATGACTATTTCTTTACAGTTCCCCATAAATGACTAAGTATCTTTTCTCACTTAACTTAATTTTTAGTGTACTGGTTAGTTTTTTTTTATTTCACATCTTACCAAAGTGAATTATAATCGACCTCAATAATAGCATGGCGATTTTTTACTGTACCTTCAAAAAAGTAAGTAACCTTACTCCTCTAATTTTCCTTTTTAATACATAGCTTATTTTTTTTATTTAAATTTGCATATATTACCTTAATTAATTCAGTATCATTGGCGTCAATAACAGTATGGCGATTTCTTACAGTACCCCATAAATGAATAAGTATCTTTTCTCACTTAACTTAATTTTTAGTATACAGGTTAGTTTTTTTTATTTCACATCTTACCTACGTGAATTATCATCGACCTCAATAACAGCATGGCGATTTTTTACTGTACCTTCAAAAAAGTAAGTAACCTTACTCCTCTAATTTTCCTTTTTAATACATAGCTTATTTTTTTTATTTAAATTTGCATATATTACCTTAATTAATTCAGTATCATTGGCGTCAATAACAGTATGGCGATTTCTTACAGTACCCCATAAATGAATAAGTATCTTTTCTCACTTAACTTAATTTTTAGTATACAGGTTAGTTTTTTTTTTATTTCACATCTTACCAACGTGTATTATCATCGACCTCAATAATAGCATGGCGATTTTTTACTGTACCTTCAAAAAAGTAAGTAACCTTACTCCTCTAATTTTCCTTTTTGGTACATAGCTTATTTTTTTTATTTAAATTTGCATATATTACCTTAATTAATTCAGCATCATTGGCGTCAATAACAGTAAGGCGATTTCTTACAGTACCCCATAAATGAATAAGTATCTTTTCTCACTTAACTTAATTTTTAGTATACAGGTTAGTTTTTTTTTTATTTCACATCTTACCAACGTGTATTATCATCGACCTCAATAATAGCATGGCGATTTTTTACTGTACCTTCAAAAAAGTAGGTAACCTTACTCCTCTAATTTTCCTTTTTGGTACATAGCTTATTTTTTTATTTAAATTTGCATATATTACCTTAATTAATTCAGCATCATTGGCGTCAATAACAGTAAGGCGATTTCTTACAGTACCCCATAAATGAATAAGTATCTTTTCTTACTTAACTTAATTTTTAGTATACAGGTTAGTTTTTTTTTTATTTCACATCTTACCAACGTGTATTATCATCGACCTCAATAACAGCATGGCGATTTTTTACTGTACCTTCAAAAAAGTAGGTAACCGTACTCCTCTAATTTTCCTTTTTGGTACATAGCTTATTTTTTTTATTTAAATTTGCATATATTACCTTAATTAATTCAGCATCATTGGCGTCAATAACAGTAAGGCGATTTCTTACAGTACCCCATAAATGAATAAGTATCTTTTCTTACTTAACTTAATTTTTAGTATACAGGTTAGTTTTTTTTTTTATTTCACATCTTACCAACGTGTATTATCATCGACCTCAATAATAGCATGGCGATTTTTTACTGTACCTTCAAAAAAGTAAGTAACCTTACTCCTCTAATTTTCCTTTTTGGTACATAGCTTATTTTTTTTATTTAAATTTGCATATATTACCTTAATTAATTCAGCATCATTGGCGTCAATAACAGTAAGGCGATTTCTTACAGTACCCCATAAATGAATAAGTATCTTTTCTCACTTAACTTAATTTTTAGTATACAGGTTAGTTGTTTTTTTATTTCACATCTTACCAACGTGTATTATCATCGACCTCAATAATAGCATGGCTATTTTTTACTGTACCTTCAAAAAAGTAGGTAACCTTACTCCTCTAATTTTCCTTTTTGGTACATAGCTTATTTTTTTTATTTAAATTTGCATATATTACCTTAATTAATTCAGCATCATTGGCGTCAATAACAGTAAGGCGATTTCTTACAGTACCCCATAAATGAATAAGTATCTTTTCTCACTTAACTTAATTTTTAGTATACAGGTTAGTTTTTTTTTTTATTTCACATCTTACCAACGTGTATTATCATCGACCTCAATAATAGCATGGCGATTTTTTACTGTACCTTCAAAAAAGTAAGTAACCTTACTCCTCTAATTTTCCTTTTTGGTACATAGCTTATTTTTTTTATTTAAATTTGCATATATTACCTTAATTAATTCAGCATCATTGGCGTCAATAACAGTATGGCGATTTCTTACAGTACCCCATAAATGAATAAGTATCTTTTCTCACTTAACTTAATTTTTAGTATACAGGTTAGTTTTTTTTATATTTCACATCTTACCAACGTGTATTATCATCGACCTCAATAATAGCATGGCGATTTTTTACTGTACCTTCAAAAAAGTAGGTAACCTTACTCCTCTAATTTTCCTTTTTGGTACATAGCTTATTTTTTTTATTTAAATTTGCATATATTACCTTAATTAATTCAGCATCATTGGCGTCAATAACAGTATGGCGATTTCTTACAGTACCCCATAAATGAATAAGTATCTTTTCTCACTTAACTTAATTTTTAGTATACAGGTTAGTTTTTTTTTTATTTCACATCTTACCAACGTGTATTATCATCGACCTCAATAATAGCATGGCGATTTTTTACTGTACCTTCAAAAAAGTAAGTAACCTTACTCCTCTAATTTTCCTTTTTGGTACATAGCTTATTTTTTTTATTTAAATTTGCATATATTACCTTAATTAATTCAGCATCATTGGCGTCAATAACAGTATGGCGATTTCTTACAGTACCCCATAAATGAATAAGTATCTTTTCTCACTTAACTTAATTTTTAGTGTACAGGTTAGTTTTTTTTTTCACATCTACTTAGCATTAATTATCGTCGGCGTCAATAATAGTGTGGTGATCTTTCACGGCTCCTCCAAACGAATAAGCATCTATAGTCTATTAATTTTTGTTTCAGTACATAATAAATTTAATTTTTTTTTCAATATGCATTTATTGAGCCGTGGTGACTAAGGGGATAGAGCGCTTGCCTCCCAATAAGGTGAACCGGATTTGAATCGCGGTGATGGCAGGTTGATTCGAATTCCGTGCCCGTCTCGCACTTACTACATTGCTGACGTAAAATATCCTCAGTGGTAGACGGATCCTGTGTTAGATTCCCCTTGCCGTCAGATTAACCGGGGGAGGGGTTCGTGGTTTTCCTCTCCATTTAAAGCAAATGAATTTAGTTCCATCAAAAAATCCTCCACGAAGGCAAATTTCTCCCAATACTTGTTCCAGGAGTTCCCTTATCTTCAGGATCGAGTTCAAAATTTCAAGGCTAAGAGTTAAACATTGGTAGCCGTAAACTGAAAATTGGATCGGCTTATCAACGACTGTTATAATTGTAATTATAATATGCATGTATTACCTAAATTAACTAAGCATCATGGGAGTCAATAATAACATGGTGATTTATTACGTTTTCCTTAAACGAAAACGCTATTCTTAACCTGCCGCGATTTACCCACATGTTACGCCTCTTTAAAGTAACCATTTCTGAATAAATTAATTATAAAAAGCACATAAAAAAATTTAAATTAATTTCATTTAAAAAACATTTAAAATGCACTCTGGTGAAAATAAAAGAAAAGAACTCAGGGGGAAAAGCAATCAACTACAAGAAGTTTCAAATATATAATTTGCCTTTTTTTAAAAATGATAATACGTACAGTTCATAGTTCACACAAACTCTCAATTTGTGATTATAATGTTGTAGTTGAATGCAATTCGGATATGAAAAACATTTTCCTAATGGGTAACCATAACAATACGTTTAAACAAATATTTGCTACAAACTAACATCTGAAAGCATTAATGAATTCGTGATTTTTAACTGTTGTATAGATATAGTTTATGGAATAATGTGAATAATTATTTACAACTTACAACCACCATAACATATAAACAAAGTGATATATATATATATATATATATATATATATATATATATATATATATATATATATATATATATATATATATATATATATATATATATATATATATATATATATATATATATATATGTTCAAAATGACGATAAAACAAAGAAAAATTACAGACATATGAAAAAAGGAGGGGAAAAGAAAAATAATATTAAAAAAATAACAAACGACTAGAGGAAGAAAAAGGATAAAAATTTTTACAAAATCCGGAAAATAAAAGATATAATCCTTTCATCAGCCCACTCGATTATATCCTCAAAAAAGAGTGCTTTCTTATATTGTATTACACTAATTTTCGTTTCTATAACTTGCTTTTACATATAGGATTGATTTATTTGCATTTAGTAGTAGCTAAAATCATATTAAATTAAATTTATAAATGTAAGTTTTAAAAAGAAGTCTATAAAATTCATGACCATTTTTAATATAAAAACTAAATACGGATATTCCAATGCGTAGCTGAGGGCAACTGGATAGATATACATACCCTCCAACTGCTACGGAATTTCCGTAGTTTCAGAAATATTCTTTTCTGACGGTAGCAAAATTAATGTCTTAATATTTAAAAAAAATTAATTTTGGCGTAACTTGTCCACTATTACTTATAAAAGTGCAGGCCATATGGCTAGATTCTTAAGTTCTGATAAAAGTTTTATGAGAGATCCATTTGCTTTAAAAATTTCTACTTTGGTTCGCTACCACTAGAAAGAATTATTTTCAAAATCCTCATAAGTTGGAGGGCATGGATAGATATATTAACGTTAATAGTCAGTAGTGTGCCAAATCTCTAGTGAATTAAAAACATGTATTTCTGTCTGAAGTCTCTATTTACATATAATTCAGCTATTTTGTTTGTTAAAACCACCTTCGGAACGAATAAAAGCTCGTAAGCAGGGGAAAAAAAAGTCATGACTATACTTAAATTGAGTAAACAATTTAAAAGAATTATCATAAACACTGGAAAATTACAAGTAAATAGCATACATTTTCTTACACTATTGATTTTGCTTTTGAAATTTTTGTAAATATTGTATATACAACCATTATTGAACGATCTAAGAGATTATTAAGTTCCTAAAAAGTTGATTGTGTTGCTAGTTATCACCAAGACGACATCTAAATGTTATGAAAAATCGTTTTGAGACCTGTAAACAATGCCGCATTTTTTTTTTCCGAAGTAGAAATTTTGTTTCTTTTCTCTGACTTTTTATCAATTCATTTTGCAAACTGTCACAAAGCCTAGGATTTAAACTTAATTATTTATAAATTCTTGAAACGACAGAAAGCAATGCACCTTATAAATTTGCCAGAAACAATTATTTATAAGATTTTCGAATTCTTTCTTATGTAATGACCGTAACAACTACTTTTATGAATAACGTTTTGATCAAATTCAGTTTTTCTTAAAGATTATTAATTACGCGGAACAAGTATATGCAACTAGTATATTCATTTATTTATTTACTTAATTTTTTATTTATTCAAATAAAGAAATTAAAAAAAATTAATTGAATAATTGTTTTTTCTTTTCTTTTTTGTTGATGACATTACATGCGAATTCTGATTTCTTAAATTTTTAGTAACATATAAAAACACTGGAGAAATTTTTTTAAATATTCTTTAATGCTTTTTATTTACTTTTCAGAAACAAATTGATAGTGTTTACAAAACATTTAAAAGAAGGAAAAAAAACACTAGAGGACTGTAAACGAAAATTTTCAGATTTTCGGTTAATTTTGCTTACTTTTCAAAAATCTCAACACGGCATACCTGCCAACATTCATTCTTTACGAGAATGGATTTTCCAAGTGGTAGTAAAACTATTTCCGAAAAACAATTTTACTCAAAAAGACATTTAAATTTTAACCAGGTTGAAATTCGCTTTCGTGATGACTACTTTGCTTTTTATATATTTGTTGTAATTATTTATATGTAGTGGTGGTCAAACTCATTTATAATTATTAATATAATTCAAAAAGTTTAGTGAAATAACATGAATTTTGCTAGCACTTTAAATATGAAAAAAAAAAAAATTCTTCCGGGAAAACCGTAAGAGTTGGCAGGTATGACACGGCGTATCTGAAACAAAGTAGTGTCACACAAGCCTTTGAATTATGAAGAAGTAGTGGTGAGTAAAAAACCCTATAAATCAAATTCACAAAACCAAGAATCATACATTGAAAGATTACCACTCGAAAATATTTATTCGCTGTCCGGAACATTTCTGTATGTAGATTTTAGTATCTTTCGATTTAAATCAAATACAAGGTTGCCATGGGCGACTAAAGTTTCAAAAAGTTCTGACTATTAAAATTCAAAATTTTGAAATTATGTAAAAAAAAATCAAAGTTAGCAACTTTTTAAAGTCTAATTTTTTCAGTTTACTATTGAAAGTGATTTCAAAACTACTTGTATATGAATAATGTGAAATGTAGATGAATACTTAGTGGTAAATACTATTGAATAATCAAAGAGATAAATAATTAAAAGTGAATTACTGCACCTTTAGTCGACACTAAAACTAGGAAGAACACGGATGTTAAATGCCTTCTATTTCATTGGAATTCAAACTTGTATGATTTAATAGAGTTTCGTGGTCAAAAACACAATTATTTAACTTTTTGTCACGGAAGCATTAAATATTCTAGTTTTTTTTTCTTTTTCCCTTTTCATTTCCTCGGTAGCTGTACCAACAATGCATGTTTTCATTGCAATTATATGATTGATTGAAATATGCTTTTCCTCTTTCATTATTCTTTTTAACTTACGAAACTTAAACTTCAAAAAACTTTTAATTCATAACTCTTTCTAAACTTTTCTTTTTCTCTTCTTTCAACATTGGTCAAAGAAACCGATTAGTTAAGCGTAGTTGTTGGAAAGTTCTACTTGTTCCGCTATTTTTTTTTTTTTTTTTTTTTTGAATCATCTGATTTATTGTAGCAAAATTTTATGAAACTTTTGTGTATTGAATGGCTAATTAAAATATTATTTACTATATGTTCAAAAAGATCTTGTCCACACAACTATAAGCCTAAAGTTTTCTTAACTGGTGAAAAATTCTTAAGATCAATACATTTAACACGTTCACGCCGGGAAAAGTGAAACGACTGGTACGGGAAAAGAGAAAATACTGGTAGAAGAACTATTTCAATATTAGATAATATTTGGGAGGAGTTAATCTATTCTCAACAATAACAATTTTCTGTAAGGAAATTTATCACGGCGAAGAAGCAATTCAATATAAAAATTGCATCCGTTGAAAACAATTGGTAGTTGTGGATTTTTATTATTCACGGAAAAAAACTAAAAAATGAAATTTATTGTTACCAGTTTTTACACCGGTGCGCTGCCAAGATGAGACAATCTAGCGTGACCCACCGGTGGGTCACCCCGGCGTGTACGTGTTAAATAAATGAATCTTAAGTTCTTTATTACCGGCACATATAATAGTAACAAATTTAATACAGTTTTAAGTGTTTGTTTTTTTAGTCTGCACAAATAATATTGACAAATTTCTGATTATACTTTTAAGTGTATTTTTTAATTTTTCGGCAGCACAATTTAATTTTTAGTCTGCACAAATATTATTGATAAGTTTATTATTACAATTTTAAATGTATTTACTAATTTTTTGGGACAAACAACATTGGCAAGTTTAATAGAATTTTATTATTATTATTTTTTTTTCTTCTTTGGCCGACACAAAAAATATTGACGAATTTCATATAATATGCGTTTTTGTTCATTTTGCCGACACGAAATTTATTGATAAGTTTAATACCATTTTAAATTATTTTTATCGCTACAGATAATATTGACAAATTTATTGCTTATGAAGCCTTTTTGTTGTTTTTCTGGGCACAAAGCACACTGATAAATTTAATACAATTTTAGGCGTTTTTCTTTCCTTTTTTTTCTACATATATAGATTTTTTCTTTCTTTTTAATTCGTTAAGAGTTGTTTCTCTTTACCTAGATATTTTTTCTTTTTTTTTTTATTCAATTTCGTTATGGACTTCAAAAGAATTATAGTTTTCAGTAGTATACAGAGTATGAAGTTTTTATTTTATTTAACTAATTAAAAAAATTGCCTTTTTTTCAATAAATCTATTTTTTTTTTAAAAAAAATCCTTTTAAGACGAATATTTTATTTTACTATTGCGAAAAGTAAAAGTATTTTTCGGAAAAAGAATACAAATTTCTTGCTAGTGGAGAAATTTGACAATGTATTTTAACAGATTTTTTTAAAAGTGTAAAGAGAATAAATTTTTTTCTTTCTCTTTAATTCAGTTACAAAATGAAAAAAAAAATTACATTTATTATAATTCTTTAGTGTTTTTAAAAGCATTGACTTTTTATTATCTAGTGTAAAATATGGTGTTTTTTTTTTCTTTTGTGGGGAAATGGAAAAAATTTCTTTATCAGCTTTAAGAAATTTCCAGTGTATTCTTATAAATATCTTTTATTTTAGTAGAAAGTACAGATTTTTCTGTTAAGATTTAAATTAAAAATATTGAGTCTTTTTTTTAAAAATATATCCTGAAAGTTTATCACAGTTAAAAATAACGTAATTAAAAAATCAACTGTTAATTAGATCTCTACAAAATGAATATGTCTTGGATCTGAACCACATAATTTGTTATTTTTGGCATACAATTAGAAATGCAATTGATATAATAGCTGTCAATTACTAAAAAGGATTCAACATCCACATGCAAATGGCGGGAGTGAAAGATAAATGGAATACTACGCGGGGGCGTTGAAGCGTGTCACGTGGTTAGGTAAATCTGTACAAATAGACTAAAACTACGCATCCGTGTCCTCTGAGTCCCTAGGCAACGAATATCAACAGAGGTAAAAACTTTTATTTTAAGAAATTATATCTGTCTAAACCAATAGATACGAAAGCAAACGATGCCTCGTGGAAGTTAACACTTTAAATGCCACGCTAATTTTACATGGCTTGCCCGTCTGGCCAAACGGTAAATAACTACAAACTAAATTCGTAAATGTTAGACACATTTTACCAGTCTTTTTAAAGGTTTAGCATGATACATGTAAAGAAAAAAAAGTGGTGTATAAAATAAGCCTATGAATTGTTTAGAAATAGTGGTGGATTAAAATCTACTAAATTGAATATATTAAACCAAGAATCACAATTAATAGGCTACCATTTGAAAATATTTATTCGCTGTCCCGAGCAAGTTGACATCTCTGTGTATATAAATAAAACTATTTTCGTCTGTTCTGTATTGCATTAATTTCTTCAACCCATTTTCATACCTGCCAACTTATTATCCTTTCGAGTATGATTTTCCGCAGTGGTAGTAAAATGGAATTTAAATTACTATTTTAGGCAGAAACATACTTAGCTTTTTGAAAAAGCTTATACGGTCTACCACGAATGTATTACATATATGCTTAACTTTTGTTAAAAATAGTGGTTGTCAAAAAGATTATAAATTATGTTTATAAATGCAAAGAATACATAGAAAGCATGCATTTTACTACCACTTTAAATATAGAAACAAAATTTTACGCCAAATGCGTAAAAGTTGGCAGGAATGCATTTTAGGAACGATAATAATATTAAAAAATTACTCGAATAATGTGTTTCTAATAATCTTGGCTTCGCCGGTTACCCCCATGGCGCTACGAACAAATTCAGTGCTGGTGACCGGTGAGCCCCATGGCTTTCAACGTGTTAAATATATTTTACAACAAATAAAAAGGCTTTCAAGTGGTTACGGATAGCATAAATATACATACCTGCCAACTTTCATTCTTTCCTAGAATGGATTTTCAGAGTGGTTGTAATACAATTAACGAAAAACAATCTGACTCAAAAATATACTTATAATTTGATCACGTTGGAATTCGCTTGCGCAAGGTTTATTATGCTTTTACTTATTTATTGTAATTATTTATATGTAGTGGTGGTCAAACTAATTTATAATTATAATTCAAAAAGTTAATTGGAATAACATGAGTATTGCTACCACTTTAAATATGAAAATAAAATCATCCGGAAAAGTTGACAGGTATGAATATACAAGATTCAGCACAAGGACTTCAAATTTAACAGCTACTTATAAAATCTTACTCAAGATTATTAATGGCAAAACAATAAAAAGTTTAATTCCTCCTATTAAATATTTTTAAAATAATCTTCTATAGGTAGTAACATTCACTATTACCTCAATAAACTTTATTTAAAAAGTCCAGGTTCCTACGAAAAAATGTTAATTAATTAGGGCTCCGTAGAAGACAAAAATTTAACATCGCTACTCTATCGAATTACAATATTTATATCAGAATGCCTTTTTGATTATAGTGACATTGAAGTAGAAATCAACTCTTAACTTTCTCCGCTTATTTTGTTATATGCAAATTTTGCAAGGGTAAAAAGAACACCGTTTCTGAAAATTCAAGCATGATTTTTCAAATTGTGCAAACAATTTGGCCATGTAAAGTCTTCCAAGACATTTGCTGCTAAATAAAAAATTGTTTACATAGAGTTAGTAAAGAAATGTTTAGATTATTTATTCAAAACCCTGTAGTTATATTTTCAAATTTGAAATGGCTGGGAATGAGCTTATAGGAATGGTAAAAATAAAGCATAAAACCCACACATATTTGGAAACCCTTCCTGTAAAGCAATGAAGATAAACTTATAAGATCAATAAATAAATTATGGATCTGCTGAGTCAACAGTTTTTTCCACATATTACATGAAGATACCATGGAGAAAAAAAATGTTGAAAGCTCTTTTTATATTATTCGATGCGTGTCGTAAAAGATAACATGGAAAAGGCTTGAATCGGCGAATCGAACAACTATTGATGTTTCGAACGTACACAAATGTTCGAATGAAAAAAATAATTATTATTTAGAATCGATTTATTTAACGATTAAAGCACTATCCCAAAAATTAAAAATTAGTTTTAAAACATTTAAGTTATTATTAATTATTTGACCTTGAGAAAAAATTGTGGATTTCAAATTACGCCAAACATATTAAATTCTTATTATTTTTCTAACTACGTCATTCTTTTTCTTTTTGCTAATGTAAGGAATTGGTGAGCCGTGGTTCGAATCACAGAGATGACTGGTTGCTGCCAATTCCACACCCTGCTCACACCGACCACAGTGTTGACTTAAAATATCCTCAGTGGTCGACGGATCAGGGGTTGGAGTTTTCCTACCGTCAGGCTAACCGCGGGAGGTTTTCCTCTCCATGTAACGCAAATGCGGTTTAGCTCCATCAGAAAGTCCTCCACGAATTCAAAATATTTTCGCGTACTTGATTCGGAAATTCCCTTGTCTTCTGGGTTGGGTACAAAATTACATGGCAACGGAGTTGTACATTAGTAGTCGTAAACTCAGAATTTGGTTGGTTGTTCAACGATTGTTATAAGATATTAAAACATATAAAGAATTTGCTTGTTAACTTATACTAATGTTAGCTACAAAAGCAACTCTTTTTAAAATTGGAAAAACAGTCAAATACTCAATTTACTTTGGTAAACTTTTAGACTAAATATATTTATCTTTTAAAAATTTGACCACATTGCTGCAATACATACCAATTCTTTCCGCTTTACCTAATATTAACCTAAACTAAAATAATCTCCTCATATTTCCCTAAACAAGCATAACTCGTCTTGAAATTGGAAAAATAGTCAAAACTTTTAATTCATTATAAACAATAGTTAGACTAATTCGTTTTATATTATTATAATTCAACCACATATTGTTGTATTGTGTTTCAATTTTAATTCTCCAATATTCTTAAATTTTAATGATTGACTTATTGGATTTTGAATTTAACCTTCAAACAGCTCTATCTTAACAGATTAGAACTGAAAGTAATTCCAACTAAATATTACCTAACATGCACAGTGTGCAAAATAAAAATACGGACCACACAATATAACTTTTGATCTATTGGATTTTCGCGTTCCGAGTCTCCATCTTAATGGCTCGAGAGGGTGACCTCAAATATACTAATTAAGTAGTGCATACGATATTTTAAGTTAAGAAATCAAACACAAAAACGTACTTTCTGTGAATAAATATATCTTTTTTTCGACGGATTTGGATTTTTGACCCCCAAAATACAGGCCGCAATCTGGAAGGCCATTCAGCCAATAATATTGAGTCCTAGAACGTGAAGATCCAATTATTTTTTAAGATCTTTTTCTTTTTTTTTCTTTTTTGCTTTGTGTATTTTGTGTGAACGCAAACAAAAAAATGATAATCTACCAGTTTAATATCGTTTCCGGAGGAAAACAGCCCATTATTATTATTTTAATATGTTTTGGACAACTAAAACTTGAAAGTTAGAAAATATGTAGAATTAGAAACTTTTACTATTATATAATAATCTGATCTCTACTAGAGGTAGAAAATTTTTTGTTTTAATCTGTAATTCTTTCTTTTTTATATAAAATTTTTACAATAACCTTTTGAGTCTTTATGATTCATCACCAAATATTCCTTGAAGATTAATTAGAGAGTGATGACGAACTTTTATCAATACCGTTTAAAATTTGATTAAGTTAACTTCAATTATTTATAGAAATTTAATTTTGAAATTTTCCCATCACGATAAACGAAATGAAACTATTTTTAATGGGCTTGGATACTTCAATGTATGTTTATTAATTTTTATTTTAGCTACCACTTAAAAGCAATTTCCAGGAAGCGATTGGGACGAGACAAATTAGGTTTGAAGAAGTTATAACTCAAATGCAGGGTGGACAAATTTCTAATGATAGTAAATTTTATGTTTGAATGTGTAATTCTTTATTTAGTAAATTATATTATTTCAAAAGTCATGTGCAGAGCTGCAACTTTGTTTTAAAATTTATAGTGGTAGCAAAATTAAGATTCAATGTATGATTTTTGGTTCAGTAAATTTGACTTAAAATTATTTTTTACACCCCACTATATGTGAAAGATTCAGAATTTTATGAAAAGAAATTGTTCCAGTTCTCTCTTGGTGAAGCCAAATAATATGTTGTCAAATTTGCTGAAACGCTTTGTTTGTGATTATCTACCACTCTATAAAATATTTTGTAAAAAGCGCTGTAGCTGGCAGATCAGCACTCAACGAATAACTACATCATTACTTTTCACAAATCAATACAATTTTAACATGATGTATTTTAACGCGATGTAACAGCGGGGAAGAGAGCTTTCGCTTGAATTTTTACTTTCCATATAACACAAATGAGGGCTAATTCTATCGATAATTCTTCAACGAAGGCTAGTTTGTCCAAATGCTTGGTCCAGGAGCTTCCCTTTCTTCTTGGTAGGGCTTAAAATTACAAGGCTATGGAGTTAAGCATTGATAATCGCAAACTCAGAATTAGGCCGACTGTTTAACACTGGTTACAGTATCGTAAAATATATTACGGATTGCACCAGTCCGGAAAGATTCAAAAAGTGGTAACACCTGAAACATGAGATCGTAAATTTTAAAGGATAGAATTTCAATTAAATTTTAGGACCATATTTTGTTAGTTTTAACACAAATTTGTAATTTGTTGTAATAAATTTGTAACACAATTTACAAATATTTTTGGTTGGTTGTAGCCTAGTTGGTAAGGGTTTGGGCAAATGTCCAAGTGGTCGTGAGTTCCTGTGTAGTAAATGATGAATGGTGCATGTTAAATCTGTTTGGTCATACAGTCCTCGATGTACCCATGACAAATCATACCTCAGAGGGTACTAAATTGGAGATTAATCGCTCTCTGGTTCAGGTCAAAATTACGATCTGTGAATGACTGAATGGATATAGGAATGGGTCCATCAGGCTTCTCCTGAGCACCTCTTGGCATGGGACTCTCTAAGGAGGATCTCTGTAGCAATCCTCTCCTAGTCTTCGACTTCCTTTCAGTCAACTAACTCGTGGATCTTGTCAGACTCCGGCAGACAGACAGGATGAGCAACAACAACAACAGGAATGGGTCCACACTATAAAAGGGCAGGGATGTTTGTGTGGATGAAATCATATTCTTGGCATAGATGATGCCACAGGAAAGCAAGAAACCCACCCTCTGCCTCAAAAATTTGCTTGGTTTTACTAAGCAGGTTTGTTGGTATTAGCAGGTGGTATTGGAAACAACAACAGCTACAATTGTTTCCTCTTGCATTTTCTACCAGTTACTAGAAAGTGGCATAACATATCAAATTATTTTAGGTTATTTTTTAGCTGTCGTAATCCTTTATAGAGTACTCTAGCTCTTCCTGGAGCGGTGGTCTAAAAACTGCACCACTTATGCTTAGCTATAATATGAATCACTAAAGTTTAGTTTTTATCTCTTAAATAATGTTATTTTCAATCAACTTCTTTTTATTTTGAAAAATGTCAAGATAAAGCTTTGGGGATGCGTATGAGCTGACCACTATTCTTTCGGATTACTTTGGAATTTTTTAATTGACATGTTCTGCGTTAATCTTTAAGAGGAAAATAACAAAGATGGGTGGTGGGATATTAAACCGTTCCAATAACAGTGCACGGATGCCACAGGCTACTAAAAGTATAAAAATGGTAGAAACTCAATTCAATTTTACTTATTATCTCTTTAATTTTCCATTGTATCTACCAGTAATACTTACATTTCAAATTTCAAGCAAACATCATTCATCGCAATTGCTTTCAATAGTAAACATAAACAAGTTGCTAATATTAATCTGTTTTAATAAAATCCTAAATTTCATTACTCACAATTTTTTTTTAAAATTATAGTTTCCTGGGGTAACTCTGAAATTAATATAAGCAACTTTAATAATAAAACTTTTTACCTCTTCAACAATATCTCAACGTGATTTTTTATCACTTCGCCGAATAGAAAATTTTAGTCAGCCAGCATATTAGCAACTGCAACCGCACACAGTGTTTTCTTATAGGTCAATTAACTACTACGCTCTATACAAAATATTTCATAGAGTAGTTGACAGTTAAAAGCTGCAGCTTTCAGAAATTATGGCAATTTTGCTAACATTTTAAAAGCTTCTTCTCAAGAGAGCTGAGTAGGTACTTTATTTACTTCGCACTAGAGCTGCACAATGGGCTAATGACGATGGTCAGGGAAACATTCCTCGGTTTGCTAGGAAGACTTGCCATCAAAATTTCAAGAGAACTGCGACTAAGTGGCTTTACATGTAAACGGTTGATTCATTCACATATAGCGGTGCGGAGAATAATTTAAAATCGAATCCGCAAGACAAATAATATTCTTTCCTATCAGTGGAAAAATTTCCAACAAAATAGGAATATTAACAGCAAACAAGCTTTGTACACCAAGACTAAAAAAAAAACCCATTTCGAGTATTAAATATTCAATCTAGTTCGATTTTTCTGGGCAAATTAAAATTCTGTAACTACCGAGATTTTTTTACAATTATAGCATATATATATAATACTGATTCATAATTACATCTGATTCATCTTTAGGAAATCTATAAACTTAAAAGCGTTGCGACGGCCCGTGACTGGTGCTGGCGCAATAAGAAATAGCATTGATTTAGTTCTACCGAAAACTATTAAAACCTGAAATCGTGCTATCAGTTATTCCTCTTTTCCGTCTTGTTTTCATCCAACGGTACCGCAGGCTACAAAAATGCAAAAAGTGGTAAAAACTCAATTCACTTTTCTCGATTTATTATCTTTTTAAAATACTACAATATTTACATTTCAAATTATTCATATTTAAAGCAAAACTATTCTTTGTATTCACATTCAATTGTAAAATAAATAAATAAAATCCTATGAAAAGTTGCAAATTTTAATCTTGTTTGATAAAAAAATTTTGAGTTTTTATGAGTCCGTGGGAACCCTGCATATTAATTCAAATATTTTTTTAAAGAGACATTTCTTTGTTGCATAAGGAATAGTGGTATCTAAAAATTGGTGAACTTTTAGAACCAAATAGAGTTCATTTCTCGATATTTGTAACATTTATGGCCAAACTGGCATCACTGCGCCGAAAAGGGCTCATAATCCAGAGTTGCCAACTTGCTCCGGACAGCGGATAAATATTTTGGAGAGGTAGTCTTTTAATGTATAATTTTTTGTTTAGTAAATTCGATTTATAGGGTTTTTATTCAACACTACTTCTAAGTAATTCAAAGGCTTATGTGGTACGTCATTTTGTTATAGTTAAGCAGTGCTGAGCCTTTCAAAAATTTGTAAAATATGGCCTAAAGTCGACAAATTTGGTGCGTAGTTCTCCACCGTTTTTTGAAATATTTCGACGAATCCGAAGCAGTTCGAATATCTCAAATAATCCACTGTTTATTCTGCAAAATATGTACATAATAAAAACTCAAATCTTTTTATTGTGGATATGAATGCTATGACCACAGTTTTCTTGGCTTATCTAACTACACTTTTGATTAAAGTTTTCTCCCCCTCCCCCCAAAGCGGTTAATAGGATATTTTTTTTAATAATTAAATAGCAAAAAGACATTTACGAGTAACAAATTTATTTTTGATTTAATAAATTTCGTCTTAACAACTACTTAATGTAATCAACTTAAATATATAATGCGTTAAAGTCGCAGAGATACCAACTTGCCTCGGATAGCGAATAAATATTTTTGAGTGGTAGTCTCATAATGTATGTTTCTTGTTTTAATATAATCAGTTTATAAGGTTCTTACTCACCAGTTCTTCTAAATAATTTAAGGGCCTATGAGAAACGCCATCTAATTACAGTTAAGTCTTGTTGATAGTTTCTATAAGTTGGCAAAAGTAACCGAAAATCTGTACATCTTAGTTTGTATGTTTCTAGCGTTTTCCAAAATATTTTGTTGTCTTCAAAGCAGTTGGACTCGCTGAGGTCCGAAAGTATAGTTTCTGAGTTGAAAAATATTTCTTTTAAAAAAGGGAAATCATTCTATTTCGCAAAGACATTAATCTTTAGGGAGTTCAAAGCTTTCAGAGCTTTTTTGTTATTTCAGTATTTTTTATAAGCTTCACTATCAATGAGCTGGAACAAAGTGGCGTAGCATATGAACTTTTAAATCAATTATATGAAGAAGTGTGTAAAAGAAGTTTTCCTGAATAAAAAATAATACAGGAAAACATAGCTGCCACTAGAATAAATTTTTACAAAAAGCGTAGAAAAGTTAGTAGCTGTGGAGTATTATTTGACAATTGACCTAAAATGCTGAGAAATTGCATTTGAGAAAGTTAATAACTAAAATCTGGAAGGTAACAGTTCATACACAAAAATGTTTTTGATCACCTAAACATTCAAACAACCTACAAACAAACGTCTTTTCGAGACGGGAGACTCATATATGCATTCTCAGATATAATCAGGGTAAAATTGATAAAACTGGTAGCCAATCTATTTTATAGTAGTTTATTTCTGGGAGGGGTAAGATTAGTTTGCTTTATTTGATTCACCACTATTTAGTTTAAATTAAGAATTATATAGTTACATACCCTCCAACTGCTACGGAATTTCCGTAGTTTCAGAAATCTTCTTTTCAGACGGTAGCAAAATTAATGTCTTAATATTTAAAAAAAATTAATTTTAGCGTAACTTGTCCACTATTACTTATAAAAGTGCAGGCCATATGGCTAGATTCTTAAGTTCTGATAAAAGTTTTATGAGAGATCCATTTGCTTTAAAAATTTCTACTTTGGTTCGCTACCACTAGAAAGAATTATTTTCAAAATCTTCATAAGTTGGAGGGTATGTAGTTACACTTTTAACAACTATTGATTATGATTGGTCACGTAAGATTTAAAGTAAAAGCGAAAATATGCTATGTCCAAACTTAAGCTACCACTTTTCATTTTTTTATCCATCCTGATTTTGATTCCGTAACACTACATTTGTGACTCGTTCGATCAGAAAAATTTAAGAATTAAAGTCTTTGATCACTGTATTAACATCCAAATCGGGAAGAGTACTGAAATTGAAATTAGGGTTGTTTATTTACCGGGAAATGATATAAAACTGGTTGTAAAATTATTTTCTTCTTAGCTTGTTTTCGCAAGGACATGCTCTTACTACTACGGAATTTCTGTAGTTTCAGAAATATTTATCTTAGCGACAAAAAAAAATGTATAGTTATTTTAATAGATTAAAATTTAAACGATTTATTCACACCAGTACCTATGATTAATTCAAACAGACGCATACCTGCCAACTTTTAATCCTTTCCATTATAATTTTTCCCAGTGGTATTAAAATGGAATTAAAACTTTAATTTTAAGCCAACAAATAGGCGTTTATTTTCTTTGAAGTAGGTGCCTATTTAATGACAATTTAATCATAAATTCAAGTGACTTTTAGAGCGCTTTTTGGCCTTTCGATATTACGGATATCCAAATTGTTTTTAAAATCACGATATTTTAATACGATGTTTTGACGTTTTTATCATCCATCTGTTCTTGCAAAAAATAGGTTTTCTCACGAAATAACCTGTTGTTTATATTAACATAAACTTATAAAATCCCAAAACAATTAAGATTTTTTCTAAACATTACCTATTAATTTAGACTGTATGCTTAATCCGATAGACAAATTTTCATGTTCTTAAATTCTGATAAAAATTTGCAAAAAACTCAATTCTTCAAAAATTACTACTTTAGTTAATTGTTACAGCAAAAAATTTTAACAATCACCTCAAATATTAAATATATAATTCTAAAAAACTGAAGATATTTCCTAATTGAAAAGTTCCTTCAAAAATACGCAAATATGAAATAACAGTCGACATGTTTCAAGCGCTTCAAAAATAGGCACCCATTCTCTTGGAAATAGGTGCCTATTTAATGCCAATTATAGAAAAATTCAAGTGACTTTTCGAGCGTTTTTTGTTCTATCGGGTATCCAAGTTGTTCTCAAAATCACTATATTTTTAAAACGATTTCTTGAGGTTTTTATCATCCAACTGTTTTTGCATATTGTTTATATTAAAATAAACTTATAAAATTCAAATACTAAAATCGTAGCTAAAATAAGAACATTTAACTTTGATTTTATCTTTATGGATTATTACTTTTCAATGACGTAGGATAACCACTATGCACTTTGCTGGCAATAAATGTGTTAAAACATTTATTGCTAACATAAGTTTAACAACATCTAGTATTTTTAACTTAGTAGCATTTTAATTAGAAGAGGTTGGAAAATTGCACTACAAGACAAATACTTGTTTACAACAAAGACTACTACAAGACTTGTTTACAAATGGCACTTAACCCTTTCTAAGGCCGTGGTAAGTATGCTTACCACCAATTTTTAAAGTCCGTAATGAACTTTTTTACCACCTTTAATTTAGGTTTCCATTTGTTAATAACTTCAGCTTTCTTAAAGTGAGTTCGAATAAAATTGGTAAAAATTTGTTAGTTTAAGAAAACGTATGAAAGTTATAAAATGCATAATTCCTTTTGAAGTTTGTAGCATTTATAAAATTTATTTAATAAATAACTGAAAACAAAAGTAAATACGTTCCTAATAGGTCATGGTAAATATATTTACACCAAAAAAATGGCATTAAAAATTAGAAAATTTTTTTATAAGCTAAATGAGTATTTTTTTCTTACATCAATTACTATTCTTATATCAATTTCAATTCCAAAAATACTTTAACTTACCTTTACTAGAAATAAATGGCCCATTAAAGGGTTAAATCAGTTAGCAAAGAAATTTCGGGAATACTTTTTTCTAATTTCAGATCTTCCGATTAGTTTTAGAGAGAATAAATAAAGGAGAAGTGTTTTTTATTTTTAATTTTAGGGATATTTTAAGTTATTTTTTAGGGAATGCTTTGTCAGTCATTTTCATTTTTTCTTCTTCGCTGAATACAATTTTGCTATCAATAAAATTAAATAAAATAAATAAGGAATATGTATATTGAGCCGTTGAATCAGATAGGTTAGCAGTTTTTTTCCCCGCTTTTACTTTCACCTAAAAATTAACTCGTAAATTAATGTAACTCAATGGAAATATATTTAATATTTCAATGATAGCTCTAAATATGGCAGGATTGTATGGTTTTTTTCTCAGAGCAAGTACTGTTTTAAAATTTAGATGTCTTTTTCAGATGCCTATTTTATTACTGAAATATAAGAGATTATTTGTTTCTTTATACAAATAAATTTTCTGAAAAAAAAAAGATTAAGTACAACATTTTTAATTTGGGATATAAATATGAAAATAATTCATTCAAAGCAGAGAATGCCAGTTTGCTCTGCTTAGTGTAAAAAAAATTTCCAGCTGTATCAAATATTATTATTTAATATTTGAATCTTGGTTTAATAAATTTGATTTTTAGTTTTAATTGTAGCACAAAAATTTTTTGCAAAATTTTTTTAGACAAATATATTAATAGATTTCTGTCGAGCTGGTTGAAAACAATTAATCCCTTAGTTGTTTGTGAAGTGTTTTAGTACCCAATGAACTTCTCACTAACGATTACAATTAATCATAATATATAAATAAATAAATGAAAGATACATACATGGAAACTTAGCAATTCCAATGAATAAATAATCTGTTTTTTTTCCCAACTTTTCAAACAAATCCTTTGAAATGTCTATTAAATATTGAACAGTAGACAGGAATTTGCAGAAAATATTTTAATACAACAGATATTCAAAAAATCGCAAATTTGTCAGCATTGCAAATAGAGCGAAGTTAATGAAATAAGTCGTAAAACACATCAAATTACCTGCGTCCTGCTCTGTCCGGATAAATTGTCCCGCCGGATTCACCTGTCTTGTCTCCCGGATTGTTGGGCAGGGGGGGGGGAATGTTATCATCGATCTGGACGCCCCGCCCCTGTGACGTCACCGAAAGTTCTCCTTTGCCGGGACACACCCTTAAATTCTCTTTTTTCCCACCCCACACAAACTGATGAAGATGAAAATGAGATCAGCAAGATCATGCACTTCCCACCCACCTCCTCGTTTCATCTTTGATGCCACAAAACATCAAATGTGCACATAAAGTAATATAAATAGCTAGAAAACCACTTCAAGTTTGAATTTCTTAAAAGTTACTTTGTAAACTTTTAAAAACTTTTTTCGTGTCTCACTTCTTTGAAAAATATAATATATATTAGGCTTCCTGCTGTCAGTTAAAATATTGGTTTTATTTTATAAGCGTCTTCGAACAGCCGACCCAATATTTGAGTTTTCGACCACTAATATTCAATTCCGTAATCTTGTAATTTTTATCCCAAACTAAAAGTCAAGGGAATTGCTTGATCAAGTATTGAGAAAAAATTTGCCTTCGTGGGGGAATTTTGATAAAACTAAACCGCATTTGCATACCTGCCAACTTTTAATCCCTTCCATTATGATATTTCCCAGTGGTATTAAAATGGAACAAAAATTTCAATTTTAAGCAAAAAAATACGTTGTATTTGAAAGAGCTTAAGCTGCCAATCATGATAGTAACGCATATTAATATATATGCTTAATTTTTTTGAGAATAGTGGTGATGAAAATCATTTAAAAATTTAGTTTATAAAGGAAAAAATAGTATATATTTACTACCACTTTAAATATAAAAATAAAATTTTGCGCCAAATGCGTAAACGTTGGCAGGTATGCATTTGCGATACATGAGGAATAAAACCGTGAAATCTTTCCATGGTTAGCCACATGGCAAGGGGTCTCTAACCCATGATCCGTCTACCACTGCATACCTGCCAACTTTCACTCCTTCCGATAATGGATTTTCTGAGTGGTTGTAAAACAACAAACAATCTGACTCAAAAATATATTTATATTTTGATCCCGTTGAAATTCGCTTGCGCAAGAATTATTATGCTTTGATATATTTATTGTAATTATTTATATGTAGTGGTGGTCACACTCATTTATAATTATCATTATAATTCAAAAAGTTAATTGGAAGAACCTGAGTATTGCTACCACTTTAAATATGAAAATAAAATCTTCCGGAAAATCCGGAAGAGTTGGCAGGTATGCCACTGAGGGTATTTAAGTCAGCACTGTGGTCGGTGCGAGACGGGTGCGGAATTCACATCGGCCAACCATCGTTGGGATTCGTGCCCAACTCACCTCATTTGAGGGTGAACGCTCTCTCCCCTGAGACTCCACGGTTCTGAAATATTAGTTTGTTCGGAAAGTTTATGTCGATTTTCGATACACGGAGCTTCCAAAAATATTCAAATGGTAGAAATTCTTATCAAAGCAATTTGAGTTATTCCTAATTTCGCAACCACTTCAATTTAGTCTTCTTCACTTTCAACTTCTTACATTTCCACACCACTACATATAAATGATTTAAAAGTTCTTGTGCAAATCCACTATGTTCTTGCTTCAACGTTCACCATTCAATTGCGCTTCGGAGATTAATTACACATTCCCACTCAGATGAATTAGTTAGAGCCCCTCGCGGGGCTGACCCTAAGATAACTACCACATGTGAGTATGAGTCTAGCTCAATCGAAATGAAACTTTTAAAAATACTGGCAAAATTACCAAAAATTCTAAAAGCAATCTAAATTCGTTCAAAAATCTCCTGCCACAGAAAAAAAAGCTACTCAGTGTAATGAATGAAAGCTTTTATATCTTTTGTATTTTGAAGATGCGAACAATTTTTTCTTATAATTAAATTTTTTAATAAATTTAGTAAATAATTCCTTTCTGATTGCTGTGTGTGGTGCAAAAAACATTTAAATTTGAAAGGAAAAAAATTCAGTGAAACAGCTTTTTTTGAAACATTTAAGGGTATTTATAATTAAATAAGTACTCACTGCTTGATCAAATCTATGAAAATTTTGTTTCATTTTTATTGGTGATTTACAAGATAGATTTTCTTAAAAAATATTAACTTTCAGTTTTTCTTGTTGCGATTTCGAAATGTAGTCTCAACATGGTTACTTTTATTTTATTACGTTAAACAGTTAAGCATAATTATACTCTTTTCATAAATTCCATTTTCGTGGTAGTGCCGTGTAAAAAAATGGGAGTTAATACGTTAACTTCAAAATGAATATATATATATATATATATATATATATATATATATATATATATATATATATATATATATATATATATATATATATATATATATATATATATATATATATATATATATATATATACTAAAAATATAACAGTTGCAGAAACTGAATTCACTTTTATTAATTTTTTATCTTTTTAATTATTCAATTGTAACTACCACTATGACTTACATTTTAAATTATTAATTTTTAGAACGAAAATTTTTTACATTAGCTTTCAATAGTTAATTGAAAAAAATGTGCAATAAAACGTTGCTAACTTAGAATACTTTTAATAGGATTCTGAATTTATTAATTAGCTCTTTATGCAATTATAGTGACACGTGATAACAATGAAGACGGAAAAGAGCAATAACTAGTAAAAAAATCATTTTATCATAGCTTAAAATCAGGGTTGCCGCGGTTGACTAATATGCAAAAAGTGTCGACTACTAAAAATTCAAAATTTTAACAAAATAAATCAAAATTAGCTACTTTTTGTAGCATAATTTTTTCAGTTTGGTTTTGAAGAAGTATAATATAAAATGTTTTTTTTAAATATGAATAATTTGAAATAGTCGTAGTGGTAGTAATGATTGAATAATTAAAGAGATAATAAAGAAACACAAATGAATGAATTTCTTCCTTTTTTTACAGTTTTACTCACCCGTGGCATCCCTGTAAAATAGAAAAAGAATATAAAAGCCACTGCTACGAAGATTTTTTTAAAGTTTTTCTTGCTATATTTAAAACTACGTTTACTTTTGCTGTGATGCCATAAGTCACTAAAACTGAAAGAACTCAAATAATTTTTTGATTATTTTCTATTTATTTAATTATTCAAACACGCGCCATTAAGTTTCAAAGAGGCCGGATCACGCTATTGGTCGAAAATAACATCACTATGCGTGAGAACAGAGATAGTATGGCAGGCGTTTACTTAACTTTGGCTGCAGATTTCGTCTTCCCGCGTGCTTAAATTTGTTTGATTCTTATAAATGTTTACGTGATATGACTATTCTATTCTATTTTCAGGACTATGACTCCAAAAGGAATTATCACAAAGTTGGGCAAAGTGTGAATAGTATTTTTATTTTGAACAATTTTAAAAATTAAAAGAAATATTTATTCAGTCTTACGCATTATAACATTTGAAGCAGAAATAAACAAAGTACTGTCTACAGTAACAGCAGTTATATTTATTACCTATCAGGTGTTATAATAGCATAATCTAAGTTACACTCTTATTATTTTTCTTGCCATCCGTCGTTTTTTAAAAATCAATAAATTGCATTCTTGTTTTTTATTGAACAGCCATTTCTTTTATTTAAATAAAATTTTTTGAACTATTTGTCAAAAGAAAAACATGTTTGAAAATAAAGTAGTTATACATCTTGTGACTGCAATAAAATCAATTTCAAAATATTAAACAGAACTAAAGAAAATTAAAAATAACTTGTTTAAAGTTCTAAATTTATTAGCAATTTCTCAAAATCGCATCAACGCCGATTCAAACCATCTCCTTTATCACAACTTGTGGACCACAAGTAGTGATAACATTTGCGACCTATAGAGCAGCCAGGCTAGTTTGAAATTTAATTGGTCGTATTCAAACCTAACTACCACCATGATATAAATTGTAAATTATACTTACTTAAAAAAAAAATAAAAAATTTCTTGGAACCATCTTCAACTATTAACTGAAAAAAGAAATGCTGGTAAAAGTTGCTAATTTTTATTTCTTCCACATAAATTTCTTTAACACGTTGAATGCCACGCTAATTTTACATGGCTTGCCCGTCTGGCCAAACGGTAAATAACTACAGACTGAATTTGCTAGCTTTTTAAACGGATTTTGCATAATATATCCGACGACGACGATCTGTGCTTTGTAAGGTGCCTGCCCGCGTCAGCGGGCACCAGACCTCTCAATCTATGTTGCGTCCTAGGGCGACTGGATCTAGTGGCATAGAAGGATAAGATAAGTGGAGGAGTTCAAGGCAGCTGGCGGCTCGAAATTTCTGCAGGGGCAGATCAAATCATGATTTAGTATATGAAATAACATGTGAAATAAAATATAAAGGACATGAGTAGTTGAAATAACAAAGTAATGAAAGTTTAAAATATGTAAAAAAAATTTGTACGAGTCTGATATTGATAAGGATATATTACATTATTTACAAGTATTTACATTATATACAAATGGTTAGTCTCTGTTAATACGACGACCCGGCTGTCCCGGTACTCGACCGCTCGTGCCGGGTTGCTCATCGTGCTAATGTTAATAGACCTACAGCTTGCCCGGATGGGACCCTACAGGGCTGCTCCTTCACCGGGTTCGCTGTTGGCCTAGTGTCATAACTGTGTATTTTTGTGTAGGGAGGGGGCTTATCTATTAAATCTGCGTGATAGAATTCCATCTGAGAGCAGGAAGTTTATAATAGGATTGTGATTCCTACTATTTTGAATTAGTTCTTTATTTGCTTATAATTCACAGTATCCGTATTCTTTGCATTATGAAAAAAGCTGGCGCTTAGTTGGTTATATATTCGTTAACGGTGTCGATATTTAGGTCTTTGCGTACATATTTATTGGGTATGTGCCAAGGGGCAACAGTAATTCTTCGTAAGAACTTGTTTTGGAGTGTTTCCAGTTTCTTTATCTGGGTGCTAGTTAGACAGTTCCATGCAGGGCATGCGCATGTAAATATTGGTCTTTTGCAACTTATGTAGAGATGCCCTTCAATATGTAATGGGAGCTTATAATTGGAGTTTAATATCGGTCTCAGGCTGGCGAAAGCAGCTTGTGAATTAGTAATTATTTTGTCAATGTGGTCGTTCCAATTTAGCCTGTGATTTAGCTTGAGTCTCAGGCAATCGGCTTTATTCACAATTGGGATATTATCAGAGAAAAGGCAAACTTTGTTTGTTACTTTTCTGCTTCTCCTTCTTCTCCTAATTATCATGAGTTTTGACTTGTCTGTATTTATGACAATCTTATTTTTTGAGCACCAATTTTCAATCCTTGGCCACGTCTAGCATAAGGAGGGCTGTAGTTTCGTGCTTGTAGAGCCCATCGCTTATGAAATCTATTAGCCTAATCAGCTGTTTAAAGTTGATAAGTCTTTTCTAAATCTAAACTGTTGGTTTGGTAGAAAGTTTATGTGAGGTGAGAGTCTCTGCAGTAATAACCTTTCAAAGATTTTCCCAAAAGTTGGGAGAAGACTTATTGGGCGAAAGTTTGTAGCTATTCTGCTGTCTTTTCCAGGTTTGGCAATTAGAATTATAGTAGCATTTTTCCAGCTCTTCGGGAATATATTATATTTTAGACAAGCTTTGTAAATGTTGCATAAAATGTTAACCTGGTTAATTGGTAGCTATTTCATCATCTTATTATTTACATTGTCTTCGCCCGGAGCTTTTTTATTATTTAGTTTGTTAATAATGTTGATTATATCAACCTGATCTATTGTATCTATAGAGCCTATGTCTTTATTAGCAAGATAATCATCATAGATTTTATTAATATTCTCTTCTTCATCATCATCAGTTGGTTGCAGGTTGAGTTTGAATTGGTTCTCAATGGTATTGGCAAAGATAGTTAGCTTATCCTTATCACTATATATGTTTCGATTATTATCAACAATTGGTTTGTTGACGGTTCTAGTTTTAGACGATTTGAGTGATTTTGCCATTTTCCATACTGACTGATTTTCGGTGCAAAGCTCTGCTACCTTATCATTCCAATTATTGTCTCTATATTCTTGGCATTTTCCTTTTAGGATTTTTGTGAGCTTTTTAACTCCTGTTTATCTTTAGGATCACCGTTTCTTTGCCATCTTTTTCTGATATAATTATTATATCCAATTTCCTCTCTTATATGTTGTGGCAGGGCCATGTAATTCTTTTTGTCAACAGAAACTTTTGTTGCATGTAAGTGTGCAGCCTAAATTTTATTAGTTAATGCCTGTATTGAGGGCTCAATATCATTTACGTCCTGTATGATATAGTTTTTATCATCGAGAGTGAGAATATTGTGGAAAATATTCCAGTTAATTTTCTTTATTAGGTCTGGGGCGTCTTGAATAGTATCACCGATTGTGGCTATGACGGGTACGTGATCACTGGTTAGCTCGGTAACTGTATCAACATTTGTAATGAAAAAGTCTAGTAGGTCTGATATTCCATTGGGATAATTTCTGAAAATTGCTAAGAATGAGATTTATTCAGTACCAGTTTTTACTCTTTTCCGTCTTGATTAAAATGGACTTTCAGCCCTGCTGCCCCAGAAGTAAATAGTGGTAAATAGTTAACAATTTAGAACAAAAGCTTGTTAGAATCTTCAGAAAACCTGCTATTCCGTCATACTTGCCAACATGGTTAACAATAGTTGTTCTGGGTTCGATTCTCTGGCCGGGCAAGGGTAACTCAGCCTTTCATCCCTTTGGTGGGTCGAGTGTAGTTGAATGTAATGAGTATAAATGAGTATAGTTTTTCTACGGTTAGAACTTCTCTCGCCACTAAGTCTGAGGCTGTCTGCTGATATGGAAACAAGAATAGCGCATGGAACAGCTGCTACTGCACCAAAGAGCCCAGGGTCAAGAAAACTAAGATGGGCATAGCGAGCCTTGACCTTCTATGGGCTGTCTCGCCACTGAGTTTAGTTTAGTTTAACTACAATAATATTAAAATTTATGATATGAAATTCAAACACTTATATATTGCAGATTTTTTTCACACATAACTTTACTACAGGTTTTTTTTCTTTCAAATAGTAATAAAATGATCTAAAGAGTAAATGCAGCATTATCTTTTTCGGCGAGTAATAAATCGTATTTTAAAAAATAAATAAATAAAAAGAATATGTTCTAAGTCAAAGAGAGGTGCTCTAGTGGTTCTAATTATTAGCTATCTATATCAGTATCTCGCCCATGAAATCACTTTGTAATACCTAAATCTCAGCAATCATTCCTGAACAGACCCAGCCTGTTATTCGATTTACTCATAAAAGGGTGCAATATGGGGAGGAGGGTATGGATAATCAGGGGTGACAACGATCACCATGGGAATTGTTCATCCATTTTGATTATCTAAAAGATTGTTTTAGCTAGACACGCCTAGAATAATCGAAAGAGAAGGGGATTGTCCACGTCTAGGGTTCTTTCACTTTAAATCAATTAATAATTTATAGAATGCAAAATATTTGATTCCTAAAATGACCAGCGTTTTCATAATTAGAAAGGGATTGGATTCCTTCATTGATTAATTTTTTGATGTCTAAAAAACAATACATATTATAAAAGAATGTTTGAACCGCGTCAACTGAATAACGCGAGTGTTAAAATAGTCTCATTTTTAAATTTTGATTTCTCAGGAACTATTCATCTGATTTCGCACAAATTTTGTATTTTGCCATGTAAAATCACATTCTTTATAATAATGTAAAATATCGTATTCCTTACAATTTAAAACTTTTTTAGATTGTTATTAAATTAAATAATAAATATTTACTGAAAGTTATTTTTTGTAAGGAATTATCTTTAGGTAAATTAGTTTTATAATTGTGTGCAGAAGTTTACCAATTCGCTTAAGATATTATGTAGTACGGTGGTGATATACAGTGATAAAATCAACATTAAGGGGTTCAAACTTTGGAACGCTCTCCTGATAAAATCTTGGAGACCATATTTTCTAGATTGCGGCTATCTCCTCGAAAAAAAGGTATGTTTATTCAAAAAGTATGTTTTGTATGTAATTTTGCAACATAAAATATCGTTTAAACTAATTAATTAGCATATTTGAGGTCACCCTCTCGAAACATTTTAAGGATTGAGTCCTAGATCGTGAAGATCTGATTATTAGATCAAAATTTATTCAGGGTGAACTGTTCTTTCTTTTGCGTAGCGGAGAGTGAGCTGATTTAACCCCTTAACTTGTGCGCTCGAGTTAATTCGAGTGCGCTAAACAGGCCAAATTGTACACATTCCAGATAATTCGAGCGGCGTTGTATTTTGTGCTGATATAATTTTTCACTGTCGAATATAATCGAGAATTGAAAATAACAATGTGAAAGCTAAGAAAAAAAATCGTTTTATTGATATTTATCATTGACATAGGATTGTAAGCTATAACACTTATTTATTCAAGAATAAAATATTCAGAGATGACAACTTGCTCCGGACAGCAAATATATATTTGAAAGTGGTAGTTTATCAATTGTGATTCTTGGTTTAATAAATTCAATTTGGTAGATTTTTATCCACCAATATTACTAAACAATTTGCAGGCTTATAAAATTCCCTGCTCTTTTCAGATATCCATGCATAACCTTTTAAAAAATTAGTAACATAACATTTGCAAATTTAGTTTGCAGTTATTTAACGTTTGGCCAGACGTGCAAGCCACGTAAAATTAGCGTGGCATTCAACGTCTTAAATCGTCGCTTTGAAACTAAACCGTTGTAACTCAAAATAGTCGAAAAAGGAGATTTTTGGGTCATTTTGTGTAAAAAAAGTTATCTTTTTAGAAAAACAACCTGTTATCTTTATAGTTCCATAAAGTTAATTTAGAGAGCAGATAAATCGTCATCGCATTGCCGCGATTAGCATTAGCGCGGAAAGTTTGAAATCGCTCTCCTGAAAAACATGCTTTTTTGAGTTACCACGGTTTAGTTTCAAAGCGACGAAATGTTATTAGTTTCTGTTTTCCAGAGTTCAAACTTTGGTATGAATCAGTTCTTACATAATTTGCTGAAACTTTATATGGACAATCTTCATTTAGAGATCATCTGAGGGTCGATAACCGAAAAATAAGGGGAATATGTGCTTTAAAGCGCACAAACCATTTCTTTTTAATTTCGATAGAGCCTTAAAAACACCTTTAACAGATAGAGCTAAAAAAAATGTCTAGTGAAATTTAATTTTAAGATTTCACTTAATATTACAAATTTCTCTGTCTCTAAATGATTTTAAAAGGCAACGATTGCACTGGGGTAAAAAAAAATTTTTTGCATTTATACAAATACTTCATCTTCTCTAATTCGGGTGTGGGATTTTCAATATAGTTTTGTTCGGAAATCAAAACATCTTTTTTTTAAAAAAAATGATATTGTTTAGTTTAGTTTACTTTTTGTACAAGTAAGTCTACAGACACGTACACTTGTATGCTACTTTGAAAGTAGCATTTAAGACCTTTACGTATCGCATCAAAGCTGAACTGTATTATCACACTTTTTTTTATTACTCCCTACCAGAGGTGAAAGCGAGACGGAAAAGAGGAAAGGCTGGTAGTAAAACCATTTCAGTTATAGCTAGTTTTGGGGAGGAGTTTACTTATTCTTTTTTTAAATTTTTCAACAATATCTATTTTATCTTGGAAAAGAAGCAGTTTTATATATATATGCCAGAATTATAAAAGAAATCTTGATAGTTACAGATATTTCATTCTTTTCGAAAAAAATGCATGAATGAAATGTTTTACGTACCAGGTTTTCTCTTTTCCGTCTTGCTATATAATGGCTTTCACCCATGCTCCCTACGCAGTTTGAATGTAAAATTAAATTTCGAGGTATCTGCCATACGACACCTGTCTCTTCATCCGAGTTTTTGCCCTAGGCTACGAATCAATCGAGTCCGAGATATAAGTACAATAATGTGAAAAATGTTACGTAATATTTACATGAATGAAAGAAAAATATTTACATACCTGCCAACTCTTCCGGATTTTCCGGAAGATTTTGTTTTCATATTTAAAGTGGTAGTAAATATATACAATTTTTTTCTCTTATAAACTTAATTTTCAAATGATTTTGATCACCACTATTCTTACAAAAATTAAGCACATATATTAATATGCGTTACTATCATGGTTGTCAACTTATGTTTGCTCATATACAACGTATTTGTTTGCTTAAAATTAAAGTTTTAATTCCATTTTAATACCATTGGGAAAAATGATAATGGAAGGGATTAAAAGTTGGCAGGTATGCCCTAAGCAGCACAGAACTTGGAGGCGTATTGGTTGGAATAAATTTTAAAATATCCTGGTTAGTAATATATTATTAAATTGAGTTTGAAACTGTAGCGTTTAGAGAGGAATCGAATGTAGATTTGAAATAATCGATGGGAAAATAATATCTAAGAACCGTTAAAAAAATCTCAAGCAACAGGAAAAAAAATCCTCAGTGAAGTTACGATATCGTGTTTTATCCAAAATATCTATTAGAGGAAAATATCTATTATTTTCCACTTAATAATCCCATTATATCATGTTTAACCCTTTCGCGCCGACTGTCACAAATACGTGACAGCATAAAACCGTATCAACCAGGGTAAAAAGATAAAACTGGTAATCAAAGTAATTTTTTAGCAGTTTATTTGTGGGCGGAGTTATAATTGTTTGATTTATTTAATTCACCATTACTTTGTTCAAAATAAAACTATTTAGTTATACTTTGAATTAACATTGATTATATATATGATCAAACTAACAATAATTAAAGTAAAAGCAAAGTAAGTCTGTCAAATTAGCAACGATTACATTTAAGTTACCGTTTTTTATTTAATTACAACTTGATTCTGATTTTGTACAAATGCTTTTCCGAATCACCCGACCCCAAGGGGTTAATGGTGGCCTTATATCAGAAAGGTTCATTCTGGGGGAGGCTTTTAAAATATAGGCAAAATTTCTGAAAGTTCTTGGTTTTTAAATCTCTACCCTCATAAAATATTTTTCAAAAAGCACCGTAGTTGGCATGTATATATATATATATATATATATATATATATATATATATATATATATATATATATATATATATATATATATATATATATATATATATATATATATATATATAATATATATGTATATAACATTTCAAAAGAAAAGAGAAAAATATCCATAAATATCAATATAATTTTTTTTACTGTTTTAACATCTGTATTCGACTGTTTCTTGTAAGGGAAATGCAAATAGTTATGAATAGTTTGTGTTAAAGAAGTTAAAAAAAAACTTATTCCTTTCGAAGATAAGCAATAAGAGACTTGGCTTTACAACCAGGCTTTTCTCATGTTTGTCCTACTTTTAGATTTGCTCAAGTCTAATGAAATTTTATTAGTAGCACAAGGCATACCCTCCAACTGCTACGGAATTTCCGTAGTGTCAGAAATCTTTTCAGACGGTAGCAAAATTAATCTCTTAATATTTAAAAAAAATTAATTTTTGCGTAACTTGTCCACTATTACTTATAAAAGTGCAGGCCATATGGCTAGATTCTTAAGTTCTGATAAAAGTTTTATGAGAGATCCATTTGCTTTAAAAATTTCTACTTCGGTTCGCTACCACTAGAAAGAATTATTTTCAAAATCCTCATAAGTTGGAGGGTATGGCACAAGGTATTTTATTAGTAGAACTGCGTAGACTATTTAAAAAAAGTTCCAGTTGTGAGAATGAACCCGAATTCTATTTTAAAAGTAATTGAGAGAAATTTATCATATATATATGAGAAAATAAAATCTGTAAGTGCTTGACAAGTAAATAAAAAAACCAATCATGTTCATAAATTTAAAAAAAATTTAGACATATATTTGCTACTACTTTCTTATTCTTACTACATTATGTATTACATGGCTCTTTCGTACATTCTCTTTCTTTCATAGTGGTTTGATCGGACTATCTATGAGAAACTGTGTGACATAAAACCTAATATTCGATAATTTTTACACTGCAAAAAAAAATTATTAGTCATATTAAATATTTTCAAAATCACTAATAGTTTATTTAGGCAATTATATTCACAATTGCTAATGAACTTTACGCGTCGATTGCCACGGGGGTCACCGGTGACCTGCGAAGCCAAGTTTATTAGAAGCACTTAATTTGAGTAAAATTTTAATTTTTTCTAAAATATTATTATCGTTACTAAAATGGTTTTAAGAAATTAATGTAATAAAGAACACATGAAAATCCTTTTTGGTCAGACGGGCAAGTCAAGTAAAATTAGCGTAGCATTCAACGTGTTATGAAGTTTCTATTAAGAGAGATGGTTGATCATTTAAGGCTCCATAGCCGAAAAAGTTTAACTTCTGGCTTAAAACACACGAAGCGTTGCTTTTTTTATTTTTAAAACAGCCTTAAAAACACCTTTAACAGATAGAGCTAAGAAAGCAGTCTGGCGATTCATGAGACTGTTAAGATTTAAAATGTATTAACTTAATTATGTCATCATGGTTCCACTAAAACATCTAAGGCTCTATAGAGCTCAGAGCATACAGCGAAGTTCACTTAACCTTCCAATTAAGTGAACTGGGTTCGAATCCCAACGATGGCTGGTCGATACAAATTCCGCATCCGACTTGCAGAGATCACAGTGCTGACGTAAAATGTCCTCAGGGGTAAACAAATCATGGGGTACAGAGGCTACTCATGGAAGGTTTTCGTGGTTTTCCTCTCCTTGTAACGCAATTGCGGGTTAGTTCTATCAAAATATTCTCCACTAAGGCAAATTTCTCCCAATACTTGATCACAGGAGTTCCCTTGTCTTTTGAATTGAGTTCAAAATTACAAGGCTACGGAGTTAAACATTAGTAGTCGTAAACGCGAAGGTTGAGTCGGCTGTTCAGCTACTATTATAAAATAAAATTAAAAAATAAAAATAAGGCTCTATAGCTTGAACTTAGAATTCAACTGAACTGAATTGAACTCAACTTAGAATACATCTGAACTTAGAATTCAACTGAACTTAGAATTTAAAAAAAATTAGAATAATACTGAACTTAGAATTGATGAACTTTATAATTGAATTGAAATTAGAATTGAAGAATTTTATAATTTAATTGAACTTATAACTGGTAGAAAGAACCTAGTAATCTACAATATCCGAGAGACGAAGAAGATTTAAATTCTTTCACAGGGTACGAAATTAAACAACTGCTCTAAAGTGTAAAATTGTAAAACACAGATGTGAAACACAGTCTTACCTGTGGAATATAGTTACATCTTTTGAAACATGACTATTCCCTTTGAGGAACCAAATCAACACACATACAAAACAAAATCACTGATGAGTCTCAACGAAAAACATTTGCTGAGGACATAGACACAATCACTGCTGCATGTAAATCTTTCGCCCGGAGAAGAAGTTTAAAAACAAAATATAAAGATTTACAGAAACAAACTAACGTAATGGATTTGTGTCATGTATTGTTATACATTCATCTTTATCACGTGATCTCGACTTGCGTGTGAGTATTTCGAAACGCGAAATTCGAATATTATATATATATTCTACGGACATAATAGAAACAAATAAATATCGATTCCTTTTCGTTTTCAAAAGTTGAAACGTCGATTATCAAAATATTTTTATTTATAAAACTAAGCAACGACGTATTCTACAAGGTAATCTTATACTTGATTCTGTTTTTCTTGCAATGTTTTTTTTTTCTCATTATGCAACGATTAAAAAATATTTGCGTATTTTATTTTTACAGTGTAATTCTCTCTCTATATATATACACTAAAACAATGGATGCGCAAAAAAGGTATTAAAAGCGAAAATTTCGATATTTTAACTCATGGTATTTAAAAAGTCGATGAAATTTTATTTTCGATTTAAGAATATCGAGTCTAAGAAAACTTTGGAAATAGCTTGATTTATATTTTTGAAAATTGATAAAGCACAGAATGCACTTCTTAGGAAATAATAGCCTAAAAGGAGTTCGTGCTCAGAGAAAAAAATTAAGAAATACTAGTGGGCTGCCCCCCCTGCTCGCTAACGCTCGCCATCCCCCGAAAATTGCTACTCAATCTTATATGGTTTATTTAGCAAACCAAGATCGCTTCGCTCGCTACTAACTTAGGTACATTGCAAATACACAAAATTCTAAGAATTCAAAATAATCATTCAGATCCATATAACAACTTTTTTTTAAAAAAAATTACATCTTTTTAGTAAGTACTAAGTCATTAAAATAAATTTGTATTCAAATAAATGACATGTAATTCATTAAACCTATTAGAAATGTGCTATAGTATAAAATCTTAAAGCGTAGCAGCACGACTGAGACTCATTTTTCAATGAATAACTAACAACAATAATAAAACAAATAAATTCGTTATATAAATCAAAAATCGTCAAATAAATTCGTAATATATAAATTCGTGCAAAAAAGCGCTTTCGACAAAATACTGAAATAGAAATCTATCGACAAAGGCTACTCACTTCTGCCTAGCTAAAGGTTATCTCAGTTTCTGTTTTTAAAAGCTCTATACGTTGAGCCCCCTCAGCTTGATTTGTCATGTGACATTTTTAGCGGCAATCATTGGTCGATTTTCTAGCATTGCCATTCGGGGAGTTGTAATGATGCTTTTTTTGTCGCCGAGTAAGAGAAATATATATATATATATATATATATATATATATATATATATATATATATATATATATATATATATATATATATATATATATAGATGGTAGTAACAGTGAATTTTATTATTTATACGTACCTGAAAACTTCTACTCTTTTCCGAGAATGAATTTTTCGAGTGGCAGTTAAAATCTATTTAAAACACAATTGTAGGTAAACAATATCTTCTGAACAATTCAAATTTGATGAGGAAGCTATATTAATATTAATAACTATCTTTTACATGAGAGGTTAATGAAGCGAATAAATGACATTTTTACAGTTACATCTGGGAAAATAACACGTTCACGCCGGGAAAAGAGAAAATACTGGTAGAAGAACTATTTCAACATTAGATAATATTCGGGAGGAGTTAATCTATTCTCAACGATAACATTTTACTGTAAGGAAATTTATCACGGCGAAGAAGCAATTCGATATAAAAATTGCATGCGTTAAAAACAAAAGGTAGTTATGGATTTTTATTATTCCCGGCAAAAAAACTAAAAAATGAAATTTATTGTTACCAGTTTACTCCGGTGTTCTGCCAAGATGAGACAATCTAGCGTGACCCACCGGTGGGTCACCCCGGCGTGAACTTGTTAAAGTGGTCGCATCAATAGTCTGGATATATTATAGGACTACATTTTCTCTTAACCCCTTGGGGACGGGTGATTCGGAAAAGCTTTCGTACAAAATCAGAATCAAGTTGTAATTAAATAAAAAACGTAACTTAAATGTAGTCGTTGCTAATTTGACAGATTTACTTTGCTGTTACTTTAATTATTGTTAGTTTAATCATATATATAATAAATGTTAATTCAAAGTATAACTAAATAATTTTATTTTGAACTAAAGTAATGGTGAATTAAATAAATCAGACAATTATAACCCCGCCCACAAATAAACTGCTAAAGAAATACTTTGATTACCAGTTTTATATTTTTACCCTGATTGAAACGGTTTTATGCTGTCACGTATTTGTGACAGTCGGCCCGAAAGGGTTAAACTTTAAAATATTAGGTTTTTCAGGTCGCATGAAGAATATCTTAACCCTTTGCACTCCAATATCACCACTTTAAAATTAAGAAATCTTATAACTTAATAATTACTAACCACATCATTATAAAAATTGTATAATAATACCGTATTGTACATTTTAAATGCTTTACTGCTGTTATTGGGTCAATCTCTGTAAATCATCAATAAATCTCTAAAAAAAAAAATAATACTCAGAGTATAATTTTTTTCATAAATGTGTAAAATAGGTGAGACAGAACTTTATTAGATCTTTGTGGCATACATCTATTTGAATAAAAAAATTTTTTTCATTAAAATGATATATTAATTAGAATTTCTCAAAAATCAAAATCGTAATTACGGATATTTTAATAATCATTGTAATAACTCAAGAGAATTTCTTTTAGTTTAGAAAAGGGAATGTTATTAAAGTGATCATGGAAATCAAATGTCGCAATAGAATTTATTTTATTATGTTTAATAAATTCTAAAATAATAAAATTTTTGGTAGTAATCCATGGAAAACCATCTTTAAAAATATTGTTTTAGTAGATAGGCAATAGAAAAAGAGGAAGACCTAAGAATACATGGCCAAAGACAATTGTAAACGAATTGAAAAAAAAAAACGATAGGAAAGACATGGAGAGCGACAAAGTATCTGGCCACAAATAAAGTGAGAGGAAAAGTTATGACAGAAGCCCTATGCTCCAATTCGGAGTGAAAAGAAATATATATTATGACCACTTGGCAAAATTATTGCGACCACCTCCTCAATACAATACACTTTTGGACCACCATTAGCTCATAATACTGTACAATTTCTTCTTGGCATAGATTCTAAGAGAAATTGGTAGGTGGTAGAAGAAATTTGGCCCGATATCCAACAAACTGCACTTTTTTGCTCCGTCAGATTAGATGGCACTGGATCCAGCTGTCTGATGTTTCGTTCGATCTCCTCCCACAAATTCTAAATTGGATTCAGATCTAGTGATTGTGAGGGCCAAAGAAGTAAGGTAAAGTCACGGTCATGTCCTTAGAACCATCTGACGGTAATACGAGCTGTATGACAAGGTGCATCGTCTTGCTGAAAGTATCTATCCCCGGCAGGTTAACACCCATTAACGTAACAGGATGTACTTTATTTGCGATAAAACATAAATACCCTTGGTCCTTCAGATGTTGTTATACAGGAATCAAAAGATCCATGCAATGCCAAGAAAACATCACTCAAACCATAACATTGCCACCACCATCTTGAAGCGTTGTGTCAATGCAGTTGGGGTCCATGCTTTATTGCTGTTTTTGACACATCCGAACCCTGCCACCTGCATGATGTAATTGAAAACGTGATTCATCAAACCACTTGACCCTTTTCCAGTCATCTGGTGTTCAATCCTTATGCTTCCTTGCAAACTGGAGAAGCCTGCTCTTGTTCAAAGCTGACAGCTTTTGAACAGGTCGTCGACTCCCATATCCATAATATGCGGATCACAGTTCGTTCAGAGATGTTCGAAGTTACACTTACATTAAGATCCCCCGCTATTTGACTTACTCTTGCTCTTCTATTGTAATGGCCAACTATGGCAAGTCTTCTTTCAGCGCGAGTATTCAGTACCCTCTTTACAACCACAAGCGTGAAGTTCAGACCTGGCTTTTAACTTGATTTTCCACTCTCTGTACCCATTAATAACTGCTGCTTTCGAACACTTTACAAGATCAGCCGTTTTGCTGATACTGGTTCCGACGCTCCCAGCGTCCTAAAATCATCCCGCGTTCAAACTCAGTTAAGACATGTTTTTTGCTCATATCTCCGCGCGTAACATTGTACAATTGATAGTGCACTTGCCTTGCCTTCCCTTCTTGTAGCAATCTTTTCTTCCTAAAGCGGCAACACTGTGACGAGATAGCTCATTTTGCATTAAACTGTCAGGTGGTTATAATAATTTGGCTACTCAGTATATATATACGAGAATTGCTATTTATATTTCTGGCCTTGGCAACAGTAAGTGTTGCTAGGCGACCGAAGACGATTTTAATCGAAGGTTTGATATTTTTAAACATAAATTCAGCAGACGATTTACCATTACAGCTTCATTTGTGCTGTTGACAGTGAATTGAAAAGTTCTTCTCTTTCAAAAAATGGAATTGAATCGTGAACATTTTCGTGCCATTATTTTTCATAACTTTCGACGTGGATTGTCAAGACAAGAGTGCTTCGATGAACTTAATTCTTTATTCAGCGATAAAGCGCCACCCTACAGCACTGTAAAAAATTGGTTTAACAATGACAATGACAATTTAATGACGATGCGAGCTCTCACACATCGACTCAAACAAAGGCATTTCTGACGGAGCGAAAGATCGAACTGATGGGTCATCCGCCGTACAGCCCTGATTTGGCACCCAATGACTTCTTCTTATTCCCACACATCAAAAATTAATTACGTGGACAACGATTTTCGACCCCCGAAGAAGCGGTTGATGCATTCAAAACGCATGTTTTGGAATTACCTCAATCGGACTGGAAAAAGTGCTTCGAAAATTGGTTCAAGCGCATGCAAAAGTGTATTGATCATCATGGAGAATATTTTGAAAAACAATAAAACCAATTTCGATCCTACATATTTGTTTTTTCATTATTAGGCCAGAAATATAAATAGCAACCCTCGTATATATACAGTTTTTTCAACGAAAGTTGAAACTATTTACTTATGTATGCACTAAAAAGAATTGCGTTTGATTACGGAAAATAGAAAAAACTGGTTCAAAAAACCTTTCCTTCCAGCATTTTTCTCGAGGAAAAAAAATGTCTCAATCTAGAATTTTTTTTTTAACGATTATAGCATATATGTAAAACTACCTTCACTGCCATCTCCGCAAGCTTTGAGCACCTCCCTCTAATCAGACTACAGCGCGATCTCCGCTTCTCATAATTAAATATTTTTCTAAACTGTTTATAAATTCATTTAATAATAAATAAATTCTGTGACTTCTCTAACTTACTAATTACCCGTTTTTTGTATTTAATTTATTTGTTTTATGTTGTTCTATGGTTGTGTTGTCCTTTCCTTTCTTCTTTTTCCCTTTACTTAAAATTAACTTCTAATTTAACTAACCAACTAATTTTAACTCATAAGCATTAATTCAATAAATGTTACACAATCTACTGAGGTGGCCTCATTGGCCAGGTACTCCATCTCATATTTTATTAGTTTCTGAAGTTTTCCACGGAAAGTAGTGTTGAATATTTGAAAAAAAAAAAGTATATATTGACTCCTCCTAAAGATTAGCTATAACTGATATGGTTTTACTACCAGCTATTTTTTTTCCCCTCTTGCCTTCCCCCCTAGTTTGGAAACGGTGTTAATATAATACACTTTCGGACAAAACTCAGAAAAAATGAAAAAATAAATAAATAATAAAACTGTTTCATGAGACGGTTGCAAATTTGAAAGATTTTAATTTTAAGAATGAAGTAGACCAGATTTCTGCCGTGCGAATTAAACAGCAATAATATATAATATCGCTATATAATAATAATTTTTAATACAATAATATCGCTATAATAATACATAGAAAAAATTATATGGTACATGGGCCACCGGCTAGAATGAACACCTCACATCTCCGGCGCATGGACATTCGAACATTCTACAATACTCCAGGCATATCTCGCAGGCAGCTACTGCGATTCTTGCAAACAGCATTATCAACAGGGGTGTCATAAACCAGTGTTTTCATATGACTCCAGAAATCAAGACATGATAGGTCGGGTGACCGAGGAGGCCATATAATTTTTTCAATGTATTATTATAGCGATTTTTCATTTATGGTCTCTTTTCTTTATGGTGCTTCTGTGTACGTCACCGCTTCAGGAAAGCATTTCCGACCCCACATTGCTATATAATTTTGAGTCGTCAGGATGCCCCCTACCCCTCTTAGAAGTTCTGAAACGCTTAACTGAGACACCCTGTATAAAAAATCTCAATTTTGAATTTTTTGTCGCTTACGTTGATTTTTCTTTTGCAACATTCTTTTTTAACGTTGATTTTTTTTTATCCTCTAGATACATTTCTTTTATTATAAAAGAAATTCTGATTGATAGGAAATAGCAAAATCATTTGCCCCTTCAATCTTTCGCCTGTTTTAAAAATTTCTAGGTAGCTACTGCTCGTGTAGGTTTGTTGATCAAATGGTAACGCCTACTTTTTTTATCGTTGCTTTACTATAAAGTTTTGCTGTCCGTTCATCTCATGCTATGCCCTAAAACTACAACGGAATTAACTTACAACGGAAATGACAAGTCTATATCATAAATATTTGTGTACTAGAGCTATGATAAAAGATTTAAGGAATTTGCATTAGTTTAAAAATTTCTATTTTAATTTTAATTTCTATATTCAGTACCGATGGGAAAAAATGTTTCTTAGGACACTTTATATATATATATATATATATATATATATATATATATATATATATATATATATATATATATATATAAAATACATTTGTAATTAATGAAAATTTTAATTATAAGTTTGAAAATTAGACAGCAAAATTTGAAATATAAGTTAGAGGGTTAAGGTTTAATTCTTTCAATGAATTCGAATTAAACTGATGGTAAATAAGTAAAAAGAAATAAAAATATCCTTTTTTCAATTCCTACTATTAGTTCGCACTCTCTTTATATATGGGTCATTCTCACAAAAACAGTCATTTTCATGTCCCCAGTATATTTTATGTTTGTTTTACAACTTACGAAAGAAAAAAATTCAGGGAAAGTGTCCTTCGGAATGCAAGCTAACAAAAGAATAAAAATAAAATTATCAATTTTTATTTTTTATATATTTTAGGTAATTAAAATATACCAATATGTCATTCCCTCACTTGTCCCCACTGCTGATTTAAAAAAAGAAAAAAATTGTTTCTGAAATAATTTTTTTTTTTTTACAAATTCGTGTTTTTTATTTCAGAATACTGAAATATAGAATTCAGAAAATCAATTTTATATTTAATTTCTGATAAAAATATTAACACAGCACTATTTTAAACTTTGTCCTCAGTGTTTCGCGTCATTCCCTCACAACAATGTTCTTATCACCTGCAATCTTCTTAGAATAAAAATATTTTAATAAAAACTTCAGAACAACTGGCATCATAGAGCAAAATTGCAGTATGTTTCCATCTTCAACTTAAAGAAGCTTTGCTGTGGAATAAATTTGAATGAATCAAACCAGGGAAAATTTTTTACATTTGTCATTCCCTCACGTCATTTTTTAGAGTAAAATAAAATACAACTTCATCGAGAAAGTGGATAATTATATGTTGCTTTCTTGTATGAATATAATTGTATGTGATTGACTTCAGAAATTAATTAAGCCTAACTGTTATTTTTAAATTTCATTGAATTCGTCATTCCCTCACTAGTGTATAAAGTGAGGGAATGACGCTGAAGTGAGGGAATGATTCAAGATGAGTATATTATCAAATTTTTTTTTGTTCAATCGTGCCAGCCAATTTTATTTCCCAAACCTGTAAAAACTATTAAATATATAAGACTAAATTATAATAAATATTAGATATACTTAGTATGTTATCATTTTCAAACTTTAGGTATATGTAACTTAGATAAAAACATGTATTAAAATAAAATATCATTCCCTCACTATTAGTGTCATTCCCTCACTTTTTAAATAGTGAAAATAATTAATTTACTTATTAATTAATTTGAAAAATAAATTAAAAAAGTAATAAATTAATTTATTAAATTAATTAATTAATTATTAATTATTATAAATTAATTAATTATTAATTAATTATTTAAAAATTAATTAATTTAAATATTAAGTATAATTTATAGGTTAAATACTTTCTTTATAATGCCATTACATATTTCTATTAATATAAAAAGTTTCAGAGCTTTTTATTCACTTTACTTTTTTGGGATTTTATGAACTGAAAAATGACAGTTTTCGTGAGAATGACCCATATATATATATATATATCTTGTTCAAAATTCGTTAATAAAATACATTTTGTTCATCCACTCAAGTTCAAATACATTTTTTTAAACTTTTAGTGAATAACTCTTGATGTAAATAGTTTTTTTTTCAAATATTAATTCATTAATTAAATTTAATTAATTAATCTTAGTTTCATATGGGAGAGAAAAAAATGGATAGAATGAGATTTTATAGACTACCATCAGCTTGATAAATTATGAACGAAAAAAAAAAAATAGAAACAGAATAAATAGTAACAACCAAAAATAACACTATATATAGAAAGAAAAATGGAAAATTGCAAGGAAATTCGGTCTCTATTTTGCCACTTAATATAGTGATTCAGTCATATGTATATATATATTTATGTTAATTAAAATTATTTAATAAAAAGTTACTAAAATAAAGCTCTTCTTTGTTGACATAAGTAGGAATTGATTTAAAATTTTTTTTATTTTATATTATTTGTTATACTCGTTTTTTTCAGCAATGAAATAATAAAAATAACAAGCAACCTTTTTCTGTATGGAATGTTCACTTGTTCGAAATTAATTATTATATTTTATAATAGTCACAATGTTAATTTTTAATTAACATTGAGCGAATTTTTAAATTTCGATACCTGGTAGGCGCGCCATATGCGACGCAAATATCAGCATGGTATCATTTGTAAATGAAAATTGTAGTTAATACAAGTGTTAATAAAAAATATTTAAAAGTTCTTTTTGCTCAATAGTTGAAAACAGAAGACTAACGGTTCGAACATCAGTTAGGTTGAGGTTTATCTTTAATTTCATCGAAACAAGTTTTAAAAAAATGCATTCTAAATAGGTTACAAGAATGATGAAATAAAAACACCTTTTTTTTTACTCTTTATCTTGAGCGATGAATTGATTAAAAAAAACTCACCGTTTTCTGGATGGAATCTTCACTTGCTCGAATTCAAGGAAAATAATAACTATAATTAATATTATTATTCCAAAGAAATTAAATTATTAATTATTTCAATTGTAACCTTTCAGAAGCATAAGGACATTAAACCTTTTGAAGAGATGATATGCATTTAGTGTTATAACGAGACAAAAGTCTTAAAATGTTATCTTTCTTGCGTGTCTTATCACTGAAGGTATAATGTTAATAATAAAACCGCCCGAAAGATTAGATAAAAGAATAAAAAAATGACACTTCTTAGTACTCAATGAATTAAACAAAAGTTCCTCATCAATGGAAATTATATATTTAAAAGAAAACAAATTCAGTTACAAATGAAAAAATGAATTTGTTTATTGTTCAATGTATTTCTAAGTAAAGTATTACAGGCGTAAAAGAAATAATAAATAAATTAACTATTTCAATTCCCAGAACTAGGTATTGCTCTACATAGTCAAAAAGAATCTATATTATATAAAACGCTAATACGTACGTATGTATGTATCAATAAAACCGATGATATTTCTTTTCTCGCGCTGGCAACAGTTTTCATTTTTAATTGATTGCATTCGGCGTGCAAGAGCACGTAGTGAGCAACCAGATAACAATAACCAGAGTGAGCATTATCAGATTGTTCAATTCAGATTCATGCACTAAAAACATGACAATATTTAATTTAAACTCAATTAGGAATTAATTAATTAATTGAACTGAGAATGCTTTAAAAGGCCGCTGTTGAAGTGATATTTTTCTACTGGGAGCTACCTAAACGTCTAAAAAACATTTAACTGTTTGTATTGAATGCATTGAATTTTTTTATATTTCGCGTTTATTTATGCATTGAATTTTCACGCTTTAAAATGCAGAATATTAGTGAAGCAATATTTGTTAGTTTATTTTGCTAATATGTTTCTTATTTAGCTAATGTTTTGATTTTTTCACCATGTACAATCTAAATAGCTAATATACTTTTTTAAAAGCCAATAAGAACATTGGTAGAATTCTTCTACATAAGTACAATACTATGTCTTTGATAATAAAATACTATGTCTTTGATGATAATATATTATGTCTTTGTGCTAGAACATTGTGTTCATTGGCGAGCGAGCGCAGCGTGCCATGGTTCACGGCGTGAACCACATAGGATTGCGTAGCAATTCTCGGGGGATGGCGAGCGTTAGCGTGCAGGGGGCGGAGCCTCCTAGCTTTTGTTTATTTTACGTTAACTTTAGTAGTTTTAGAGACCAGATGTCAATAAACATCAAATTATCTCAATTAAAGAACTTGATTGCTAAAGCTTTATAAGTAATATTTTAGTATTCCAAAAATAGCTTTAAAATTTATACACTGTTTTTTTTCTTATTATTATTAAGCCTCTGAATCTTTATATTTTAATCGAAAAACAGTACTACGAGATAAACAACGAATTTAAGAAAAAATTGAAACATCGAGATAATTTTTGGAATGTCGGAGAGTTAGATGATTTTGTGAAGATTCCATTTCTTTTGTATTTAACGTTTTAATTAACCCGTTACTGGTATTTCAATTTATTTTTGCTTGTTGATGTGTGGTTTATGTTTCAAATATAACTCAAAGCGATCCAAAGATTAGACTCCTTAATGTAATTTTACTTTTGCGTATTTCGCCATATTACTTTTAGAAGAGAATTGAAAATTTTTTTTCACACTCAAATACAACTTTCGTTTTTCCAAAGATAATTCCATGCAAAGAATAAATTTTAGTAAAGATTTTATTATTTTTTACACTTTCATTAAATAGTAGTCAAAACAATTTTGCACTGTAAGGTTAAATTTTTTTTCCTCATTTAAAAAGATGTAATTTTACTTCTCAAAATACAAAATTTGAGGATAATCAGTTGATTAGTTAATTCTGCATAAACATTCTGGGACCGATACTTTCTCAACAGCGCTTTTCTGTGCCTTTTCCATGACTAAAGCAATTTTTAGAGTTTTTTTTCTAAATCAATATCATCTTCTTCAAATGATGAATCAAATATTGATTAGACCCAAACGGATCGTCATCTATTGAATGCTATTACTTATATACTGCTACACAACCACGTGAGTAGGTCCAAGCATGGGATTTAAATCACATCATGGTTGGCTCTCATTCTTTTCCCCCGACTTGCAATTACCCAATTAATAATTATTATGTCGTTCGAAGTAGAATGTCTTTGTCTGTAAAATGCATTCTTAGTGCTTTGCAAATGAAATTGATGTAGTTTTATAATCTTTTTTATTAATTTTTAGCTTCACTTATAACCACCGCTGCAGATTTTAAAAAAAACATACGACTTTTTTGGAATTCAAGTCTAGTTTATGTAAGGAAGTATAATGAGACCAGCCTGGTAGGTAGGGCAATGGGCCGATATCCAAGAGGTCGTGGATTCGGTCCCCGCTTAGTAAATGGTGGCTGATGCACGTTAAATATGTCGAATCACGAAGTCCTTCAAGCTCCCAGAACAAATCATATCTCTTTGAGAATTAATCTAGGAGTTTCCTTGTCTTCTGGATTGGTTCAAAATTTCAAGGCCTCGGAGTCGAACATTAGTAGTTGTATACTCAAAAAAAAAATGGTTCGGCTTTTCAACGACGGTTACAAAAAAATAAAATGATGTATAGTGATTCGTTACGGAAAAAGATGAGACATATTTTTTGTTGAGAAATGTGGATTACCCATTGTTCCACTGTTTAATTAGTTTTGATGTCTTCGTACTGCAAATCGTTAGTATCTTAGAAATTGTGAAAAGCTTCTTCATATTTAAAAACGCCATTTCTCTCATATCAACATTATCTTCAACTTTTACACTCAGTATGAAAACTGTATAAATAAATTAAAAGGTTTCTTTCTGTTTGGGTTGAGAGCAAGCAACTTTTTTATTTTTTTATGAGACAGCTAATGCCAAATAGGAAATTTTTTCTAATGGGATACCCGCAAGTGACGTAGTTGGGAATCTCGATCGTGATTGGTTGTTGAAACGTTACACTTGTTTACGTTAGCAACTGTTTTTTTTTTCCCATTCTCTTTCGAGTAAGTCAAGTCCGTTAAGTATCAATTCTCTTAAGTGACTCATTCTAAATTCTTTCATAAAGATTCTATTTCAAATTTTTCAATTCTTTCACGATATATTTGCACAGAAACTTAACACAAAGACACGTGCGAAGCCGTGGGAAACATAAACAAACTAATTACGCATCGAAGTTGCCATGTATACAAAATAGAATAGGTTACAATAAAATACATAAACAAATTATAAATCTGTGTAAGTTAAAAGAAGTAAACGAGAAAGAATTATATTTCAACTAATTCGATGTGCGATACGGTTCTGTATTTAATTTACTTATCGTTAATTAACCTTCTAACTTATGTAATGAAACTTAGCTCAACTTTAAGACGCCATTTTGCAGATAAAGATTAGCTGGTGCTGACTTCATAGGTCATATGTGTGGGTATAGGAGATCTTCTTCCTCTTGAAGTGCAAGTACCCAATTATGGATAGTCTACAAATGAATGGTACAATATCCCTTTTGCTGTTTTCTTCATGTCTGAGATTTAAATTATGAATGGAAATGCAACTTTTACTTAGAAATATGTAACTTAAAAAGAAGTAAACATAAATTCAATAAAAATGTTATTTAAATTTATTATTATTCTTAATTATTGCATAAAAAATGTTAAATTATTATATTTGGAATTTTTTTAATGTATTTTAAGATAGTTTTGTGGTATGTTACTTTACGTTTTGGTCATGAAACAGAATCCGCTAGATGGAAATAATTTGATATTTTATGTAACTTAAAAAGAAGTAAACATAAATTCAATAAAAATGTTATTTAAATTTATTATTATTCTTAATTATTGCATAAAAAATGTTAAATTATTATATTTGGAATTTTTTTAATGTATTTTAAGATAGTTTTGTGGTATGTTTCTTCACGTTTTGGTCATGAAACAGAATCCGCTAGATGGAAATAATTTGATATTTTATGTAACTTAAAAAGAAGTAAACATAAATGCAATAAAAATGTTATTTAAATTTATTATTATTTTTAATTATTGCATAAATAAATGCTAAATTATTATATTTAGAATTTTTTTGATGTATTTTAGGATAGTTTTGTGGTATGTTTCTTCACGTTTTGGTCATGAAACAGAATCCGATAGATTGAAATAATTTGATATTTTATTTGTCATAAAACTGGCTGTAAATTTTCTTGAATCAAATTTCCTGATTTTTTTAGACATTTTTTATTGTAATTAAAAATTTTAACCAACTGGAGTATTTTGATCGGTTGGCACACAAATGTCAAGTTCCCATGAACGAAACTTTAAACCAAATTTACCAATTTTTTATTTGCAAAATGCACTTAAATTACACGTAATACAAATAAATTATGATCTATTAGTAAATTTGAGCTTAAGTTCATTTCTAGTTTCGTTAATTCATGATTCTAACAGATAATTTTTTTAGGAAAAAATTGTATTTAGCGATCCCTACCTCTCAGATTGTGAGTAAAACCAATTACACTTTTGCATAGATAATCGCTTCTTACAAGTATATAAACAGAAAGAAACTCATAAAATATTTTTTAAATAATAAAATTATACCAACTGTTCAATATATTTGAGCCTTGGTTTCAGGAGGATGTATGTTAACTGAATATCAAAAACATACCTGCCAACTTTTAATCCCTTCCATTCTGATATTATCCAGTGGTATTAGAATGGAATTAAAATTTAATTTTTAAGCCAGAAAATACATTGTATTTGAAAAAGCTTAAGCTGATAACCGTGATAGCAAAACATAACAATATATATGCTTAGTTTTTTTAAGTATAGTGGTGATCAAAATCATTTAAAAATTAAGTTTATAAAAGAAGAAAAAGTATATATTTACTACCACTTTAAATATAAAAATAAAATTTTACGCCAAATGCGTAAAAGTTGGCAGGTTTGATCAAAAAGGAATTCTTGTTTGAGAACGTAACATAATATTTTGTACTTTTTATCAATAATATTAAAAAATAATGATAAAGATTCTGCTTCACAGGCAGATGTTTAAAATATGTTGTCATATGAATTCTGTTATGCATGTTTTGAAATTAAATATTCAAAGTTGCTGCCACAGATTTGATATTTTGTCAGAAATTGAAGTTAAGTATCATACGAACAGCTGCGAAAATGTCTATTGTCTGTAAAATTTGTGATTTCTTTTTAAATAAAATCTAACAATTCTAAAATATTTTTCTTATCAAACAGCTGTTTTAAGAAACTTATCAAGGAAGAAACGAATTCTCAACTGTCAGCTGCCGTTGAGAGAAGTATATAAAATGGATATTATGACGGGTAAAACTGAACCTTTTAGGAGGATCTTTATACGGCTTTTTAGGTTTGGAAAAAGAAGTAAGTATAAATTTTTCTTGAAATTACGGCTTTCCGATAGAAATTAAGAATTTCGTCGCGGCACTGCACTTGTTAAAAAAACTAACAGCAAAATAATCTACCACCATAAACATGTTGAAGAGATTTGAGAAAAAGTCTAATCTTGGAAAAATGGTAGCTGGCAGTGACTTAAACATGCTGGCGCGTTTTAGAAGAGAAACTGATCTGGAGAGGCTTGCCCGTGAATGCAAGAAATTAGAAGAAGGCATGAATTGGTCAGATTCTATAACGGGATTTTTCGGTGTTGCGGCAGGGGTAGCGGGCATTCTAGCGATGCCCGGGTTGGGAATGGTGCTGTCAGGAGTCATGTTTGGATCGGCAGTAGGTAAAGGAGTTCTAGGTTCCGCTTCCATTGAAAGAGACTGCGGTGATGTATCATTTAAAGAGTTGGAACTGAGACTAAACAAAACTTTAAACGGGATAATCCAGAAGTTAGATCAGCAAACTGAAATACTAAAAGATGCTCATGATATTGTCAGTAAAACTTTAACTGAAATTGAAAAGATAAGGGTTTCGATGGATCAGGGCTTCGAACGGATTCTAGACTCCATCGAACGTCAAGACATAAATAAATTAGTTACGGACATAAAATTAGCTTATAATTCATTGCTAATTAGTGAAAATAATCGGAAAATCGTACCAAATGACGAATATTTCAATTTTATTGAGCAAGAGATTAGCGATAAGCTTCTTTATAACTACATTAATTCTAAGGGCACATTGTTCAAAGCTATATTTTCAATCATCAATAACAGTTACGCAATTCCAAAGGACATTAACCATCAAAATGCTTACAATGCTCTGACTGCTCTGAGTTTTGGCACTCTTACATTTACGAATATTTTATTCACCCTTTTAGATCAGTTTACTTACATTTCGGAATATTATTATCAAGAAAAAGATTTTTTAAAGTTTAACCAATGTATGACACTCCTTATAGTTCATTTTACAATGTTTAAGCAGTTCTTACTAAAGTCAAAGGGTGGTTTACTTAATAAAGTTATACAGATTTCGGAGGAAGTTCAGCAAAAACACAACATTAAAGAAGTTAAAAAGGATTTGTACAATGATATTGTAAGTAAAACAAATAGCTTGAAAGTTGTAAAGCAAAATATTGAAAAGATGAGTTTGAAAATAATCGAAGCCGAGCCGCCGAAAGAAATTGATGTTCGTTTTGATACATATTCCGGAAATAAATTGAGCAAAACGGACTTTTTAGATTGGAAGAGAGGAACAAAAGTTAGCTACGCAACACAATACGAAAAAGATGGCAAATATTCCAGAATAAGCAGATGGACAGACGAGGATGTGTTTGATATTGCCAACCCAGAGATAGTAATTAAAAATAAGAGTGACAAAAACAGGCTCGTTTTTAGAATGTTTGCCTGCCACAAACCAGAGTTGATTCGTATTATTTCTGGTTCTCAAAATAAGTTTAGAGACATTGACAGAGATTTATATGATTTAGCGTTTAAGAAATCATACAACGATAAGAATATAATGCAGAATATGAATAAACTTTTAAATCTGGGTGCTAACGTTTCCACTGTTTTTGAACGCGAAAGAGGTGTGATTCACGCAGCAGCTGCATCAGGAAGGGTTACTATGCTGAAACAAATTTTGGAAGTCGACCGTAAAGTCATTGACCAGAAAGATTCGAAAGGTTACACTCCTTTGCACATAGCTATTGAAAACAACAGATCAGATTTCGTGAAGGAGCTTGTAAAACAGGGCGCGGACGTCAACGCCAAAACGAACGAGGATAATGTAACACCCTTGCATTTGGCAGTTCGTTTTCAGTCCGAAAAAAGCGTAGAACATTTGTTGTCTAGTAAGAAAATCAAACCTAACGAGGTAGAAAAATCTGGGAAAACACCTTTGCATGTCGCTGTTTCAGATAAATCATTGAGCCCGAAAATAGCGCATTTATTAATAAAAAATAATAAGGTTGATGTGAACGTTAAAGATTCTTTAGGACTAACGGCTTTGCATATAGCTGTCTCTTTAAATTCTGAGGTATATTCTCGCTACTTGATGGAGAGTAGTAGAATCAATTTATACGCGAAAGATAAAAACGGCATGGCTGCGATTCACTTTGCAGCAATGTATGGATATGAAGATATAGTTCGCAGATTAATTGCTTATGGTATGGATAATTTAAATTCTCCTGCCACTGACAAAAAATGGACTCCTCTTCATTTCGCTGTCTACTTTAAGCATGGAAGGTTAGTAGATAATTTGTTGGTTTGGACTCAAACAAAGGGAAAGATTTCGGTGGATGAGCCAGATGCACAACAGCAGACGCCATTGCATTTAGCAGCTCAGAGTGGTGTTGATAGATCAGTTGATTATCTGATTGCAGCGGGAGCTAAAACTTATAAGAAGACTGCTGAAGGTTATACACCTCTTGCCATTGCGATCATTAACAAAAAAGAAGACATTGTTCGGGACATAGTATCATGGGAGGGAACAGAGGCTCAAAAATTGCCAAATAGCACAAGTATCCAAGAGGTTGATTTAACAGCTTGCGAATTAGCAGAAGAGCAAAACTTTATGTTTGATTATTTGGTAGAAAAAGGTCGTTGTGATAGAGAAAGATGGTATCCAGTTCAGTTCGAGGAAAATTCTAGCAAATACTTCGAGGCGAATCCTGACGGTTTTGATAAATACAATCATTTTGATAAATACACGCAAGGAGAAAAGCTAGAATTTAAGGATGAAGAATATGGCAAATTTATTAGAGATTTTCCTCTTGATTATTACGCAAATAATGAAGCTAAAACTTTAAGCAATTCTTTCAAATTGGATGAAGATAAGAAAATGAAAGATTTCAAAACCTTTGATCATGTAGATGTTAGTGGTGCTCTGCTGTTGTTGGATTTGCTCGTTCGCAAATTAACAAATGAAAAGTATGTTTCTAATTGGAGATACGGAAACTCTCCGTTCGAAGCAAGAGTTCAGGCTTTGGAAATAACTGAGAAGCTGGATAAAGTTTTAAATGAAATAAGTTCTGTGAAGCGTAAGGAAAGTTTAAATTCATTCGATCTTTACACTAATGTACGCAAAGCCATACAGAGCGGTAATGAAAAGAAATTTCTAGATACATTGTGTTCTTACATAAACGAGTTCTCATCTTTAAAACCTGAAGGAGTTGGAGAAGTTTTAGAAGTTATTTTATCAAACGATCCCAAAATGATTATTTCCAATAGGAAGATTGATCAAAAGCTTCAAAGCTTAATTACGCACTCCTGCTTTCAAAAGAAGTTTTGAATATGTTAGACATATGTCAAACAGGTCTTTCTTATCTTATAAGTAATTAAGTTAAAATTAAAAATTACTTCGTGTGCCTGTTTACAATTTCCTAATTTCTTGGGTGTTGGTACTTAACTTTAAAAATATTTAAATTTGGAAATATCTATTGGTTCCTTATTCACTTTTCGTTTGCGAGTAGCACCAGATTAGGCAACGCTATGCAAAGTTATAAAGATAATTAACGAATTATATATTTTATATTTGATAGAGAAAGAGACTACCTTAAGCTGAACGTATTTTCCAGAATTTGTAAAAAGAAAAAGAAAACTTTATCGCTTAACTATTGATTTCTTAATACTTTTATGAACTTGAAGAAAAATAAACCTTGCCTCCCAATTCCACGGATAATCGAGACTTTACTGTATTTTACTGTACGAAAGAATTTTCAGACAAAGTACTCTAGAGTTTTGATTCATGGCCAAATGAAACGATATAAACATCGTTATCAATTTAATGAAAAATTTCTAAAGTGAATATTTTAAACTGATGAATTAATAAATAAAATCATTTCTCAAATATTTTCATGTGTATTTTCGATATTTTTATTAAATTCTTTTAGAGCAAAATGCCACTTTCATGATTGAGATGAATTAGAGAGGATTTCATTTCGTGATTAGATCACGACGCCAATAGTTATCCCCTAAATTTATTGTTAAAGATAATTTAATGTCAGAAAACTCAACCATAAAATTGATAACGGTGCTAATTTTTTTAAATAGAAAGATAATTTGCATTAGTAATGAATATCTTGTACATACAGGGTGTTCCTTAAATACCACCTTTAATACGTATTTTTAGAATTGTTAACAAAATTGAAAATAAGTAACATATTGGACATCTCAAATTAATATTTAATCGTAGAAAAATCAAAAACACTACGGAAATCTGAAAAATTACAGGAGAGATCAGTGGACGTAATAAACATCGAAAGAGGTTTAGCAGGACGTTAAATCTTGAAGTTGTTTCTAACAATAGTCTTGTAACTCCTCTCCGTTTCAGCCCGTACTCAAACCTTTCTTGTTGTTCACTACATTTGCCCTCCTGTCCATACCCTCCAACTGCTACGGAATTTCCGTAGTTTCAGAAATCTTCTTTTCAGACGGTAGCAAAATTAATGTCTTAATATTTAAAAAAAATTAATTTTAGCGTAACTTGTCCACTATTACTTATAAAAGTGCCGGCCATATAGCTAGATTCTTAAGTTCTGATAAAAGTTTTATGAGAGATCCATTTGCTTTAAAAATTTCTACTTTGGTTCGCTACCACTAGAAAAAATTATTTTCAAAATCCTCATAAGTTGGAGGGTATGCTGTACTGTGATTTATAAGATTTCGTAGTATGATTCGTTCTTTTTTTTCTAATTTAAATATTATTTTAAGATTCTCCTGATACTTTTTTGTTTAAATGTTTGACAAAGATTCTAAAAGTGCAATTTAAAAGAGGTTTTTTCCGAACACCCTACATAACATACGGATCAGTAGAATTTAATATTCGAATTTGATTTGGTAATTCATGTGTACTACGAAATAGCATTTGAAAAAAAAAAGTTTAATTTTTATCTTAGTAGGAAATATTAGAATAAAGTAAAAGTTTTAAGAACTATAAAGTGAACTAAAAAAAAATAATCGAAGAATGTAGGGTGCATCACATTTGCAAGACGTGAGTGGATTTCGGTGGTTATAAAATCAAAGGATTAATATACAGGAAGAATATACTGACCAACCCTTACATTCTTTGCTGGAAGTTTAATACAAAAGGGATGCTCGATACGTTTCATTTTTATTTTCAAAGAAAAAAATAATAACTTTCTGTTTACTAAACCGCATGAGAAACGACATTTTTAAATTTATTATACGAGTGCTGTAAATTGAACATTGGCAACTTAACCTTTAAACTCACAGAAGGACGGGCATGCGCAAATTAGATATGGGAGCTGTGAGGTGGGGCTGTTGTCGATGTGTAGAGTGCAAAAAAAGTCGATTAGCTTAGAAGGGTTGTTGTTGTGTGGCGTTAAAGTGAGGAGTTTCGTTTCCATCGCTCTAAAGCATGTTTTCAAAAGGTGATCAGCGGTCGTGGCTTACAATCGAGGTTGCCCGTGGCAAAAATGCAACAGAATGCTATCGAGGATTAGTGGAAGCCTTTGGAGCAAATGCTTTACCATATAGGACAGTAGCACGATGGATTCAAGCATCTCGTCTTTTTTCGTCATTAAGTCTTTTCACAACATGCTTTAGAGCGATGGAAACGAAACTCCTCACTTTAACGCCACACAACAACTACCCTTCTAAGCAAATCGACTGTTTTTTGCACTCTGCACATCGACAACAGCGCCACCTCACCGCACCCATATCCTATTTACGCATGTGCGCCCTTTTGTGAGTTTCAAGGTTAAGTTGCCACTATTTAATTTACAACCCTCGTATTTTAACATTTTCTTTTTACATATATCGACTGTCTGTTTATATGCGCATGGTTGTAAGTTGTCGAAATTTCGATTGAAGATTAAAAGGCAAAAACGTTTGAAGCGTTGAACGTTCGAACAATATCAGAAGTAGTTTCTTAGAAAAGTTACATCGAAAAATGTCAGTTTTAGCTTTATTGACCGTATCAACCCTACCGACTACCCTTAATACTTGTGGGGGGGGGGGTAGAACTTTTGGGCTGTCTTTGGCAACAGATCTCCAGTTGTAGTTTGAGAAATATAGCTAGTCAAAATGTATAGCGATAATAAAGTCTATTCGGCAATAAATATTGTCTATAACGGTCATTTTGCCACCCTTTTAAGTATAACAAAAAATTTTTCGATCAAATTGGGACACTTTGACATTAATTATATTGAAGTCTTAATTTAAATAAATTGATAATTGCACATTAATGCGATTAGTAATTAATTTTAACTTAATTTTTTAAAAAATGTCATTTAAATTTGATTGCGATACATATGGCATATATAATATTTTTTTAAATGTTATTTTCTTGAGAAAAAATGCTTTTTTTTTACAAATAATAAATGTCATTTAAGTATTTAACATATCTGAAATACTCTTAATAATTTAAGTCAAGTTACGCAAAGCATGACATTACTTTTGTCATAAGTAGTTCTATACTTAAACGATAATTCATTTATGTTTTTTTCTTTAATAAACCACTGTCATTAATTATGAAAATGTTTTTAGACATTAATATAAAGTACAGCTAATTTGTGCAATGTAATATACTAACATTCTAAACTATCAATAAACTGTATATTATTTTATCCTCAATGCTTTTATATTTCATTTGAGATAAAATTATTTAATAAAAGCTATAATTTGTTAGATATTTTTCGTTTGACATTTACCAGAAATATATATTATTATATTAATTATCAGAAATATATATTAATATTATTGTATGTGCTTTATACTTCATTGCATTATACTGTACGATATTTATATAAAATGATTTTAACAATGTTTTAAATATTTTATATTTTGTTTGAGGTAAAATCATTTATTAAAAGCTATTGCTTTTTCAAAAGTTTTAATTTATATAAATATTTTTAATTTATGCGATTTTTATTAAAAAAATTTTGAAATCATTATTTAATTTATTCTTTTCATTACAGATAATGAAATTATAGATGAACATTTTTTTTTTATTTACGAATGACATATCATTTATAGTATGACAGATTATTCTACGATAAGTATCTTTTTCATAGTAAAACTTTGAAAATAATTTTGCATTTGTCGAAAATTTTTTATCTCGACACTGCTGCATGTTAAATTCATATTTGTTTTTTCATAGGGAAAAATATATAATTAAAAAAAATAACTGAAATGAATTTAACTCTTTCAATACTCTAGAACTATCTTTGTACCAACAAGATTCACTTTTTAACAAGCAATGTATCGATATCATTATTATTAAAGTAAAAGCGAAACTTAAATAATGGGTATTTTATATGCTGTTATGTTAGAATGAATCTGGAACAAAAATTGCAATTATTGAATTTGTATGTTAAAACTTATAATATATGTTGAGGTATGAAATTGTTGAATATGTTGAGATATGTTTAGTCTTTAGTCTTTTTCTTCTGTAAAGAAAGATGTTTTGTATTAAAATGCTGCTGAATTTTTATTGAAAAAAGTATCAGTACAATTGATAATTAATTCATATTGGTATATAATCCATATTGGTTTCATTTGTAACAATGTTTTGCAAAAAGAAAAAAAAAATTTAAATTTTATTGAAAAAGGTTTTAAGCTTAATATTTTATTCTTGATACTAGTAAAGATGCTTTGTTATTAAACTACAGCTGAATTTTTATTCAAAAAAAAACTTATGCAGCTTAATTACTTATTTTAATTAATTTTATTTTGGGAATGTTGTGAGTATTTTGTTATTGGTTTAGTATTCAAACAATTTTTAAATGAATCCACAGATACAAAACTACGGAAATTTTGTTGAGATGAGCAGCAGGATGCTTAAGTTATTCTATTTATTTGAAGAAGGAATTTCTTAGAATGCATAAATAAATTGTATATGTAGTTTCTTTTTAGCAAAAACATTGTAACTATTATTTTAAAATTTTGTATTTAACGAATGAATGATGTATTATTAAGCATTTTTCGCTTGATAAATGAAAAAAAACTTCATGTTTGAAAGCATTAATTATAAGAACATGAAAAACTGAAATTGTTACTTAATCCACTAAAGAAGGCAGTAAAGAATCTCCATACTGCTTTTGACACCAGTGTTGCTCAATTAATTATTTTTATATGGTATTACTGATATTGTGTTGATAAGTAATAGGTGCTGTGGTATTAGGCACCTAAAAAAGTAGTATAGGTGCACAATATAGGTACGCAATGGATACAATTTTTTTACGATCTTCTTTAACAGATAAGTACCTTAGAATTAATAGTGAAGGCAAATATGCCCGAAGAAAAAATTTCAAAAATTAGAAATTTATAAGAACTATATTATTTTTTATATATATATATATTAAAAAAATAATACAGGTTTTATTAATTAAGAACTTTAAAAAAAGAAAATTATTTATTGAAACTTTCGCAGAATGTCTGTACATATCTTATCCTTAAGAACATAAGAAACTGGAATATCAGATAAGAATAGAAATGGATTGAACTCTATAGCTTTGACACTAGAATTGAGATGACCCAGTACAGTTAAGCCACTAAGCTGACGTTTTATTTTGTTTTATAACCGTCGTTGAGCTGCCAACCCCATTTTGGTCTTACGACTCTAATGTTCAACTCCGTAGCCTTGTAATTTTGAACCAAACCAGAAGACAATTAAACTCCTGGATCAGTACCCCCAGAGGTTTGTTTTGTTACGGGAACATGGAGGACTTTGTGGCTCGATAGATTTAACGTGCATCAGTCACCATTTACTACACGGGAGTCTTCGACCAAAGGAGTTCGAACTCACGACCTCTTGGACATGGGCCTAGTGCCCTACCAACCAGGCTATCTCGGCCCACTAAGCTGAAGTTGGGAAGAACCAGGATTTTGTACCCGGTGCTATCTTGAAGTCCCCCCAGGATCGATAAGCATCAACTTCCCCTTGGAAGTAAAGACGGCTGAAGAGCAATACTGACTACATTGCCACAGCGCTGACCACACTACTATGAAACCTTTGTCTCCATAATCCCCTTACAGCTGTAATAATTCTCTTTTCCACGATAGCTGATATTGCTCTCATAAAAAGTTTTTAATGTTCATACAGAATTCAGAACAATGAAGTTATCGAAATAGGATAACTGAGAAATGTTTTGCATCTTTGTATTCAATCATTCTGAATAAGAGTTTCAGAAGCTATTCCAGAAGCAATTCTGGATGAATTTCGAAGAATTCTCATAGTGGAATTATGTCTTGGAATTTCATGTCTGTAATTGCAGTTAGAATATTTTTGACTCCGTTGAACTTTGAACTATTGTGCCTTCATGATATTCTCTTCCCGGTAACTGGGTGTTCTGGGAATAATTTACTTTTGCACAAGAACTGAAAAGGTTTCAAGTTTTTAAGTTCATAAAGGAATTTGGAACGCTGAAAATATCCAAATCTGATAACGATTCAGCTTTCATGTCTTGAAATAATTGACTGTGAAACGTCATACTTACCGGTATCTTTAACATTCTGAATCAGTTTTCTGAATGTCTTATCTACTCCATAAGTGATTTTGAAAACATTGCTTGGCATTTTCTTAGTGAAATTATCCTAGGAATTCCATACTTGTATTTTCAAATAGTTAATATCAATATTTAAAGCATTGGGCAAATTTTGAAGGACTAATAATAAAAAATATATTACATTCTTCCAAAAATTTGAATAAAGGACATTATATGTTGCTCATTTGTACCTGTATTAATTATTGAAAAAGTGTTTTCTTTTTTTTCCCCCTATTTTTTTGAAAATGTAATACTTAATGCTCATATAAATATTCTCTCATTGAATTTATCTATGATAATTTCACATCAGTTAATTTTTTTGTCAAAAAAAAAAATTCTAAAATTTTCTTGGCCGAAAAACAGAAACAATTACAACTGACACTCAGGAACAATTTTTTTTCTTCTGTTGCACGAAATTTTTAACGCATTCTAGATACGTTCGCGTCGTTATCTTATAGAGAGAAACCGAATGCAAATTTGCAATCGGTAATAAAAATATTGTGCGAGTTCGTTCATCAAACTCGTTAATTAACCAATCTGTTGGAAATAGCAAAAATGATTCAACGATGATGTTTTTTCAGTTGTTAGTAAGACCTGAAAAAATAGGAAAAATATCACAGCGAACTGTAAAAACAAAAAGTTGAGAAGGGGCGTGGCTTCCTGGATGATGGTTCGTGGTCGGCCGGTAATGTAAGCAATGGGCCTCTGGGAGTAGAACCAAGTGCAGCCGTTCCCAAGATTTCATTTCAAAAAGATTAATACTGGTAGGTGGTAGCTCAAATATTTCATTCTTGAAATTTATCTTGAAGAATTAAGATGGTCGGACTTACCATTATTTATTAGCATGCGGTGGCCAGTTGGTAGACATGCACATATTCACAGTTTAGCCATCTAGTCAACTAGGCGCGTACTGTCAACTATGCTAATTACTCCGATATTAAAAAAATATGGAAATGATGGTTTTTATTAGTTTCCCTTTATAAGGAGCTCATGGTCAAATTTTGAGATTTCTTGATAAAAACGTGTGGGAAGTCAGAAGGGCCAATAATGCTAAAACTGACCTCTTTCGAAGTACCTTTTCTCAGAATCATAACAAGATATTGCTTAAGCTTTTTTAACAGAATATTTACATATACACGTTCACAGTGTTATAACTGTTAATACATATCTTCGACAGAAATTTGTTTAAAAAAATTATGAACTGAGAACTCTTAATTTTTAAAACATTTTCATTAAAAATCTTTGAGAATTCAAAATGTTTTCCTGTTTATGCTTAAACACTATCACAGCATACGACTGATATAATTTCAAATGTCCCTAGAATTTTCAAATAATATCATAAGTAGTTTCTTAGAAAAGGTAGTTTGAAAAAGGTTAGTTTTAGCTTTATTGACCGTATCAACCCTACCGACTCCCCTTAAAGAATTAATGTCATTTTTTAATCCCCCCCCCCCCGATTATTTTCGTTAACACGTGACCGAAAATTGATACTTCAAATGCCTTAATGATGTATAAGTTAACAGATATTAACACGTTAACATTAAGTTAACAGATTGTTGCAGTAACTGAATTAGCGTTATATAAACAATTTTTAAGAGACTATTTTTAATATTTACGAGATCATATAAAAAAACTTAGCGATAAGTTCTATCGAAATATAAGAGCATTGCAATCAATACAAATAGTTATTCAAAAATATTATCTTCTACAAGAAACGATGGACAAAATCTTATTTTTCACACAAAAAACACTGATATCAAATTATGATAGCTAACTTCGGTTACAAATAATGCATGCTGATGACAGCTATCGATTCATCAGTTACAACTGACAGTGGAAAAAAAATGGGTGCTTGCACTTCAAGCAGAAGAAGAAGATCACAAACACTCAAACATGTGACTTACGACGTAAGTGTTCGTTTATAAGCAAAATGGCGTGTTAAAGTTGAGCTAAGTTTCTCCACATAAGTTAGAATAATAATTAACGATAAGTTAATTAAATACAGAAACGTGTCTCACATCAAAGTTGTTGAAATATAATTCTTTCTCTTCAACGTCTTATACTTAACTTAGATTTATTATTTGTTTATGTCTTTCCTTACAACCGCGATATATTTCTGCTTTGTGTACCTGGCAACTTCGATACATAAAGCTAAACTCAGAGGCGCGACAGCCCTAGAGGGCCAAGTCCAACTGTGCCCATCTCAATTGTCTTGATCTTGGGCTCTGGGGTGCAGAAGCAGATGTTACGGTCAGGCGGTCAGCCGAAGTTTTAGTTCCCAAGCATGCTTGGTACTCATTTATACGAGCGACTAATCCTCACTTCGGCCGGATCACACTATTGGTTGAAAATTACATCACTGTTTTGGGGAAGACCCATGCTGTCTGTGTATTGCATAGTATTTTGGCGACAGATTTTATATTTAGTTTTCAAACGCGCTCTGTTTACACGTGGTATTAATGTTAAGTAATAAAGACAATATTAACAGTTTTGTGGTAATTTTTATTACAATCTAAGTAAGTGATATTAAACTATACTGCTTTTACGTCATGGGCAACTGGGGTTGATCTAGAAATGCAGGGGGGGGGGTCTAGCCCAGAATTTTGGTCATTCTTTAAACTAAATTTGCATGTTGCTTGATTATGAAGTTCTTAAAATTATTCATAACACAACTAAATTACGATGTATTAGTAAATTTGAGCTTATATTTATTTCAATTTTTGTTACTTTATAACTGTAAAAGATAAAAGAAGGAATAAATTCCAAGCGAGCACGTGTGAATACGAAATTTGTCGCCAAAATCATGCAAACACCAGCCAATAGCCACCATCTCCCTGCCCCCTAACAGTGATGTCATTTTCGATCAATAGCGTGATCCGGCCGAAGTGAGGATTAATCGCTCGTCTCATTTATCGACCCACTGAAGGGATGAAAGGCTGAGTCAACCTTGCCCGGCCCGATGATCGAACCAGGGACCTGAGACACGACAGCGCGAAGCGTTACCGCTCAGCCACCGGGTGTCAAATTCGATACATAATTAGTTTTTTTTATGGCAACCCCGATAGAGGTGATGAAATCACGAATGATTCCAGTCTCTGTCTGGTTTGCTATGAGACACTGAGTGATTCACTGGTAAAAAGAAACAAGTTCCGGTTCGCCGTCGGATATGGCGTCATAAGCGCCTAGCGGCTAAGGCTCCTACGTCTAATTCAGGGGCTCAAGCCTAGGCCAATAATAAACTATCTATAGCTTCTTCAATACAAGTGTGAAGACGTTTTTAGTTATTTGTTTTTAATGCTTAGTTATTTGTTTTAAGTTTAAATAGATAACGAAAACGCTAACGTTTTAGTAGTTAGTTCAGCGATTTTACTTTAACTGATAAAACTTTTCGAAAACTGGAGTTATTAGAACTCATCATATTGTTGTAACTTTTAAAATTAATGCTACTAAAATAAAACTCACTTCTGTAATGTTCGATTATCATTTCTGATTCGGAAGTTGAAAGCTTTTTTTTTTTTCACTAAATAGCCATCTTTTAAAAATTTGAAGAAAAGAAATCAAATTAACGAGGAATGCAAGAAAATTAAAGAAATAAACAAGCTTTAGATTGCCAGATGCTAAACGTATGATGGCGAATAATTTAATCATTGTTGCCTTGCAGACATTTTTAATTTTCTGAATATTCAAATCCGTCACCAATCTGCCCACTTCGGTGAGGAGCTCGTCATCAGTGGTGACTCCCAGTCTTCGACGAGTCAGTTGCGGTGACCCGAATCACCTCGATTGCGGTCTCCCTTATGTTCTATATGGCTTTCTGTTCGTCTCTGTGTTTAAGAAATATATATTGAAAAAAGTGAAATTTTTGCGAAAGAATGTAGAATGAGTCACTAAAGAGAATTGATGCTTGACGGTTTTGGCTTGGTCGAAATAGAATAGAAAAACAGGTTGCTAATGTAAAAAAAATGCCACGTTTCAACTACCAATAAGGATCGAGATACCCACACTACGTCACTTGTATGCATGATTTTTTTTAAAACTAGGAAGGAATTAGCAGTTTTTCATGATGCAATCACGTCTTCCGCGCTCTGTTGCGCAGATAGCTTTAATAAATGCTTTTCCCGCGATTTGCCTACTCTATATTTTGATGAAAATATTTCTTATAAAAATTCGTACATATTACTTATACTGGTAGGTATTTAAATGATATTTGTAGTTGCAGTTTTTATTGCTTATTAAGCTGAAAAGGTGTAACCATCATACATTAGTTTTATTAATAGCAATCATTAAGTTTTATTCACGTTGCTCGCTGTCTTACTTATGATCGTTACCATATGTAAGTTGTTCGAACTGAGAGTAAAGCATGCAAGATTAAAGAAGGCGTTAATGTCTAATATATGTTGTTGACCATTAACCCCTTGGGGACGGTTGATTCAGAAAAGCATTAGTACAAAATCAGAATTAAGTTGAAATTAAATAAAAAACGGTAACTTAAATGTAGTCGTTGCTAATTTGACACACTTACTTTGTTTTTACTTTAATTATTGTTAGATTGATCATATATATAATCAATATTAATTCAAAGTATAACTAAATAGTTTTATTTTGAACAAAGTAATGGTGAATTAAATAAATCAAATAATCATAACTCCGCCCTCAAATAAACTGCTAAAGAATTACTTTAATTACCAGTTTTATCTTTTTTCCTTGATTGATACTGTTTCATGCTGGCACGTATTTGTGACAGTCGGCCCGAAAGGGTTAACTTTGAAGGAAATGACAGCAAGTGTATATAAGCTATTCCTCTTTACACCCAATTAAAGTATAGGTCATCTATCATGGCACTTCATCTTACTCTATCTATTATTGACTCCTTCCATTTTTTCATTTTTAGCACTTAATAAACACACGTCTCGAGTTGTGTTCATTTATGTAAACACATTTCGAGCTGAGTCCGATTTCTTAAACACACATTTTTAGCTGTGTCGATTTTTGTAAACTTGCAATTCGAGCTCTTCCAGATTTTTTTTTTCTTTAAAATAAACTTACTAACGGAATGTTTCCAAAATTAAGATTTTTCTTAATTTGCAATGAATGGCAACCGATAAAATTTTAAAAGCAATTTTAGAACATAATTTTTAAACACCTGAGAAAGGGTATATACAGGGATCAATTCTTTCTCAAGTTTATGGCTAACTATTTGATAATGTAACCATATATTTTTGCATGACTGGCAGCACACAGATTTTGAAATCATTTTTCAACATGACTATTAAGGTGGTAATCCTTGTTACCATAAAATATAAATATTTTTTTCATTATTGCAGAAATTTGGGGTGATTTTACAAGCATTTTTAACCCATTTCTTCCAAAGCTACCTTTTAAAAAGACACCCATTTCAAGAAAGAGAAAAGTGGTACCACGAGAGCTCATTGCTAGGATTAACTTTGAAGAAACAAAGTAGTTCTGTCTACGAGAATATATTGACAATATAAACGTTTATAATTAGATCTGAAAAGCGGCACTTTACTTTATTGAAGTGAAAAGTAACAGAAAGAAATGTCCTCTTGGTATTGACAATGATGCATATCCACTTTTTTAAAAATAATAGTTTCTCATACATAGACTGCTTATCATAAATGCTACGGCTTAAGTTCACAAATTTATTGATTTCTCATTCTATGTCAACTATTAAGATTCGATGAAATGGTTATCGCAGCATACTGGTGCTTCATGCCAATATGCTGCGATGCTGTTTTATATCTGTCATAACAAGGTCTGTAACCTTCTACCCTTTTTGCAAACTATTATATAGAGGTCTAGAGAATTTAGAGTTAGAAGTTTTTTTGAATTTCGGTTAGTTTTAGCAACATTTAAGGAGCCTCGCCGTAATAAAAATAGAAAAAACAATGCCTTTTTAATGAATTTTAAAATACGTACATATATTTAAGCGGAAAATAAATTTTAATCAAATTTTTTACAAGAAGCAATTTTCCAAAAAAGCGTAAAAATTAGAGAGGTTTAGTCATAGCGCTATCAAAAGTCTCAAAAATGGCTTTATATGCCAAAATACATATTTATAAATAGGCATATTTATATAATATGCACTCGACCTACTTCAAGCTATTCCTTCCCTTTCCTCATTGAATTAAACCAAATTGATAATGTATTATACAATGTATTTCGAAATTAAGTATTACAGGCTCAAAAGAAATAGTAAAAAATTAACTATTTTAGTTCCCAGAACTAGGTATTTGCTCTACATAGACAAAAATTTCTTTTGTGTAATGTTGCGTTAACTTAAGTAGTTGTAGAGACATCAAATAATCTCAATTAAGGAACTTGATTGCTAAAGCGTTATAAGCAATATTTTAGCATTCCAAAAATAGCTTAACGAGAAAATATTTAAGTTTCCAATCAATATATTAAGTGGCATGTAATATAGGCTATTGGTATTTCACGTTAATTTAACTCTTTTACAACGACTTCGTTTAATACCCACATCTTCAAAGAAAAAAAAACTTAATTAAAATACATACATAAAAAACTACACGAGCAAATAAAAAAAAGATTTTAAAAAAAATTCTCAAGCATACTTTTTTCAAATAATTTTTCATACAGATTCTTTAAAAGTTTGTAATATTCCATATTTACAAAATCATTTGATGATAAACAAGTTATTTCTGTATTTAAAAAATATCTTTCTGTAAATCGTTTAATATACACACAATTTTGACATTACACTGATATCGATAAATTTGAGAACGAATATCTAAATAAAAACTCTGGTGAGAAGAAAAAGTAGAAACAAAATAATGAATGAAAAAAATTAGACATTTAACTTGAAATACTTTTTTTTACTATTTAATGTATGATTATAACATAGATCGAACAACTGTGTTAACAGAAAAACCTGAGGGGGGGGGGAAATCCATCAAAATGCCAAAACAGGATTTAATGAAATTGCGGATATCATTGGTAAGTTTTTAAACCTGGTCTCGAATTGCATGTTTATGATAATGGAGACAGCTTCTTTAACGTGTTTACGAAAATAGGCTGAGTTTATAATATAAGTTTATGAAAATGGAGACAAATCAAAGCGAGTGTTTATGAAAATGGAAACAGCTCAAAATGCGTGCTTATGAAAATGGAGACAGCTCGAAACGAATGTTTATAAAAAGAGAGACAGCTCATACGAAAATGGAGACAGCTCGAAATGAGTGCTCATGAAAACGAACGCAGCTCAAAGTACGTATTTAAGAAAATGAACACAATTCGAAATACGTGCTTAAGGGAATGGATATAGATATTTCAGAAAATGGACATTGCATTTTATTCTGTTTTTCAAATTTCTTACATTGTTTTATTTTTAAAAATAAAATAATTAATCAAAATAAATTGTTAATGTGATATCGTTCATTTGTGGTTCATAAAAAGTCTATTTTTGGCTCAAGCATGCATTAATTAAGAGAAAGACATTTCCCCCCTCTGCTCTTTGTAGGAATCGCGTGACCTATCTGATAAACCAAGTACAATTACTAAGATTTCCCTAAGATGAAATATTTTACGGATTCACTTTGCAAGATTTTCCCTAAATTATATATCGGAGAACACAACGATTTCGTTTGCACTCTTTGCAGGGTTCAATTCTATTTTAAGATTATGACAATTCGATATGAAACAATATACAAGATGTCTGAGTTAAACATTTCAGAACTCCTAAGAGGGGTAGGGTGCATCCTGACGACTCGAAATCATATAGCAATGTGGGGTCGGAAATGCTTTCCTGAAGCGGTGATGTACACAGAAGCACCATAAAGAAAAGAGACCGTAAGTAAAAAATCGTTTAAAAATACATTGAAAAAAGCATAACGTACATGGGTCAAAGTAAGTGTTCGAAGTTTCTGCCACCGGCTACAATCCGCACCTCACATCTCCGGCGCATGGACATCCGAACATTCTGCAATACTCCAGGCATATCTCGAATTTCTCCGGCAGCTACTGCGATTCTTGCAACCAGCTCCTCAGCATTGTCAATAGGGGTGTCATAAACCAGTGTTTTCATATGAGCCCAGAAATAAAAATCAAGACATGATAGGTCGGGTGACCAAGGAGGCCAACGCACTGGAAAGCTCTGAACTTTCGTACAACGCCATCTACCGCGTCGGGAAAGCATTTCCGACCCCGCATTGCTATATGATTTCGAGTCGTCAGGATGCACTCTACCTCTCTTAGGAGTTCTGAAACGTTTAACTGAGACACCCTGTATATTGGCCTGCCAATACACGGTTTTAAAATCACTTTTTTGACTATGATTACCAAAATGGTAACGTATGAGGTTATCATACAGCAGCACGTAGTTCAGATAAAGATCTTCTCTGTTCCTCTTTAGCAACCCAAAGTATTCATGGAAAACCAGGCCACCTTAGGTATTTAAAATAAGTTTTATCATAGTACTCTGACTTCGTTAGATATTTAATCGGTAATTTAAAAAGTAGTGTAAAATGTTATTAGTTATTATAGGTAGTAGATCGTATAATTTACGATATTTTCTTTTTAATAAATTCTACAAAAAAATGTAACGCCTACTTTTAGCTTAAAGCAATGCTCTGGAGATAGAAATAGCTGTTTTACCAACTCCAACAGTCACGCCTTCCGTGCTCAGTTACTGCGCAGAAAGCTCTTACATACTTTTTTAATATTTAACAATAGTTAATTAGATAACTTGACTTAATGTTGACTGAGACTAATGTCGTAGAGAGTTGATTAGATCCTGATCCTGTCGGTAGGTCGAGGTGCCTAAGGCCGAAGTTAAAAGGATCGTTGTGGTGGGTAATTACTATGCGTTTTTCAAAATGTTATACAGATTTGTAAACAATTAAAAAGAAACGATTGCGGAAATTTGGGGTAATTTTACAAACATTTGTAATCCATTTCCTCATAAGCTACCTTTTTAAAATTACATTTTCAGAAAGAGAGAAGTGGTACCACGAGTGGTTCATTGCGAGAATAACCTTTGAAAAAAAAAACAAAGTAGTTCTGTCTACTAGAATATATTGACGATATAATCGTTTATAATTGGATCTGAAAAATGGCACATTACCTTTTTGAAGTGACAACCGACCAACAGAAATGTTCTCTTGGTAGCGACAATGATGCATAACCACTTTTTTTTATATAAATGTTTCTCATCCATAAACTGCTTTTTGTATCTTAGAATAAATGTTACAGCTTAAGCTGACAAATTTATGGATTTCTCATTCTATGTGAAATAGATTCGATGAAATGGTTGTCGCAGCATATTGGCGCTTCGTGCCAATATGCTGTGATGCTTTTTTATATATGTCATAACAAGGTCTGTAACCTACTACCCTTTTGCAAAATATTATATAGAATTGTAGACAATTTAGAACTAGAAGTTTTTTTGAATTTTGATTAGTTTTGGCAACATTTAAAGAGCTTCGTCGTGAGAGAAAAAGAAAAAACAATCCACTTTATAAGAATTTTACATACATATGGGGACTCTTAAAACAAATTTTAATCAAATTGTTTACAACAAACAATTTTCCAAAAAACCGTAAAAATGATAAAGCTTTAGTCATAGTGCTAGCAGAAGTCTCGAAAATGACTTTATATACCAAAATGCATATTTCTAAAAAGGAATATTTATATTATATGCTCTCGACCTACTTTTAGCTGTTCCTCAGCTTTAGCTCATTGAAATAAACTACATGATATTATATATATTTACATAAAAATAGACAATATTAATAGTAGCCTGCAAATGCTAAATGCAAGTACTCGATTTCGAGTGTATTTAATTGTGTAAGTATTCGATTTCTTATTAGATTACAGCAACAACAAATTTAGTTTGGCAACAGCCTTCTTCATGAGCGATGGAGATATGTCAAAACACATCGAACTTTAATCTAGATAATAATCATTCTTTCTACGTTGAGCTGCAATTCTCAATTCTCTGCATGGCGAGTAAGTAATGTAGAGAATCAATTTAAGCTATTATTATGATATTAATTACTATTTTTGTAAAATATGTAGAAAATTCTGTAATCAATGAATAACGACCTATTTTTTTCTCCACTAAATGTTTGTAATTTTATTGTAAATAGTCTTATTATATTGTTTTCATGTTTTAGTATGTATTCATTCGTCATAGATTGCGTGTATTCTAACTTAAAATGTAAGACACCTATGATTTTTCTTTAATAAGTAATGCATATCGCTCATGGGCTTCAATAGTGGCACAACTAAAAAAACACGCGTTTTGGACTAAGAATTGGTGTAAATATGAAAATACACATTCTTTCATCAGCAATACCAGCACAACTCATAATTCAACTTGAAGGTAATCTTCGTTTAAGCAAACTAAAGCATTTCTTATGCATTTTCCTTAGCAATGAAAACTTTAAACCCACTTACATACCTGCCAACTTTTAATCCCTTCCATTTTCCCCACTGGTATTTTTTTAGGAATAGTGGTGATCAAAATCATTTAAAAATTAAGTTTATAAAAGAAAAAATAGTACATATTTACTACCACTTTAAATATGAAAATAAAATTTTACGCCAAATGCGTAAAAGTTGGCACGTATGCACTTATCTCAAATTCAGAAATACATTATTTTTCAAATCAATTCAGAAATACATTATTTTTCAAATCACTTTAGATACATAATATTCAATCATATACCCGAGATTAACATTATAGCCCCAGATAAAAGTTTTGTTTAGATTTTTAAGTGTAATGCACATTGCAAAAGCTTGTAATTGATATTGAATTGTATATAATTACATATTTTTCATAGCATTCTTTAATCGCATTTATTTAGCTCATCTTTTAAAACGGACAAAAGTTTTAAATGAATGTTCAATTTTTCATCTTTTGGCACATCTTTTACATAGAAAGAAATCAATTGTGAAAAATGTTCATCTTCATTTCGCTCGGTGCATAGCTTTTTCAATAAATTGTTTGTCTTCTCCAGACTAAGCAAAATTATTTCTGTGTTCCTTTTCCGAATAGTCTTTTTTTTTTGTTAGATGATTTGAGGTAGACGGTACGCCAAAAATATAAATATAAAAATTATAATACGTAAAGGAAATACATAAATTAAATTTAACACTGCATTACAGAAATTGTAAAAAATAGTATACTTTAATTTGAAAGTAAAAAGTTGTAATATGCTTGATAAGTCCAAGATTTAAATTTAATTCAAAAACTGCATTCCAAGATTAAATTCAAAAACTGGTCATGACACGTAGGAAACCTGTCAAAAACCTAGGGTAAGTTTTTTTCAGTTATTGGAAGCAAGTTAAACTACATAACTGTTTTAAACCATTCAGAATACTTGCATTATAATTACTGCCTAAATTATTGCTCATATTATATATCATGTATATAATATATAACCAATATTACTGTAATTATATACTATATTACTTTACTTACTATATACTTCATTGACTATATATGTCACTTACTTCATTGACTATATATAGAATATTACTTTTGAAATAGGAGGGGGGAAAAAAGATTATTCTTTAAAAGTGAGTGACAATTTTAAGAATAAACTATGGTTTTCAAACTCAAAAGTCAATATTTTAATAATACTAAAGTAAACTTGCTTTCAACATACTTTGTACTAATATTTCTTGAGTGTTATCACCAAATGATGAGTTAATTTCTAACTCAACCCCATTTTCTGTATCTGAAACGTAAAGTAAACCTCATATAAATATGAAATAATGGAATGGCATCTTGTTAAGACATAATAAATTCACATCTTTTAACCATGTAGAAAAAGTCAAAAGTTATAGCAAAAAAAGAAATAATAATTTCATATACAAGAATAAATAATTAATAAGGTGCACAATTTGTTTCCATATAATTATTAAAGCTATATATGAATCACTTGACAACAAAATAACTTGTGCATCATAATCTGATAAGAATGCAGATATGTCAGAATTTTTCCCTAATTTAACTGGAAAATAAATATTGTTGTTAAAATGGATATGACTTGTACCCTTAATTTAGTTGAATTCAAATGTTTCTTAAAAAAATGGCACTAATAATAATATTAATAATAATAACAATAAAATTAAACGTATACAAACAAGTTTGTATACGTTACTTGATGTCTGTATGTGCTCCATTTTTATTTGTTAACAAAATTTTAAAATTTGGTTATGACATCTTTAGAGAATTTTTAATATCTGACTTTTGTGAAATACAACTTCGCAGGAATTATTCAGCGGATTTTTATCAAATTTTGTATCTTGTCAGGTAAAATTATATTCTTTAAAAAAAATGCAAAAAATTTTATGCTTTACAATTAAAAATTGTTTCGAATATAATTAAATAAAATAATAAATATTTAATAAAGATTATTTTTTGCATTGAATTTTCTTAGGTCAAACGAATTTTACAATTGTGTGCAAAATTTTTTCAATTCGCTTAAAAAGTTTTTGAGGTATAACGAAATATGCGAAAAGTAAAATTAACATTTAGGGGTCAAAATTTTCTCCACCAAACTATTGGGTCCATATTTTGTAGATTGCGGCTACCCCCTATATTTTGGGGATCAAAAATCTGAATCCGTCTGAAAAAGGTATGTTTATACTGAGAAAGTATGTTCTTACGTCTGATTTCGTAACTTAAAATATTGTCTGCACTTATTTACTAGGCAATTTGAGGTCACCCCCTCGACCCATTAAAACTGAAACCTAAAACGTGAAGGCAATAAAATTTTTATTCCATTGTTGCTATTTAAAGCTCACTAATTTAAAACCTGATATATTGAACAACCTGGAAATCAGTACTATTATTTTAACTAGATTGCAATTATGCAACATTTAAAAATTAATCTTAATACGTATTTGTTATTCTGTTTCGAAAAAGAGTTTCTTCCAATTAAGGAGTTTTGATTCCCTCCGGAGCTTAAATTTTAAGCATAGTTAACCAAATCTTTAATTAACTCTGATCTTTGATATATATACACTCAATCAAAGCGAGACGGAAAAGAGAAAATACTGGTAGTAGAACTATTTCAATATTAGATAATATTCGGGAGGAGTAAATCTATTCTTAACTATAAACAATTCACCGAAATTAATCAATTCTCGGGGAAGAAGCAATTCTGCATATAAATTTTATCCGTAAAAAAAAAAAATTATAGTTTCCAATATTTTATTATTCTCGAAAAAAAAATCTAAAAATTGTTTGCTACCAGTTTTTACTCTTTCCCGTCTTGATATTATTGGATTTCTGCCATGTCCCTGGTAAGTCTACGAAAAGTTAAAATAATTTAATGTCTTTTAGTTTGCGATTGAGTCAATCCCTGGCAGTTGCGACAATGGAAAAGGAAGGAAATGCGATTAGATTTTATCCCGATTAGTTGAGGTTTTATTGCCGTTACAGTCATGCCCTCCGCGCCTATTTATTGCGCAGAGAGCTTTTATATATTGAGTTGAGTGGTCACTGTTATGTTTATTAAAATTTATTTGTTATTAAATTATATTAATAAATTTTATATATTATATATACTGGTATTTAAAAAATAAGGTTTTAAATTAATTTTTATTGATTTTTTTTTTGTTGAAAAAAATAAACATTATACGAGTACCATCATATTATGTTTTATGAATGACAATGCAAGGAAAAACACAGTAAATTGTTGATGATGTAGGATACAATCTTATCGCCAGAACTTGAATAAAGTTACGATATTACATAGTATCTTTTTGGTTGTGATTGCCTCAATAAAAGAGAATTCTCAAAATATTTTAAACTTGCGGCCTTTAAAATTTATGCGCGTTGCTCGCCGTTTCACTTAACCCGTTTTGTCCCAACTTTATATATTGAAATGATACAAGAAGTGGTTTTATGGAAAAGGTGGTAAAATATATTATCGAAATTAATTGGTTTCTCTACTGTTAGGGCATTCAAAACGTCTTTGATAGATCAAAAAGTACTTGCTCCTTTTAATTCTAGATCTAGTCAGAAATAACTAAATCTTTGTGGTATCTGAGAATCTTGTAATTCAACCAGATAAATAAAAATTCTGAAAAAAGTTTCCCACCATTATGAATGTCTTTGAAAAAAGAAACTGTCCTAAATATATGACGCTGGGCGTTAAACGGTTAAGATAAGATCTTACTGCAGATAAGATCGATACCATATGTAAGTTGTTCGTACTGCAGAGTAAAGTATGGAAGATTAAAGTAGGCGTTACTGGCTAATATATGCTGACTGTGTATGTTGACGATTAACTTTCAAGGAAATGACCGCGAGGATATAAAATAAATATTCCTCTATACATTCAAAGTATAGGTCATCTATCATTATACTTCCTCTTTCTCTATGTATTGTTGACTAATTCCATGGTTTGCAGATTAATTTAAATTCATGTGCCCCTCGATAAGTTGAAATAAAATTTTTAGATGAAGTTGAACAGTTTTTCTATGCCTTGTTAGGCCCAAAATTCGATTATATATTTTATTTTAAGACTTCTTGATTTTTTTTCAAACGACACAAATGTTTCTTCACACGAATGTATCCCCCCCCCCCCCTCCCGTAAAAAAAAACTTTTCTTCTTGCATATGACAGAGAGGAATAAGATAGAATACTTTAGTTAGTATTTAATCCTTTTCCTCTGCTCACTACTTTAATTTAATGAAGAAAAAAAAGCTATACGTAAGAAAATAATTCTTTTTTTCATTGAAAATCTTATAGATTTTTTATAATTTATTATTTTTTAGAATTTTTCATTGATTGTGAAGCCCCGAATTCGATTATGTATTTAATTTTAAGACCACTTGAATGTGTCTTAAGCCATATGTGTTTATAATATTGCTATATTGTCTTGAGTTTTGACGGCTTATGTGTTCCAAGCAGGTGACGCTTAAGTAAGGATAGGTCTTAACAGTGATATTAACTGAAGTCTTGTTTCTGAGTTAGAGGCTCACTCTGGAGTTGTAAATCAGTGGTTTTATTCATGAACTGCAACTTGGAGCGTGACTTGTTTTGTCTGATATGAGCGTGTCAACTTGTTGTCATTTAGAAGTACTTAACAAATGACTCTTTTGACAATTAGGATAAGAGTATTGTAGAAAAAAGTTGATTATCATGGAAGTAATTGTATTCTGGTTTTTTGAATCATTAAAATGTGAGAATTCTGTGCATTCACGTAAATCTTCCTCTCGAAACGCCACTCTTAGATTTTGTACAGCACACCCTGTTGTTTAAAGAGGGCGTGATTTGGAATTTTGGATTTGACGATTTCGTCTGTATCATCGGCATAAAATGTCTAGATGCTGTTATAATATATACTATTTTTGGGAAGTCATGTGGGAATAAGATATACAGAATAGACCCTAGGATGATACCAAGTATAACATCGCAATTGGGTTACTTGGTATTATTATATACAACTTGGAATGATCGATTGACTAAGTAACTGTGAATGAGTTTAATTAAAACAGGACAAAGCTTTAATTTCATGAGTTAGAACAGTATTCTTTGATGCCAGATGTGGCTAAAGGCTTTAGAAATGTGAATCACGAGAAAGATGGATGATTGATTGTTGAGGAGAACCCTCCTTATGCGAGTCTTTTCCTCTAAGCCGTACTCTTCATATGGTAGGAAAGATTGGTGTGGTTTGATTTTCGAGTGAATAATCCTTATTAATCATATCTTTCAGCTACACACCAAAGTTATTTTTTCTGTTACATCACCAAAAGGAATATTTACAGTTAAAATCTCCAGCTATATATCAGTTTCCTTTGGAACGAGTTGTTTGACATTATCTTCTTTGCGTTTATTTTCGGGAAGATTACAGATACCAGTTACTTTATTGTTGTTTAACCCGTTTTGTCCCGAATTTATAAATTGAAATGAAACAAAAAGTGGTTTTATGGAAAAAGTGGTATAATATATTATCGAATACCCGTATGCCCTGAATTGGGGCTGGTCGGGGTAAATATTTTCATAATATATTATCGAAAGTAATTGGTTTTTCTACTGTTAAGGCATTCAAAAAGTCTTTGATAGATCAAAAAGTACTTGTTCCTTAGAATTCTAAATCTAATTAGAAATAACTAAATCATTGTGGTATCTGAGAATCCTTTAATTCACCCAGATAAAGGAAAGTACTGAAAAAAGTTTCCCACCACAATGAATGTTTTTGAAAAAAGGAACTGTCCTAAATATATGACGCTGGGCGTTAACCGGTTAAATTGGTAAGTAGTACTGGAACCTGCTCAAAACCTCTGTGGCTGGATTTGTAAAATTCAGGTGTGATCAAGTGAATTTATAAATATAATTGTAAATTCTTTTCGTTCTATTTTACAAAAAATGAATAAATGTCTTTAGCAACATTATAACTCTCTGTAGTTAGTTAATGTTAAACGTAAAATCGTTTCTATTATCGTGCGAGTTCTTTTCTAATGCTTAAATAATTAATATTATCACTATTAATACGAAGCAAGACTAATACCTAGAGGCAAAAACTATTTAAAAAAATTGAATAATTTTTAAAATTAAAGATAATTAAATCGTCAATTTATCTAAAAACAAATTTATTATTCAAAGCATAATTTTTTTTTCATAAAAGTGTAAAAATAACGTGACCAAAATTTAGACTCTTGGATTATTTCATCAATTTGAATTTTTAAGAACAGTTTTCCTTACTGTAGATAATTATAAAGGCATTAATTAGTTAGATTTTCTAACATTCAAAATTACAGTTTGGGATATTTTTATAATCACAGTGGAAACTCAGAAGAACATCTTTTAGTTTAGAAGGGAAAAAGCCATTAAAGAGATCATGGAAATTAAATGTCAAAAAAAATTAATTCTAAAATAGGTTGATTAACCCTTTCGCGCCGACTGTCACAAATACGTGACAGCATGAAACCGTATCAATCAGGGTAAAAAGATAAAACTGGTAATCAAAGTATTTCTTTAGCAGTTCATTTGTGGGAGGAGTTATAATTGTTTGATTTTTTTAATTCACCATTACTTTGTTCAAAATAAAACTATTTAGTTATACTTTGAATTAACATTGATTATATATATGATTAAACTAACAATAATTAAAGTAAAAGCAAAGTAAGTCTGTTAAATTAGCAACGACTACATTTAAGTTACCGTTTTTTATTTAATTGCAACTTGATTCTGATTTTGTACGAATGCTTTTCTGAATCACCCGTCCCCAAGGGGTTAATAGTGATAATACAAGAAAAACCATCTTTAATAATATTATTAATAATTTTATTTAAGTGCTTAAAGAAAATAGTGGCATGTTTTGTTTTGTAAGATTTAGACTCACAAGTGATTGTCCTAAGTTTAATAGGATTTCATTTTGAACTGATATTTAAGAATCGAAATTGTTCATTATTAATTTTAACTTTTAACCTTTTTATCAAAAGCTAATTTTTTTTAATGATAATATTTTTGTTTAAACTATTGAGCTTATGTTTTTATTAAAAATAAATTTCTCAGCTATAAGTTCATCATGGAATATTTTTAGCTTAGTGCATGGGTGTACAGAGGAAGTATTTTAAGTAGCTTAATTGGTCAGTTTTAGAAATATTTGCTGAATAGTTATTTTTATTTAAAGTTTCGTATTATTAACAATAATGTTTTTAAAGCAATAATAAACAGCCCACTTCTATTCACTTAATAAACCAAAAGTTAAAGAGTATTTATTCGAGATCTTTAGACAAAATTTGTTGAGATCATTAATAAAGCCCATTAGATTTTTGTCATATCATTTCCAAATCGGTTAAATCGTTTGTAAATAATCAATCATTAAAATAATTGAAGATTTAAAATTCAATCTCTCGAAAAGTATTTGATTGATTTCATCAAAAATTTGCATTTTGCCTCTAAAAAGTACATTCTTCAAAAATTGATTTGACTGTTATTAAAAAAAGTAATGAAAAATGCCTAATTAAAATTAGGTTTCTGCAAAGAATTATCTTTGGAAAAAGGAACTTAATAATAGTGTGCAAAAATTTATCGATTTGCTTAAAATGCTCTTGAGATATTGCAAAATTCGTAAAAAATTAAAATTCCCTTTAAGAGCTTTAAATTTTGACAGGTCTCCGGAGTTTCAGCCGCTTAAAATTCGACCACTCCCCATGCTTTTAGGGTCCAGAATCCAAATCCACGTAAAAGAAAAGTTTTGTTTGTTCATAGATCGAACGTCTATGTATTTGACTTCTTAACTTAAAACATCGGTTACAGCTATGAAACAGCTTATTTAAGGTAAGGAGCTTGAACTATTCATATTGAAGAAAAGTACTAACTTACTAGTTCCGTACTCGATCCTATCATTTAGATCAAAATTTATTCAAAGTGTTATATATGTATTTATACAGAAACCTCTCGGGAGCTATTACTCTCTGTTTCACAGTGAAATGGTAGTTGATGGAGGTTGGTCGGCTCTAAAAGGTTATTTCAGTTTGCTTCAAAATGCTATTGAAGGTACATGATTTTTTACAAACGATTTTCATTTTAGTCAGTGTTGATTTATTTTGTTTATCTTAAAAGGCTTAAAAAAAAAGTATATTGTTTGCCTATTTAAATTATATTACATAGAGATTTTTATAGATATTTGCCAAGCAGTTACAGAGGAATAATAATTCAAAAATGTAGTGCACGAAATTTTCCTTCTTCAAAAACAATTAGACTTCAAATTTTGTATTTCATCATTTAAGAAGAAATTATGAAAAAAAGAGTTAATATGATTACCTTACAATTAAAAATATTTCTAACGCAGAAATTCAAGCAGTGATTGAACTTTATTATATTTCAAGTATTAAATCAACGAGTTTTCGCTAAAAAGAGTGTGGTATGCAAAATTAAATTATTAATCAATAGACCATTTTTTTAAATCATATAATTATAAAATTAAATTTTAGGTCCTTATTAAAAATAGAAAACAATTCAAAGAAAGAATAATAAAAATATTTCAAGAAATTGTATTATCTCGATTCTCAATTGCTACCTCAGTTTTTAACTCCCTAATTATACAAATATTTTTTTTGAAAGCATTTCAGTAAATAATTTTCAATTTCTAGGTTAAGCTGCTTTTTATTAACTTAAAAGAAGTAACTAACTAAAGAAGAATCTTTTCTACTCTGTTATTGCTTATTGTCTACGCTTTTTCAGGGGATGGAGCAAATAACTTAAGTACCATTTAAGTGGTCTTAAAATAGATACTCGAATTCTGTGCAAATAACAGATACAGAACTATAAACAAATAATAGAACAGAACTATAAACAAATAATTTTTCTTAATATTAATATTTTCTTTCAACTTGGCGAAGGATAGTTACACATGAATTAAATGCCATCTGGAAAACATGGAAGGAGTGTACCACGAGTTGATGAAGATGAAAAGCAATGGTGGAGTCCTTTTGCTCTAATTGAGAGTAAAGAGGAATATTCATGTATGCATTTTATATATGAACTTTTTGTCATTTTCTTAAAAGTTAATCGTCCAAAAAATGGTGAGCTTTACTTTAGACAGTAACGCCTACTTTCTCTTCTATTCTTTCCTCTGCAGTACGAACATCTTGGGTATGATAAAAGCATCTTGAATGAAACAACGAAAGACGTGAATAAAATTTAATCTTCAAAATATCATAATGTGAACAATGTTAAAACTGTTAAATAAATTTTAAAAATTCTGAATATTTTGAAAATTCTAGCTCATTTATGCACTTACTATTAAACTCTATTATTATTCTCCTATATTATGAACTTTAATAAAGTTATGAAATATCATAACTTTAATAGAGGTTAGGAAAAAATAGTGAGTTCCATACCATCATTACAGGTTATAGTACTTTCCTTCCACCGTCATCGATAAAACCTAATGGACATAATCTTAAAAATAGGATAGTTTTCCAATTTCATTAAAATATCAAAAACACAACTCAATATTTTAACTACCAGTAATTAAATATATTAATTTTTTTTACATATTTACAAGTAAGATATCAGTAGTCAAAAGTAGATACCAAAATTAAAATTAGATTATTAACACTTTCTGCGTTCAACATGCGCGGAAGGTAAGTATATTTTGAAATGCCCTACTAGGCGGGAGGTAGACATAATTGACGGAGGACTGAATTTAAAGATAACAACGCCCTCTTATTGAAATCTGATAATGGGAAGAGTCTGTCTGTCACACTGTTACTTCTGCTAATGTGACTCAGTAGCAACGTCTGTGTCAAGCAAATATAAATTTAATCGATACCATATATTTTAAATAATTCAATTAACTGTTGTAAAATCTTTGCTGTTAATCGATATAATTTTTTAATCGATAAATTAATTGATGTAAAGTGAATTTAAAGATAGCATAATTATACATAATATTCATTGTGATGATAAGCAATTAATGAGTTTTAAAAACTAATATTTATATGCTTTTTAATTCTTCGAATATTTTAAACTAACAAAAAGAATAATACTTCACATCAAATATAAAAATAAATCAAACCACAGAATTTTCGCAACTAAATTTTTTACAATGTGACTCAGTTTTGTAACGTTATTATAGTAACAAATGTTTCTCGTAATTTAGGTAGGTGAGCTATTAGCTCGTAAAAACTGTTTTTGATTACATCAATTTAAATTAGTAGATTAAAAAGTTTTCGATCTTTTATTTCAAAGAGTATTTTTTTATTTTATTTAAATGCACAGCAAAGTACAATCATAAGTAACGTAATGTTGTTAGACATTTAATATGACTGAATTAATTAAATTTAAAATATCTTTATTGCTGCTTTAAAATTTTTTTGTCCTTTCTAAAAAACAGAAATGCAAGGTTTGAAAACAAAAATCTATGCATTTATTTTGAGCATAACATCCGCATCGCCATCTGTTGCACCAACTACTATCGGCAAGATGCCAAATCCTTTTCAACCCTTTGACGGTTATGGACGAGTTCAGCTTGCAATCGAATCGTGCTTCATAATGCACGCAAACGAGTTCCGCTCGGGAGCAAGATTTCGCCCGTAATGGTTAGTAACGAGCACTACTCGCGAAGTGAAATTTTTCCCCAATACGCGCTGACGAGCTGAGCTTGTTCGCCATTATTATTCTGCATTGACTATGTTAAAAACGAAAAGTATGCAAAAACTGTTATTTATGTACGACGAATACTTGAAGAAATTTTTAAAACGCGTGAGGCGAGCTATCTACCGCATCCAGAGATGCCAACTTGCTCCGCTATGTAAAATAGTATTTCCCAGTGATAGCGAAAGTCAAGTTACTTTCAGTTTAGTATTTTTCCTTTTAAGTAATTTTCTCACCACTAAATATCAAAAACTATAAGTAACATATGAAATGCAACGTTAAAGCAACAATCTACTGGTTACTCTATTAAATAGTAGGCGTAGCTGTCCTTCTCCAGCGAAATTTATTACATAATTTGCTACCACTCTATTATAACAATTCCAGAAAGCGGAGCAGTTGACATTTAGCCAGAGAAGGGTGACATTTTCGGAAGAACGGCGGTGGAAAACAGCTGCCACTTTCGACCACTGTTTGCTCGTAATACTGCGCGAATTAATGAAACGAAAACTGCTCATTTCCCTGACAGTCAAAGGGTTAAACTTGCAATTTAAAGAAGAAAAAAAAAAAAAAACTTAGATATTTGCTTTGGGGTATCGAGGAATTTTGCCTTTCTTAGTCCTTTCCTGCGATGTTTTATTTATTTATTTATTTTCTTTTTAAATTTATCTTTGGTCGCTGCCTGGAAGTCGCCAAGACCAGCGATTATTTTGTCATGATAGGGAAATCTCCCCTTTATTTTTTAATAGTGTTCAATTGTTGAATACGGGTGTTTCTGGAATTTGACGTTTATATTTCAGGTTCACCTGACAGTTAATAATGTGTATACACATGTGTATACGCAAACATACACAGCAGGGATGAATCGCTCAGGTAAGCGTTTCTCATCTAAATTTCTTCGCAACATCCAACATAAGGACTTTCAGCTATAGAATCGAACGTTTGCTATCAGAATCGAACTTATAAGCCCCAGTTCTCCAAGAGACTGAATCATTTCCATTTGCAGTGTCTAGCAACCCGTTTCGGAATTGAATTGTTCCTTCCTATTCCTTGTTCCTTTCCTTGAATTGTTCCTTTCGATTACTTTGAAGATGAAACTAAAATTATAAGAGAAAAAAAATAATTATCAGTAAACTAACAAAGTTTTTGCATCAGTATGTGTATGTCTTATGTTATTTTTGCTTTCACTTTAATTTTGACTTAACTAATCACATGATGCTTCGACCTTAGGTATTGTTTGAGGATTCTGCATTTGCTTCTTCATCTTACCCAAGGTTGCCAAGAGGCATACGGACTGCTACAGTATTTCCCTAACTTATGACTTTTGTGTACCCTTTCTAAATTTTCAGCAACGCTGTGTACCACTAATAAAAAAATAAATTTATTTTTTACTATAAAAAATAGCACAAAAGTTAAGTATCATAACTGACTGTTGACACCACTATTTATTAACTGTTAACTCCGCGAAAAAATAGCCAATAGAAAAATACGTAATCGTAAATTTTCATGGCTAGTTTCGATTGTAAATAAAATTTATGTTTGTCGCAAGATATTTCGCATAAGAACGCTTATCGCCGCTAAACTGTTCCCGTACCCCTGGGGGTACGCGTACCACACTATGGGAAACACTGATCTACTATATGGACGGCAGAAACATTAATGTAGAAAAAACAATGGCATTATAGGTACAAGCCGATTAAACCCACCTCTCCAGTTGTTGTCCTCAGCGCCTGGTGGGTTACTTCCCAGTTACACCATTCTGATATATAGGAATGGTATTAAAATGATGGAAAAAAAGGCCATGTGCGATATTACAATATTGTTTGCAAAAAATATCTTCCGAATAGAAAAAGGCTATCAATGGGCTGTGTATTATATTATCAGTTGCGAATACTTCGCCGAAAATATCCTTAAATTTTGATTTGTAGGATTTTCTGCGTTGCTAAAAAAACTGGAATTCAATGCGGGAATATATTGTGAGAGGAATATCAGTTTCATTTGGAACGAGTTGTTTGACATCATCTTCTTTGCGTTTATTTTCGGGATGATTGTGGATACCAGTTACTTTATCGTTGTTTCCATTGGTAAGTAGTACTGGAACCTGCTCAAAATCTCTGTGGCAGGATTTGTAAAATTCATGAGCGACGAAGCGAATTTATAAATATAATTGTAAAATCTTTTGCTCTATTTTACAAAAATGAATACATTTTTTAGCAACTTTATAACTCTCTGTATTTAGTTAATATTAAACGTAAAACCATTTCCATTATCGTGCTAGTTCTTTTTTACTGCTTAAATAATAAAAATTAATATTAATATTATCGCTATTAATACGAAGCAAGACTATCTCCTAGGGGCAAATACTATTTTACAAAATGGAATAATTTTTGAAATTAAAGATAATCAAATCTTCAATTAATCTAAAAACAAATTTATTATTTAGATAATAGTTTTTTTCATAAAAGTGCAAAAATAACGTGACCAAAATTTAGATCTTTGGTTTATTCCATCAATTTGAATTTTAAAAAAAAGTTTTCCATACCGTAGATAATTATAAAGGCATTAATTAGTTAGATTTTCTGACATTCAAAATTACAGCTTAAGATATTTTTATAATCACAGTAGAAACTCAAACGAACATCTTTTTGTTTAGAAGTGAAAAAGCCATTGAAGAGATCGTGGAAATTAAATGTCACAGTAAAATTAATTTTAGTTTGCTGTATAAATTCTGAAATAGATGTTGATTAATAGTGATAATACAAGAAAAATCTTCTTTAATAATATTATTAATAATTTTATTTAAGTACTTAAAGAAAATAGTGGTATGTTTTCTTTAGTAAGATTTAGACTCACAAGTGACTGTCCCAAGTTTAATAGGATTTCATTTTGGACTGATATTTAAGAATTGAAATTGTTTATTGTTAATTTTAACTTTTAACCTTTTTATCGAAACTAATTTTTTTAATGATAATATTTTTATTTAAATTATTGAGCTTATGTTTTTATTAAAAATATATTCCTCAATTATAAGTTCATCACAGAATATTTTACAGAAAATGGCTTAATTATTATTAGTTTAGGGCATGGGTGTACTGAGCAAGTATTTTAAGTAGCTTATAAGCTACTGGAGGAGAAGTAATATTTGCTGAATAGTTATTTTTATTTAAAATTTCTTATTATTACCAATAAAGTTTTCATAGCAATAATAAATAGCCCACTTTTATTCAGTTAATAAACCTAAAGTTAAAGAGTATTTATTCGAGATCTTTAGACAAAAGTTGCTGAGATCATTAATAAAACCCATTAGATTTTTGTCAAACCATTTCAAAATCGGTTTAATCGTTTATAAATAATCAATCATTAAAATAGCTGTAGATTTACAATTCAATCTCTCGAGAACTATTTGATTGACTTCGTCAAAAATTTGCATTTTACCTCCAAAAAGTACATTCTTTGAAAAGATGTAAAAACTTTTATACATCACAATTCATAAATTGATTTGACTGTTATTAGAAAAAGTAATGAAAAAGACCAAATTAAAATTAAGTTTTTGTAAAGAATTATCTTTGGACAAAGGAATTTTATAATTGTGTGCAAAAATATATCGATTTGCTTAAAATGCTCCGGGGATATTGTAAAATACGTAAAAAATAAAATTCACACTAAGAGGTTTAAAGTTTTGAGCAGTCTCATTAATTTCAACAGCTTAAATTTCGACCACTCCCCATGTTTTGAGGGTCCAGAATCCAAATCCATGTAAAAGAAAAGTTTTGTTTGCTCAGAGACCGAACTTCTAAGTATTTCGCTTCGTTACTTAAAACATCGGTCACAGCTGTAAAACAGCTTATTTAAGGTAAGGAGGTAGAACTATTCACATTGAAGAAAACTCGACGTACTCAATCCGATCAATTAGATCAAATGAAATTTAAAGTGTTATATATGTATTTACAGAGAAACCTCTCGGGAGCGACCACTCCCTGTTTCACAGTAAAATGGTCGTTGATGGAGGTTGGTCGGTTCTTAGGGGTTATCTCAATTTACTTTAAAATGTTATTGAAGGTACATGATTTTTTACAAACGGTTTCAATTTTAGTCAGTGTTGATTCATTGTGCTTATCTTAAAAGACTTAAAAAGAAAGTGTATTGTTTACCTATTTAAATTATATTACATAGAGATTTTTATAGATTTTTGTCCAGCATTTACAGAGCAATAAAAACACAAAAAAGTAGTGCATGAAATTTTCCTTCCTTAAAAACAATTAGACTTAAAATTTTGTATTCCATCATTTAAAAGGAAATTATGAAAAAAAGGGTGAATATTGAAAATATTGCTAACGCGGAAAATTAAGCTGTGACTAAACTTTATTATATTTCAAGTTTTAAATCAACACATTTTCTCTAAAAAGAGTGTGGTATGCAAAATTAAATTATTAATCAACAGACCATTTTTTTTTTCAAATTACATAATTATAAAATTTTATTTTAAGTCTTGATCAAAAATCAAAAATAATTCAAATAAAAAATTAATAAAAATATTTCAAGAAATTGTGTTATCTCGATTCTCAATTGCTGTTTCAATTTTCAATGTTATTTGAATTTAATCCTAACTAGATATTATGGACGTCCCCGTTGGTGGAAATATACTTGCTGAACCACCACTAGATGGCATCGTTAATTGTCAAAAAATTCTTGTAAAAAAAGACATCTACGCTTTTTAATGTAGTTGTATTAGTAACCATTGTCCTGTTTACCTCATGTTAAAATATATCCTTTTTGTTGTTACTTACACCCTTGGGCTAGTTATTTGAGTAGTTTTCTTTATTTTAAGAAAATGAGATAAATCTTCGGTGTAATTATCAACTCGTTAGAAATTAATTAAAGTCAAAAGATATAATTGCTACCTCAGTTTTTAACTCCCTAATTATACAATTGTTTTTTTTAAAAACATTTCAGTAAATAAGTTCCTTTTTTTATCTTAAAAGAAGTAACTAACTAAAGAAGAATCTTTTCTACCATGCTGTTGCAACATTAAACGTTCTTTCAGGGGATGAAGCAAATAACTTTCGTACCATTTAAGTGGTCTTAAAATATATACTCGAATTCGGTGCCATCGCAAACTGTAAACAAATACTTTTTCATGATATTAATATTTTCTTTTAACTTGGCGGAAGACAGTTAATCGGAGGCGTCACAAATTAATGCCTTGTCAAAGAAATTTCTGTTGAGTTTAATAAAATACAGTGAAACCTCTCGGTAAGGGCCACCTGTCGTTCCATTGAAAATTGGCCCTTATGGGGGGTGGCCCTTAAATGGGGGTGACCAAAAAATAAAATGAGGAAATCAAAATTTATGTAGAAAAAAACTGTTTATTAACATTTTAAGTTTTTATACATGTTTAAAAAAATTTTCAATTGAAGTTTGTTTACTTTTTACAATTTTTTCGCAAACAATTTTAGTTTTTAATGATTCCTTAACTCTATAAAACAAATTAGTTAAATTCGCATCATTTATTAATGCCTTGGATTGGGATATCAGTTTATTTACTTCTATTAGCGTTTCTTGGTTTGATAAATATGGCACGGGGGACTCATTCTCATTATCTGAATCAGACTGAACTCCTGAAAAAATTAAACAAATAAGTTTAAAAAAATATGTATTGTATTTTTTTAAAACTTAAAACAATGAATATTAATGTTTTACTTGTATCTAAATCATCTATAAATCTTTTCTCCCAATCTTCCGATAAATCATCGTAACATTCTAGCCCATTTTCATATTTATCTGAATTTGGGTCATATTGAATTGCAGCAGCTTTTGAAAGTTCAGCCACTTCATTTTCTAAATCAGCTGCATCGATAGTGGCCTCTAAAGCTGTATTGCTTAGCTCGCATTTTTTAAAGCAATTTACAATTGTCTGTCCTTTTACATTTTCCCAGGCGTGTCTAATCCACCGAATGGCATCTAATACTGTTATAGATTGAATTATTTGTGATGAATTTTTATCACAATCTATAATAGAAAGGAGTCTTCGCAAAACAAAACATCGGTATTCTAATTTAAAGCAGCGTATAACTCCTTGGTCTAGAGGTTGAATTTCAGACGTAGTATTTGGAGGCAAGAATTGAAGCTTTACACTTTTCAAGTTTTCGTAAAATGAGTGACATGGTGCATTATCCAAAAAAAGAACCACTTTTCTGCCTTGATTTGTAATTTTATTGTCAAAACTAAACAACCAATCTTTAAATATTTCCATGGCCATCTATGCCTTCTTTTTATAATGATATTTTATTCCCATTTGTAATAAATCTTTACCTTTAAAACAACGAGGTTTCTTGGAGTACCAAATGACGATGGGCTTTCCTTTTCACCAGCAGCATTAGCACAAAAACACACAGTGAGCCTCTATTTAGCTTGTTTTCCTCCTTTGGCCTCTTCTGCTTTCTCAACTAAACTTTTGGTGGGTAAGGCACGGAAAAAAAGTCCTGTCTCATCTAAGTTATAAACATCACGATCTTCATAGCCGGCCAGAATGATTGGAAGCCTTGATTTCCAGTCTTGACACAAATCTTTATCAACATTAGCTGATTCACCACATAAAGTTTTAAAGACAATATTGTTTCTATTACAAAACATTTAGCTGAAGAATTGGACACACCTGTTTAGATTTATGGCCTTTGCGAGAAGAAAAAAGTAAAAAAATGGCTTTTTTGAGAAATTTTTTTTTAAAAAAATGGCCTTTATTGGAGGTAGTCAGGAAAATGTGGCCCTCTAATGGGAGGAAAATTAACATTATGTCTATGGGGAAAATTTTCGTTCCTCAAAATATTGGCCCTTAATAGAGGTGGCCTTTTAGTAGAGATGGCCTTTAGGAGAAGTTTCACTGTACTGATTAAATTTGTAAATTTTTAAATCCCTGTGGTTGGCGTCATTTCTGATAAACCACCTGGCACCGGTTAATCTACATAGGGTTTTATTCTGTAGCACAGTAAAGGTTTTTAAGTCATTTTTGAGGCATTACATCAAGTAGGTGATGCGTATGTCATGATAGTTCTTATCATTGATGTGTAAAGAAGCTTTTTCATTTTAAGATTTAAGTGCTGCTGATAGAATAAGGCTTGCAGTTTATTAGTTGCCGCAGCAACCTTTCTATTTATGTCAGAAACGTGGTCAGCTAAATATAATGAAGCTGATTAAAATAATAAAAAATTTTGTTACAGTATATTTTCAAAAAGTCTGTTGATCAGTGCGATAATTATATTATATTAATTTACAAATATTGAATTTACAAAAAAATTCTTGTGCTTGGGATTCAGTTAAAATATTTTTTTATCAATTTTTTGAACCAGTTTTTAAATTTTTCCAAACTGTGGTAATCCTGCCTTTGTTTGTACGAAATTAAGTTCTAAATTTTAATCACTTTGTTACCACTTTTTAAATTTCTAAAATAAAAACTATAACTTTTAAACTGCGCTTTTAAAAGTACGGTAGACACAAATCTATTGACAAGGTCAAAAATAATTATAATATAACAAAACAATATGGGTTTGTACGCACCTGTCAACTGGAAAAAATTAATAATGGTATCAATTTTGTTAAAGCGAAGTTTAAATTTTTAGAAGAATTAAATTTTTTGACTTCAGCAATCACAATCAAAATTAAACTTTATACCTGCTTCCTTTGAATCTTTATACATTTACTTAAAGAAAAGAAAATTACCTGGTATTCAGAACAGAATAATATAAAAATAATATATTAATATAGCTACCACTTAAAACATTTTTAGAGCTGAGTATAAATATTGACAGTATTTATATGGTGTTTAAAAAATAAAACTAGAGCTTTAATTTTTTTTGCATGTGAGTTGCAAATTTAATATTATTCAATTACAGTTGCGAATTAAAACGCGTAAACCTAAGCCGAGCCTATAAAAGTTATTGAAAATTTGTAATAATTAGATGCCAAAATATATTTCAATCCTCTTAATTTTGTAAACATTTTAAAATTAATTACGTACTGTACGAACCCTGGTATTTAGTACCTACTCAATCATTTTTTATCTCCCATTTTCATATTGTTACAGAAAGATATATCGATAAATAATACTAGAGAGCAAATTTTTTACTGCAGTTATAGAAAGCAAATAGTCGTTATCAAGACACATCTATTGCTATAAATGCGATATTTCTGAATAAAGAATAATTATCCTAAGATAAAAATTATTCTTTATATGTGTCGATATCGCAAAAAACCTTATGTTGTAAAAAATCATGAAATAAAAGAAAAAATGTAAAAAGAAATTATATATATATATATATATATATATATATATACTTATGCACTTGTCTACATAACATTCAAAACAAAAAACATATGACAATAATGAATCGCATCACATACTGAAATGCACTAACGCCTTCTTCCTACCTCTTCCTACGCAGCAGAGAAGTGGAGACACTTTCTATTCACTTGAGAGAATTTTCAAAGATCCTGGGTAGGGGTAAATTTTTAATCTTAGTTAATTTCTAAAATTAATTTCTCATAGGTGAAATAGGTTTTCCTACAATAATATCAATACTTATGTTTTAGCTGAAGTTAACGTATAGTGTTTTTTATTAAAGATAAAGTGGTAAGAAACAAAAGAAATCTCATTTGAAAAAAAAAATAATAATTACCTCTTTTTTTTATGTAAGCATCATTATTCATTTTTAAATCACTTTTACTAAACAAGTGTGAGTTGGTTGACTTGTATTATAATCTTTCGCTTAGTAGCCAACATATATGGCAACGTTACTTTTGAAAAGTAACGAGTAAAAAGTACAAGTACTGAGCAAAAAAAGTAACGATTTAAAAGTACATTTCTAGGAAATCGAAAATTCAAAGTAACCTAAAATTTTATTGAATAATATTCTTATGTTCTTTAATGTTTCTGCAAAATTGTTGTTATTTATTTAATTATTTTTAATTTTGAAGGTTATGGACATTCATTTATTTTTAAATTCGGAACAATATTATTATATAATTTTATAATATAATCGTATAATATACTTTTAAAATCAGATATAATTTTAATATCAAACTTTTTATGGATTTGCACGAAAAAGAAATTTTATCTATTGATTTTAATTTTTAGTTTCTTATTTTTATTTATTTAAAGTACCATTGATTTAAAATTGTTTTACTCTATAGAAACGGGTTTTAAAAGCACAAACATAAACAAAGCAAACACGGAGTTTCAGATAACTTTGTGATCTTTGAGCTAGTAAAAAATAATTGAATGTGCAGTATAAGTTGAAACAGAACAGTCTACAGTTTTATTTGTAACAATGGCTAATGCTGAAATCATGCGAAAAAATAATTTTCCGAACATTTCTCCCTGACGGAATAATTAAAATTTGTAAACGAATTTCAGCATCAGCGGCTTCGAGTTTTCAAGAGTTAAAATAGTAATTATTATAGCTTTTTTAATAACAGAAATAGTTCTGAAGTTCTTAGAGATTTGACTGGGCGTTGTTTGACAAGGTCGGACATAAACATAATTTTAGTAAAAAATGTACTAGGTAAAAATGTATATAGCAAAAAATTTATTTAGACAAAAATGCATTATTAGCGAGTTTAGAAAGAAAATTGAAAAACGTAATAACAAAATCCAACATTTTATATTTAAAATGTATTAAATAAATGCATAAAACTCGAAAATGAATGAAAATAACTTGCTAATTAATTAAAAAAAAACATAAGCATTTTTTTAATTTAATTTTTCTCTTAAGAAAGCTTACCGAGTTTTGATAAAAAGTAACGATTTCATTCGACATTTCCGTTACAAATACTCGTACTTTTTCCCTGAAAAAGTAACGAAAGTGCAAGTAAAAGTACTAAATTTAAAAAGTAACGAAGTACAAGTAAAAGTACGTACTTTTTACTTGTACCGGCGGTACAAGTAACGAAAGTAAAAGTACTGCCCTATATGGTAGCCAACTATTACAGTCATTGAGAAATTGTTTTCTTAGTGATACTAGCCTTTTGGCTAGTTTCGAATAAAAAAAATTTAAGCTACCACGACGAATCAATAATTTAAAAAAAATGCAGATAAGATCTATTTACTGCTTAATGTGCTTACACATGTCTCAATAGTTTTGTTTTGAGAAAATTCTTTCTAACTTAATTGTTGTTTTACTTCAACTTCGAAAAATCTTTTTCAATGACTGTTCAAGTTGTCAGGTAAGCTGTTGCTTGTATAAAAAAAAAACGGTTGCTTTTTTTCTTTATTTATGACAAACTGGGTACCTAGGCCACGCAGCGGCCTACCATGCATCGAGAAAATCATGCAGTGAATAAGACATTTTGTTTTTGTGACATTGTGGTAACACTTTAAATACCGCTTGCAGTATTGAAGTCAGGGATATCACAAGTGAATAAAAATGTAAAAAGTGGTGGAAACTTAATTCTTTTTAATTCATTAATTATTCATTATTTATTCATTTAATTATTCAAACAGAAATACCACAAAGACTTATATTTCAAAGTATTCATAGTAAAAACTTCCTTAAATACCTTTTAAAGTAAACTGAAAACAAAAATATGCTAGAAAAAGTTGCTAATTTTAATCTCTTGTAATAATCTTTTAAATTTAATAAATCACTACTTTTTTCCTTTTTTTAGTTGCCCGATTCAACCTTGCAAAGCAACGATATCTAAAATAAGTTAAAAAAAACGTCTGCTGCAGGAAATTGTTCTGCAGTGTAATGGTTGAATATAAGATATATTTATCGAAGCAAAATATTAAATGTTCTACTTAATAACATTATTATTCGCAAAATTCTTTCGGAACTAAAATATTCAGCACAAAGTTACAGCTGCACGCGTAGATATCATATCTTATTGTACCTCCATTTCAAAATTATTTCTCAACCCAAACACTTGTCTCGGAACATTGTGCAAAGTTAATAGTTTTTCCATCAACATATGTCATATAAGCTGAATATCCCTGACAGAACAAATAAAGTTCTTTTCAATTAATGAGAGTATCAGTTCCTGCAGGTGCAGCAAAGGGGAAGTAATAATTGATTTCGAAGTTATATAAATAAGGAAATTAAATCATTTTTTCCACGTAACTCTTCAACTACGATACAAAATTGAAGTTTACGGACGTTTTCTAAAATATAAAATCTCGCAAAATGGACTCCGCAACGTCATCAAGATATAAAATGGATGAATTAAGTGTCTCAAGCAGGATAAAACGTGAAACGTCAAAGGCTGAGCCATGCAAAGCAATGGAATTAGGGTCGAAAGTTTCTTCAACGGCTAATGATATTGTGAATGATTTAAATTCTATTCCTATTATTGGCGAGTTCTTGGCCGACTTTACTGCAGGTATTTCAGTGGTGTCTCATTTATTTTCCGGGGGATTAGACATAGTTCAAACAGCAGTGGACTGCGGCGATCTCCCATTCGACGAAATAAAAGAGATTATGAATAGAAGATTCAACGAAATTGACAGGAAGTTGGATGAACAAACAGCAGCTATGAGGGAGATTATGACGTTAGTAAATAAAACATTGAATTCCGTTGAACAAACCAGACTCGAAATGCATGCGCGATTCGATGAGGTCATAGAAACGATCGAGATCACCCAAGTAGATCCGATAATATCGAAAATTAATAATTTCGTTCAATATTTCTTCACTGAATCCGAGAAAATAAAAGGCTTAAATAACAATGATTATGTCAATAGGTTAGCAAATGGAGAAAATAACTTTTTAAAATATTTATCAGACTATAGAACCCCAGAAGGATTGCTTTCCTTCTTGCTAAATATCATAAAGCTGCGATACGCTATTCCGAAAACATCTCATGACAAGGCTGCATTCAAAGCTATTGATGCATTAATATATGGCTCGCATACGTATGTTAATGTTATGTTCTTTTTAATTGAACAATATGCTTATTTGGTCAACTACTTTTTCCGTATGAGTGACGTTGATAACTATAATAGATTCTTAAATGGTATGATAAACACCTTCAAAGATTTCAGAAGGTCTCTCATCGGAAGAGGCGTAGCAGGAAAAGAGGAACCATTGCTGCTTAGAGTAATAGAATTGCTGCAAGAAGTGAATAGTTTAGATTTTGTTTGGGCTACGAAAGCTAGACGCTTGACAGACTCCATCCGATTATTTGAAAGCATTAAATTAAAAGTTCAAAATATGACCTTACCCGCAATAGAAGAAGAACCACAAAACTTTGTGCAATTCTCGTTTAAAAGGAATATAAAAACTCCGATCGGCGATTGGGTAGAAGGTAAGCGAGTTAGTTATGCGGTTCAGTACAAAAGTGGTGATAAATATGCAAGGATTGGAGAATGGTCCCATCCAGTTTTCGTACAGGAAAGAGCTTGCCCAACTCTTAAAATACCAATCGATAAGTTACGGCGAGATAGACTCGTGTTTAGAAAATTCTTAGGCGAAACACCGAAACTAATTGGGACACTTAAAAGCTATGAGACTGAATTCACTGATATTAATAGAGATTTCTACGATGCTGTTGATAGTCCTGATAAAGAATCAGGTATGAGAGCTGCAACAATTTTGTTACGAGAAGGAGCTGATGCAAACGCGATGTTTGAAAATGGCAGGCGAGCTCTTCATGCAGCTGCAAAATGGGGCAATACTGAAATCGCATCAAGTTTGCTCTTGGGAAAACCTTATTCAGAGAAAAATGCACGAGACAAAGCTGGTTTTACTCCTATGCATGTTGCTGTAGAAGCTGGACAGGAGGAGTTTACGAATCTGCTGATAAGACATCGGTCTACCATTGGCGTACAATCCTATCCTCAACTTTTTACTCCTCTGCATTTGGCAGCCCGGAATGGTTTCATAAAAACATTGGGAAATCTGTTAACAAGCACGGTTGACTTGAATGCCAAAGATATGTCAGGATTCACTCCTCTGCATAATGCCGTTATGGGCGGTGAACAGGTAGTTAATATGATAGTAAATACTGGAAGGGCTTCGATTAATGCACAGTCCAAAACAAAGTTGACGCCTTTTCATTTGGCAGTGATAAACAACGATATGAAGGTAGCACAGAGTTTAATTAACAGTAAAGAAGTTAATATCAATGCTGGTGATGACAATAATATGACTCCTTTACACCATGCAGCAATGATGGGGCATTTAGAGATGGTGAACTATCTTCTGGGCGCAGAAGGGATAAAAATAAACGAAGGAACTAATGATAACAAATGGGCTCCAATTCACTATGCAATATTTTTCAGAAAAGATAATGTAAGTAAACGTCTATTAGAAGATGAGAGACTTAAAGTGCGAACAGCAGCTAATGGTTGGCTTACAGCTTTGCATTTTGCAGTAACTTTCGGGAGAAAAGATGTTCTTTTAGCAATAATTAAACGTGGCGCTCTCATAGATCAGCAAACACAGGAAGGTTACTCACCCCTTCACCTAGCCGCAATGAGAGAAAAACCGGATATACTTAGTATTCTCATACAGAATAAAGCTAAAATAGATGCAAGAACCTTTAAAAGTTCAACGCCATTGCATGAAGCTGCATATCGTGGAAGACTAGAAAACGTTCTGGTGCTCCTCGATAAAAGGGCTGATATACGAGCGGAAGATGAAATGGGTAACACGCCTATTCATAAGGCAGCTTTAAATGGAGCCATTTCTGTAGTTGATCTCTTCCTAAGACGTGACCACAGTCTACTAGAACTGAAAAATAATCTTGGGGAGACTCCTCTTCATATGGCATCTCAAAATATGCATTCAGCAGTTGTGAAATTTTTAAAAGTCAAAGGCGCATCTGCGGATGTCAAAAATAGCAACGGCGAAACACCCATACATATGTTTGCAAAAGGAGGAAATTTGGACATGATTGATTATCTAATCAGTAATGGAGGAGGCATTTATGATTTTGACTCACGGAGTAATGATTTCATGTATTATGCCATTCAAAACGGACATATTGATGTAGTAAAATATGGTTTTGAGAAAAAAAAATATGACTACAACAAAATTGTTAAAAAGCATATCCCACCGCGTTGCCCCAAGTCATGCCCATGGGTTTTTTGCGATGCAAATCAGTTCGATCAACTAGACATGATGAAGTATTTTTTTGATAAAATAAACCCAAAAGATTGCGTGTTACTAAGTGAAGCAGCTTTTTATGGTCATATAGACATAGTTAAGTATTTCATTCAAGAAAGAAAGGCTGACATTGAGAAGGGGTCATCTGCATCTGACCCACCACTTTGCTCTGCTGTTTATGCCGGACATTTGAATATAGTGAAATATCTAATAGAAAAGGATGCGAGTGCTAAAGGCATATGCAACGCAGGATTTTTAAATCGAGCTATTCAAGCAAAAGTGGATAGTGAAACTAGAGTAGAAATTATTAAGTTGTTAGCTATGAATGGAGTTGATATAAATTTGAGAGACGAAAGCGGCCAACTACCTTTACATCAAGCTATATTCTTGAATGATCTGAGTGCTGTGAAATATTTTATAGAAGAATTGGGTATTTCAGTGAACGAGCCTACAAGTGATGTATTCCGTAGTACACCTCTACACTTGGCAGTTCACTATGAATTATATAATATTGTCAAGTATCTCGTTGAAAGAGGAGCTAATTTGAATGCAAGAAATCTTAAAAATCAAACTCCCTACGACTTGGCTGTTAATTTGTCATCTAAGTTAATAATTGATTATCTCAAATCAAGAAGGAATCGTTTCCTTCGAAGTTTAACGATAAGCACTTTAAATAAAAATGAATCTATGAATTTTAAAACAAGGTCTTTTGATTCCATTACAAAAGAAGACCAGAAGCTAGTTCGTCTAGCAGATCATAAACAAGAGAGAACAATCAACAGAATTTCAAGTTTTAAGTCTTTTCAGGATATTGATGCAATTGGGACTCTGCTTTTGTTTAACGTGTTCGTCAGAAAGTTTACTGGAGAAAAATACATCAATACAGCAAAGCAAACTAATTTTGAAGATGATTCCACAGTTGAAGCTTTGAGGATTACTGAAAATCTCCAACGTTTTTTGAAAAGTAGACCCACTTTCTTACCAGAAGAGAAAATTGATTTCTATAAAGTATATTCAAGTATTAAAAGAGCAATGGCAAGTGGTAGCAACACTAAGCTGCACAAAATCTTGTGTAGATTTGCAGAAGAATCTGAGATGCTTACTCCGGTGGAAATTCAAGAACTAATGAATGTTCATATTGGGAAAGAAGGAATACAGTCCTTTAAAAAGACAATTCCTTTAGAGAGCAATTCATTTATAAATCTGTGGCATTCAGCTACGGAAACCTGCTCCACTGTAGAGTTTACTACGAAATCTCTTGATATGTGAAGTTCTGTAGCCGACCTCTTTTCAGTTGCTGAAATATTCAGAATAGGTAAGCACAAACGCATTGCATTTTAGGATATCGTAACTTCCAAAATCTGTACTCTCCCTGGAATGTTTTTCTTAGTGGTAGCATTGATATTTGTAACAAGGTTGCGAAGAATCAAATCAGTTACTAAATTTTATCGAGATTGTAAGATGTTTAAATTTTGCTACCACTTGAAAATAAGAATGATTAAGTTGTTTATTGCATCCTAATAAATTTGCTATAAAACGGAATTTTTTTAATTTATTGATGTAACTAAAAACTTCTATATTTTCAAGTTTGCTACCGCTTTCAGAGGTCTAGATAGTTTTTTCACTAACAAAATTTTCGATTTTCCGAAAAAAATTATTTTTTATGATCTATTTTATTCTGAGTAATTTGGTACAAAGTTTTAGGTAGCAGAGATGCCAGCTGCTCCACTTTCTGTAAAATTTTTAAGAAATTGGTAGCGAATTAAACAGTAAAACTAAAAGAATAAGAATAATTACACCAACTCTTCGAAAGTGTCATCACGAGAATAGTGCAACACTGTTGTATTTGAGAACATGCTTTGAGGTTTTGATATATAGTGGTGGATAAATGAGTTTCAGTTTCGGTACCACTGGAAAATATTTTTTTTACAAAGTGGTGCAAATGTTTTCTATTTATATTTCTGTTTTTCCCAATTCAAATTCTTTCAACTAGTGTGTAAAATTTCTCGACTTTTTATAAATATACTAAGTTATAGCTTGATATTTGGCTTGAGTACAGCATGTTGCTTAAACTCATACCATTACTTGAATATTGATAAATATTTCGTTTTTTTATGTAAACAAATTAACAATTCGAAAAAATAAACTTTTTTAAAAAAAAGTTTTGTTTTTCAATTTCTTTTAATTTGTAAGGTTTTAAGAATATACTCGAATGCCAATTAAAATTGAAGTATTAAACATGATTTCCCCGATGATTTAAACAACCCTGATGACACTGAAAAACTTGCTTTTGTCGCCAACAGTGAGTTGTACGAATGGTTAAGATTGAAATTCGGGTGGAAGAACTCCCCATGTATTTTTGAAAGAACAATACGCAGAATACTCACTAAACATAACGTTTCATTTCCAGCTAATTATTTTGATTATATCATTATTTATCCTAATAGTTTTGAAGAACATTTAAATCTTCTTAAAGAATTTTTTGAAAGATGGAGATTTGAAAATTTAAAATTAAAAGCTTTTAAAATTAATTTTAATTTTAATTTGAAAATTTAAAATTAAAATTCAATTTTTGGATCATGAAATATGTAATGGTATAGTAACTCCTGATAACGAAGCAAATTAAAAATTTTAAACCTTCAACTAATGTAAAATAGGGTTCAATAAATATGTATGATATATTTATAAATAATTATGATAAAATAAAAGCACCTTTAAATAAACTCTTAAAGAAAAATGCAACCTGGTGTTGGACTCCCAAATGTCAAGAAGCATTCGAAATTTTAAAGAATGCTTTAATTCGTAAATTTGTTTTGAAAATATTTAATCCTAAATTACAAAGTCATTTTTTGTTGACACAAGTAAAAGTGGTGTTGGAGCAATTTTGAAACAGCCAGATATTTCAGGTGTCTTACATCCAATAGCATTACATTCTCGATCTTTAACCCCTTGGGGACGGGTGATTCAGAAAAGCATTCGTACAAAATCAGAATCAAGTTGCAATTAAATAAAAAACGGTAACTTAAATGTAGTCGTTACTAATTTGACAGACTAACTTTGCTTTTATTTTAATTATTGTTAGTTTAATCATATATATAAACAATGTTAATTCAAAGTATAACTAAATAGTTTTAATTTGAACAAAGTAATGGTGAATTAAATAAATCAAACAATTATAACTCCGCCTACAAATAAACTGCTAAAAAAATACTTTGATTACCAGTTTTATCTTCTTACCCTGATTGATACGGTTTTTTGCTGTCACGTATTTGTGACAGTCGGCGCGAAAGGGTTAAGGAACTCTGAGAAAAATTATGCTGTCACAGAATTGGAATGTCTTGCTATTAATGATGCATTAACATTGTCGCCATAACATTATTGTCGCCATAAAATTAGTTTGCATTGATTTTAATGCTATATAATTTTAGATTTTGTATTTTCTGTTTTCTTGCATTATATTTTACTTTTGGAATATTTGGCTGGTAGTAGAATAATTCGGCAATATAATTTTACTTAATTTCCTTTATTGTTGTGTGATGTATGAAATAATAAAACATGGTATAATAGTTTTATTATTCCGCCCATTATTTCCATATCATTATTTACTTAACAATACAGAAATTCTAAGAAAAATTTCCATTACCAAATTCTGCTACCATCCATTTTTCTTCCTCTTATTCCAAAGTATATTTTGTGTGCAGTTGAGTTTTTGGAATAAATATTTCAAATTTAATTAAGAAATATTACTTGAGTACCTAAACTTTTATTGTTTTTTTTCTTCCTGTTTTACAATGAATTTTTTGTTTGTTTTTTGATAAATTTTATATCAATCATTTTCAAGTGTTTGTTTTTAATTTTAAATGTATTCCTTTTTTTTTAACGAACCAATTTAATAAAACTGGCCAACTTCATTAACTTTAATCATCTCTCCTTTTGCTCTATCCATTTGTAATTTTACAATTATCATACATTCGGGCTAACCACAAGATGTTTTCGTGATTCTTGCCTACATTTTCCTCAAATTATATTCACATTCATTGTTGCTAAATTTAGTGATTATTTTATCTTAAAAGAATTCCTCTTGAATGTGAATGCGACTTTGTTTTTTTTTTTAAACTGGCGTTTTCCTGTCTTCTAGATTCAAGGTTAAGAACTTAGAAAGAAAAAAAGCTGCATCTTTACTGAATGGATTGATGTTCCATGGCGGAAATTTGCGAAGTGGTAACCTAAATTATGAAAAATAAGAATCGCGTAACTAATCATGAACCACGATAAAAAAAAAAGAAAAAAGAAAGAAAACAGTTTTGTAAACATATCTATAAATCAAAATGTGTCATTTTTGCATGGCACTGCATCATTTTTAATGAAAAATTGAAAATAAGTTGTATTTTAACAACTGTACCTAGATAATTTTTGTATTAAAACGGTACTTTGGGATTATCCTTTCGACCATTTTCGCCAAACCCGATATTATCAGTGAATCCGAAAATCGCGCCAAAACTGAAAACTAGCGCCAATGGATTTGGCGAACGTTGGCAGGCCTTTGTAATAAGTAACAAATAATTGAACGTATAGAAAAGTAGAAGACATATTTACAAGAAGGAATTTTTTTTACAAAACTGGACTATTACACTGACTTGATTTAATAGGTGGTAGACCAGATTACCTGCCCGCGTTCATCTGCGAATCATATAGCTTGCTGGGACTTTTGACATAAGAATGGACTGTTACGCACTTGCATAGCTGCCAACTCTTCCAGTTTTCACCGAAGATTTTATTTTCATATTTAAAGTGCTAGCGAAATTCATGTTATTTCGCAAAACTTTTTGAATTATAATAATAATTTTAAATCAGTTTGACCACCATTACATATAAATAATTACAACAAATATATAAAAGCATATTATTCCTTACGATAGCAATTTCAGCCTGATTAAAATATTAATATATTTTTGTGGAAGATAGTTTTTCGGTAATTGTTTTACTACCACTTGGAAAATCTATTCTCGAAAAGAGTGAATGTTGGCAGGTATGGTATTGTATTTACGTTTAATTTTTTTGAAAATAGTGGTGGTCAAAAAGATTTTAAATTAAGTTTATGAATGTGAGGAATATATATATATATATATATATATATATATATATATATACATACCCTCCAACTTATGAGGATTTTGAAAATAATTCTTTCTAGTGGTAGCGAACCAAAGTAGAAATTTTTAAAGCAAATGGATTTCTCATAAAACGTTTATCAGAACTTAAGAATCTAGCCATATGGTCTGCACTTTTATAAGTAATAGTGGACAAGTTACGCTAAAATTAATTTTTTTTAAATATTAAGACATTAATTTTGCTACCGTCTGAAAGGAAGATTTCTGAAACTACGGAAATTCCGTAGCAGTTGGAGGGTATGTATATATATATATATATTAATGGCGGGCACTTGTGGTTTGCATAGAGTTGATATAGTAGGTAGAGGAACCAAGTCCGCTTTATTCCTTCCGAAAAGACACGCCACAGATAGCAAGCAAAGAGTTACAATCACGTGATGGAAAGAGTGCAATACTTGGCGCAGTATCACAAATGTTGGCGCACTAAGTTTTTAAACAGCTTTATTTCGATATTACCGATGCGCAAATAATCGGAGCATTTGAAAGAGAGAAAAAAAATATTTTCGTTAATCATATTTCTTTACTATTAATTAAATGGGTTTAAATGGGTTAAATTTAAATGGGTTTTTAAAACATGAGGAGTTTTTTTTCTCTTAACAAATAATTTTTAATTAAAGTACTGCCTTTATTTAAAAAAATTCAGTAGTTCTCGTCTGTACCCTTAACACTATTCCTTAAAATTTATTCATTATATAAAAATAAAAAACGATATTCTGCATCACTTATATTTATTACTATATTCAGAAATTTTTTTTTAAATGTTTTTATTGCAAAGACCTATTTAAAAAAAAAAATACTAATATATATTGTAATAACTATTGTTATTTTTTTTAAAAAAAATAATAACTTCGATACAAAAATCAGGATTTTTTTTAAATCTACCAGGGCTTAAAATGTGAATTTGAAAATGTTGCCCTTCTTTTTTAATGAAACACAAGTTCGTTTAAAAAATTAATTTAATCTTTACGTTTTAAAAGTTTTATCACTGTTAGATAAAACAAATTGTAAAATTAAACAGATTGTCTGAAAAAAGTTCGATGCTCAGAAATAACGTTAATGTTGCAACACTTTTATCATTTTTATTTATGCTCACCAAGAGACTGCTCGAGAGGTAATATCAAATTTCGGGAAAAATAGCTTCGGGGAAAATAAAACCCGTTTTTAGTAGAACAGATTAGTTAGAAAACATATTTTTGATTAAATTTAATTACGTTTAGAATTTTATTTATATATTGAATACATTAAATTATTTATACAATAAAGATTATTTACATTATTAATTTAGAATTTTGACTTCTTTTTTTCCTGACACTTAAAATAGATATTTTCAGAAATAAACTGCTGTTGCATTTTAACTTAATACTCAACAATTTGTCTAAATATGAAATAAAATATTTATTCTAATATAAAAGTTTTCAGCTCCGAATAGAGAAAAATATAAGATTAAAAGCATTAAACTAATCAAAGAAAATAATAAAAGAGTTTAATTAGAAATTTTACTTTGTATTTCATGTACAATCTAATTCCATAAATTACTAGGAAGTTTAAATTGTACACACAAAGAGACTAGTAGAAAAGCTTTCGAAATTTAAACAAAAAATACTTAAATAAAAGAGAAAGCAATTAGAATTTTTACTTTGTACTAAATGTAGATTGAAACTAATGACGAACTTATAATTAAAATATCTTACTTTTATTTGTGATAGAAATTGCAATTTATGCAACTTTTTATGAGGTAAATTTATGCAACTATTATAGGTCAATGTATATTTAATAATTTTTATACAGAAAACCAGTATCTCAAAAAGTAGCAGTTAAACATATTTTACTTTACAAATAAAAGAACCATAATCATTTTATGGACATTAAGAAAATTACAATGCTCATCCATAAAAAATGTAATTTTCTTAAAAATAGTATGTGCATTTAAAACTATATCTTTTAGGCAGCTGCAAATTAAATATATACAATCTAGATAAAGGTAAAAACAGTTGAAATTTTACAAGAAAGGTTCACGATGCTAAATTTTTGCACCACAGCCAGCTGTTAGCCTTGGCCGTCTGAGCAGTTTATTCCATACCAATGCATAACATGCGCTAATTTACTGCACTAATTTACTCCTATACAACTTATCCACTTCTATGTTATGTTTTCTAAATTTGTTGCACTAAATCAAACTAATTCTACGCTTTAATATACTAGTAAAATAAAGTATTTCCAATAAAGCAACTATTTTTAAATAAAACGAAGATAAACAAGTACTTAATGATTATATTAAATATACCTTAATTTATTTTCTAAATAGTACATAATTTGTATTCATTTTATGTATAGTAACAGAATTATATAATTTTATTAAAAATTAACACTAAAACTACTATACACTATTTTATATTTAAATACTAAAAATATTTCATAGAATTTAATTATTCATCAAACATATAAGAATATACAAATAATTTGGTTTTTAAGCATTCCTATGTAATTTAAAAAACACAACTTCTTATGTACCATATTTTTTATTTAAATATATATATTTAAAGGAAACATTTTAGAACAAGATAAATATTGGGTTTTAGTAATCAAGAGGTAAAGATATACAAAATCTTCAGAATATACAGAAATGATATCGACATTTAAAGAGAACTAAAACAAAACCGAAAGTTTACTCAACTGTTCCTTGGCGCTAAAGTATCTCGCCAAGGAAGCCAACAAAGCTTTGCAGCTATTTCAGCTAAAAATAGAATATATATTGAAATATACTTAAACATTATAAGTTTAAAGTTTAAGAAACAATAAAAACTTATGTTAAATGCAAAAAAAGTGAGCAAAAACGAGCGTAATTGATTATTAAAGCAAATAAAACATGATTATCAGAGCATGACTGAGTATCGGAAAAATTTTAAAATCAATTTTAAAATAGAAAAAGTGAAAAAAAAATGTCGCCCTTTCTTGTAAAAAGTTATCGGATAGTCCCTAGAAAACTTCTCCGTGCAGCAAAATGCTCAGGACTTTTGTACCATTCTTATTTCTGAATTAAAAAGACAGACAGTTAATTGCATCAGACGATCGCAATGCTAAACGAATGGACGGGAATCGAAGCGGTCTCAGTGAACGGCAAGTTTGGGCTACAGTCACGTGACTTTATCTTGTCCACGGGTCGGGGGTTATTCTACTCTCTCTACCCAGTATTTCAACTCTATGGTGGTTTGTCCCATTGGCCACAGAAATGCTGCTTTCTTCTCGTTACCCAGTGGGCACCTGTGGCGAAGTCACGGCGGTGGAGCAGCGTCGCCTACGTCACACAACCACAAACCCATTTATAGGGTGGGTCACATTCACACAAAGAAGAAAGGACATAGAACACAGAGAGAGAAAGATTCATCCATGACCTGAGCAGGATTCGAACCCGCGGCCAATGGCTCCGCAGTCAGACACGCTAACCACTCGGCCACCTGGTTGGCATAAGGAATACATAGAAAGCATGCATTTTACTACCACTTTAAATATAGAAATAAATTTTTCAGCCATATGTGTAAAAGTTGGCAGATATGAAACAATATCTTTCTCCCCTTTAAGCACCTCTTTTGAGAATATTTCGCCATGTGAATAAGATGATCAATCATTCGATCACTTTTAAGTAAAGCGTGGGGGAGTGGAGCTTTTTGATACCTGTTTTCCAACTTGGAGCGTTTGCGATATTCTGGACATGTTCTAGTTTTGAGCACTTGGTATGGATACTGAATGTAAGCAGTAACGCGCTTCCTTAAACCTGAAGAAATTCAGAAAACTTCCGGTGTATTCCTCCGCTTATGTTATGCTTACGAGGCGATGTGTGAACAGGCTGAATATTCAAGGAAGTTTCATTATTATAATTTGTGATTGAACTTACTCGCAATTTTACCTTTCAAAAGACTTTCCTGCAACTTACAAATTCTACATAGTTGAGAGCTTAAAGAAAATCAATATCAAAACATAAATGAAGGTTTGCCATGTTTTGAATATTATCCCTTATATTTGTGTGAAAAGCTTGGAAGGGTCCGCTTCCTTGGGAGACTGTTTCGTTCACGTATGCTGCTAAGTATGAGGTATCGAAACATGCGATAAAAACGAATGGATATTTTGACATTTCTTGACCAGGAAGCCCCTTAAAATCACACATGCATTTAAATTTCCCCCCAATCACAAGACGGAGATAATGGTGTATAAACAACGATCACCATAGAACCTATAATAACAACTGATCTCCGGGCCTGCCCAATACTACCCTTTTTGTAAAATATTTTATAGATTGGTAGACACTTAAAAACCAAAGCTTTCAGAATTTTCGGCAATTTTTGAGCATTTTTACCCCTTGGAATCCGATTTTTTTAAATACCAGTCATAGGAAAAACAGCCGAAATAAAAGCTGGTTGTAAACTTTAAAGTAAAGAATTTTTTCTTCTTTTTTCTTTTATTTTTTATTTATTTATTTTTTGTCGATTAGTTAGCAAATGATGGGTGATATACATATATAAGAAATAAAAGATTAATCTTGGTGGCAGTCAAACCAATGAGGATACATTTTACCGTAAATACAAGCGAAGAAATAATAGGACTTATAAATCGAATCTTTCAATATCTCACTGACACTTTTAAAACATAAGCGAAACAGCCTTAAAATGATATCATATTATAAGGAAATTGTTTCTTTTCGTATTGATTATGCTTTTGAAGTTGCGTGTACCAGAAAATTTTAAAATTCAATGTAATTATGTTGTTGTAATTATGTTACGTTGTTCCTTTGTTTACTTGTTTCTAGCTATTAAGTTTTTGAGTACCCTTTTCCCCTGTGTATTGTTAGGTGAATGAGCAGCAGTTAAGTTACATTTCAAAACTGATCGTATTATTGATTGGTATGCGTGCAACTGACATATTTTATTTTTACATTTATGCAGATAAAACCTAATAGAATAAATATAGAAAAGAATGTGAATATAATAGATATTTTTATAGGATTCATTTTTAATCGAACAATAGCTAAGCAATCTTAAATGCTCTTAGTAAATTATCAAAATGTTATCTTTTTCAAAACACATTTAACTCGTAATTTTATTTGAGTTGAGATTTTATTAAACTATTCTTGATCATATAAAAACGATGTCTTTTTATTGATTTTGAAAAGTTATGTTCTTCAATTAAATTAAATTTTTCTAAGACCCCCTGGAAACGTTATTTATCTAACGTGTAAATCTACAACAAGTCTGTAAATTTCTTCCTATTCAGAAAAATAAATGTTAAAGTTACAAAAGTTAATCGTTCGTTAACTTAAATGAGAGATTTGTTTGAAATCAACGCATCATTTGTTAGGCAATACCTCATGTTTAGTCTAACCTTTAATACATGTAATAAAATACCTCTTTAAGACATCTTATTGAAGGTAAAATGAATTAAAAAGTTCTACTAATTCGTTTAAGAGAAAGATAAAAAAAATTATTCGTTGGTTAAGGCACTGAACTGTCGTTATGAAGAAATGGTGTTCGATCTCCAATAGCGATTTGAAGTTTACCCAGTTTCTAATCAGTAGGTACATGTTTGTTCTGGAAGTGAAGACGGATTTTGAACTGCGCTGACCAAATTGTCACAATCAGATCGTTTGTCACGAAATTTTGAAGCCGTAAACTCTATGACCCTCCATGGTCCACAACTGGCTTCTGTGGAAATGACGTACCAAAAATGCGAAATGAATAGAATTAAGGTACATACTAAAAAGTACTAAAAGAACCACTAAAAGACTGAAGGAACCATAAAGAATCGTGACGTTATTATTGACGACAATGATGCTAAATAAATGTTTGTAATGTGTTTTAGTTGAAATAAAAAAATGACTTAGTACCAAGAGGCAAATTAATGCCGAGAAGATTTGTTTGTTCGCTTTGTTTGTTGTGAAAAGATTCATTTGGGAAACCATAAAATATCGCCATATTATTATTGACCTCGTGCCTAATATTGGTAATATGTATTGATTGAAATTTAAAAAGAAAAAAATCTATGCCATAGACTAAAAAGCAAATTTAATTGGGAAAAGATAATTGGAAAATTCGTTAAAGGGAATCATGTAGAAAATTGTAATCCACAGATATCGCTTTATTTATTTCAGTACTGTGTACAACTGGTATTATAGTAATTGGTAGAGTTTTATTAAAACTTCTACAAACTTTTTTTTGTAGTTTTAGGCAATAGTTTTTCCAGTGGTAGCAAAAAAAGTGAATTAATATTTCCATGCATTTTTTCCACCACTACTTATAAATATTTTCAACATATATCAATGATCAGATAGAGAAATGGTCATGTTCTTAAGACTTGTCTTATTTGTTTTTGAAATTTCGGCTCCAGTCATTTGCTACTGATTAATGCATTTCGTAGAAAGTTCAAATGCGGCAACCCCTCTTGAATCGGTACTAAATAGACCAATGTTGGTATAAAGCATTATATTGATAATGCACCAATACTAAGCTGTTTTCATTCCGTTATGGTGGAATTACGTGCCTTACGGTCCCTTGAATGGGATATGTACCGGAGAAAATTAGTAGATAGTGGAAACTTGTGACAGTTACAATAATGAACCACGAGCAATAAAATCATGCCAAGTAATGTTTTGCACCGTTAATCTCTATTCTGATCGGGTGAACTGCAAAGATTGCTCACAATTTCAAAAGTATGACATTTCAAATGAAAAATATCTAGTGTGTGTCTATGTTACGGTGCATGTCTAAAATCAAGAGAATGTCGACTTTCTCCGGTTAACGTCAACAGCCACATAGTCGCTTTGGTAAATGTCCGAAATATTTATTATATACGATTTGATATTAATATCTGCTGATGATTGATTAGGAGACACATCAGTGTTCAGATTACCGGTTAAATGCATACAGGGCAGTGGCACTGGAACTTAAGAAAGCTTTGATCTAGGGCATACCGGGCAATCGTTTCACATTCGTTACAGTAAAATAAATAGATGTTGAGAGCCATAATGACTTTTTCTTGCTTAAATTCAATGCACAATAATTGCAGTTTCTTAACACAAATTTTACATTAGTCTCATTATTATTTACAACATCCAATATATTCAGACATTGATCATGAGTAAGGCATAAGTAATAAGTGTACCAAGAATGCCGAGTATTAAACTTCTACTGAAGTGAATAATCCCCAGGCCTGACAGAACGACACTGGGCTTTTCAAACAAGGATCGATCTATTTCTGTTTCTGATTTGAGTCCCCGCAAATATCTGGCATCCATTTTTTCTGAGATATCATCCTTTAAAGTGTCCAGCTCGATGGACACTTGAGCTGCCTGACAAGTAACCAAAACCAAAGGAACAAAATTTCTGAAAAGCATGAAGATATACTGAAATTTAAAAAATGTTTCATTAAGTGACATATCAATTACAGTCAAAAATCCCGTACAGAAGAAACACAGCCAAAAATCCGAAGAAATTACGAAAAAGATTGAAACCGAAAATATGTCCTCCAATTGCTTCAGAAACGTAAAAATGCTCTTTTGTTGCTCAATTACAGTAACTTGAATCGGTCTCGTAAAGTTCTCGGCAGAAATGATCAATACAGTTTTTTAAATTGTTTATACGGCAACAGATGGCACCACAAGGCGTATAGTAAAGCAATGCCATTAAATGACACATAGAAAGCGCTAGTCCTTCAAAAACCTTTCTTACAACTTTAATAGTTAGTATTAAAGGATAATTTGCTACAGTGTAACCGAAAAAATCATTCTCATTAAATTCATTGGTTTCTTCCAGGAAAAATTTAGCAACGGACACCAAAATCGGTGACAAAAATACACTATATGCACCAATGGCAAATTTTAAATTTTTCGGAGGCATCTTTTTGTTTTGGGAAAGGAGAAATTTTGTTAGCCTCTTTCGTTTCAAGTTTACCATTATTGCAAGCAGAAGATTTGTGAACAAGTACACCGCATAACAAGTACCAATCCTCATCAAATGACGAGTCTTTAAATATTCCCAAGCGTAAATCATAGCATCAACATAACCAATTGCTAGGAACGCACGATCAATGTAAAAAATATACCTGTTCCAAGAGTTTTCTGTGTATTTTTCAAAAAAACCTAAATATCTGTATATGGCCAAAGAAATGGATCGGCTGAAATGATTGGATTGATCCATATGGATATTCAAGTTTTTCTGAATACTCGCGTATCTTTGCATTTCGTTCATCAGCTTAACACGTTTTATTCAGATTCAAATTCTTTGATACGACAGGGGATATAAAATTCTGTGATTTAAGTATAGACTGTAATGGTTACTCTAGTCAAGATTAAATCCAAATCTAAGTTATTTGGATTTGTTTATAAGATCTCAATCCAGAAGTTCCAACTGAAAGAACGCAGTTTTATAACTGTTTAGATGGGATTAACGACACGAAATGTTCTAAACCTTTCATAATATATTCATTATTTTCTAAATAAACAACCCAAAAAAGAAAATTAATGAAACAGGTAGATTTTTAATGCATAAATCAGTTTAGATTATTCATTGTTGTCCATAGAATTTGTTGAAAACAATTGTCATATTTTAATTCAATCCTGATCCAAACAGCGTAATTAATGTTCGATATATTTAAACCGTATCCGCACGAAAGATGCAAAAATTTCTAGTTATAAAATATGATTGTATGAAATATAAAAGTTATGAAATGTGATTTTTATAACAGAGATAAAGAATCTTTTTTCGCGATGTCTGTTGACAGTCAAACTATTCAGAATCTATAATAGATTCTTTTATTAGCACTCGTTCTCACATTTAAAACATAAGCGAAACGTAATCATATTTCAATCATAAATGTAATCATATTTTATGTAGAACTTATTTTGGATTTTTATTGGTTATGTCATTGAAATTATACATACCAGAAAAGCTTTGAAGTTTAATATAATTAATCAACAATAGCATCCTTTGGTAGCGTGTTTATTGTTGTTATGTCTTTGATTACTCTTTTTCCCCCGAGTTCTGTGACTGAATGAGCTGGCACGAAGTTTTATTTCTAAATTGAGAAATAAATTGATTCGTATGCGTGCAATATATTCAATAATGCGTTAATATATTCAATTTGCCCATTTGTGAAAAACAATTAAATTATACTATTAATAGTTTGACAGATTCATTTTTATAAAAGAGTTGTAAGATTAAACCCTACCTAAATTATTCAAATTGTACTTTTTCAAAATTCATTTAATACGTAATTTTGAACATATCGGGATTTTATTACTTTAATTTTAAAGATGAAATAACGCTATCTTATGATTGGTATTAAAAACAGTCAACTTTTTCTTATATTCATGATTAAATTTTTCTTATGCTAGTTACATGACGTGAACGTTATTATTGGAGGAAAATTCAAGGAGGTTTGAATTTTTAGGGGGAATGAAAATTCACCTCAAAATGTCAAATTGGTGTGGGACCAAAATCATCTCAAATCATGGGATCAAAATTATCAGAAATTCATGGTATTACACCAAAACTAATTAAAAAATTCTTCTTTCAGTAATTTGATTTAAGTCCAGTTAGCAGCTTTAATAAATTGTGTGCTAATTTATTATAAATAGTGCGCTAATTATTTTTAAAATAATTTTCTTCTGTAGAAAACAAAGACGTTTAATAATTGTTACGAGATCCCTGTAATAAATAATAATCTTTTATACGCGTGCAATGTCTGCTAGACTAGACAGTTTTTCCCTTAGTCAAACTAATCCAGTCTTCAGATCTGTGTTTCGATGTTAACTGTCAGCAATCCACTCAGGACTCGAGGCTGTGGTGAATGAATGTCCCTTCACATGCTAACATCTATGGGAATGAAATGGTTGACAACCTTGCTAAAGAAGGCCTAAGTCATCTCCTCATCTGCAGAGCTGACTCACTAGAGATACTCTCCTGAATGAAAGCACAAAGTTTGGGAAGCTTGGTTGTCACCTCTACAATATCACTGACACAAGAATAGGGAACCGGGTCTATCTCTAACACTTCTTTGAGACCGGAGGCTTTCACAACGACTGTAATAGCAACAAATCACATGTTGTAATGACTTGACGCATGCGCACTTCTTTCATACTCCTTTCGTTGGAACAACCAGTAATCGCCGTCTCACTGTTTTCAAGAATTGGATGGGGTTCAATTTTCGTCGCTGTTGTAGACTCAGAGATTCTATCCGATTCATATATATTTCTAATCTCAAAGGGAAAATGCGATGAAATCATGTATGATCTTAATGTTAACATCATCCGGTTTTCCCGGAAGATTTTATTTTCATATTTAAAGTGCTAGCGAAGCTCATGTTATTTCACTGAACTTTTTGAATTATAATAATAATTTTAAATCAGTTTGACCAATCAGTTTAGTCAATTTTGCCATACATGTATGGCAAAAGTGTATGGCGAAATTTTACCACAGGTAAAACCCCATAGGAATATCCTACGGCATTTTTTATGACAAAGCTATAGCAAATTTTCCCAAGGGACTGCTTCAAGAAGACCAGGTTTTGGGTGCCCAAGCGGCACTGTTCAGAGGAGAAGATCGCCGTTTACGGTATGTGACTGCGGCCACCTAACTGCGTCTGCATCAAACATTCGAGCTGCAGTCCCACAACTGTCGCTCATCGGTTACTTCAAGTACAGCTCCGAGCGAAACGCCCTGTAGCTTGCATTCCACTCACTTCTAAATCACTGCCGTTTGCGACGTGAGTGGTGTCGAGTTAGAGCTCACTGGAGGACAGAGTGGAGAAATTTGCTTCTAAAATTAGAACAAAGGACCTTGTGTAACCACCCTCCCCAGGTCATGAGTAGAAGAGGAGAAATTCAGAAAGAAGACGGTCAACACTTTCCTTGAAGAAATAAAGACAAGATCGAGTGCCATTTGAAATAAATGTTCCAGTCGGTTAAAAATGGTACATTTATCACCTCGACGGGCGTTGATCCAGTTGCTGCGTCCGCTAAAAATCTGTTAAGAACAACTTTTTTTAAACCAAGAACAGAAGATTCTACCAGGACACTCAGTTTCCGATATAAACAGAATTGGTCATGCAGGTGGAGTGGCTGTAAAATTCCAGGAGCTTGCAAGTGGTTACACTGTGACCCTCGACCTCTTTGCAAGACCTCTCATCATGAGATGTAAAAAGAGAGGAAAAAGAGTATTTTTATTAGGTAAGGGTAAACGATGTTAAAAAGGTGAAAATAAAAAAAAAATAATGAAACAATAAAAAAAAAGAAACGATTTCATTCGACATTTTCGTTACAAATACATATACTTTTTTTTTCTAAAAAAAGTAACGAAAAGACAAGTTAAAATAATAAATTTAAAAAGTAACGAAGTATATAATTTTTACTTTCCTTTCAAGTAACGAAAGTAAAAGTATTGCCGTGTATGGTGTCGAGTTGAATTTGGAAGACTTTTATTATATACTTAAAACATATACGAAGAATGTATGCTCGAGAGTTTATTCTTTAAATATAGCATACTAATGCATCGTAATTAGGCGTCAATCCCACTGATACTAAATAAATTACCCCATGAGCAATGAAAAAAAATATTGTAACCTTAGTGCCATCACGTTTTTCTACAGAGTCTTTAAATTCAACCTCTTCTGTTTCTACTACAAGCGAAGAAGTTAAAAAAAACAGTGAAAAATTCATTTTTTGAAAAGATTCTGGATTAAAATTATCAAATTATCAGCAATCAGAGGCCTAATCCAATTTTAGTTTTCCCTACTGATTTAAACTATAAATAAAACAAATTCAGACAATGAATATATAAATGAAAATATGGTTATTTTACGAGTTTTTGTTTAAAAAATGATTCAAAAAAATACACACCGATTAAAGCAGTTTCATTAAGCTAGTAAAAACAGTGAGAATGTATTTTATTTGTTTACTTATATTTTATGAAACGTGAACAAACTTATTGATGCATCAACAATAGTTGTTTCAGTTATAAAATGTAATGTAATATATGTTATCATTAAATATATAAATAAAAGCAACATTAAATTCTAATTTCTGTTGCGCCTTTTAATGGTGTTTTTAGTTGAGATTTAATTACAGTAGAGTTAGTTTTGAGGTGATTATAGTTAAGTATGCATAACAGTTTCAACCAAAGTGTTAATTTCTTAGAGCAAAATTAACATTTGATTAGTTATTCTCAAAATCATCCAATATAATCAGACATGGATAATGAGCAAGCTATAGGTGAAAAGTGTCCCAAGAATGCCAAGTATGAAACTTCTTCTGAAGTGAATAATCCCTAAGCCAGACAGCTCGACACTGGGCTTGTCATATAAAAAACGATGGACTTCCATTTCTGATTTGAACCCCCGCAAATATCTTGCATCCATCTTTTGGCAGATTACACTCTTTAAAGTATCCAACTCGATGGATACTTGAGCTGCCTGCCACGTAATCAAAACCAAAGGAACAAAATTGCTAACAGCATTGTAGACATATTCGAATTTCTCATGTGCATACATAAGTGACGTATCAGCAATAGGAAAATATCCTATGTGGCAGAAACACATCCAGAAATATGAAACGTATACGAAAAAGATTGAAACCGAAAATATATCTTGCATTTGCTTCAGAAACAGGAAAATGGCATTTTGTTGTTCAATAACATCCATTTGAAATGGTCTCTTGAAATTCTCTGCTGAAACATTCAATATGGTTTTTTGTAAGTTTTTTATGCGGCAACAGATGGCACCACAAAGCGAGTAATAAAGGAATGCCATTAAATGACACACGGAATGCGTAAGCGCTTCAAATATACATCTTACAGCTTTAATAGTTACTATAGAAGAATAATTAGTAACAGTATAGCCGTGAAGAACATATTCTTTAATTGATTTGTTATCTTCAAATATAAGTACAGTTGTGGACACAAACATTGGTGTTAAAAATAAAAGATTTGTTAGAAAAACAAATTTTAAATTTTTCGGTTGCATCTTTTTGTTTTGTGATAGAAGCAATTTTGTCAGATTTTTCCGTTTTAAGTTCATCATTACTGCAGCGAGTAGATTTGTTGACGAGTGAAGTATAAAACAAATCCCTAATTTCCAATAATATTCAAACAAGAAATTTTCCCAATCTGAAATAATCGTATCAATGTAACAAATTACAAGAAAAATGCGAACAATGAAAAATTTATACCATATCCAAGGTTTTTCTGTATATTTTTCAATAAATCCCAGGTATCTATATATCGACAAAGAAATTATTCGGCTAAAATCATAGGATTTAATCTCCATACGGATGCGAGAGTTTTCCTGAATAATCGAGTTTCTTTTCATCTCGTCCTAGAGACAGGCACGTCTTTTTAAATCCAAATATTTAGATACACTTTCTTAGATATAAATAGAAATTACGATATTCAATTATTTTCTGATTAACAAGCAGAAATTGTAGATTTATGATACAGTAGTGTTTTAATTTCAAATGAAATAGCTTTAAATAATCAAAATGTTATCAGTTTAGATTATTTAATGTCAATGGAGTAAATTAAAAAGAATTTCGGTATTTTGCTTTAATCATGATCCAACATCATCGCATTAATATCTTGTTACTTTTCAGCAATTCTTACAATGATTTCACTGTTCACAATATTTTACTTCGTTCTAGTCTAAAAATGGATAAAGACTTTTTAAATCAAATGTATTAATGTATTTCAACTGTTATCGTACAAAATCACAATTAAATCAAGAATATAATGTAGAACTTTTCTTACAAAAGAAGAAAAAAATGATTCATCTCTTTCAGTATATTCATATTTAAATCATTTCTGCGATAGATGATTTTTCACGATATCTTTATTTATTCAACACTTTCTCAGTAATTATTATCATTAATAGAAGTGAACATTTAATTTAATTTAAAAAGTTATAGAAGTATTTTAATATCTGATGAACACATTTAAAACATAAGCGATACGACCGTAACATGCAATCATATTTCAAGTAGAACTTATCTTTTTGTGTCGCATATGTCTTTTAGATTATGTCTATCACAAATGTGTAATTAATCTCATTGTTCCTTTGCTTACTTGTTCTTAGCGATTTTGTTTTTGATTGCTTTTTTCCCCAGTTCGCTGAGACTGAATGAGCTTAAAATAAATTGCTTTTCAAAACCAATTATAAGATTGATTTGTATGCGTGCGACTGACATTTTCTATTTGCACATTTCGGGAAAACGATAAAATGTAAAAATGCATATTTTTATAGTTTAAGTTTTTTAAAAGCTTAGCATCATTAAAAGCTTCGACTAAATTATTCAAACTCGATCGCTTCAAAAATGCATTTAACTAGTAATATTTTACAATTCGTGCTTTTATTAAACTATTCGTAATGTTATAAAAACGACTTCCTATGATTGGTTTCAAAAAGAACAATTTTTCACTTAAATTTCATGATTAAAATTACTTTATCGATTAAGAATTAAACATGTAAAATGCATTATATACAGAAATCAAAATAAAAAGTGGAAAAACAATCATTTAAATAAAAAGTTAGGAACAAAAAACGAACAACGACGAAATTCTAACGAAATATATGTTAGCAAAAACAGCACCTCATCAGGGAAACACTGTCTGCTAACACCCGAGGACACAGTAGAATCAATATATTTCTCTGCCACATACTTTTATGTTGTAAATAAGATATTTAAATTTCGAATTAGTTTCAGAATAATTAAGTTTTAACGTTTCCTTTCCAGTTTTATTGGCTGAAATTCTTATATTCTTGAAAAGTCTAAAGAAATTAACTAAAAAGAGGTATATTTTCCTCCTTTTTCTAAATATTAAAATAGCCATGTAATATTAGCCTATTTAATATGTTGCCTATGTACCATATATCATTGATATTATGATTCTTAATAATGTCTAGCTGAACACTAATTCTTCGAACAGGATGAATAGAAGTAGATAATTTATCGTTACTTATCAACACTACAAAATAATATACAGATCTGAAAGACATATACCGAAACAATTAATAAACTGAGTTAAAATAATAAGTAGTTTTTTTTAAAAAAAAAATAGTATTGTTATTAGATGAGCTTCTGAGTGCCTTCCCGTTATTAGATTAACCAAATCCAGTTTTTAATAGCTCATTCTTAAAAATAAAGTTTAATTGTGATCAGTATTAGTTGGCATGATGCTTGTTTCTTGAAGCTATCTCCTCATGGCCAAAAGTTACCCAAATCAAGAATTTTTCCTCTTTTTATCACTCTCGAAAGACTAAAAAAAAACATTTCTCTGTCAAAAGTGTACAGTAGTGGTGCAGTTTTAATCAGACCAAATGGAAAATAATACTTTGAATCGATATTAGTATATTTGGTACTGCATCAATGAGCTTAATACTAGCAGTAACAATTTCCAGAATTATCTGAGCATTGAAATTATCTGAGCAATATATTAAAAAAATTTATTTTTCAAAAACTGATATTGTAAATCAAGTAAAAGCTTCGATTGTAAACTTTTATTGTAAGTTAATGCTTGTGCAGGAAGTTAAACTTTGATAAGCGTACCTTTAAATTTACCCTTTATGACGATTTTTTAAAATAACTAATTAAATTTTAAACGCAAAGATTTCGCGAGAAATTTAAAAAAAAATTTAAACAGTTATCATACAAAAGAAGGAAGATTTAAAATACTTTTTTTTCTACGCACATGGTACAACGTAATAACCACCCTCGTTATGTGTGTATTAAAATCTTTATCAATAAGGACGTAAAAAAGTGTATACATTAACATTTCGGGCAAAAAAAGGCAAAGCGAAAACGCCGTAAAATTACTAAAGACAAAAGCTCAAATGGCAGTTTGATTACAAGGAAGAGTTGAAATGAGTTAAAATGATTCTGCAAAAAACCTTCATGTTCAATCAGATATAAAATTAGTTTCTACATATATATTTTATTTAACAATTGTTTACTAGTAAATTGTTAGATTTTTATATCTATATTGTCTTTTGCTAGATTAAATACGGCATGGTAAACTGTAAGAAGTATACTTTTTTAATTTTCACAAAAGCTTTGAAAAGAATGCTTAAGATCAGTCAATACAGAACGCAATTTTGAAAAAAATTCCTTTTCTATAGAACAATCTCATAATATGAATATTTTATAGAAGAAACATAACTACAAGAAAAATCAAAAGAAAAGAGAAAAGCAAGGAAAATAAATTTTTCTTTCAGTTGGTATTGTCAATGGTGTTTTAGTAAGCATTTAATTGCAGTATGATTTCGAGGCTTTCAGTTGCGTATACACAATGTTTGCAACTAAAGTGTCCATTTCAGCAAAATTTACATTTGATTTATTATTTTCTAAATACACTTCAGACATTGATTACGAGTAAGCTGTAGAAAAGTGCTCCAAGAATTTCGAGAATGAAGCCCCTTCTGAAGTAAATAATCCCTAAACCAGACAAAACTAAACTGGAATTGTTAAACAAAAGTGGGTCTACTTCTGTGTCTAATTTAAGTCCCCGCAAAGATCGTGATTCGATCTTTTGGCATATAATATCTTTTAAAGTGTCCATTTCTATGGACACCTGTGCTGCCTGCAGCGTAATCAAAATCAAAGGTAAGAAATTACTAAAAAGAATATACAGATATTAAAATTTGTCGAATGTTTCCAAGAGTGGTAAATCAGCAACACTGAAAAAGCCAATGTAACAAAAACACATGCAGGAATATGAATTGAATACGAAAAAAATTGAAACCAAAAATATATCTTCCAATTGCATCAGAAACATGAAAATGTCATTTTGTTGTTCTATAACAATGATTTGCAACTGTCTTTTGAAGTTGTTGGCAGAAACTTTGGTTTTTTTACCATTTTTTATGCGGCAGCAGATGGCGCCACAAAGTGTATAGTAAAGAAATGCCATTAAATGGCAAACGGAAAATGCAAGTGCTTCAAAAACGCATCTTACAACTTTAATTGTTACTATATAATGAGAACTTGATACAGTATAACCGTAAATGCCATACTCAATAAATGATTCTCAATAAAGTATCTTCAAAGAAAATTCCAGTGATGGACAGAAATAGTGGAGGCAAAAGTATAAAATATGCTACTATAGCAATTTTCAAACTTTTCGAAGGCATTTTTTTGTTTTGCGAGCGAAGGAACTTTGTCAGTCTTTTTTCGTTTCAAATTCAATATTACTGCAGCCAGATGGTTCGCGGAAGAGTAAAATACAAAACAAATCCCAATCTTCCAAAAATGCTCAATCATGAAATTTTCCCAATCGTAAATAATAGTATCAATATGAAGAATTACAAGGAAAGCACGAACAATCGTTTTTAATCGAACAATAGCTAAGCAATCTTAAATGCTCCTAGTAAATTATCAAAATGTTATCTTTTTCAAAACATATTTAACTAGTACTTGTATATGAGTTGAGATTTTATTAAACTATTCTTGATCATGTAAAAACGATGTCTTTTTATTGATTTTAAAAACATATGTTCTTCAATTCAATTAAATTTTTCTAAGACTCCTGGAAACGCTATTTATCTAACATGTTAATCGGCAACACATCAGTAAATTTCTTCCTATTCAGAAAAATAAATATTAATTTTACGAAAAGTAAAGTTGATCGTTCATCATCCTTAATGCGAGAGTTGCGTGAAATCGACGCATCAGTTTTTAAACAATACCGCATGGATATTCTAACCTATCATCTAATAACCTATCATTTAACTAATCAACCGTATCTATAAGACATCTTATTGCAGGCAAAGTGATTTAAAAAGTGCTACTAATTCGTTTAACGAAACGCAAATAAATAAATACTGGTTGGTTAAGGCACTGAACTGTCATTATATATACTGGTGTTCGATCCCCAATGGCGGCTTGGAGCACACCCAGCTTCTAATCAATAGGTACTTCTTTGCCTGGAAAGTGAAGAGAGCTTGCGAACTGTGCTTCCTTTATTGTCACGATCAGATTGTTAGTCACGAAATTTTGAAGCCGTAAACTCTCTGACCTACCCATGGCGCACAACGGGCTGTTGCAGAAATGATTTACTTTACATGCATATTTGAATAAAAGAAATAAGCTACGCATCAAAAAAGTAAAATAAAATGATTAAAGGTACTTACCAAAAAATACTAAAAGAACAACTAGAAGGTTAAAAGAACCATAAAAAATCGTGACGCTATTATTGACGACAATGATGTTTAATTAATGTTGGTAATGTGTATTAGTTCCAAAAAAAATTACTTAGTAATGAGAGGCAAAACTGATGGCGGGAAGATTTGTACGTTCGCCAATAATTTTGTGAAAAGATTCATTTAGAAAACTATAAAATATCGCCATATTATTATTGACCTTATACCTAATATTGGTAATAGGTATTTAATGAAATTTTCAAAAAAAAAATCTATGCCGTGTTCTAAAAAGCAAATTTAATGGGGAAAAGATAATTGAGAAATTCGTTAACGGGAATCGTTTACAAAATCGTATATCGCTTTATTTATTTCAGTAATGTGTACAACTGGTATTATGGTAATTGGTGCAGTTTTATTAAAACTTCTACAAAGTTTATTTCGTAGATCATAGTTTTTCTAGTGATAGCAAAAAGACTCTATTAATATTTCTATGCATTTGAATTAAAAGACTTCTCCCACCACTACTTAGAAATATTTTATACATATATCAAAGATCTGATAGAGAAATGGTCATGTTCTTAAGCCTTTTGATATAAGTTTTTGAAATTTCGGCTTCAGCTATTTGCTACTGATTAATGCATTTTGTAGAAAGTTCAAATGAAGTAACCTCTCTGTAATCAGTACTAAATAAACCAATATAGGTATAAAGCATTATATTGATAATGCACCAATACTAAGCTGTTTTAATTCCGATACTGTGGAAATACGTGTCTTACGGCCCCTTGAATGAGATATGTATCAGAGAAAATAAGTTGATAGTGGTAACTTGTGATAATTACAATCATGAGGAACGAGCAATAAAATCATACCAAGTAATGTTTTGTACCGTTAATCTCTCTTCTGATCGGATGAACTGCAAAGATTGCTTACAATTTCAAAAGTATGACATTTCAAATGAAAAATGTCTAGTGTATGTTACGGTGAATGTCCGAAATCAAGAGAATGACTACTTTCACCGGTGAACGTCAACAATAACATAGTCGCTTTTGTGAATGTCCGAAATATTTGTTATATCCGATTTGATATTAATTTATTCGCTGATATTTTCATATTTTTTCGATATTTTAATATCTGCAGAAGATAGATACATCAGTGTTCAGATCAGCAGTTAAATGCATACAGGGCAGTGGCACTGTACCTTAAGTAATCTTTGATCTAGGGCATACCGGGCAATCTTTTCACATTCGTTGCAGTTCATTCAAGTGATTTTGATAGGGATATTGTCTTTTTCTCGCTTAAATCCAATGCAGAATAATTGCAGCTTCTTAACACAAATTTTACATTTGTTTCATTACTATTTACAACATCCAATATATTCAGACATTGACCATGAGTTAGGCATAAGTAATAAGTGTGCCAAGAATGCCGAGTATTAAACTTCTTCTGAAGTGTATAATCCCCAGGCCAGACAGCACGACACTGGGCTCTTCAAACAACGATCGATCTATTTCTGTTTCTTTTCTGATTTGGGTCCCCGCAAATATCTGGCATCCATTTTTTCCGAGATATCTTCCTTTAAAGTGTCCAGCTCGATGGACAATTGAGCTGCCTGCCACGTAACCAAAACCAAAGGAACAAAATTGCTGAAAAGCATGAAGATATACTGAAATTTAAAAAATGTTTCCTTAAGTGACATATCAATTACAGTCAAAAATCCCGTACAGAAGAAACACAGCCAAAAATACGAAGAAATTACGAAAAAGATTGAAACCGAAAATATGTCTTCCAATTGCTTCAGAAACGTAAAAATGCTCTTTTGTTGCTCAATAACAGTAACTTGAATCGGTCTCGTAAAGTTCTCGGCAGAAACGATCGATACGGTTTTTTTTAAATTGTTTATACGGCAACAGATGGCACCACAAAGCGTATAGTAAAGCAATGCCATTAAATGACACACAGAAAGCGCTAGTCCTTCAAAAACCTTTCTTACAACTTTAATAGTTAGTATTAAAGGATAATTTGCTACAGTGTAACCGTATATATCATTCTCATTAAATTCATTGGTTTCTTCCAGGAAAAATTTAGCAACGGACACCAAAATCGGTGACAAAAATACAGAATATGCTACAATGGCAAATTTTAAATTTTTCGGTGGCATCTTTTTGTTTTGGGAAAGGAGAAATTTGTTAGCCTCTTTCATTTCAAGTTTATCATAATTGCAAGCAGAAGATTTGTGAACAAGTACACCGCATAACAAGTACCAATCCTCATCAAATGACGAGTCTTTAAATATTCCCAAGCGGTAATCATAGCATCAACATAACCAATTGCTAGGAACGCACGATCAATGTAAAAAATATACCTGTTCCAAGAGTTTTCTGTGTATTTTTCAAAAAAACCTAGATATCTGTATATGGCCAAAGAAATGGATCGGCTGAAATGATTGGATTAATCCATATGGATATTCAAGTTTTTCTGAATACCCGCGTATCTTTGCATTTCGTCCATCAGCTTAACACGTTTTATTCAGATTCAAATTCTTAGATACAATTTCTTAGATACAACAGGGGATATAAAATTCTGTGATTCAAGTATAGACTGTAATGGTTACTCAAGTGAAGATTAAATCCAAATCTGAGTTATTTAGTTGTGTTTATAAGATCTCAATCCAGAAGTTCCAACTGAAAGAACGCGGTTTTATAACTGTTTAGATGGTATTAAAGACCCGAAATGTTCTAAACCTTTCATAATATATTCATTATTTTCTAAATAAACAACCCGAAAAAGAAAATTAATGTAACAGGTAGATTTTTAATGCATAAATCAGTTTAGATTATTCATTGTTGTCCATAGAATTTTTTGAAAACAATTGTCATATTTTAATTCAATCCTGATCCAAACAGCGTAATTAATGTTAGATATATTTAAACCATTTCCGCACGAAAGATGCAAAAATTTCTATTTATAAAATATGACTATATGAAATATAATAGTTCTGAAATATAATTTTTATAACAGAGATAAAGAATCTTTTTTCGCGATGTCTGTTGACAGTCAAACTATTCAGAATCTATAATAGATTCTTTTATTAGCACTCGTTCTCACATTTAAAACATAAGCGAAACGTAATCATATTTTAATCATAAATGTAATCATATTTTATGTAGAACTTATTTTGGATTTTTATTGGTTATGTCATTGAAATTATACATACCAGAAAAGCTTTGAAGTTTAATATAATTAATCAACAATAGCATCCTTTGGTAGCGTGTTTATTGTTGTTATGTCTTTGATTACTCTTTTTCCCCCGAGTTCTGTGACTGAATGAGCTGGCACGAAGTTTTATTTCTAAATTGAGAAATAAATTGATTTGTATGCTTGCACCTATATATTCAATTTGCCCATTTGTGAAAAACAATGAAATTATACTATTAATAGTCTGATAGATTAATTTTTATAAAAGAGTTGTAAGATTAAACCCTACCTAAATTATTCAAATTGTACTTTTTCAAAATACATTTAATACGTAATTTTGAACATATCGTGATTTTATTAATTTAATTTTAAAGAGGAAATAACGCTATCTTATGATTGGTATTAAAAACAGTCAACTTTTTCTTCTATTCATGATTAAATCTTTCTTATGCTAGTTACATGACGTGAACGTTATTATTGGAGGAAAATTCAAGGAGGTTTGAATTTTTAGGGGGAATGAAAATTCACCTCAAAATGTCAAATTGGTGTGGGACCAAAATCATCTCAAATCATGGGATCAAAATTGTCAGAAATTCATGGTATTACACCAAAAATAATATAAAAATTCTTCTTTCAGTAATTTGATTTAAGTCCAGTTAGCAGCTTTAATAAATTGTGTGCTAATTTAATATAAATAGTGCGCTAATTATTTTTAAAATAATTTTCTTCTATAGAAAACAAAGACGTTTAATAATTGTTACGAGATCCCTGTAATAAATAATATTATTTTTTATGCGTGCAATGTCTGCTAGACTGGACAGTTTTTCCCTTAGTCAAACTAATCCAGTCTTCAGATCTGTGTTTCGATGTTAACTGTTAGCAATCCACTCAGGACTCGAAGCTGTGCTGAATGAATGTTCCTTCACATGCTAACATCTATGGGAATTAAATTGCTGACAGCCTTGCTAAAGAAGGCCTAAGTCATCTCCTCATCTGCAGAGCTGACTCACTAGAGATACTTTACTGTATAAAAGCGCAAAATTTGGGAAGCTTGGTTGTCACCTCTACAATATCAATGGTATAAGGGTAGGAAACAGGGACAATCTCTAACACTTCTTTGAGACCGGGGGTCTTGAACCGGGGGGTCCGGGGGAATGAAAGTTATACCGACTGTAATAGCAACAAATCGCATGTTGCAATGACTTAACGCATGCGCACTTTTTTCATACTCCCGTTGTTGCAACAACCAACGATCACAGTCAGAAATTTTATCCGAATAAGAAAGTCAGAAATTTTATCCGTCTCCGAGGACGGCTTGTCCAACAATGTACCCGTCCTCCTTTGAAACTAACCCGTAGCTTCTAAATAAATAAAAATATAATTTTCTCTTATTTATTACAAACATTTATATAGATTGCACAATGAATTAGTAGTTACTAGGATTACAAATACTAGGTTACTAATAGTAAAACCTAGTATTTCTTTTATGAAATAATTTATTTCGTTTATGAAATAATTTATTTCGTTTATGAAATAATGTAAATGACAAAGGTCAAGTTATCTGGAATGTCAATTTATCCGAGGGTACTTCGTTTTTTAAATGAAACAAATATGACGTTAGCCAGTTCCACAATCAAGTCAATGATTTACAGAGATTTCTGCACAGAAATATGAAAGGGGTTTTCCATTTAGGTGGATGTTCATAATTGCGTTTAATGCTTCTTGTTTAAGACCAGTAAGTAATGTGTTTTTTTGTAAGCTCATTGCTGAAAAGCCTTTTTCAACCACTGCAGTACTCCCAGACAGAGAAAACATCAATTCCAAAGAGCGCAGTATGTTGCTGTATTTCTAGATTAGAGGGTCATTTTAGAAGTGAAGCGCTAGACTCTTGTAAGATAACAAAAATTTAAAATGTATCACGAATATTAAAGGGAAAATGGCCGTCCGCGCAGACGTCGGATTCGAGAAATTTGTTGCCCGCAGTGAATTTTTGACCGCCGAGGACGGGCGGACTGGTGGTTTTTCGAGCCCTGAACGATCACCGTCTCACTGGTTTCAAGAATTGGATGGGGTTCAATTTTCATCGCTATAGCAGACTCAGAGATTCAATTCGATTAAGATATATTTCTAATCTCAAAGGGAAAATGCGATGAAATCATGTATAATTTTAATGTTAACATCATTCAGAACATACTGACTTATGTTTATATAAAATATTTGGAAGATTTTTTTGCCATACATTAAACGATATTTTTATAACGAAGATGTATTTTAAATTTTCCTATTTATGTAAACCTTAGTTGAATTTTTTTTAAATATATATAAAATAATATAAATTTTTTAAAAACATTGATTAAAAATTTTTTAAATTATATATTGATAGGTCTTGATTTTGAGAGTGTTTCTAACTTCATAAATTCCTAAGATAAATTTTCAAAATTCTCAAGTGGGATTAATCTGCTAATCTCACTTTGGTTTATGCTTTTTTAGTGCGTTTTGTTAATTATGAAAAGTGAATTGTATATATACTCTCTCTATTCAATTCTCTAAAAGTATTTTGAATTATTATTTGAATTGAATATTTTGAATAAGTATTTGAATTGCGAAAAACTAATAGCATAATTCTTTTCTTCATTTAGTTTATTTTACACATTTGTAATTGTTGATACACAAGTGAACAGAATATATATTTAAATGCATATCTGTTTAATTTTTTTTTTTTTTTTTTTTTGCTCTTCATTTTAGATGTTCTCAAGTGGTAGTAAAATAGCTATTAATAGTCAATTAAACGGGGAATCATTGATGAATTTTGCTAGAATATAAATTGGCATTCAAATAAATATCAAGCTGTTTAAATTAATTCTTTTATTGCTAGTCAAAATAATTTTAAATTGATTTTATTAAACCTTGAATAAAAAATTAAAGCATTATTCTTGAAATGGTTAAAAAATAAAAGTAAAAGGTTCAGTGAAATAAGGAAAAGATGGCGGATAGTTAGCGCTTAAGAGATTAGAAAGCTGTATTTTTTAGTTAATTATTTTTATTTAATTATTTTTAATTATATATTTTTCTTGGTGAACAAATTTTGTTTTTTATTTGCTATTAAAAAGTACTTATTATTAAAAACTAGAACGTTTGTTTTATTAGAAAAGAATTTCTAAAAATTATATTTCATAAAGAAATGCAAAGCTAACGTTAATGAGTTAATGCCATGAAATCAGACAAACTTTTTTAATTTGTGGAAATTGTAGTTAATTTTAACAAAAATAATTTTCAATTTTACTCTTATTTACTTTAATTCAATTTTACTCTTATTTAATGAAGGGACCATAAATGGGTAATTATTACAAAAACTAAAATTTTGAATGAAAAGTTTTGGAAAATTTCGTGAAAAATTTTGATTACATAAAATTTTACAAATACGGAAATGGTGCACAAAACCAGGTTCTTAAATTTTCTTTTCAAAATCAACTTCATTAACAGAATTGCTTGAATTTGTATTTGCATGAAATCAGATCGATCTTTGGCTTTAAAAATAAAACATTTAAAAACAAACAAAAAAATAATTTTTTTTAGTGAAAATTGGTTATTCTATGGAAGTATGAAAAAACTCGGTATTGTTCATCATGATCGGATAAAATTGGATACGTATAGAAATGATGAAAAAAGAACGCTTTTTTCCTACTTAAATATTTTCATAGAAACAAAAGAAGTCTTTACTTACTTTACTTTATTTAAAAACAGCTGGGCACCTGGGCCGCGCAGCGGCCCCTATCCCATTCATCATGAAACTACAAAGATGAGATAAAAACATTTTGAATATAAGCAGTCGTTGTGATAGCTTTACAATAATATTACCATGATTAGAGAAAATACAAACTTGAACAGAGATATTTACAGTAATTGCCATGAAAAAATGTACAGAAAATACAACCTTGATTAGAAAACAGTACAACTTGAACAGAGATATTTACATTAATTGCCATAAATATGTACAGAAAATTGAATATGAGCATGAATAAATGATGATTATATATATACAAAAGTCGTGATTCATAGGCGTGAAGGTTTTACATAAATTTTGTCAAGCCTTAGTGGTGCCAACTAGTATGATCAACTTCAATTTGAAAGGGCAGTATGCAGTATTTATTTTAATAATCTGTATGGAAAATTAGAGTTCTGAATAATAATAAGAGTTCAAATAGAAGTTCAAATCTTGTCAAAAAAGATGTTACTGTACAAGAGTGGCTTCCTAAACAATAGAAGTCATGGGTGAAACCTCTTATATAGCAAGACGGAAAAGAGAAAAACCTGGTACGTAAAACATTTCATTCCAGCATTTTTTTCGAAAAAAATGAAATATCTGTAACTAACAAGATTTCTTTTATAATTCTGGCATATATATAAAACTGCTTCTTTTCCAAGATAAAGTAGATATTGTTGAAAAATTTATAAAAAGAGTAAGTAAGCTCCTCCCCAAAACTAGCTATAACTGGAATGGTTTTACTACCAGCCTTTCCTCGTTTCCGTCTCGCTTTCCACTCCTGAAAGAAGTAAATTGATTTTATTTGCTCAGAGAAACTTTTGGGAGTTTAAAAAATCAAAGAAGATTAGGAACATATTTGAAATTTTTCGCCAATTAAGTGAATGGACCAGATTCAAGAACAGAAATTACTTATAAAATTGTTAAATTTTTATTATATTTCTCTGTTATGCTATAGGCTTCACGTGTCTGTCGTTGATAGTTGAGGTATCGTAACCTATCTTCCAGGAATTTTTATTTGGAGTGTTATAAAATATAGCTACGAGTGGTTCTGTCAGACTGATTATGCCTGGTTTAATGCGACAGTACCATTCAGCAAGAAAAAGATATCTAGCATATTTAAAACGTGATGTAAGATGTAATCCTTTTTTTTTTTAAATTTTTTCAACAATTTTTGGAAAATGAAAAAAGAAAAACACTTCCACATTTCTGTACTTCTCATAATGTAATATCTCAGGCTCATATTGTAAAGGGTCACTAAATAATAAAAGGTATCCATTTAAAAATATTGGATAAGTGGCTCCAATCCGAATTCGGAACACTATATTGAGGCTTTTGTATATGGATATAAAATCTTTTCTATCACTTCTATACAAAATGTTAAGTTGCAAACTTGATATATTTGCAATATTCAAAATATTGTTCACAACAATGTTTTTGGAAAAAAATATTTTTCCTAACAAGAATTTTGATAATAAAATAATTTCTATTTTTCATTTTTCCTAACTTATGTATTTGGATTATTTAATTTTCTATTATCATTTGATTTATTTTATTTTATTTATTTTTATTTTGTTCTTAAAATTCCAATAATTTATTTTATTTACGAAAATGAAAATACGGGTTTATAACCGAGAAAAAAAATTTTTTACAGAAAAAATGAATTTTCCTTCCGAAAAAAGATTAGTTAAGTATTAAAAATTAGTGGACAAAATTATAAGACAAAAATTTAAAAAAATAAATAAATAATTTAGAATAAATTATGGATACAATATTTGTAAAAATGTGACGCAAAGTTTATTTCGGCAATTTATGAAGAAACTTCTACTGAAATCATAAAGAAAAATAAATATAAAAAATTATATAACAAATAATATAAATATAAAAAATAATATAGATATAAAAAATATTATAAATGCAAAGAAAAAATAATGATAAAATGAGCTATGAAACAAAAACTAGATACAGAAGAAAATAGCGCATATACTAGCCAGGAAACAGGTTTGTTGTCGCATGCGGTGTAAAGGTACTTGCATTGCAATCACTTGCAACAGACACACTGCAGCAAAGAAGCGAAATAGTGTTTCGTATCGCTGTTGCGTTGGGTATGAAGCCACCTTCTCTGACCAGCCAGCCTCTGACTTCTCGCCGACAGCCACAGTCTTTATGAAGATAAAATATTAGTTCCAAATTGATTTTAAAAAATTCTGACTTTTCAGTTCGCGACATTTTTCTTCAAAAGAAGTTTCAGAACAAAAGCAGTTGTCTGCATACTACGATAACCTCCCGTTGGTTCATGTTTCTTTTGCACTAAAACACTTAAATATGTATGTACTTCAAAATTTTTATGCAATTATAGTTACTTCACGATCTTAAAATCTTTTTTATTTATCTTAAATCATGATGATTTGATAATTCAATGTAAAAAGGTAAAACACAGATTATGGCAGTTATAGTTATAATATGAAGGGAGATGACACTGTATCTGCGATAATTTTTCAGTTTTTTTTTATTTATTTTTGTAAAAATACTTAAAACTTGAATTCTGTGAAATATGAAAATTTTTCCACCACTCAGTTAAAAATTAAAAATTCCATTATGGTTTGATATTTAATAATTCATTTACATATAAGTATTGAGAAATTCTTTAGTTATTTGTCGAAACAGTGCCTGTTGAAAAATTCATTAAACACATTTTTTAAACCACTATCTGAAGTTAAATGTATAAATCATGTTTTGAACCTCCACTATTGTTTTCAAATTCAATTCAAAAATATTCAATGATTAAATATGAAATTGTCGAATTTCTTGTTGCAGAGCCTACAGAGAAAACCTAAATAAATCCCCTTAAATTTCCTATAGCTTAAGAAAAGTATTTATTTAAGAGGAGTAATTTTCACAGCTCTTTCGTAAGAGCAAAAAAAAAAGCATATAAAAGTTGTGTTTTCTTTCTTCCGAATAAGGACATCTTAATAAAAAAAAAAATTCTTTTGAATTTATACACCAAAGTTTAAAAAGAAGTAATAATTAAGTCAATTTAAAAAGCCAGCAACATAAGATGTGCGCTTGACTCTACACAAATGTTTAATATCATAGATATAAGATAAATAAGCCATTAAAATAACCATCTTTTGAAACAATACTTACCATAGGACCTTTGTTAGTGAAACAAAAATAAAATTTTTTAACAATAATGGATCATAAACGTTATTCGTAGTTTTTTTAAAATTATTTTGGAACTAATATTTTATCTTCATAAAGTAATGGAAATTGTTTAAAATTTTTTTATTTTAATATTTTATCAACATAACCACAATACTTTGATTTCCTTTAGCGGTATCTATATATAAATATCCGCTTTATATTTGTAACTCAATATTATTAAAATTAAAATAGGGCACGCCACAATTCGAATTTCGAAATGAAAATCAAATATTTACCAACAAAGCGGAAAAATGAAGTATTATCAATATATAGTTGGCTCTTAAAAGAAACCTTTAATTAAATAAACTAAAAAATTTCAAAGGATTAAAATGAAATCCAGAAAATTAGCATCAATGCTACCAACGATTTGCTTACAAGCATTGCTGTAAGCAGTTGTGGAGGAGATAATGCGTGATTGGTTAGCTTGGCTGAGGAAAAAATAATTCGACTGGATGAGAGTACGAAAGCGCACTTTCGCAGCAAAAGAGAGTGCGTCATAAAATGTATTGTTATTAAATTATGATCAAATAATTTTTGAAGAACTTTATAAAATTATGTAAAAATACTAAAACATTCTGAATCATTTTGTCAAAAGAAAAAATTGCTCCCAAAATATCGGAGCGAACTTGAACGATAAATGAGTTGTACTCACGGACTATAAGTGACTACTATATTCTGAATCAGAAACAACGTTTCCTCTAAGATATCTGGGCCTTGGCGAACAAAGAAGTATCCTCTGGCCAAGATCTGGGCCATACCTGTGTTAGACATTAAATAACACTAAAAAAATATTTCAAATTTTTTTTCACCAGCTTTATTTTTAAAATTTTTTTTATCAAATTTTAATTCCTTAATGCATTTCGATGGTAACTAAAAACTTATGCAAGAAGATAATACAAAACGCCCTCTGGGAGAGATCGTTATTTCTCGGATGGGCAGGAGGAAGCGAAGAGAAACGTTTGGGAATGGTAATTTCTATTAAGTTTCTCAGGTCAGGGGAAGGGAAATTGTTGTCTGATGATTGTAAATCCACCATTACGTTTGGTATAAAACAATAATTTCTTAGGATAATATCAAGTACACAAGACGGATCGTATTTTTCTTCTTTGGAATAGGAACTTGAAGGAAAGTAACGCCTACTTCAGTACGAGATACCATAATTTCTAGAATGAAAGTGATTTTATTTTACTAAAACTTTTAAAATCTATAGAGTAAGCAACGTAAAATTTTTCATATTGTATTTTATTCATCTCAAACATAATGTTGAAAAGGTAAGATATTTTTTATATATCTAATTAGCTTTGAAGTTTAAAACGAAAACTGTTTTGCCCTCTCCTCACATAGTAGCCCTCTTTTCCGCATAAAGAGTGGTGAGTTAAACCATAGCACTTACGAAGCTTTAAATTAATTGTAGCAGTTGTAAGCCAGGTTGATTGAAACCGTTTCTGTAAAATATTTATAAAGGGTTTGCTTGCCATGACGGATGGAAATTCTTTCCAAAAGTCTGTGACGAATAATTTGTCAATCTAGAGAGCATATTATAAATTTTTTGTATTCTTCATTTCACACCCACTTGACAGACATTTCCGCCACTTCAAAAAGCTACGTTACTTATTTGATTTAAGGCAGATATTGTCAGTAGGGCAAAAAATATAAATGTTTCTCCGATGAAGAAAAAAAAATGACGAAATATAAAGCACAATCACTACTTTGAAACACTTTCATAAGCTATGTCAGTGGAGCTCAGGGATAAAAATTTCCGATGCCAGTTTACTTTATAACCTATAATACAATCAAGAGGAAAAGAACAGTTGTATGAATAAAGAAATAAAAATAAATTGAATGTTATCCAAGTAAAGGAACTTTTTTTATGCAAAATAATTTCTCAGAACCGTTGTGCGTTGCAATTAAACAATCTACCTGCTTGCCTTAGAAACAATTTCGTTGCTACTGGTAACTATCTATCAAAATAAATATATCAATAAATAGAAATAAAAATAACGTAAAAATGTAATAAAAATATCCTAGAGAGAAGAAAAATTAATGAAATTTAAGTTGTTGCGAAAAATTTTATTTTTTATGAATTTAATAAATGCTTATTACGAAAGAAAAACTCTTTTTTTTATTGTCTTACTCGTAAAACATATAAAACGAAGTGCTTCAATTTGACAGTATAATTGCAAATTTGAATTAAATTTCATAACAATTCAATAACTAATTTTCTAAATAAATTTGTTAGCAATTTTTTCTTAATCAAATCAACATAAAAATCTACGCATTGGTATGAAAAGTCTGAAATTTCTGAATGCATAAAAAAAATTTACTCTTAAATTTTTTTTTTCATTTTTAACAAATTAATTAATAAAAATTATTTAATTTAGGTAATTGGTTCAATATATTACCTACTTATCTTTGGGAAGAGGACTTATAACTTTAGGGAAAAGAATTACTGTAATTTAACCTATCATCAATTAGGTATACAAGAACAAAAAATGTTTTTTTTTTCTTTTCAAATATGATTCGCTTGTTATGTGGAGCACCCTATCACATTCAATTCCAAACCAGGACTTTTTTTTTTAAATTCATTCGAGTGAATACTAAGTGTCACCATTTTTGTAGTGCGTAGGGTGGGTAAGAAAGGGTGGGTTTGCTATATATTTGTTCATATATTTGCAATATATTTACTCAAGGTGTGCCTTAACCAAAGTTAAATAAAATTATCTTACATCTTGAAAATTAGAAGAGATTCTGAATTGACAATGTTGACAAATAATAAAAATTAAAAAATCAAAATAATCAGTGGGGAGATCTTTAAAAAATTCTACTTTGAACATTTTTGCTCACGAAGTATGATATTTTGGAAAATCTGGCGTTGTTTTATATCAATAGAAAGAAAAAATTTATGTAATAATAATTTTTCTGTTGTAATTCTATTAAACTTTTATCATTTCAACATTTTACTGCTGATAAAATATGAAAATGTAACATAATTTAATTATAATTACAGATATTTAAGCATTTGAAGCATTATATCATCAAACAGCGCTCAAAAGGTGTTTAGGATAATCCGGGTGATTTGCAGCAACCTTATTCATTTCCCAGGAGGACTTTAAGAAATCAAAATGTACGGACTCCATCGTCTGCTCCCCAAAAAATGCTACCTAATCCTTCACCGTTTTTGACACAGAACTGTTCAATGTGGAAAAAAAACTGCATGAACCTTTGGTGTAACGCTGACACCTAAGTTCATGTAACTATTTTTGAAAGCTTCTATACATGCTTTGTAATTTTGGTCAAGATTATTTCCGAAGCATGCAGAAACCACTTTTTTGAATTCGTCAAATACTTTAACATAGTTCAGTACTGCAAGATTTTTAAACTGGCGCAGAAGGTCTACTTTATCCAAAAGTGTTTTGCATGCATTTCCTTTAAACCCAGAACATCATCGTCTGATTTCACGCTGAATGTGACAAGCTTTTGCCCATGTCAGTGATTCATTTTCACACTCTTTCTACATATGCGTGAAAACAGTGTTAATAACACCGAGCATAAGGTGTAATTCGCGCGGTGGAATAATGTTTAGGAATGTTTTGCCTCGAGCAGTTGTAATTAGCGGTGGAGGAAAGTAATTGAAATAATCTTTCGCTTTGTTTTTTGCAAAAAAGCAAAATGAATAGAATTAAGGTACATACTAAAAAGTACTAAAAGAACCACTAAAAGACTGAAGGAACCATAAAGAATCGTGACGTTATTATTGACGACAATGATGCTAAATAAATGTTTGTAATGTGTTTTAGTTGAAATAAAAAAATGACTTAGTACCAAAAGGCAAATTAATGCCGAGAACATTTGTTTGTTCGCTTTGTTTGTTGTGAAAAGATTCATTTGGGAAACCATAAAATATCGCCATATTATTATTGACCTCGTGCCTAATATTGGTAATATGTATTGATTGAAATTTAAAAAGAAAAAAATCTATGCCATAGACTAAAAAGCAAATTTAATTGGGAAAAGATAATTCGAAAATTCGTTAAAGGGAATCATGTAGAAAATCGTAATCCACAGATATCGCTTTATTTATTTCAGTACTGTGTACAACTGGTATTATAGTAATTGGTAGAGTTTTATTAAAACTTCTACAAACTTTTTTTTGTAGTTTTAGACAATAGTTTTTCCAGTGGTAGCAAAAAAGTGAATTAATATTTCCATGCATTTTTTCCACCACTACTTATAAATATTTTCAACATATATCAATGATCAGATAGAGAAATGGTCATGTTCTTAAGACTTGTCTTATTTGTTTTTGAAATTTCGGCTCCAGTCATTTGCTACTGATTAATGCATTTCGTAGAAAGTTCAAATGAGGCAACCCCTCTTGAATCGTCACTAAATAAACCAATGTTGGTATAAAGCATTATATTGATAATGCACCAATACTAAGCTGTTTTCATTCCGTTATGGTGGAATTACGTGTCTTACGGTCCCTTGAATGGGATATGTACCGGAGAAAATTAGTAGATAGTGGAAACTTGTGACAGTTACAATAATGAACCACGAGCAATAAAATCATGCCAAGTAATGTTTTGCACCTTTAATCTCTATTCTGATCGGGTGAACTGCAAAGATTGCTCACAATTTCAAAAGTATGACATTTCAAATGAAAAATATCTAGTGTGTGTCTATGTTACGGTGCATGTCTAAAATCAAGAGAATGTCGACTTTCTCCGGTTAACGTCAACAGTCACATAGTCGCTTCGGTAAATGTCCGAAATATTTATTATATACGATTTGATATTAATTTATTCGTTGATATTATAAAATTTTTTCGATATTTTAATATCTGCTGATGATTGATTTGGAGACACATCAGTGTTCAGATTACCGGTTAAATGCATACAGGGCAGTGGCACTGGACCTTAAGAAAGCTTTGATCTAGGGCATACCGGGCAATCGTTTCACATTCGTTACAGTAAAATAAATAGATGTTGAGAGCCATAATGACTTTTTCTCGCTTAAATTTAATGTACAATAATTGCAGTTTTTTAACACAAATTTTACATTAGTCTCATTATTATTTACAACATCCAATATATTCAGACATTGATCATGAGTAAGGCATAAGTAATAAGTGTGCCAAGAATGCCGAGTATGAAACTTCTACTGAAGTGAATAATTCCCAGGCCAGACAGAACGACACTGGGCTTTTCAAACAAGGATCGATCTATTTCTGTTTCTGATTTGAGTCCCCGCAAATATCTGGCATCCATTTTTTCTGAGATATCTTCCTTTAAAGTGTCCAGCTCGATGGACACTTGAGCTGCCTGCCAAGTAACCAAAACCAAAGGAACAAAATTGCTGAAAAGCATGAAGATATACTGAAATTTAAAAAATGTTTCCTTAAGTGACATATCAATTACAGTCAAAGATCCTGTACAGAAGAAACACAGCCAAAAATACGAAGAAATTACTAAAAAGATTGAAACCGAAAATATGTCTTCCATTTGCTTCAGAAACGTGAAAATGTCCTTTTGTTGTTCAATAACAGTAATTTGAATCGGTCTCTTAAAGTTCTCGGCAGAAACGTTCAATATAGTTTTTTGTAAGTTGTTTATACGGCAACAGATGGCACCACAAAGCGTATAGTAAAGCAATGCCGTTAAATGACACACAGAAAACGCAAGTCCTTCAAAAACCTTTCTTACTGCTTTAATAGTTAGTATTAAAGAATAATTTGTTACAGTGTAACCGTATATATCATACTCATTAAATTCATTGGCATCTTTCAGGAAAAATTCAGTAACCGACACCAAAATTGGTGACAAAAATACAAAATATGCTGCCATGAGAAATTTTAAATTTTTCGGTGGCATCGTTTTGTTTTGGGAAAGGAGAAATTTTGTTAGCCTCTTTCGTTTCAAGTTCATAATTATCACAAACAGAAGATTTGTGAATGAGTACACTACGTAACAAATACCAATCTTCACAAAACGATAATTCATTAAATATTTCCAAGCGTTAATCATAGCATCAATATAACCAATTGCAAGGAAAGTTCGAACAATGTAAAAAATAAACCTGTTCCACGAGTTTTCTGTGTAATTTTCAAAAAAGCCTAGATATCTGAATATCGCCAACGAAATGAACTGGCCAAAATGATTGGATTGATCCATATTGATACGCAAGTTTTTCTGAATACCAGTGTATCTTTGCATTTCGTCCATCAGCTTAATACGTTTTATTCAGTTTCAAATTCTTAGATATAATTTCTTAGATACAATTGGTTATATAAAATTCTGTGATTCAAGTATGTAGATTGTAATGGTTACACAAATGAAGATTAAATCCAAATCTAGATGTGTTTAGGAGATCAGAATCCAGAAGTTCCAACGGAAAGAACGTGGTTTTATAACTGTTTAGATAGGATTACAGACACAGAATGCCCTAAGTCTTTCATAATATATTCAATATTTTCTAAATAAACAACCCGGAAAAGAAGATTAATGTAACAGATAGTCTTATAATGAAGTCATTTTAGATTATCCATTGTTGTCAAAGGAATTTGTTGAAAAAGTTTTTTTTAATTTTAGTTCAATCCTGATCCAAACATCGTAATTAATGACTTGATATATTTTGAACCATTTATCATCATAAGTAAAGCAGAGCACCACATCTAAAAAAGAGAGCAAAAAATGGTTTTACACGCATCTAAAACATTTTTGAGATATTTATGAAATATGGTTTTTATAAGAGCGATGAAGAATGCTTTTTCACGATGCTTGGAGACATTCAAACTATTCAGAATAATTCTTACCATTCATACCACAGAACAAATAATGGAATTCAATAATCGACTCTTTCATTAGCACTCGTTAGCATATTTAAAACATAAGCGAAACGTAAACATATTTCATATTTCAATCTTAAATGTAATCATATTTTATGTAAAACTTATTTTTAATAGATTATGTCTTTGAGATTATACGTACCAGAAAAGCTTTGAGTTTTAATACAATTAATCAATGGTTGCGTGTTTATTGTTGTTATGTCTTTGATTACTCTTTTTCAACGAGTTCTGTGACTGAATGAGCTGACGTTAAGTTTTATTTGTAAATTGAGAAATAATATTGATTTGTATGCGTGCACTTATACATTCGATTTGTCCATTTGTAAAAAACAATGAAATGATACATTTAATAGATTTATAAGTTCATTTTTATAAAAGAGTTGTAAGATTTAACCCTACCAAATTATTCAAATTGTACTTTTTAAAAATAAATTTAATTAGTAATTTCAAACATATCGTGCTTTTATAAAATTAATTTTAATAATATAATAACGCTATCTTATTATTGGTTTTAAAAACGGTTAATTCTTTCTTCGATTCATGATTAAATTTTTCTTATACCAGTGATATGACGTGAACGTTATTATTGACTTTTCAAAAAAGCAAAATTAAATAAAATTAAAAATAACCAAAAATGTTAATGACAATTTTTTTTCCCGCTGCCTTAATGATAGATTTATTTGGAGTTAATCATCAATAATATCTGAGGCAAAATTCAGAGAGTTAATTTTTTTATTTACAATCACCATGACAATCAAATCTGAAATGGAACTTGTCTTCGATAAAACGAAAAAAAAAAAACTGCTTTTTCTGAACTGATCAATTTAAAATACTGTATGTACAATCGGAAAAAAATGGATCACCGACATAACTTTTAACCTGTCAGAAGAATGTTCAATATGTAAACTTTTTGAAAATATCACAAAGTAATGCCTAAGATGTATTACTGTTAATAGACTTGAAAATTAAAAATTTCTGTTAGTAGCCAGTGGTCGGTAGACTAACTTAGTAGCCACTAACGGCGAAACTATAAAAGCTATCAGTTCTATATTTTTAGCAGTTTGGAATACGTGCTGCCAGATTGGCAACATTATGCTGGAAAGAGTTAATTGCTTTTAAAAAGTTTTTTTTTCTTCCTTTTACTTAAATTTCCTTGTATAGTTTAGGTTACGGATATACGAAAGGAATGTTATTAATTCAATTTATTATTTGTATATCATGAAAACACTACCCATTAAAAATTAAAGGAAAACAATAAAAAATAAATAAATAATGAATAAACAAGTAATAAATAAATAAATAAATAATCAAAATAAATTGATAAAAAAAAATAATATAAAATTGGATTTGAAGAATCAGTCTATCAGCATTTAGTTTCAGTTATTATTTTCATTACTCTATAGAGTCAATAATTTGTAAAAGCAGATTTTTGTTGACTTTTTTTTTGGAACAACAGAACTTCATAAATTTTTTATTTTACCATAAGTATCTTTCTTTCAGTGACCACAGCGGCCTATTTTTCTTAACAAAAATAAAGGATCGTAAGAAAGTAGTTGGAAACTAAGGTACTTGGAAAAAAAGTTGCTACTTGGAAAAGGAAACTACTTGGACTTGAATAATTTATTTAATTTATTTTCGTTTAAAACTGATTTTCATGTTGTTTTCGAAAAGAGTGAAGACTAAAATTTGAATGTTTAGCTTCCAAACGCTATTTAAATGTTTAAAATATATAATCTGGCAGGTACTTACTAATGTTGGATAGATTACAAAATTAGATTAGCATTTATCCAACAAGACGTAAAATTTGCTTTCAGTTTTGCGTAAAAATAATCCTCTTTAAATAAATAAGTCTTAATTAAAAATATATTTCAAAAAATTCTATTTTTCAAAAACGGAAATTGTGAATTAAGTGAAAGCTTCGATTATAAACTTTTAATGCAAGTTAATGCTTGTGCAGAAAGTTAAACTTCGTTAAGCTTACCTTTAAATTTACCCTTTATGACGATTTTTCAAAATAACTTATTAAATTTGAAGCGCAAAGATTTCGTGTGAAATTCAATTTCGTGCAAAGATTCGTGCAAAGATTTGTTCACCAATTATTTGCTGCTATTTGTTATTATATATTTTGAGAACAAACTTATGAGTTTTATTGGTAAAGCAAATTTTTTTCGATCCTTTAAAAGTAAGTAAAAAAACTTGATTTTTAATTAACTGTAATCCTTTCGAACTTTTTTCCTTCTGTTTAACAAAATACCATACTAACAAAAATAGTTGCTGAATAAGGTCAAATCCACAATAATACGTATTAACTGTCCATTCCTTAAAGAGTCATTTTTTGTAGCTTTAAACTGATCATTTGGCAATTTTTTTTATGAATACTTAAGGAATAATAACATAACGGTTCTTTTCCATTTCGCTGGCTAATGTATATTCAGGTATTTTGTTTATTTTATATTAATTATTAAAAATGATGGAGATATTTCCTTATTGTAATATGTCGCTGCAAATGGATTCCAAATTTGCAATTTTTTTACAAAAAGTGTAGAAAAGCTTGTCCAGGGTTGGCTAATTTCAGGTTCTATGTTTATTTCATATTAATTATTAAAAATGGCGGCGATATTTTCGCATTGTGATGTGTCAATGCAAATAGATTTTTTTAAAAAAAAGAAGTGTAGAGAAGTTTGCCCAGGATTGGTATGTTGGTTTCCAAGTTGGTCTTTTCTTATTTTTTTATTTTATAATGTTTTCGCGCACTTCTACCCGGGACTTTCCAAGATTTGGCGATTAGTCTACCGTAGATCACGATAGGGAAAGCTTCTTAAAATGTGGTTGTCACTTAAAATAATAATTATAAAAGCAGCTGAAATTACTTGCTATCGATTATTTTGCATTGACAATTTTTTCTCCTGGATGAGTGAAATGGAAAAGTACCAAATTATCTGCTCATTCGAAAACTTAATAGAGGGTAATAATAATTTTTTCAATTTATATATTGAATTTTTTTTTTACAATAATACGGTTAATGTGAATTTTTTTCTCTATAAATTGAAATAATCTTTTGCAGCTTTGAAGCCTTTGTCTTCAAATTACATGAATGTCTCTTTTTTTTTCTCTTTTTTTTTGAGATTCTGAATTTCACTTTATTTTTCTTTGTTTTTAGACACTCAAAGATTTTCTGCAGCTATGGAATCTTTATATTCTAAATGAGATAATAAAGAAAGATGATCAGTTTTTCTCAATGCATTATTTGATGAAAACAGAGGTGATGATTTATCAATTTATTTAAACGTTGCTAAGCAACAACAAAGAGTTCTTTATTTATATCACATGTCTCTCTGACCAGTTTCACAACAATTAAAGAGGAGAGCATTTTTAAGAATATTTTTACTTTCATTAATGTTTCATTAAACTCTATAATTAAAAGTTGATAAGTCCTTGCCTAACAATTTGTTCTGCACTCTTGAATGCTAAATCAAGTGGTCTGAATTCAGTTACTCGTTACTAAGAATTAAATATGAATTGACTAAGTATGGTATGGTTAAGAATTAAAAATAAAACTGATAGTTTTAAATAATTAAAATTTGTTTTTGAGTATGCTCCTTTCATTAATTTTGAAGACAATAATTAATTGCATATTAAATAAACTTTAATAGAACTTGAATTTTCTCAAAAGGCTGAAACATGAGTCAATGCCATGAATTTCAAAATTATTCATATTCTAGATCCATGTGAAATTTTATTTATATTCTGTTATTGTTAATGGTTGTTGACAGATCCGTGGTGGCATAGGGGATAGAGCTCTCGCCTCCCAATGAAGTAAAAAGGGTTTAACTCCCAGCGATGGCTAGTTGATTTAAATTCCGCACCCAGATCGCACGGACAATAAAGTTGGCGTTAAATATCCTCAGTGGTAGACGGATCATAGGTTTAGAGTCCCCTTGCCGTCAGACTAACTGTGGGAGGTTTCCATGGTTTTCCTCACAATGCAACGCAAATGCGGGTAAGTCCCATCTAAAAGTAAGTCCCATCCACTAAGGCAAATTTCTCGTAATATTTAATCCTGGAGTTTACTTCTTTTCTAGATTCGGTTCAAGAAACAAGGGTTCACAGTGGAATATTTGTAGTCGTATAACCTAAATTGGGTCGGTTATAAAATAAAATAAAACAGCTGTTGACTATTCTAACTAAATTAAATATGGGAAAATCAGGTGTCCGAAGAACATCATCTGAGAGGATAAGCAATAAACTAACAGTTACTTTTCAACTATATACGGATAAAATGAAATTCCATCATTAAATATATTTATTTTCTGATTTAATAACGCCATCCAGGCATAAGAGGTTAAAACCAAATATGTATGACATAATTAAACACAACACACCATTCGAATCAAAGAAAATGCAATATTTACCGATTCGTGATCAAGTAAGTTCAAGTCAAAAGATCAAGTAAGAAATCGGCCGTTAAGAACTTGACCGCTACTTAATCTTGATCATAATATTTATAGTCCAGTTCCAATCCATTTATCAAGTCCAGTTCCAGTCCATTTATCAAGTCCAGTTAAACATTGAAACATAATTTGCCACTACACACTCTTTGATCAAAGAAAGCCAGATGTTTGACCATTCATATTTTCCTCTAGTTTTTTCAGAGTTGCAATGGTATCATCTATCAACAAATCCAATATGGAATCGGCTATTTGTGATTTAACCATTACTTCCTCTTGATCATAATTGATCCAATCTGGCTCTTCCTGTTTGATCTCATCTATTAAAATATAATCCACAAGATCTCTCTCTATGCAGCCTAGTTTCATAATGGACCATGGAGGTCTCTTATTTTCCCATGCATTTGTTTCATGTTTTGGTATGAGCCCTAAAGCTTTTTCCACTTCTTTCTGAAGCACCGGCAATATTTTATTTTTATCGCATGGGAGAGTTGGCTGTGGAGTTAACCTTTTTGGCTTCAGCCATGGTTGAGGCACTTCTTGTGTCTCTCTAAAGAGATATTAAATAATTATCAATAAATAATTTTAACTACATGACACAGTTCAAATCTATAAAAAAAATAAAACATTTTTAATATGTTACTATGAATGTAAGGGTGTATTGTTTCCAAGTGTGAAAATTTTTCATAATGTTTCAGTATGTCTGCTTTCTACCAAATTTATCTTACAGGATAAGCTTTGAAAACTTGTATGAATCAAGTATAACTATGTTTTTTCTTCTTTTGTACTTTAATCGTTAATCTGTATTGTTTTTTCATTTTACAACAACAAATTTGGACCAGTGTGATCAAAAAGTTAAATATCTCAAACTTAAATAATGCAGTAGAACACAAAAATTTTTTTTTAATACTAGAGACCTAATTTTTGTGTTTTCGTTATCCATTTGTCCTCAAAGTTTTTGTTGAGTAAAAAATGACGATTTATGCAATAATTAATTAAAGTTCCTTTTCAAAAAAAATTTCTTTTTTTTTTTTTTTAACTTTTTCTGGCTCTGTACATTTTGTCTTCCTAACTTTACATCTTTAAATATTAAAAATAAGAAAGGCTGCAGAGCATAAGAAAAGCTATGAATAGTGGTTGTTTAATAAATATTTTATTATTAATTCTAACTGTGCTCTTAAGGTGCAAAGATCAGCTCTTTTGATGTAAAGATCTTCAGCAGCCATGTCCTTAAAGTTAGTCGCAAGATTGGGGCAATTTTGCCGTCAACCATTTTCTTTTCAACTGAAATATTTTCACATCCAATTGTTCCTTAGTAGTTCTTCAAGACAAGTAATATACAAGTTTACAGTATTTCTACTGGGTAAGATCTCAATTCAGAGAAACATTTTATTTCCCAGATGAAATTTGTAGCATTTTGCACTAAAATCATTTTCCGATAAGATATGAAAGTAAAAGTAATATTTTATTGATCCAAACCTTTCCTTTCTAAGTTAAGAAATGTTATAGAAATTTTTTACTCACTGATATAAATCCACCAAAAGTTCTTTGGAGACATCAAAAATCAAGTCCAAATAAGCAATTTGGCAAGGGTTTGTAAGCCCCAACTTGTCTATCACATCATCAAATTTAGGATCATTGATGTCCACTAACATGATTCCATGCTTTTTACCAGCAATAAACACATCAGTTAGATGTTCCATTATGAAGCCAATATTTTCAGTGACCTGCTCGGATTGCTCTTTTTGAGTCACAGTTAAAATTCTCTGTGGCACATCAAGCATATCAAGCAATTCTGCATCTGTCAATACATCTATGGAATGAACAGATGTTTGCTCAGTTTTATCTGTCAACATCGATTTTAAAGTGACATGAAGCATATCAAGTAGCTCCTCATCCGTCAACACTTCTCCCAAGCTGACAAAATTATCCACCATTGACGGTTCTTTTTCATCGACCCACATTGGTCTCACATTGACACCAAGTATGTCAAGAAGTTCTTCATCAGGAAGAACTTCTAAGTCATCATCGCTTTCAGTAACATCAGTTTTAGTTCCTTCATTCGAACTCAACTCAACGCTGATGTCTTTTTTGAAATAAAAAGAAATGAAAGAAAAACCTTTAATGAGAGCAAAACATAGAAGTCATACTAATAATCATTATACCTTAAAATATGTCTTTCTTGAAACGTTGAAATTTTTACGTGTCAGTCATTTGAATTTAAAATATTAATCTTAAGTTAATTTATAACATTAATTTCATTCGTAATTTTAATTTTATTTCAAGAGTAATTTACAAACAAATATATATTTCCACTGAGAGATTTAAATAATATGTCACTGCAATTATTCGCTTTTGTTTTTTTTAAATTGACTTTGTGAAATTAAATGTCCAATATCAATAGAAAATGATTTTGGGTATTGTATTCTTTTCCTTCCTATCAGGGGGAATAATTGATGTATAGCATCATGCTCTTTAAACCAATCAATTTGGTCAATCTCATTATATATATATATATATATATATATATATATATATATATATATATATATATATATATATATATATATATATATATATATATATATATATATATATATATATATATATATATATATATATATATATATATATATATATATATATATATATTATCTTTCTGTAAGAATGAAACTGAAGCATTCATCTACAGTTACTATCAGAAATGTGCGCAAAAAATACAATTAATGATTTGGGTTTATTAGGCAGTGGTTTCTGAGCTTTTTTACTTGATATTTGGCCTTGGAAAATAAATTATAAATCATGATTTTACTCTTGAAAGCTAATCTCGGTAATCATGATATGCCGACATGATGTTCACCTCACCGCATTGTTCATAAACCACCCGGGGCTAACCACGATGAAGTTTTTTAGCAGCAAGACGATGTCTATTTTTATTTAAAGCCATAGATAATGATGCAGATATAGTTTTTTTGCTACAGTGTAGTCTTGTCCTCATTATTCACATGACTTGTGAATAGTAGAATTTCATTTGTAATGTCGCTTTAATCACTTTCTATCTGGCTAAAGGTTAATTCGGAGTACAGAATTTCAAAGAACAGTTGGCGAGATTTTCTATGACTTTCTCGCGAATTTTTTGGTCATATCTTTGCTTTGTCAGACAAGGGAAAGTATATATATATATATATATATATATATATATATATATATATATATATATATATATATATATATATATATATATATATATATATATATATATATATATATATATATATATATATATATATATATATATATATATATATATATATATATGTCATTGTATTGGTCCTCGTTAAACTGTGCTACCGTAAAGTGCTCGACTTCGCGCTCAGGTCGTCGGGCTACCGAAGCGGGGGTGCCATCCCCTCCGCAGAGGATCAAAATTGTGATGGCATGTCTTCGGATCATCCTCCGGGATGTTTCCCAGACCGTCGCCAATAGCCCATTGTGCAGCTCTAGTGCGACGTAAATTAACAACAACAACATGTCATTATATCATTGAAACATTATATCAATCATATATATGAATGATTGATATCATTCCATGCTTCCAATATCAAAAATAAATTATGATATGTCATTATATCATTGAAACATTATATCAATCATATATATGAATGATTGATATCATTCCATGCTTCCAATATCAAAAATAAATTATGATATGTCATTATATCATTGAAACATTATATCAATCATATATATGAATGATTGATATCATTCCATGCTTCCAATATCAAAAATAAATTATGATACGATTTATGCAGCCAATTATTGTGTAAGTTGTTTACGTACTGAAATTTTACTAAGGATTTTTAAATTACTAACAGACATATAAAGAAAAATAGCAAATTACCATCTTTGTATGAAAAATCATCACTCGAATCAATTGATTCCTCCCAACTCAAAGTTTCAGCAATTTTATTTGACTGAAAGATAAATGAAATAAAGTTGACATTTTGCAATAGATTCGTAGAAGCTTATATGAGAAAAAACAATAAGAATTCTCATAAATGCAATCGGAAATATCCAAATCAAAAAGAATAATTTTTTATCTGGATTACATTAGCATGAAAATGATCAAAAAAATTTTGCTAAAGAAAAATAATTTTAAATTTGTTTGTATTTGAAATTTAGTAGAGTAAAAAATTGCAATTTGTTACCTTTTTATTATTTTTGTGGTCTATTTTTATTTTTTTTAATGTTTTTGCAGATAGCAGGGAAAAACTACTTAAATGTGAGAAGACATTCATTTCAAATATTTTATCTTTCAATTACACCAATTGTACGAAAAGATATCCATGCATATTAAAAGCATTGAGATGCAATTTGCATTAAGTATTATTATAAATATGTAAAGAGAATTAATACATAAGGGGTAAAAGTATTTTTCAAAAATTTCTGAAGTAAAAAATTGTCCTAAAGAATTATTACTTTCAAAATTTCAAATACCCTAAAAGATATTATATCTCATAAAAATCAATTACTTTGATATACTTTATTGAAATAAATATAAGTACAAGTATAAAAAAAATCGTTATATTATAAAAACAGGCTTAACATATCGAGAGTCATAAAATGATTATAAAAAAGACTAGAGCCATCCGACTCAACTTTATCAATGCCAGTGTCAAACCACTCTCTGTTTAAATAACAAAATTTTGATCAAAGTTAACCACAGATATTTGGCAGTATATCACTTTTAATTTATGGCGAATCTAATAACTGACTGAGACGCTAGATTAGATAGAACGCTAATAACGTTAGTATTTTGTATGAGGAATGCTACCATTTACCTGAATCTCCAAATCACCATTCTCACCATCATCAACATCACCATCGCCGCCGCAGCAGCACAAATTAGCGAAAAATCGCTTTATTCGTTGAAAGTATTCCATAATAGAATCAAAATCGCTTTTAAATCACTCTTGAACAAAATTCAAGTTATCACACCAAATACAAGCTTTGGAATGACAAAAATATATTTCAACACTGCGATTGTTAACGTTTTAAACAATGATTTTGCTTTGTCGTATTGTTATAACAATTAAAACTAATCTTTCTGCACTTAATGACATTGTTAAGAAGTTTTATAAAAAAAAGCTATTGTTAATATTATGCCATTGTTTCAGTATGATTAAATAGGGATGCACAGCCTTCTAGATTGAAGAAGCAGTTATCTCAGTTTGAACATTAAAAGGTCACAACGCAAATCATTTTTCTCAATTTACTCGGTAATAAATGAGACAATAATACACTTTTAAATTTTAAAATTCATTAAAAAAACTTATCGTCTAACATGGGTTCATAAATCGGCATTTTAAACCCCAAAATTGCACGAAAACTAAAACGTCGACTTATACACCGATAATAAAGTAGGACACTCGTTTATCTCAAATATGGATACGTTACAAGCAATGAGATAGATATGAATAACTTTGCATCATTTTCTACAACTTAGACTTTTTAAAGAGTATTTTTAATATGTTGAATGCAATAATCTTTAATTTTTCTTCTACCATATTTGTTTACATGTGACGGTCTTTTATAAAAAGAAACATTAATTAAGCTTAAAAAAAACTACCAAGAAAAGTAAAGGTAATTTATTCATGAGTATTTCAAAATATGCAACACAATGATACATTTTAAAACATAAAAGAAAGTAAACCAAAAGCTTAAATATTCCAGAATATCATACATGTTGGATTCAATAACCTTAAAAGTGTCGTCATACGAATCCACGTCTGCAATGGATTCTACTTTATTCTTTATCTGCAGAATCCCACAAAAAATTTGACTTCACCAAGGAATTTGATATTTCAAACTTCTTAAACGCATCAGTATACAATACAGTAACATTCGATTTTATTTTTTTCCCAAGGTCTAGTATCCTCTCTGTTCCAGGGTAAAATGGAGGTCGGTCGTTTTTAGGGGTTACCTTCATTAACTTCGAAATGTTATCAAAAGAACAGGATTTTTCATTTTTGTCAGTGCAATTTTCTTGGTGTGGAAAGACCACTTGAGTTGGCGTCATGAAAATTGAATCGATCATTAAAATTCATCTTTAACAAAAATGATCTGTGCTGATATAATTATGTGTGAAATCAAATTTACCAATTATGAAAGATGAGCCGCTATAGCTATGGGGTCAAAGCGTTCGCCTTTCAATGATGTGAACCGGGTTTGAGTTCCAGCGATGCCTCGTCGATGTAAATTCCGCATCCGGCTTGCACCTACCATAGTGCAAACGTGAAATATCCTCAGGGGTAGACGGGTAATGGATTAGAGGCCCTTGCCGTTAGACTAATTGTGGCAGGTTCTCGTGATTTTTCTCTTCATGTAACGCAAATGCGTGTTAGTTCAATCAAAACGTACTCTACGAAGGCAAATTTCTCTCAATACTTGAGTATCTCTCAATACTTGAGTCAACTATTTATTATAGCCCAATATGTAACCCATCAAAGTTTATCGCAGATTAAAATCCTGACCATTTTCAAACTTTTTTTAAGTTCCAATGACAGACATGGAAGACAAATTTGTAGCAGAGAACATTATAAAGAAAGAACAAAAAACGGAAACAGGAGCTACAAAATGAAAGAGTCTATAGGTCTGTAATAATGCATCTCGCCAACCAAAAACGATCCCACAAGGGCCCAGGAGGAAGTGCAGGGCAACGTCTCAGATGGTTAACTTCCATTTCTTCTTGCAGGTTACATAATGGACAAAAGGGGCTTGAAAAGATTTTGATTCTGTACAGGTGTTTTGATAAACAGTTATGGCCAGTGTCAATATCTAAATCTTGTAAGCATCGCATTATCTCATATTGCTTGGCGTAAGAGAATCCGCCCGCATTCCACTGCAGCACACGCAGAGAGGAAGCAGGACGAGGGAGACACATTATGCCAAAGTTGTAGATCACTTAGAGTTACCCATAGGCTGCACCACGAAGAGGTGGATCTACATTGCAGCCCATTTTTTTCAATCTAGATGGCGTAAATTTTTAAAAGTAAAAGTAGCCGAAAAAAGAGGGGGAAAAAACTAAAATAAGAGTAAATTTATTTTCTCAAACCAGAAAGGAAAAGCGTAAGACGAATGAAGCTATAAGTTTCGCCTTCAATTTCATGTTTTCTGTCTGGCAAAACTATAGTCGCTTTCTCTTTTTTGTATCATATTTGGTCAAATAAAAGAGAATAGAATAATTACAGAATAGAATGTGAATATAATAGATATTTTTATAGGATTTGTTTCTAATTGAACAGTACCAACGCCATCTTAAATTCTCTTAGTAAATAATTTAAATGTTATATTTTTCAAAAAACATTTAACTAGAAATTTTATTTGAGTTGAGATTTTATTAGACTATTCTTGATCATATAAAAACGACGTCTTTTTATAGATTAAAAAGTTGTGTTCTTCAATTAATTTGAATTTTTCTGAGACCCCTGGAAGCGCTATTTATGCAACATGTTAATCTACAACACGCCAGTAAATTTCTTCCTATTCTGAAAAATAAATATTAATTTTCCAAAAATAATTGTTTGTCAAATTTAATGAGAGATTTATTTGAAATCGACGAATCATTTATAACCGCAAGTTTAGTCTAATTTATAATATAAGTAATAAAGCACATCTTTAATACATCTTATTGAAGGAAAAATGAATTAAAAAGTTCTACTAATTCATTTTTGAGAATAGTAAAAAAAAAATTACTCGTTGGTTAAGGCACTGAACTGTTGTTATAAAGAACTGGTGTTCGATCCCCAATATTGTCTTGAAGCTCACCCATATTCTAATCAATAAATAAATGTTTGTCTGCGAAGTGAAGAGGGCTTGTGAACTGTGCTGACTATATAGTTACAATCAAATTGTTAGTCACGAAATTTTGATGCCGTAAACTCCACGAATCCCTATGGCCCACAAATAGCTGTTGCGGAAATCATTTACTTTATATGCATATTTGAATAAAAGAAATAAGCTACGTACCAAAAATGCAAAGTAAATAGATCAAAGGTACTTACTAAAAATGTACTAAAAGAACCACTAAGAGACTGAAAGAACCATAAAGAATCGTGATGTTATTATTGATGACAATGATGCTAAATAAATGCTAGTATTAGTTGAAATAAAAAAATTACTTAGTACCAAAAGGCAAAATTGCAGGAAGATTTGTTCGTTCGCCATTAATTTTGTGAAAAGATAATTTAGGAAACCATAAAATATCGCCATATTATTATTGACCTCATGCCTAATATTGTTAATGTGTATTAATTGAAATTTTAAAAAAAAAAATCTTAGCCATGTACTAAAAAGCAAATTTAATGGGGAAAGGATAATTGAGAAATTCGTTAACGGGAATCGTATAGAGAATCGTAATCCGCAGATACCGCTTTATTTATTTCAGTAATGTGTACAACTGGTATTATGGTAATTAGTTCAGCTTTATTAAAACTTCTACAAACAGTTTTTCATAGTTTTAGATAATAGTTTTTCCACTGGTAGCAAAAAAAGTGTATTAATATTTCAATGCATTTGAATTAAAAGATTTTTTTCCCACCACTAATGCGAAATATTTTAAACATAAAGATCAGACAGTTAAATGATCATGTTCTTAAGACTTATGTTATTTGTTTTTGAAATTTTGGCTCCAGTTATTTTCTATTGATTAATGCATTTCGTAGAGTGTTTAAATGAGGTAACCCTTCTATAATCGGTATGAAGTAAACCAATATAGGTATAAAGCATTATATTGAAAAATGCACCAATACTAAGCTGTTTTAATTCCAATAAGGTGGAAATACGTGTCTTACGACCCCTTGAATGGGATATGTACCGGAGCAAATAGGTAAATAGGGGAAACTTGTGACAATTACAATCATGAGCCACGAGCAATAAAATCATACCAAGTAATGTTTTGTACCGTTAATCTCTATTCTGGACGGATGAACTGCAGAGACTGCTTTCAATTTTAAAAGTATGTCATTTTAAATGGAAAATGTCGAGAGTGTGTATATATATATATGTTACGGTGAAAATCTCAACCAGCGAACATTATTATACATCAGTAAGCCATTATACACCGAGTTTACTTCATCCAACAGAGCATCTAACTTTCGCTTATTTAAGGATTGGAGGAAATGAGATTGAGTATTTTTGTGACTACCGCCATTTCATCATCAAGAGATGTTAAACCACTCTTAGCACACAAGGCTTGTTGGTGAATGAGGCAGTGGAATTCAAGAATCGAGTGCCCTACGTATATTTGAAATAAACTTATGAAACCTTTTTTTTTTGTCCACCATACTTGGAGCACCATCAGTTGTTACCGAAAAAAAATTTTTCAAGTCAATCTCTTTCTCAATAAGCTAATTTTTAACAGCCGTACAAATATCTGTGCCCTTTGTAGTTGTTAGCAACGATGTTGTTGCAATTAATTCTTCCTGAATGACGTTTCCTACACAATATCGAGCAAAAACAGCTAAGCGTGCAGATTCAGTGATGCCAGTGCTTTCGTCAAGACATAGCGATATGAAAAGAGCGGAGTTAATGTCAATTTTTTTTGATCTGTTACATTTCCGGCCAATTTTAATATTCTTTCTTTTATTATATTTCTAGATAGAGAGGTATCTTTGATGCGTTGAATTATCTTATCTTTGTTATCGAAATCATCAAAAAGTGAGGGCGCGCATGATAACCAGGTATCCTTCTAAAACCTCTCCCTCTTGAAAAGATTTACTATGCCGAGCAATGATATTTGCAGCCGAGTAACTTGCCGTACTCGTATGACAATTTTTGCCAACATATTTAATCATAGAAGTGGACTGTTTATTTCTGTCTTTCATTGCACTTGCAATTAATTCCTTTTGCTCTGGTTCGCTTTTGACTAAGAAGTTTGTGATTTGTTTTAAAATGCCGTTTAAAAGACGATGTTCTACATACCACTGTTCCAGAACATAAAACTCACCCTGCTTTGTCGCTTTTACTAATCATGCCATATTTCTCTGTCCACCAAGTTTGAAATTCTCTGATATGCTTACTATTTTGCACTTTTGTTTTCCTTGCTGAACTAGCCATGTTAAATAACAGTTAAAAATCGCAAATATAACACATATAAACTTTAAAATACAAAAAAAAGTTGTGTCAACGGAATTGGACTATTATACTTAGCGTAAACAAATAATGCGTCACTATACTTCATTTCACCTCAAGCTTTCACTACAGGGAAAGGTAGGAAATATAATACTACGCTTTTGAAAAGTAGTTCTTCGCTGTTTTGGAATTAATTACAATTTGAAAGTGCCTATAAATACAAATAAATGTTGCATAATAGGAAAAGTTAATCTTTGAACATGTATTACAAGTTTTATCATGTTTAAATATACTTAATTTATAAATACCTTCTCAGAAAAGTGAATGTATTGAAGAAAATGTTTTAGTTTGGCGACCAAGGGACGAAAGGATGAAAAATTAGCGCGTTGGCTATGCTTTTACTCTGGCGAGTCCAACTGTTTCGAGTCTCCTTATTGCCTTCGCTTAGGCGTCGTATTATCTCCTGTGCAGTTTTTGTTTCGCTTTCACTCGCATAGCTTAATTGTTCTTTTGTTTTGTTTTCTATTAGTTATTATATGCTAATTTTTTTGCTAGTTATTTATTGTTAGCTTGCTTTTCATGGTTATTAATTGTTTTTTGTATTAATTGTTATTTTTTTACAAATAATTGTAAATTTTTTTTTGTTTCTTGTTAATTTTAATTTCAGTTGTTAATATGCTTCATAGTGAACTTTGTGATTGGTGGCATGCACAAAATATTGTTCCGCGTGCCATTGGTTCGCTATCCCTGATCTAGGGTATATCGGGCAATCTTTTCACATTCGTTACAGTTCATTCAATAGATTTTGATAGCGATATTGACTTTTCTCGCTTCAATCCAATGAAGAATAATTGCAGTTTCTTAACACAAATTTTACATTTGTTTAATTACTATTTACAACATCCAATATATTCAGACACTGATCATGAGTAAGGCATAAGTAATAAGTGTGCCAAGAATGCCGAGTATGAAACTTCTACTGAAGTGAATAATCCCCAGGCCAGACAGCACGACACTGGGCTTTTCAAACAAGGATCGATCTATTTCTGTTTCTGATTTGAGTCCCCGCAAATATCTGGCATCCATTTTTTCTGAGATACCTTCCTTTAAAATGTCCAGCTCGATGGACACTTGAGCTGCCTGCCACGCAACCAAAACCAAAGGAACAAAATTGCTGAAAAGCATGAAAATATACTGAAATTTAAAAAATGTTTCCTTAAGTGACATATCAATGACAGTCGAAAATCCCGTACAGAAGAAACACAGCCAAAAATACAAAGAAATTACGAAAAAGATTGAAACCGAAAATATGTCTTCCATTTGCTTCAGAAACAAAAAAATGTCTTTTTGTTGTTCAATAACAGTAATTTGAACCGGTCTCTTAAAGTTCTCGGCAGAAACGTTCAATATAGTTTTTTGCAAGTTTTTTACACGGCAACAGATGGCGCCACAAAGCGTATAGTAAAGGAATGCCATTAAATGGCACACAGAAAATGCAACTCCTTCAAAAACCTTTCTTACTGCTTTAATAGTTAGTATAAAAGGATAATTCTTTACTGTGTAACCGTATATATCATACTCATTAAATTCATTGGTATCTTCCAAGAAAACTTCAGTTACGGACACCAAAATTGGTGACAAAAATACAAAATATGCTACCATGAAAAATTTAAAATTTTTCGGTGGCATCGTTTTGTTTTGGGAAAGGAGAAATTTTGTTAGCCTCTTTCGTTTCAAGTTTATCATTATTGCAAGCAAAAGATTTGTGAACAAGTACACCGCATAACAAGTACCAATCTTCACAAAATGATGAGTCATTAAATGTTCCCAAACGGAAATCATAGCATCAATATAACCAATTGCAAGGAAAACTCGAACAGTGTAAAATATAAACCTGTTCCAAGAGTTTTCTGGGTATTTTTCAAAAAAGCCTAGATATCTGTATATAGCCAAAGAAATGGATCGGCTAAAATTATTGGATTGATCCATGTGGATACGCAAGTTTTTCTGAATACTCGAGTATCTTTGCATCTCGTTCATCAGCTTAACACGTTTTATTCAGATTCAAATTCTTAGATACAATTTCTTAGATACAAGAGGGGATATAAAATTCTGTGATTCAGGTATAGATTGTAATGGTTACTTAAATGAAGATTAAATCCAAATCTAAGTTATTTAGATGTGTTTAGAAGATCTCAATCCAAAAGTTTCAACCGACAGATATATACATCGTGGTTTTATAACTGTTTAGAGGGGACTAAAGACACGAAATGTCTTAAACATTTTATAAAATATTCAATATTTTCTAAATAAACAACCCGGAAAAGAATGTTAATGTAGCAGATAGTTTTTTTAATGAATAAGTCAGTTTAGATTATTCACTGTTGTCAATAGAATTTGCTGAAAACAATTTTCTTATTTTAATTCAATCCTATTCCAAACATCGTAATTAATGTTCTGATATATTTAAACCATTTCAATACAAAAGATGCAAAAATTTCTTTTCAGAGTGTTAACCAATAATGAACCATACCAATAATAATCATAAGTAAAGCGGAGAACTTTTTCTACAAAAAAGCACGAAAAATGGTATTACCCGCATTTAAAATTTTTTAAGATGTTTATGAAATATGGTTTTTATAACAGCGATAAAAAAATCTTTTTTCACGATATCTGGAAACATTCTGAATAAATCTTTTCAGAATAAATCTAAACTATTCAGAATAAATCCTACCATTCATTTTATTAGAACTCGTTATCACATTTAAAGCATAAGCGAAATGTTATCATCTTTCAATCATAAATGTAATCATATTTCATGTAGAACTTATTTTTTATTTTTTTTTATTATGTCTTTGAAATTATACCTACTAGAAAAGCTTTGAATTTTAATATAATTCATCAACATCATTGTTCCTTTGGTTGCGTGCTTATTGTTATGTTTTTGATTACTCTTTTTCCCCGAGTTCTGGGACTAAATGAGCTGACATTAAGTTTAATTTCAAAATTGAGAAATAACTTTGATTTGTATGCTTGCACCTATATATTCTACTTGCCCATTTTTGAAAAACAATGACATTTAATAGTCATAAGACTATTCTAATAATCTATAAAGATTCATTTTTATAGAAGAGTTGTAAGATTAAACCCTACCAAATTATTCAAATTGTACTTTTTCAAAATACATTTAATAAGAAATTTTGAACATATCGTGTTTTTTTTAATTTGATTTTAAAAATATAATAACGCTATATTATGATTGGTTTTAAAAACGGTCAACTTTTTCTTCTTTTCATGATTAAATTTTATCTTATGCTAGTTACATGACGTGAACGTTATTATTGGAGGAAAATTCAAGGAGTTTTGAATTTTTAGGGGGATTGAAAATTCACCTCAAAATGACAAATTGGAGCGGCACCTAAATCATCTCAAATCATGGGATCAAAATTATCTGAAACTCACGGTATTACTCCAAAACTACTTAAAAAAAATGCTTCTTTCAGTAATTTGATTTAAGTCCAGTTAGCAGCTTTAATAAATTGTTCGCTAATTTATTATAAACAGTACGCTAATTATTTTTAAAATAATTCTCTTCTGTAGAAAACAAAGAAGTTTAATATAAGTTACGAGTTCCCTGTAAGAAATAATAGTCTTTTTTATACGTGTAATGTCTGCTAGACAAGACAGTTTTTCCCTTAGTCAAAATAATCCAGACTTAAGGTCTGTGTTTCGATGTTAACAGTTAGCAATCGACTCAGGACTCGAAGCTGTCCAGAATGAATGTCTCTACACATGCTATCATCTACAGGAATTAAATGGCTGACACCCTTGCTGAAGAAGTCTTCCTCTTCTGCCGAGCTGACTCACTAGAGATACTCTCCTGAATAAAAGCACAAAATTTGGGAAACTTGGTTGTCACCTCTACAATATCAATGGTATAAGAATAGGGAACCGGGTCTATCTCTAACACTTCTTTGCGACCGGGGGCTTTCATACCGACTGTAATAGCTTCAATCCGATTCATATATATTTCTAATCTCAAAAGGAAAATGCTATGAAATCATGGATGATTTTATTGTTAACATCATTCAGAACATAGTGACTTATTTTTATATAAAATATTTGAAAGATTTTTTTGCCATACATTAAAAGACATTTTTATTGCGAAAATGTATTTTAAATGTTCTTATTTACGTAAAGCTTACTAAAAAATTTTTTAAATATTCAGAGATGCCAACTTGCTCTGGACAGCAAATATGTATTTTAAAGTGGTAGTTTATCAATTGTGATTCTTTAATTTAATAAATTCAATTTAGTCGATTTTTATCCACCACTATTTCTAAATAATTCGTAGTCTTATATATTCACCACTTCATTACAATTATTGCATGTTAAACCTTTTAAAAATTAACAAAATTATTTAAATGTTTGCAAATTTTAAATTGTAGTTATTTACCGTTTTTTTTAATTATTTTGACGTGTCCGGAGCAGTTGGCATCTCTTAACCCCTTGGGGACGGTTGATTCAGAAAAGCGTTCGTACAAAATCAGAATCAAGTTATAATTAAATAAAAAACGGTAACTTAAATGTACTCGTTGCTAATTTGACAGGCTTACTTTGCTTTTACTTTAATTATTGTTAGTTTAATCATATATATAATCAATGTTAATTCAAAGTATAACTAAATAGTTTTATTTTGAACAAAGTAATGGTGAATTAAATTAAATCAAACAATTGTAACTCCGCCCACAAATAAACTGCTTAAGAATTACTTTGATTACCAGTTTTATCTTTTTACCCTGATTGATGCTGTTTTATACTGGCACGTATTTGTGACAGTCGGCCCGAAAGGGTTAAGACTCCTTTACTATCAGAGCTGACCTATCAAGCAATATTGGAGCAAACAAGTTCGCAAGTCAACGTTATGTTAGTATTAGTTATGTTATTACAGAGATGCCAACTGTGCCGGACACGCCAAATTAATTTAAAAAACGGTAAATAACTGCAAATTAAATTTTGCAAATAGTTGACAATATATGCTTGCTTTTAAAAATGTAAAACATGTAATTAGCACCATAAAGTGGTGAATTATATAAGCCTACGCATTGTTTAGAAATAGTGGTGGATTAAAATCTACTAAATCGAACTTATTAAGCCATAAATTACAATCAATAAACTACCACTTGAAAATATTTATTCGTTGTGCTTATGTTAGCTCTTTGCTCCAACAATAAATGATAAGTCGGCCTGTCTAATTCAGGGGCTCTAGCATCTCTGAATATATATAAAATAATAAAAAAATTTTTAAACATTGATTGAAAATGTTTATAATATATATATTGTTAGGTTTTGATTACGTGAGAGTTTTTAACTTCTTAAATTCCTAATATAAATTTTTACAATTCTAAAGTGGTATTAATCTGCTAATCTCACTTTGGTTTATGTTATTTTAGTGCGTTTTGTTAATTATGAAAAATGCGTTGAATATATACTGTCTTTATTTAATTCTCTGAAAGTATTTTGAATTAATGGCGAAAAACTAATATCATAAATCTTTTCTTCATTTAGTTTATTTTACACATTTTTAATTGTTCATACACAAGTGAACAGAATATATATTTAAATGCTTATCTGTTTACTTTTTTTTGCTAGTAAAATTTTTGGTAGTAAAATAACTGTTAATAGTCAATTAAGCAGAGAATCATTCATGCATTTTGATAGAACATAACTTGACATTCAAATAAATATCAAGCTGTTTAAATTAATTCTTTTATTACTAGTCAAGATAATATTAAATGGATTTTATTAAACTATTAATAAAAAATTAAAGCGTTACTCTTGAAATCATTAAAAAATAAAATTAAAATGTTCAGCGAAATAAGGAAAAGATGGCGGCTAATTAGCGCTTAAAAGATTAGATAGCTGTATTTTTTAATTAATTATTTTTATTTAATTATTTTTAATTATATATTTTTTTTGGTGAACAAATTTTGTTTTTTATTTGCTATTAAAAAGTACTCATTATTAAAAATTAGAGCGTTTGTTTTATTAGAAAACATTTTCGAAAAATTATATTTCATAAAAAAATGCAAAGGTAACGCTAAAGAGGAAAAAGGCAAACTTTCTTAATTTGTGGAAATTGTAGTTAATTTTAACAAAATTTTTTTAATTCAATTCTACTCTTGGTTAATGAAGGGACCATAAATGGGTAATTTTTAAAAAAAACTGAAATTTTAAAAGATTAATTTTTAATGAAATGTTTAAATGCTTAAAGAATTATTTATCTTATTATTTTTAATGCATGTTTATTGTTAAATTATTTTCCAGCAATTTGGAAGACTGCAAATATAATCCTATTTCCTAAACCAAACAAAGACTTACTATCTCCGACTAGCTATCGACCTTTAAGTTTGCTCTGCACTCTTGGGAAGATACTAGAAAGAATAGTATATACTAGGCTCAAACCATACTTAAGTTGCTTACCGGACGAGCAGTACGGGTTCAGGGCAAAACTCGATACTACTAAGCAGTTGTTACGCATAGTTGATTATGTTGGCAGAGGATTACATCTAAAACAGACTCCGGCTTTGTTGATGCTTGATATTAGCAAAGCGTTTAATAGAGTATGGCACAAAAGTATTATTTACAAATTGATTGAACTTGAATTCCCAAAAGGATTGATTAAATTTATTAACAGTTATTTGGCAGAGAGAAATTTTCAAATTCGAATGAAAAACGTATGCTCCACGTTGAGGAGTATTAGACCAGGCGTATCACAAGGTAGCATACTCGGACCAATTTTACACACGATTTCCCAATCGATAGGGGCGATTGGAACAGTCTAACTGCATTTTATGCAGATGACACAGGTGTCATAGTAAAATCTAGTGACCCAAACATGACTATAGAAAAACTGCAGGATAAGATCTACGACTACGAAGAATGGTGCTTGATTGGAAATTCGAAGTAAATGCTCAAAAGTCCCAACTATTGATTATCCAAAAGAACAGGAAATCAATTAGAGAGCATAATGACCTAGTACTTTTTAACCAAGTAATACCAAGGGTAAACAAAGCAACCTACTTAGGTCTCGTCATTAACAGCAGACTGACTTGGTCGGATCATGTAAAAAATGTTAAAAATAAAGCCAATGCCGCAACTCGAAAACTGCAAGCAGTCATGTACAGTGAAAAATTGAGCTTAAAAATAAAGAGGTTACTGTACACCTCCATGATTAGACCAATCATGACCTATGCCTCGCCAGCATGGTGTAATGTTACAAAAAGTGAGCTTGGGAAACTCACAGCAACACAGAATAAGATCTTGAGATAACTAACTGGCGCAGAATGGTATCAAAGAAATGTAGACATTCACTCGGACCTAGAATTGGACAGTTTCGAACATCACTTTAACAAACAAAATCGAAACTTTTTTAAAAAGGCTCTAGACTGCAATGTAGCAAATTTCGACTCTATTTTTGAGTACGAAAATCTAGCAGAAGATGCCTCCCTGAGGCCAATTGCACACTTTTTTACAAGTGATGTAATTCTGACCTTGTGAGATAAACTCAATGGCATTATTTATGGCAATATCAAAATACTAAAAGTGGAAACCTAACTCGGACATGACTTGTAAATATTATAAATATTATATATACGCTGACAAAATCTCTTTGATTTGTTTTAAAATACTGACTATGCTTTGTAATGGGGCAAAAGATATATAGAATGAATGAACATTGTAAATAATGAAAGAATGAAATGTTTGATGTGATATAGAGAATTAATGTACAGTAGATGTACAAATATGACAAACTTCTTTCTAGAAGTAAAATTTTTTTGCATTGGCTTAAATATTCGATACATCTATACTATGTATATAATTGGCACTACAATATATATAACAAATCTTACTTGGACAAAGAATGTGATGCTTTGACAAAATCATTATGAATTTCTTATAGGGGCAATAAGAGATAGAATGAATGAACCTGTATGGTTAGTGAGAATGAAATGGATGAGAAGAAAGAGCATATTTTGTATAGGGGCGTACAATATTGGACTAACTTTTCATTAGAAGTAAAACTTTTACTAGTTATTTATCTTATCAATATTTTTATGTAGTATTTTACTGTATTTTATGTACTTGTATTCTATTGTATTTTCTATATATGTATTTACAAAATGTATCACACTATGTGATTTCACATGAGCAATTTGCTCATTACTAATTTTCTAATTTCACCAGAAGGAAACACCTCAAGGATTCCATCTCATGATGAAGGTGTAAAGGGCCGTTCCGGCATCAGGTACCCCGGCCAACCAACAAGACCAGACCAGACCATATGTTAATGAGTAAACCATTGTCATCGAAATAAAAAGCCCTCTGGGAGAGATCGCTTTTTCTCGGAAGGGCAGGAGGAAACAGAGAGAAACAATTGGGAATTTTCTTTTAAGTTTATTTAGTCAGGGGAAGGGAAATGGTTGTCTGATGACTGTAATTCTGTCCTTACTTTTGATATTTGGTATTAAAAAATAATTTCTTAGGATAACATCAAGTAGACTAGACCAGTGGTGCGCAAACTAGGGGTCGCGACCCCTGTGGGGGTCGCCAAATTTTTATGAAATGCATTATCCCTGCATGCTGCATACTATACACAGAGATGCCAACTTGCTCCGGACAGCAAATATATATTCTAAAGTGGTAGTTTATCAATTGTGATTCTTGATTTAATAAATTCAATTTACTAGATTTTTATCCACCACTATTTCTAAATAATTCGTAGGCTTATATAATTCACTACTTCACAGTAGTTACGTAATGCTATGCCTTTTAAAAAGCAAGCAAAATAGTCATACATTTGCAAAATTTACTTTGTAGTTATTTACCGTTTTTTTAAATATTTTGGCGTGTCCGGAGCAGTTGGCATCTCTGCTATACAGTGTACATATAAAGAGGGAAGCGCCGTCACTCACTGTTTAATTGCAATTTCATGCTGTCCACTCTTTCTTTGACCGTAATGCGTAATGTATTCTCTATCTGGCTATCCGTGGAAAAACAATATCCCGTTTTATGCAAGAACAGAGATGCCAACTGCTCCGGACACGCCAAAATATTTAAAAAAAACGGTAAATAACGACAAAGTAAATTTTGCAAATATATGACTATTTTGCTTGCTTTTTAAAAGGTATAGCATTACGTAACTATTGTAAAGTAGTGAATTATATAAGCCTACGAATTTTTTTGAAATAGTGGTGAATAAAAATCTAGTAAATTGAATTTATTAAACCAAGAATCACAATTGATAAACTTCCACTTTAAAATATAAATTTGCTGTCCGGAGCAAGTTGGCATCTCTGCAAGAATGACATCAGAGTGTTAATACAATTTGCATTAACGTATTTATGTGAAACTGGATTTAGCAAACTAGTTTCAATAAAAACTAAATAGCGCTCGCGTTTAGACCCTGAAGATGATATGCGAATTGCAATTAGCAACATACATCCAAACATCGATGAGATAATTAGAAACTTGCAGCCACATACATTTCATAAAAGGGAAATTACTGATTTTTGTGTTATACAAAAAGTATTGTCTTAAAATTATAAATAAAATTAATATGAGTCAAATATGATGATGTTTTTATTCGATGAAACGAAACAAATGCTCAAAATATACATCGTATTTGTGAACATTTATCTCTAGGGGTCGCCAAAAATTTTCTCTCTACAAAAGGGGTCGCAGTCGAAAAAAGTTTGCGCACCACTGGACTAGACGGTAGTATTTTTCTTATTTGGAATAGGAGCTTGAAGGAAAGTAACGCCTACTTCATTACGAGACACCGTAATTTCTAGAATGAAAGTGATTTTATTTTACTAAAACTTTTAAAATATATAGAGTAAGCAACGTAAAATTTTTCATATTGTATTTTATTCATCTCAAACATAATGCTGAAAAGGTAAGATATTTTTTATATATCTAATTAGCTTAAAAGTTTAAAACGAAAACTGTTTTGCTGACCACTTTTCCGCATAAAGAGAGGTGAGTTAAATCATAGCACTTACGAAGTTTTAAATTGATTGCAACAGTTGTAAGCCAGTATGATTGCAGCCAATTTTGTAAAGTATTTATAAATGGTTTGCTTGCCATGTCAGATGGAAATTCTTTCCAAATGTCTGTGATGAATAATTTGTCAATCTAGAGAGCATATTATAAATTTTTTATATTCTTTGTTTCATACCCACTAGATAGACATTTCTGCCATTTCAAAAAGCTATCTTACTTATTCGATTTAATGTAGTAGGGCAAAAAATATGAATGTTTCTCCGATGTAGAAAAAGAAATGATGAAATATAAAGCACAATCACTACTTTGAAATAGTTTCATAAGCAATGTCAGTGGAGCTCAGGGATAAAAATTTCCGATGCCAGTTTGCTTTATAAGTGTTAATCTCAAAAGTTTAAGGAAAAGAAAACGTATGAGAACCAATACTACCAGTAAATATAATAAATTATATTTTATGAATTTTCTGTTTCTTATCTGTTCATTTGTATTAGAGATGGGCGAAACTGCTACTTTTCAGTCACTGTTACTTCTGCTACTGGGACCCAAAAGTAACAGTGACAAATAGCAGTGACTGTTATTATTTCGATATAGATTTAATCGATATTTTATATCGATTAATCGTTTTTATTTATAAAAACTTGGTATAAATTAATCGATTAAGTGCTTTAGTTAATAATCGATATGATTAGTTTTTAGTTAATTTAATCGATATAATATTTTTATTGTAAAATTAATCGCTGTAATTAGTTTTTAGTAAAATTAATCTATATCATCAATTTTTAATGTAGTCAATTAAAAAAATTAATCTTTATACTGAGTCATTCTTATGGAAAGAGATAATTTTTAATAATGTATATCGCAGTACGCAATTTAGTAGTATGGTTTTTAATAACTAATATGGGACCTTATTTAATTCTTGTAAAATGTTAAAATAACAAAATCAAAGCTTTTATCTCAGATAAGATATTAAATTAAAACTCATAATTCTTCTCGTTACTAATATTTTCATAATGATATTACAGTGAAAATCTGATCTCAAAATTTTTGTAGTTGAGTTATTGGCATTTAAAAACGATGAATGATGAGATTAATTCAATATTTTATATTATAAAATACTGATTTCTTCATTAAATGTACAGTAAAATGAAAACTTAATGTCAAGTAAATATTTAGTAATGTTGTCAAACAAAAAATATCACCGTATTAATGAAATTCTTCATAGCTTTTCAAACTTTTATGAAGATTTTTTCTCCTTTATAAAAGAAAAGAATGCGTAGTATGAAAACAAAAATTTATTTAATTTTTTTTTTATGATTATTGTTATGAATTTAGATATTTTCATAATTTTGCGTTTATTTTATCCTTGGCTGGTAGCAATAATTTCGTACACCAGGATCTGTTATAAGAGACAACAGATGGCGCCACTAAGCATTTTTTTTTTAAATTTTGCTGTTTGGAAAGGAGAAATAAACACTATGCTTTAATTTTTCTAATAGATATAAAAAATTCAACTGCTTTATGCAATTGTTATTTATATTTATTTCAGTAAATTACAGTTTATCAATATGTTTCTAGGCATGCATAGATGTGTGATTAAGAATCTATGAGTAATAATTGAACTCTACTAGAGTATTATAGACGAATACCCTAGAAAAAAGGATAAGAAAATCAAATAAAATAGTTCAAAAGTGAATTATCACCAAAGCGTTAAAAACTCCAAAACTTAACTGAATTTATATTTTGGCTTTTTTCGTTGCCATGGCTCTAATCGCTATAAATATCGATCTTAGACTTTCTCTCTACAAAATGGGCGAGAACGGAATTTCTTTTTTTAAATCTTATTATTTAAAAAAATTACTTAAAATTTCAATAACTTTTTAACGAATATTATAGAAATAAATAAATTTAATTTAATTTACTTAAATTTACTTAGTTGTTTTCAAAGAGGTTGATTAATTTTTTAATTTGACATTTATTGATAGCAGTCTTTATTCTCTTCACGATTTGTACAGTTCTTAAATTAAACAAAAATTAAGATAAAAAGTAAATGTCATCAGTCTTTCTCACCCAGTTGTGGTAGAATTACAATAATTTAAATGGGAAAAAAAATTATGATCAAAATTTCACAGAAATTAACTAACTACGCACAATTATTGGCAGAATTTTGGAAATGATATCTATTTTTTCTTTTATAATATTCAAACAAACTTTTCATCCATTAAAGTAGACATTTTAAAAGATTTCTTAAACCTGACATTTTACCATTTATTTTTTAAAAAATCATAAAATAATTTATTAAAAAAATATTTAAATTAAAATTTTATGTATGCAACTGATATCGACTTGTATTTAGTTGCTTGAATAAATTTAATGGAAAATATTAGCCGCAAAATTTTGATAGGCATAAATCTATAAATAAAAATGTAAAAATTGACACTTGCTTTCCCGAGGCATCGAACCACAGACCTTTCATACACTAGCGCGGCACTGTACCCACTATACACTTTACGTCCGAGTATTAGATTGCTTATAAAAAATTAAATTATTATTATGCACTTTTAAATATTTATAGATATTTCTTGAAATTTTTACTTATTGTTGATTGTTACATTGTTGATATTTAGTAACTTGTACTAATTTTTCGATTTAAGGGGGAAAAAAGAAGATAGCATTTTTCCTTTTTTTTTCACGACTTAAGATATAAATAAAAATGTTTGCTATGTCTGGAAACTTGATGTAAAAAATTCTAATCTTTAAACGATATCTGTTTCTTCTTCTACTTTTTTATATGCTGCATAATTGATATTTATGACCGAAAATTCAGTTCCCTTTAAAGAAGAAAAATCAATAAAAATAATAATTTGTTTTAGATTTCAAGTATGAATATAAACTAAGCTACGGTTGAATATATACAAAAATATTATATATTCGAATTATATCTTGTTCAAATATATAATATTGTATTAAGATTACTATTAAGATTTTTCTATTATCGAACAATTTATCTAATACTAAATTATAAAAATTATCAAAATAAAAATAGAAATCATGGCTTTTTTTAATTTCTTTTTTTCTTCAAACTAAAATAGAGACTGAACTCCGTTATGATATTTGATCAAAAATAACAGCAAAATTTTTCAGAGTGGAGCAGCTTGAATTTAGAAGCGACGAAAATGCTTCCATTCGCAGGGTACGAGCTGGAGCATCGGCCGGCAATATTCACTGGTATTTCAGTATGTTTTTTGGAGCAGTGAATATACCTGTGGCATTTGGAACAGCTAGAGTAGCAGTGATAATTGTCACAGTGACAGTAGCAGTGAAATTTGTCACTGTGACAGTAGCAGTGAAATCTGTCACAGTAACAGTAGCAGTGATTTTTGTCACAGTCACAGTAGCAGTGATTTTTGTCACAGTGACAGTAACAGTGACTTGTCACAGTGACTGCTCCAGTCACTGTGACAACTTTTTGGTTGGAACAGGCTGTCACAGTGACTGCTCCAGTCACTGTGACAAGTCACTGTTACGTTACTTTCGACTCATCTCTAATTTGTATGTCGCATTAAATTACTTGATAATAAAATAAGCGCTCGGTCGTCGCTTCGCTTGTAGTATGATGATGACCGAGTATTGTAGAAAAAGATATCTATCATCAATTTCTTAAGATTGGTATTGACGTCCACCATTCATTTCCTCCCAAAATCTCTACCAGATCGGTGGAATTTGGGAAGTTCAAGATCCGCCCACTTTATATTTTGACAGACTTACTTCACAAAGGATGTTTTCCGGTTTAAAAAATAATTATCTTACTAGGCAGGGAGAAATATACCACCTTGTGAGCGATAATAGAAACATAAATTAAGTTGAATAAATACAACAACAAAATCGTTCCACCGTGCAATTATTTACTGATTATCTTTGCAATTCGTTTCCGTTACGTTTCGTAGTAAAGAAAAACTCTTTGAGATCAAGACACCGATTTTTCATTTCAAAAAAATTGTCGAAAAGTTCTTGACTAAACTGAGATAAAATAAATTTTTTCAAAATTTTTGGTTTACGATCAACGGGCAATTTTGAAATTTGACTCGAATTAAGTAAAGGGCGTAATTACATAATGTGGAGGGAATGTTAAAAATGTCAACATCTATTTAATGTTTGAGCAATATTTTTTATTTTATGCGTCATTAAACAAAATCAAAAATGTAGATTATGTTATTTAACCTGTAACAATGCTGAAAATATTTGTATACGTTTTAGAGAGTTTCATTATATTTATTTAGTGTTAATTTTTCTTTGGCAAATCGCACAAATGCTTACTGTTAAGGAACAACGCTTAATATTTCAATCACAGCACATAATATAATAATGTTAAAAATATAATGCTTTTCAATATAGGAAATATCAGGAGGGTGTTTTTGTTGTCTTTAGAAAATTCTTTTAACAATAATATTTCATGATTTTTTTAAAGCACGAACACGAAGTTTCTTACTGTGAATTTTTTTCACGTAAAGTTAAACGCAATATTTTGCAGTGTAAAAAAAAATAACAGAATGTTTGTTTACTTTTGATAAGTTAAAAGAATAAGTAGCAATTAAATTAATAAATATTTAAATTTTTTTATTACACATAAGCAAAGTTTCTTGACTCTAATTATTTTTCACATAATACTGTTCAGCATCAAACAATTTTATAGTCATATTTTAATGGTCATTTGAAAACAAAAATTGGTTTTAAGCCAAAATATTTAATAAAGAAAATATTAGGTGAAATAACTAAATTCCCCTATCGCTATTATATAAAAGAAGAAACACGCTCTAGATTTTCTTATACCGAAAAATATTACTTTTAACTTAAGAGCAAAAATTAAAGCTAGGAATTATTGCTTTTTCACTCGAAATAAAAATGACATTATGTCTCTTGTAAGTGTTTGTTAGCGTAAAAAAAATTATTACTATACTCGCTGCCTCATCAATATCGTTTTCGGAATCCGATGAAACAGACACGAAAAGATCACGTCAATGCTATTGTACTATTGCTTTTTTTCTTATAGAAATCTTCAAGCCAGAGGCCGAACTAGATAACTTGATGATAATTCAGCAAATTGCTGTAACTTTATGGTTGTGAATGGTAAGTACTCCAATTGTATAATTCTTTGTCTCACTTTATTAGAAACGTATTTATATTGGTTGATACTTGTAAGTGATTTTTCATTTTTGGATTTTCAATAAGCAATGGAAGTAACTTCAGCTTATACGTCTTGATAGCACCGAAATTTTCTAAAAAACTAAAAAATCCAAATTCGTGTAAAATATCAAAATATAACCTTTTAAAAAAGTTATTTGTAAGTTTGGCTAAATTTTTGATTAAAAAAAAATTTAATATTTTGCCCCCTCTCTAAAAAAGGGTAGTTTTAGCATCAATGTTGAAAAACTTACGTCCTCACAATTTCGGAAAGAACGGTAGACTGAAAATTTTTGTCAGTAGGTATGGCAGCTAAGTTTTCCATTTATGAAAACATACCTTTCAACATTCGAAGTTTTAGCGAAATATTTTTTTAGATGGTATTGTACTGAGGCATATATTTTTACAGCAAACAGTACTTTTATGCAACTTTCTAACGGAAACCAGAAATTTATACATTTCTAAAATTGACTATGTATACTCTGATTTAAAATATTAATTAATAAAGCAAAACGAAATTCTTTACATTCTGATTTATTTTAAAAAATATGATAAAACCTTTGTTACCGCTAGGAAAATTTGTTTACGGAAACTTTGGAAATTCTGTAGTAGTTGGAATGTTTAACAGCTACCACATAGACCACTGACCACAAAGAACCTATTCAATATAGAAAAATACATGATGGATGATGGTGCCCAGCTCTCGATTCCTTACAAGACAGGGAAAGTTTAATTCTATATTGTGCCTTATTGTTGCTGGTAATCCGATTCTTTATGAAAGTTTCTAACAGGAACAGGGTCTAAAATGAAGATCAATGGAAAAAGAGCCATTTTTGACCTCAGGAGCCCAGCTGGACCAGACAGAACAAACCAGAAAGTTTAATTCATAGCATAGTTTGCCTCTCCATGGAATTCACATTGCCAATCGTTCTGAACACCATCGGGGATTGTAGTAACTATTTCAAGTAGTGATGTGGGTTAAAAAAAATTAAGCAACATTTTTACTTTGGTCTGTGAGGTGAGTATCTAAAGCTCCCTTTTCTAAAACATACTCTTTCTTCTTGCTATTGGAGCAGACAACTCTAGACTGCCTGGCAGGAGAAGTTCTTTCGATCGACATACAATACTTTATTTATAATATCTGAGTTCGAATTTTTACTTGGTAGAATCAGAATGTTCGAACCACTATAAAAATAAATCCTTCTCTTTCTCTTTAGAAACTCGAAATAAATAATCGAAATTTGAAAAAAAGAATAATAAGCATTGTTAGCAAGACAGCTAATTTCAGGAATTGAAAAAAAAAATGCTGGGAAAAAAGCAGACCATTCTTAGCATTAAAACAATAACCACCAACGAAATAGCTAGATGCTTTCCTGTACTTTACAATACAAGCAAAATGGATAAGTTTCCCGAATGACTTGTAACCTCATTACAGAAATCTACAGACTATACAAGTCTTTCAGTTTATAAAGTTCGAGTGTTTTAATACTAGAGCGTTATGCTCATAAGCTTGGGTTGTTCCACTCACTTCATATCTCGGCCGACTTGGACGTATTATTACGAAAGAATGTACATTCCTTAGTAATAATACGACTTAAATATATTAACTATTATTATTACTATTGGCCTTACTATATAATTTGATATTACATCACTAGAGCTTTTTTTCCGATAATTAAAAAAACTCTCAAGCTTGGACAAGTTATTAACGATATTAAATTATTAACGATAATACAATGCGAGATATGAAAGTTCAATTTTCTTTTTATTTATTTTAATTGTTATATGTGAATATATTAAATTGTCATTCTTAAAATTTTCAATATCTTCACAGTAAACAACCAAGAATACAGGGTCAAGAATACCAACAGCTCCGCTTTCTGCGAATGTTTTAATAAATTGATAGCACATTCGATAGAAAAACTTAAGGAATAAAAATAATTAAGCCCATTCCGTAAAGAGTAACCAAGATATAAATAGAGCAAAAATGCGTTTCATATGATTCTTTGAATTTTTAGTATGATTTTTGTGGAAAAATACTTAAAATGAAATATACGAAATTAAAAATAACATAAGTTTCGTTACTTCAAGAAAATTTATTTTTACAAAATGGATCAAGAAAATCATTCTCTCCCTATTGATAATTTCAGACAAGATTGATAATCAATGGTTAGGACTGGGATGCCCCAAAGGGCACTCCCAGTCACCAGGAAAAAGTATGAAAGTGAATGAGTGTTCCCAACGGACAGTTAGGAGCATGGGAAGAGATTGAAGGCTGGTAATTTTTTCAAAGATAACATCACCAAAACTAAAGCAAACCCCCATAACAAAAGAAGCAGGCCGAATTTGAGATGGATAGATGGCCTAGAAAAAGACCTCTTGGTCGTAAAAAACAAAAACTGGAAAACACTAGCAGGAAAAAAGGTTAGCCTGGAATATACTTCGAGAGAAGGCCAAGGCCCACCCTGGGATGTCGAGCCACTGATGATGATGAGGAGGAGGGGGATGAATTAATGAGTCTACATTAGAACGACAGGGATAAAATATTTTATATTCTCTTTTTTTTATATTGTGATAAGAAATAAAATAATTGCTTTAATTTAACTAAAATTCGATTAAAAATTATTTAAAAAATGTAAGTTTAAGCAATTAACGGAATTTTAAAAGTTAGTAAATATGAGATGCCAATTGTGGCATCCACAGCATCAGTAGATTGGTAAATGTATTTAAACAATCCCAATAATTTTTTCAATGTTTACAATATTTTCCTTAGTGGATAAATGGATAGAGACTTTCTTATTACAATAACTATATATTTTTAAACCATTTGCGTACAAAAGTTGTTATTCTTTTTATATGTATGAACTACTACAGTAATAAGTCTGAAAATTACACATATTGTATTTTTAAAATTAAATTGCCGACTATTTGTAACGCCTACTTTGCTTGCGTCAAGTGCTTTAATTATGCCTGATATAAGGTTTAGGAACTTAAAAATTTATATTTCGTTAAAATTACAAAAAAATGATTAGCTTACACACCGTTTGTTACAAATTAACATTGGGAGAAAAAATCCCCTGACCCGAATTAGATAAGATCATGTATTTGCATAAATGCAATAAATTTTCTCTAGAGTGTAATTATTTTTGTAAGCATTGCAAGTATAAGAAAACAATACTACCAGTTAATAAAACAAAAAAATTTTATCAGATTTTCTATTTTTCAATACCTATTAGTTCATTTTAATTGAAAAGATTGTAAACGCTCCAGCGTCCTACTTAGTTATGATGCTTGAGTTGCGTGTTAAAGAAAGGCTCAGTTTCACGAGAATGTTGTCATTAGATCTAACTTAATAACCACTCTAGGAAACTCGTAGCTTCCGCTCAGATAATATATCGGCGTATTATTACCTAAGAATTTCCTTGGTAATATTTCGGCTAAATTATAAAAACTATATATAATTTGAAACTACTTCACAACACCTGTTTTCCTAGAGAAAGTTTTTCAACTAAGGAGAGGTACTCGACTTTAATAACGATAATACAATGTAAAAGGTCAAATGTTTTTATTATATTTTAATTGCTATATTTAAACATGTTATATTGTTACTCATAAAATATCCAATATTTTCCAACCAGGAACACAGAGATGCAAACTGCTTCTCTTTTAACCCTTTGACGGTTAGGGAAATGAGCTGTTTTCGTTTCATTAATTCGCGCAGTATTACGAGCTCTTGTTTTCCTTCGCCGTTCTTTGGAAAATGACACCCTTCTCAGGGGATGCCAAATGCTCGGCTTTCTGGAATTGCTATAATAAAGTGGTAGCAAATTACGCAGTAAAATTCGTTGGAGAAGGACAGTTACGACTACTTTTTAATAGAGTAACCTGCAGACTGTTGCTTTAACGTTGCATTTTAATAGTATTACTTATAATTTTTGTTTACTTATAATTTTTGATATTTAGTGGTAAAAAAATTACTTAAAAGGAAAAATGCTAAACTGAAAGCAACTTGAATTTCGCTACCATTTGAAAATACTATTTTACAAAGCAGAGCAAGTTGGCATCGCCTAAATAAATACAACTTATGTAAAACTCTATGAAGCATTTAAATACAGTAATTACTTAAATACTCTGAACAAAGTCTTCTTCAGACTCGAAACTTTATAAGCTTTCTGTATCATAATTATCTAGCTTTCGCTTTTCAGCCATTTTACTTAACTAACACCCTAAAAAACGCGCCAAAAGACGTCTAAAAGGAGCAAGGTAAAAAAAATAAATTCTCCCTTCATTATGAAAAGAAATTCTTGGAACTCGTACTGCCATCTGTAGTAGTAAAACTAACTACGTTTCGCGAGTAGGATTCGTTTTTAACATAGTCAATGCAGAATAATAATGGCGAACGAGCTCAGTTCGTCAGCGCGCATTGGGGAGAAATTTCACTACGCGAGGAGTGCTCGTTACTAACCATTACGGTCGAAATCTTGCTCCCGAGCTGAACTCGTTTGCGCGCATTATGAAGCGCGATTCGATTGCGAGGCGAACTCGTTCATAATCGTCAAAGGGTTAATGGAACAATTAAATGGAAAATATGTAAGAATAATTACGCCCATCCTTTAAAAGAGTAATCGCGAAATAAATGTAGTAAAGTTGCATTTTATATGGTGCTTTACGTCTTTGATGTGATTTTTGAGGAAAAAATATTAAGCACAGCAGAGTTACTCCGTGGATTCAAGCATTAATTAGAGGGGTTCTAGTACCCAATTGGAGGTACTGGGATCAAGTTTTAAGCACAGCAGAGTTACTCCATGGATTCAAGCATTAATTAGAGGATTGGAGGTACTGGGATCAAGTTTTAAGCACAGCAGAGTTACTCCGTGGATTCAAGCATTAATTAGAGGGGTTCTAGTACCCAATTGGAGGTACTGGGATCAAGTTTTAAGCACAGCAGAGTTACTCCGTGGATTCAAGCATTAATTAGAGGATTGATTTGCAAGATTTTGAAGATCATTTTTGGCCGTATTCCAGGGACAAAGAGTAATATTAAGAAGAAGGAATAGGGTTCTTTTTTGTCTTCTGATTTAGATCATAAATTTTAATGATAATTAATCTTTTTGATGACTTAAATTACATTCCTTATATCTCTATGATTGAACCTTCTCCCGAATTAAAAGAAACCGGTACTTTTCCTCCTATATATTAAGATGAAATTATTTGCACGACCAAAAGAACCTGCAAAACTTCGATTATTTAACACGTTCACGCCGGGGTGACTCACCGGTGGGTCACGCTAGATTTTCTCATCTTGCCAGCGCACCGGAGTAAAAACTGGTAACAATAAATTTCATTTTTTAGTTTTTTTCCGGGAATGATAAAAATCCATAACTACCAATCGTTTTTAACGGATGCAATTTTTATATTGAATTGCTTCTTCACCGTGAGAAATTTCCTTACAGTGAATTGCTATTGTTGATAATAGATTAACTCCTCCCTAATATTATCTAATATTGAAATAGTATACATACCCTCCAACTGCTACGGAATTTCCGTAGTTTCAAAATTCTTCTTTACAGACGGTAGCAAAATTAATGTCCTAATATTTAAAAAAAAATAATTTTAGCGTAACTTGTCCACTATTACTTATAAAAGTTCGGGCCATATGACTAGATTCTTAAGTTCTGATAAAAGTTTTATGAGAGATCCATTTGCTTTAAAAATTTCTACTTTGGTTCGCTACCAGTAGATAGAATTATTTTCAAAATCCTCATAAGTTGGAGGGTATGAGTATATATCAGTATTTTCACTTTTCCCGGCGTGAACGTGTTAATTATATTCATACATGGAAACGTTGTTTATAAAAAGTAACGTGTAAAAATACAAGTAGTTTGAGCAAAAGTAAGTAAAAAATTTTCATTTGGAAAATTAGTGAGTAAGAAGTAATTGATTAGAAAAATAAATAAATAAATGAAATAAAAAATTTAAATTAATAAATAACGATTAAGTGCATTTTCAGAAAATCAAAAATTCTAAATAAGTTTAAATTTCAATAAAAAAAAACGTAGGAATAAAATATATTATAATTTAAAATGTTTCGAACTTCTCAAATTGAATATGAATTTGTTATATCTCTACTCGCAAAATTAATTGATTTTTGCATACAATGAAAAAAAATTGTAGCTAATTTTAATAAATATTTATTGTTTTTGGTTATTTTATTTATAAATAATATTTATTGTTTTTCGTTATTTTATTATAATAACATTATTTTAAAGAGTACAATTTTAAACGGCCGAATACAAAATTCGAGAAAAATCTGTCGATTAATTTTCTAGAAATCGAAATTTAAAAATAAGAGTTTTTCAAAACTAGTTTGATTATCTTTGGAAGCTTAAAATTTTTCTAGTGATCAAGTTCTGCCTTCTCCAACTTTCATCTGAGAATTGAACGGATTTTAATGTATTTAATCTCGGCTCTCCCAATAATGAACCGTCATACTCTGATAAAGCTCTCCTTATAGGTTTATCTATATTATATAAAACGCTAATACGTACGTATGTATGTATGTATCAATAAAACCGATGATATTTCTTTTCTCGCGCTGGCAACAGTTTTCATTTTTAAATGATTGGATTCGGCGCGCAAGAGCACGTAGTGAGCAACCAGATAACAATAACCAGAGTGAGCATTATCAGGTTGTTCAATTCAGATTCATGCACTAAAAACATGACAATATTTAATTTAAACTCAATTAGGAATTAATTAATTAATTGAAGTGAGAATGCTTTAAAAGGCCGCTGTTGAATTGATATTTTTCTACTGGGAGCTACCTAAACGTCTAAAAAACGTTTAAGTGTTTGTATTGAATGCATTGAATCTTTTTATATTTCGCGTTTATTTATGCATTGAATTTTAAAATGCAGAATATTAGTGAAGCAATATTTGATAATTTATTTTGCTACTATGTTTCTTATTTAGCTAATGTTTTGATTTTTTCACCATGTGCAATCTAAATAGCTAATATACTTTTTTAAAAGCCAATAAGAACATAGGTAGAATTCTTCTACATAAGTACAATACTATGTCTTTGATGATAAAATACTATGTCTTTGATGATAAAATACTATGTCTTTGATGATAATATATTATGTCTTTGTGCTAGAACATTGTATTCATTGGCGAGCGAGCACAGCGAGTCATGGTTCACGGCGTGAACCTCATAGGATTGCGTAGCAATTCTCGAGGGTTGGCGAGCGTTAGCGAGCAGGGGGCGGAGCCTCCTAGTTATTATATATTTTTTTTTACTTCAATATATTTTCTAAAGAAAAAGAATGTCGTGCTATAAGATTTCGCTAATAAATTCAGTTCTTTTTTATAAAATATAATTTTAATTAATAACGAAAAAATTAATTTGGATTTGAGTTAAGTTAAATGAATTTTATGCACACAAAATTTCATCCTTAAATTTTTAATTGATTTGGAACGAAAAAGAAATAAGAGTGAAATAAATTTTAATTTTTGCACTTAAAGTTTTGCAGTTAAAATTTCGTATAGAAAATCATAAATTGAAATAAATGTCTAAAGTTTTCAAATTTTTAAGAAAGGGAGAAGTAAATTATTGTTAAGAATAGTAAAGCACAGTATAATTTACCCATGTCTGCTCAAAATGCATTGATCCGAAAGTGCACTTTTGAATCAAATAACTTTCAAAGAAATTCTTAATTTGAGTACTGTTTCAGAAAAAATGAAATATTTCTAACCAAAATTAGATTTTAATAAATATCAGAAACCCGTTTTCAAAACTTTTCCTTTTGTTTTTCCTTTTACATTTACTCTATAAGAGAATGATTCCTAGTGAGAAAAATATTATCAACACCTGCATAAATGAAATAATTTTTTAGTGTAATACAATTTTTAACATACATTGCGTTTAGACAATTTTTTTCATTTTTGTCATTTGTCGGGGAAAATCCAGCTCTTTAGTGGCTTTTAGAATATTGACATAGTTACCAAAAATTTTGAAACTGTAATCTTACTTGTCTATCAGTCGATAAAATATTTTGCAAAAATCGTAGTAGTTTGCATCCAATTTAATTTAAAATGATTTTGATTACCACTACATCTAAATAAATTAATAATTATCTAACTATCATGGCAAATATGAATACCCTCCAACTTATGAAGATTTTGAAAATAATTCTTTCTAGTGGTAGCGAACCAAAGTAGAAATTTATAAAGCAAATGGATCTCTCATAAAACTTTTATCAGAACTTAAGAATCTAGCCATATGGCCTGCACTTTTATAAGTAATAAGTGGACAAGTTACGCTAAAATTAATTTTTTTTAAATATTAAGACATTAATTTTGCTACCGTCTGAAAAGAAGATTTCTGAAACTACGGAAATTCCGTAGCAGTTGGAGGGTATGAATATGTAATAATGTAATAAATATTATCATTAGTGCCGAATAACATATACCTATGGATATCTCATGAGAGGGTCAAATGACCAAGGGTGATCCTGGACCCAGGAGTGACTATTACCTTCAATTCATTTGTTATGCGTATAGATTAAATGCAGATTCAGTCTGACCACCGCTTCTACATTTCAGTGCCATTATTCACAAACAACGTCATCATTCCAAGTGCCCGTGGGCACACCTTCAGACGAAAGTGTGAAGTGCCAGCTTGGCACACTGTATATGAATCCAATTCAAGTAATGGTGCATTTAAACTCCGAAAAATTAAAAAGATATACTTCTTGTAATTGTAATGAACTTTTTTTTTATTAAACTAATATTTAGGATAGTCTCCTGCAGAAAGATAAAAATTTGGCTAATAAACATTATTTTTTGCATTGCTTTTATTTACAAGAATTGGGTGCCTGGGCCGCGCAGCGGCCCCTAAACCATACATCATGAAATTTATATAAAAACAATGAGTAAAAACATTTTGAGTTAAACATCGTTATAGTAGCTTTTAAAAAGGAATAAAAGACTTTGTTTGAATAATTTACAGTTGTAGGTTAAAAACATTATTGTAAAAACTTGCAAAACTATTTATTCTTGACTGCATTGTGGTACTAAAGCTCAATCCTTTTAGATTTTACTTTTTTTTTATATGGTGGTTGCCAACTTCCATGCTTTTTGTAAATTTTTTTGCAAGACTTTTGACAATAAAAAAAAATTAAACTTCAAAACTTTGGACAATTAAGTCAACATTTTAAAAAATTCAGAAAGAGTCTGTTGGAACAAAGTAATATTTTATCTGAGTTTTTGAATCGCTTATATATTGGTGTAAAAAAAAAATTCAATTCCATTCGATAAAACAAAGAGTTTTACTTTGAACAAAATCTTAGTTGACTCTAGAATCCTAAAAAAGCTTAGAAACTTGGCAGCCCTGCTGTAAGGCATATCAGCACTAGCCGATACACATAAGTCTAGTGCTTTTTTTACGATTTTTTTTTCAAATTTAAGAAGTGGTTTGGTGGATGTTTTCTTGGCTTCGCATGGTCCTTTGTTTCCTGTGGAACAACGCCTGAATATCCAAGGGTACTTAAGTGTTATCGCAGATAAAGTACATCCTGTTATGTTAATAGTGCACCCGGTCTGGGATGGATACATTCAGCAAAACAATACTTCTTGTCATACAGTTCGTATTGTCGTCAGATGGCTCGAAGAACATGACGGTGCTTTTATGGCCCACACAATCACCAGATCTCTATCAATGAGTATTTGAGGAATGATAGCAATCTGGGCACAAGGCAACTGCAAAAAATGAGAAATAATAAAATCATAAGAAATGTAAACATTTTTTAAAAAAATACTTATTAATTTAACATTTCTGAAATGTTTTAATATAAAATAACTTATGAATTTAGGTACATATAGAGCAATATTCATATCGCAAAAAGGTAGTAGTAATACAAAATATATTTAGAATTTTGATTCATATTTACGTTTGACACACAGCAGAAAAAGATGGTTATAACCAAAAAATTAACGTAATCAATAAATCCTAAAAATAAACACAAACTAATATATTGAATTTTAGAAACAGAAAATCAATTAGAGTAAGTATTATCACAAAATTGAATAACAACCATATAACATTTCTTATCCGAACCAAAATTATATGGTTTTTAATACTTTTTCTCTCATAATAAGTACTACTAATTTATTAAAAAATTAAAATTAACAGAATACTTTTAAAAAAAATATTAATATATCTAATTTTGTCAAGTGTAAATTTATCTCGATATTATGTAACAAAGACCTAAGAACAATTTTATATATATTTTCAAAGTTGGCTTGAATATTAAATTTGACTTTTTTTAATACAGAATAAAACACAGCTGCGAGGATCGAACTAACATAAATTAGGCACAATATTTGTTTTTGTAGAGATAGGGACTGAGTGACAAGGGGCCCTTTATGCGTTCCTGAAATGTAAATTTCTTTTTGTCCGAAATTGAAATATTAAATATTATAATTATTGAAAAACCAGAAATGATATTGCATATTTAATGATGAATGGGCTGACAAATGGTTTTTCTGGAAAGATTTCAAAGGGAAAGCATCTTGTTCACAACATTTGCAAGTATGCCAATCAGGTGGCCAAGCGGTCAGTGTGCCTGACTGTGAAGCCAACTGTTGCAGGTTCAAATCCAGCTCAGGGTATGGATGTTACTCTCTCTGTGTGTTGTTCATTGCTGTGTGAATGTGGACCACCCTATGAACGGGTATCTGAGGCCGTGTGGCATGGGTAGTATTGCTCGCCCCCGTGCTTTAAGTTCACGGGTGCTCACTGAGTAACGTAAAATGAGCAAAACTCGAGGCATATCCAGAGGTAAAGACAGTTTGAAAAAACTTTTTCAAATGTAAATAATACATAGTATTCATTTTCAGTGATCAGACTCATAGATGATTTATGAAACAACTGTCAACTACAACAGGAGAGATATATACAATCAGCTAAATGCCTCTGATGCCCTCTATTCTCAAAGTTATTGTTCTACAAAGGGGGGGGGGAGAAATAATTCTCAGAAGGAATCTTCTCTTTTCTTTCTATTTCAAGGAATCTAGACTTATGATTACAAATTTTAAAAAAAATATTTTTAGCAGTTCCTCTTTTTCTTATTTTTCTTAATTAAAGGAATAGATTTTAAATTACTCTAATTTTGGAAAAATGTATTTCCTTTATTTGAGGGCCCCATTGAGCGTCGGGGCCGAGGGGCAACACCCCGACATAGTTACGGCCCTGATATCATGGTGATACATAAAAAAGTTAGCGTAATTATTCTTTGTTACAAGTTTTACAATTTTATCCATTGCAAATTTCTGAAAATTTCAGCAGAAAGCGGAACAATTGACACCCCTCTCTCTCAGTAAAAGCTAGTTTTATCCAATTCTATATAAATAAACTCCGAACCAGAAATCCTTTAAAATTCATTCCAGTGAATACCAAGTATCCCCTCTTTTCTAATTCGTAGGGTGTGGTGGGAAGAAGGCAATAATATATTTCAGATAGAGAAATGATATGTTGCGGTCATGTATCTTCTGTCTCAAGTGTTTTTTTATTCAATGTAGACAATTGTTAATGTATATTATAAACCTCCACCTTCTTTATAAATTTGTATAAATAAAAACTAAAAAAACTAAAAAACAGATTTAAAAAAAAACTAAAAAAAAAAAAAAAAAAAAACATTTTAAGAAACATTGTTTTTCCGAACAAAATTGGTGTTAAATTTAAAATCTACATACCCGAATTAGGTATGATCGAGTATTTGTATAGAAAAGTTGCAAAAATTTGCTCTCCAGTATAATTACTTATGTAAGTACTAGCCCTGAACCATTAAGCACAATCATCCCACTGACATAGTTACTTGATTGCTACGTTGATACCACGTTTTAGTGTAAAAAATTATTTTTGATGTTTTTTTAAATATCTAATTAAGTTTAAATAACACTTTTTAGCATAGATTTCTTTGTTTGTTTTCTCATTACCCTATTTATTTTGATTATAACAAATAGACTGTGACTACCTACCGGAAGAAAAGTATCAAGTCAACGTTCGCACTAATTTTTTTTTTTTTTTTTTAAACTAAACAAAGTTAACGCGTAAGAAAATTGCTTCAAAATATTGCCTCTTATACTTCAAGTCACCCTATTCTCCAAATAACTAAATTTTCGCAAAGGTGGCGTTTAAACATTTTTTTTTTTTGCTCCTTAAGGGGGCGGCAGCGTTAAAAAGGTTGAGAACCTATGGGCTAAAGCATTTTGCTCTCGGTTAGTTTCAAGTCTTTTTTTCCAGTTGCTCCGATGTTTCTGAAACAGGGGTGGTTCTCTTTTTGCGTGTTTGAGATGTTGATCGACTAAGAGCGATTCGTTTAGGCGGCATATTTTTGCAAATATTCTCCTTCAAACAAAAAGAAATGTAAAAATTGACAGTGGTCGCAAATTTGCTAAATCGAAAATTCACATATTTATTTTAAATAATAAAAAAAGCAATAAAAATGAAATAAATTAAATAAGAAATATAATGATGATAAAATTTAAAACAAAAATCTGTTTTTTAAATGAACGAAATAAAATGAATGTGAATTCGTAAACTTTGCAATAATAAACAATCTAATAGTTTTCAAATGACAACTGTCAGCACTGAAACCTTCAAAAACTATATTTAATTGTGGCAACCTAAAATTGCATACTAAATATAAATAATTATTAAAAGCGTGCAATTTGAATAAAATTTGCTTTTGCCTTTATTTATATTAAACAGTTTTCACAATACTAAATCTGTAATACAACCAATAATTAAGAAATCTATTCTCTTTGATTTTACTTGCTTGTGCTCACCTGACATAAAGAAACAAGCGAATTATAATTAAATATTAAAGTATATGTGATTTACCTTAATTTACTTTTCTAAATGAATAGAGTTATAAGATAGAAAATATCACTGTTGTCATCTTCAATATATATGAAAACTGAATCGCTTATAGCAAAATTTAAAAGAGTGGCTAACTTTTAATCAATCAGAAAATTCCATTTCGATTTTCGCTCATGCCGCTGGAACGGCTCTTCGCAGAATGTTCTAATGTCGACAGTGACCTTCCTCGTGCTTTGCCAAGTTTCATAGCATTTGGTCGGTTGGTTTAGGAGTCTATAAGGGACAGACAGACACACATTCATTTTTATATACATATATAGATTACATTTATAAGAAAACATAAACCAGTATGTAAAACAAATAATATATTATAAAATTTTCGATTCCTCTTGATTAATATCTATTATTTCAGTCACTTTAACTTTTTAGCGCTTAGCCATTCTACGCTGTAACAGTGCAGTTTTGATGGTTGAGTGTGAGTAAAAATTGAAAGTAATCTTGCCGTCTGACTAAATCTGTTTTTGTTCTTTAGTTAAACATCCACCCACTTTAGTTTATGGCTAACTTGAAAGAAATTTTTTTCTCATGAGCTGTTTTCTGGTAAAGCAAAGACGGGTACTAGACTTCGTCAACTATAATACGACGTGATATATAAAGCTCGTATGTTTTTTTGTCTTAAGTGTTATTTTCACACACCCATATTAGGTAAGATACGGTACTTAATGCAACGAAAAAATTGTTCCTAAGTATTACTATTCAGGGACATTCCTTACTATTCAGTTAGGGTTTGAATAGAAAAGTAGGCTTTACGTTTCGTAGCATAAGTTCAATCCAAGTGAAATCGACCAAAATAAAAACTCGTTGATATCTTCTCATAGATTTTCATGAAAATTTTTGTAGAAAAATTCTTGTTTAAAGATGGTTAAAGTAATTTTTTGTGGATTACAATTAGGGGGCCATTTTGAAATTTGACTCGAACTAAGAAAACGACTTTTGGTGGCTCGTATTTTAAAAATGTGTGTATCCTTTTTAATCATGAGATTTATGAGCCAATATTCTTTATTTCGGTGAAATTGGAAAGAAAAAAACAGAAAGCTAGGTACTTAAGCAGTAAAATTGCTGAAAATATTTTTTGTGCGTTCTTAAAGGTTTATTAAAATGATATTTTAGGGGATTTTTTTTTGACAAATTTTAAGAATGTTTAACTGGAAAGTAACAACGTTTAATGCTTAAGTTTTTTCGTTCATAAATTTAAATACAATACATAAAAAATTTTAAAAATATCAAGAAAAACATAAAAAATATCTAGAGAAAATTTTTTATTTTAAAAAATTAAAAAGTGGTTTTGCAAAAGTAATTCAAACTTTTTTTTATAGAACAGGAAAACAAAAATTTCTTGAGACCTATTTTTTTCACATAATGTTTAATATTATACTATTCAACATAAGAAAAACTGTAAAGAAAATCTTTTTTCTCTTATTTTCTTTTACAGAAATTTTCAGACCACAAGAGTTTTCTCCTTTCAGTCCTGCTCGTACACAGTCTTCTCGTACTTCAGTCTTGGTCTCGCAACACAGCCCGTAAAACAGGCGGGATGCTCTCCCTTGCAATTAATGCAAGTGGCAGGAAGGCGTCTTGGCTTGATGCATTTGTATGTGTAGTGATCACCCACACACTTCATGCAGGCTGGATCAGATGAGAAGTTCTTTCGCGTACGGCCAAATTTTTGGCATCTATAGCATTCAATGTCAAAGCGACCTCCTCTATTTGGACTTTCGTAGAGAGAATCTCTTTGATGTTGAAGAAATCCTTGTTCTCTAGGCTATCTGGCAGTATGATCAGAAAGAGGGGGTGGAGCTTGTATCCTTGACCCCGCCTCTTCTTCAGTTGCTCCACTCTGATTGGCCGTCGACCAATAGCCGTGAGTTCTTCTTCCAAAGTCTCTGTTTTGGAATCGTCTGGTAGTGACTTTAATGAGAAATTCAAGTTTTCTGCTGATCTTTTTCAGTTTCTCCGTCTGTTTATGATCTGCGGTCTCTTCTGCTGGATGGGCTGCAGGTGTGACTGCAGGTTCTGGGATGTTGTTAGCAGATGGAATGTCCATGCTCTCTAATGATTTTGAAGGAGGATTTTTCTTCTTCTTTTTTGGAGGTTCGGTGTCATTCTCTTTCTGTGATTCTTTTTCTTGAACTGATGGCTCAGGCTTTTCCTGTTGTTCAGTGGGAATACTAGCAGTGATCTCAGTTGAGGGTGCTGAAACTGGCTGCTCTGGCTTTGTTGATTCTATTGGATTAGATGTCGTTTCAGATTCCATTGGGTTTGGGGGTTGTAATTCTGCCTCGGCAGCTTGCTCTATTTCCTTCTTCTGGTCATCTGTAGTGGTGGGAGTTTGCGAGACTCTCTCAGGTGGTGGCTCCATAGTCTTTGTGGAAGAGAGCTTCTTTGGTCTGGCATTAATGACTTGAAAGGCTACACCGGCGAGACTCAAGCAGTAAGAATCACTCTTTGCTAAGTAAATCTGTACATAAGTATCGTTCAGTTTGTTCATTTCATCAATATCAGATGTAATCGATAGTAGATGATCTCTAATCTGCCATATGTCATAGTCACTGGGCGGTAAAAACAGTTTATCTAACTTAGATGCAACATAAATAGATAAAGTCCGTGGGCGGACGGTAGGACTAACATTTCCGCCCTGGGTAATTCGAGGAGACATGATTCACACAGAGCTGATCACAACACAACCGCACTCTGCAAAGGCTTGAGCTGGAATCTGCTCGTGGGTTTCGATAGTAAAGATTTTATAAATATCTTCAAAAAAGTTTTATAAAAAAGTTTGGTAGATATATATTTCCTTTACAGTATTAATTCTATACATTCATTAATTTTTCAAATGCGTCTTGATTTATAGAATTTTTTTTCAAACGCGTATTTCAAGCTAAGCCCGTTTTTGAAAAGTGCGCTTAGAGCTTTATGTCCTAAGGTCAGCAAAATTGTAGTTGGACAATGACGTCTACACTGTTCAAAGAATACTGTGGTTTTTACTGCACTTAGTGATGTATTTTTCCAAACACCGTTGTTAAATCCATTTCATTTTCATCCATTCCTTTTTTTTTCCAAACTTCTCGCCATACTAAAATAGAAATAGAAACGTATATTTTCTGCACATAGCTAATAGACCGATTCTAAGATTAGTATATGTAGAGAATAGGGGTATGCTTGATAGGCGTTCCTATTATAAACACCAAAATAAACACACCCTGCTTCTCATTTTCTACAAATAGCTCATAGTGTCTTAAATGCTCGGCTATCAACCTGTAATTAATTACAAGGACAAACTGAGCGTTGTCTATGACTATACTTGATTCATTCATATTTGATTCACTTCATTGGAAATGTGCTCAATGTGCCTGATTTTATTTTATTTTATAACCGTCGTTGAACAGCTGACCTTATTTTTGGTCTACGACTTCTAATGTTCTACTTCGTAGCCTTGTAATTTTGAAAAAATCCAGAAGACAAGGAAGTTCCTGGATCAGTACTCCCAAGGGTATGATTTGTTATTGAAACACGGAGGACTTTGAGGCTCGGCAGATTTAACGTGCATTAGTCACCATTTACTACACGGGGAGTCTTTGGCTTGCAAGGATCGAAGTCGAGACCTCTTGGACAAAGCCTAGCGCCCTACCAACCAGGGTAACCAGGCCCAATGTACATGATTGCTGGCAGCAATGGCAAAGGGAAGATACCCCTTAGGAAAATTTGCCATGAAGAAGTCTATGGTAATCTATGGCAACCTATGGCTACCATAGAAATTTGTATGGCTTCGCTAACTTTGGCGACTTATTTTAATATTTTTTCGATCTCATTCTTGGTCAAAAACATTTTATTGCAAACACCTATGCGATTATCTATCTGAATTTATTAAGTTTTTAATTTTCGACGGTCTGGTACTTTTATTATCTGTATCTTTTTAAAATATGTCGCGATTGGGTATAGGTTTTCGCTATGTTAAATTTTGCTATTTGTTAACGCTGACTTTGTACACTTTAATTAATATCTTGCTGTTTATATTTTTATCCAAAATTTTTATATTTCTTTCTCCCAACTGTTTCTGATTAAACGACATCTTTTTTCTTTTTATTTTATCCTCTCCCTCTGATTTGATATAAATTTTTAAAGTCACAACACTTTTCCATTATTAATGGTGTTCTATTCCCCATAGCAATTTGTAAACAATCTTCATGATGAAAAACGCAGTTAAGTGCTTATGATCAAGCCAGGTCATCATTTCTTTAATAAGTAAAAGTTTTTAATTCTTTTAACTTGTTCGGTGATAATTTCATTTTATTGCTGCCATATATCAATATCAAAGTCAGTGTTTACATTCTCATTAGTTTTTTATTTTAATTCCACTTAGGTTCCTGCAATGCTTTTTTACATTATCTTACATAATTAAATCTTTATATTTTTATTAGGTGTTTAATTTTTGTTTGCCATTAAATTGTTTTTTTATCATGTCTCTGTGTTTTACTATCTTACAACTAATATTTCTTAAGTATCCACATATATTTGTACAATGTTCTATTACATATTTATACATAGCTTAGGGTCATAACTTAACTAGATTTGCTGGATTACTGGTTGACAATTATTTTGCTTCAATATCATCAACGGGACAGTCCCTGGCCAAATCATCTGCTGCTGTTACCAAAAATGCTTTTAACAATTTAATCTTTCCTTAATTTTACAACTTTTTCGTCATAGCGATGCCCCCTACACCCAATTAATTTTTATTTACTATCCCTGACCAATTGTCAATAGCAATTATTAATTTTCCCAATTTTAATCATGTCTTAAGCATGTTTTGTATTTTCCAACGTTTCTATATCTTTTCTAACTGTGCTTAACACAACTCAACATAAATTTTCTGAGTTTTATATCCCTCACTAGTAGGGGATCAACTAATTTAGCCTGTTTTCTATTCTTAGCTTTTCATAGTCCAATACCATCTTTTTTATAGATAAAATTTTGTTCACATGCCACCACTGGTTGCACCGTTACATATTCGGCTTTTGTCCGATGTTCTATTTTAAACTTGTTCTATTTTAAACTAATTCCGCTTCGACCACCGGCCCCACTCTTTATCTTTTGAGTTTTCATACCCTTAGGAAAATTTGCCATAGGTTTGCCATAAAAAAATGCCATAGGATATTCCTATGGGGTTTTGCCTATGGCAAAAATTTTGCCATATACGTATGGCAGAATTTTGCCATACATGTATGGCAAATTTTTGCCATAGGCAAAACCCCATAGGAATATTCTATGGCATTTTTTTGAATGGCAAAATTTTTGCCATAGGCAAAACCCCATAGGACTATCCTATGGCATTTTTTTGTATGGCAAAGTTTTGCCATAAGTGTATGGCAAAAGTGTATGGCAATATTTTGCCATAGGCAAAACCCCATAGGAATATCCTATGGCATTTTTTTATATGGCAAATTTTTGCCATAAAACTAAGATGTGCTACAGTTTATGAAGAAATATTTTTCCATAGGTTATGGTATACCTTTGCCATACAGCTATGGCAACATTTCTCGTTGATATTTTACCATACGTCAAAAAATAATTACTTACAAGAATCTTTCGCAATGGATATTAAAAATGCAAAACTTAATAATTGTAGAATAAATATATATCCAGAAAGCTTTTTTTTAAATTTCTTTGATAAACTTCTCCTGTTTTACTTGCAGAATCCTTTTTGTATGCGGTTCTTATTCAAATAAATTTCAAACAGTTAGTACTAACCGCTAGAAAATGGGTTCGGTGGACGGAGCGAGTGGGAAAAAATATTGGTTATGTTGATTAGGAACAAAATATATTGAGTACAGGCAACTAATATTTGTTAAAGCTGTAAAAACAAGAAAATAGAAAGTGGGTCCGGAGGTCGTAACGAGTATAAAAAACGTTAATTTGATTGATTGGTATCATAATTAGTTAGATAAGCCTCAGATATTAGAGGAACCTAAAAGAACGCGAAGCAAAACAACGGTCCGATGGTCGGAGCGAGTATGAAAATTCTTTAAATTTGAAGCAAAACAATTGTCAACCAGTAATCCAGCAAATCTAGTTAAGTGATGACCCTAAGCTATGTATAGGGTCATCACTTAACTGGTATAAACATGTAACAGAACATTGTACAAATATATGTGGATACTTAAGAAATATTAGTTGTAAAATAGTAAAACACAGAGACATGATAAAAAACAATTTAATGGCAAGCAAAAATTAAACACAAAAAATAAATATAAAGCCCTAACATATGTAAGATAATGTAAAAAAGCATTGCAAGAACCTAAGTGGAATTAAAATAAAAAACTAATGAGAATGTAAACACTGATAAAAGTACCAGACAGCCGGAAATTAAAAAACTTAATAAATTCAGATAGATAATCGCATAGGCGTTTGCAATAAATTTTTTTTGACCAAGAATGAGATCGAAAAAATATTAAAATAAGTAGCCAAAGTTTGCGAAAGATTCCACTTGTAGTGGATGACACGTTAATATGGCGGTCTGATACTCTAAGCCTAAATCAATGGAACATCTGATTTTAAACACTCAAAAATGGAAAAATTGGCCACCCGGAGGCCGGAAGCTCACTGGAGGACAGAGTGGCGAAATTTGCTTCTAAAATTAGAACAAAGGACCTTGTGTAACCCCCCCCCCAGGTCATGAGTAGAAGAGGAGAAATTCAGAAAGAAGACGGTCAACACTTTCCTTGAAGAAATAAAGACAAGATCGAGTGCCATTTGAAATAAATGTTCCAGTCGGTTAAAAATGGTACATTTATCACCTCGACGGGCGTTGATCCAGTTGCTGCGTCCGCTAAAAATCTGTTAAGAACAACTTTTTGAAACCAAGAACAGAAGATTCTACCGGGACACTCAGTTTCCGATATAAACAGAATTGGTCATGCAGGTGGAGTGGCTGTAAAATTCCAGGAGCTTGCAAGTGGTTGCACTGTGACCCTCGACCTCTTTGCAAGACCTCTCATCATGAGATGTAAAAAGAGAGGAAAAAGAGTATTTTTATTAGGTAAGAGTAAACGATGTTAAAAAGGTGAAAATAAAAAAAAAATAATGAAACAATAAAAAAAAAAGAAACGATTTCATTCGACATTTTCGTTACAAATACATATACTTTTTTTTTCTAAAAAAAGTAACGAAAAGACAAGTTAAAATAATAAATTTAAAAAGTAACGAAGTATATAATTTTTACTTTCCTTTCAAGTAACGAAAGTAAAAGTATTGCCGTGTATGGTGTCGAGTTGAATTTGGAAGACTTTTATTATATACTTAAAACATATACGAAGAATGTATGCTCGAGAGTTTATTCTTTAAATATGGCATACTAATGCATCGTAATTAGGCGTCAATCCCACTGATACTAAATAAATTACCCCATGAGCAATAAAAAAAAATATTGTAACCTTAGTGCCATCACGTTTTTCTACAGAGTCTTTAAATTCAACCTCTTCTGTTTCTACTACAAGCGAAGAAGTTAAAAAAAACAGTGAAAAATTCATTTTTTGAAAAGATTCTGGATTAAAATTATCAAATTATCAGCAATCAGAGGCCTAATCCAATTTTAGTTTTCCCTACTGATTTAAACTATAAATAAAACAAATTCAGACAATGAATATATAAATGAAAATATGGTTATTTTACGAGTTTTTGTTTAAAAAATGATTCAAAAAAATACACACCGATTAAAGCAGTTTCATTAAGCTAGTAAAAACAGTGAGAATGTATTTTATTTGTTTACTTATATTTTATGAAACGTGAACAAACTTATTGATGCATCAACAATAGTTGTTTCAGTTATAAAATGTAATGTAATATATGTTATCATTAAATATATAAATAAAAGCAACATTAAATTCTAATTTCTGTTGCGCCTTTTAATGGTGTTTTTAGTTGAGATTTAATTACAGTAGAGTTAGTTTTGAGGTGATTATAGTTAAGTATGCATAACAGTTTCAACCAAAGTGTTAATTTCTTAGAGCAAAATTAACATTTGATTAGTTATTCTCAAAATCATCCAATATAATCAGACATGGATAATGAGCAAGCTATAGGTGAAAAGTGTCCCAAGAATGCCAAGTATGAAACTTCTTCTGAAGTGAATAATCCCTAAGCCAGACAGCTCGACACTGGGCTTGTCATATAAAAAACGATTGACTTCCATTTCTGATTTGAACCCCCGCAAATATCTTGCGTCCATCTTTTGGCAGATAAAACTCTTTAAAGTATCCATCTCGATGGATACCTGAGCGGCCTGCCACGTAATCAAAACCAAAGGAACAAAATTGCTAACAGCATTGTAGACATATTCGAATTTCTCATGTGCATACATAAGTGACGTATCAGCAATAGGAAAATATCCTATGTGGCAGAAACACATCCAGAAATATGAAACGTATACGAAAAAGATTGAAACCGAAAATATATCTTGCATTTGCTTCAGAAACAGGAAAATGGCATTTTGTTGTTCAATAACATCCATTTGAAATGGTCTCTTGAAATTCTCTGCTGAAACATTCAATATGGTTTTTTGTAAGTTTTTTATACGACAACAGATGGCACCACAAAGCGAGTAATAAAGGAATGCCATTAAATGACACACGGAATGCGTAAGCGCTTCAAATATACATCTTACAGCTTTAATAGTTACTATAGAAGAATAATTAGTAACAGTATAGCCGTGAAGAACATATTCTTTAATTGATTTGTTATCTTCAAATATAAGTACAGTTGTGGACACAAACATTGGTGTTAAAAATAAAAGATTTGTTAGAAAAACAAATTTTAAATTTTTCGGTTGCATCTTTTTGTTTTGTGATAGAAGCAATTTTGTCAGATTTTTCCGTTTTAAGTTCATCATTACTGCAGCGAGTAGATTTGTTGACGAGTGAAGTATAAAACAAATCCCTAATTTCCAATAATATTCAAACAAGAAATTTTCCCAATCTGAAATAATCGTATCAATGTAACAAATTACAAGAAAAATGCGAACAATGAAAAATTTATACCATATCCAAGGTTTTTCTGTATATTTTTCAATAAATCCCAGGTATCTATATATCGACAAAGAAATTATTCGGCTAAAATCATAGGATTTAATCTCCATACGGATGCGAGAGTTTTCCTGAATAATCGAGTTTCTTTTCATCTCGTCCTAGAGACAGGCACGTCTTTTTAAATCCAAATATTTAGATACACTTTCTTAGATATAAATAGAAATTACGATATTCAATTATTTTCTGATTAACAAGCAGAAATTGTAGATTTATGATACAGTAGTGTTTTAATTTCAAATGAAATAGCTTTAAATAATCAAAATGTTATCAGTTTAGATTATTTAATGTCAATGGAGTAAATTAAAAAGAATTTCGGTATTTTGCTTTAATCATGATCCAACATCATCGCATTAATATCTTGTTACTTTTCAGCAATTCTTACAATGATTTCACTGTTCACAATATTTTACTTCGTTCTAGTCTAAAAATGGATAAAGACTTTTTAAATCAAATGTATTAATGTATTTCAACTGTTATCGTACAAAATCACAATTAAATCAAGAATATAATGTAGAACTTTTCTTACAAAAGAAGAAAAAAATGATTTATCTCTTTCAGTATATTCATATTTAAATCATTTCTGCGATAGATGATTTTTCACGATATCTTTATTTATTCAACACTTTCTCAGTAATTATTATCATTAATAGAAGTGAACATTTAATTTAATTTAAAAAGTTATAGAAGTATTTTAATATCTGATGAACACATTTAAAACATAAGCGATACGACCGTAACATGCAATCATATTTCAAGTAGAACTTATCTTTTTGTGTCGCATATGTCTTTTAGATTATGTCTATCACAAATGTGTAATTAATCTCATTGTTCCTTTGCTTACTTGTTCTTAGCGATTTTGTTTTTGATTGCTTTTTTCCCCAGTTCGCTGAGACTGAATGAGCTTAAAATAAATTGCTTTTCAAAACCAATTATAAGATTGATTTGTATGCGTGCGACTGACATTTTCTATTTGCACATTTCGGGAAAACGATAAAATGTAAAAATGCATATTTTTATAGTTTAAGTTTTTTAAAAGCTTAGCATCATTAAAAGCTTCGACTAAATTATTCAAACTCGATCGCTTCAAAAATGCATTTAACTAGTAATATTTTACAATTCGTGCTTTTATTAAACTATTCGTAATGTTATAAAAACGACTTCCTATGATTGGTTTCAAAAAGAACAATTTTTCACTTAAATTTCATGATTAAAATTACTTTATCGATTAAGAATTAAACATGTAAAATGCATTATATACAGAAATCAAAATAAAAAGTGGAAAAACAATCATTTAAATAAAAAGTTAGGAACAAAAAACGAACAACGACGAAATTCTAACGAAATATATGTTAGCAAAAACAGCACCTCATCAGGGAAACACTGTCTGCTAACACCCGAGGACACAGTAGAATCAATATATTTCTCTGCCACATACTTTTATGTTGTAAATAAGATATTTAAATTTCGAATTAGTTTCAGAATAATTAAGTTTTAACGTTTCCTTTCCAGTTTTATTGGCTGAAATTCTTATATTCTTGAAAAGTCTAAAGAAATTAACTAAAAAGAGGTATATTTTCCTCCTTTTTCTAAATATTAAAATAGCCATGTAATATTAGCCTATTTAATATGTTGCCTATGTACCATATATCATTGATATTATGATTCTTAATAATGTCTAGCTGAACACTAATTCTTCGAACAGGATGAATAGAAGTAGATAATTTATCGTTACTTATCAACACTACAAAATAATATACAGATCTGAAAGACATATACCGAAACAATTAATAAACTGAGTTAAAATAATAAGTAGTTTTTTTTAAAAAAAAAATAGTATTGTTATTAGATGAGCTTCTGAGTGCCTTCCCGTTATTAGATTAACCAAATCCAGTTTTTAATAGCTCATTCTTAAAAATAAAGTTTAATTGTGATCAGTATTAGTTGGCATGATGCTTGTTTCTTGAAGCTATCTCCTCATGGCCAAAAGTTACCCAAATCAAGAATTTTTCCTCTTTTTATCACTCTCGAAAGACTAAAAAAAAACATTTCTCTGTCAAAAGTGTACAGTAGTGGTGCAGTTTTAATCAGACCAAATGGAAAATAATACTTTGAATCGATATTAGTATATTTGGTACTGCATCAATGAGCTTAATACTAGCAGTAACAATTTCCAGAATTATCTGAGCATTGAAATTATCTGAGCAATATATTAAAAAAATTTATTTTTCAAAAACTGATATTGTAAATCAAGTAAAAGCTTCGATTGTAAACTTTTATTGTAAGTTAATGCTTGTGCAGGAAGTTAAACTTTGATAAGCGTACCTTTAAATTTACCCTTTATGACGATTTTTTAAAATAACTAATTAAATTTTAAACGCAAAGATTTCGCGAGAAATTTAAAAAAAAATTTAAACAGTTATCATACAAAAGAAGGAAGATTTAAAATACTTTTTTTTCTACGCACATGGTACAACGTAATAACCACCCTCGTTATGTGTGTATTAAAATCTTTATCAATAAGGACGTAAAAAAGTGTATACATTAACATTTCGGGCAAAAAAAGGCAAAGCGAAAACGCCGTAAAATTACTAAAGACAAAAGCTCAAATGGCAGTTTGATTACAAGGAAGAGTTGAAATGAGTTAAAATGATTCTGCAAAAAACCTTCATGTTCAATCAGATATAAAATTAGTTTCTACATATATATTTTATTTAACAATTGTTTACTAGTAAATTGTTAGATTTTTATATCTATATTGTCTTTTGCTAGATTAAATACGGCATGGTAAACTGTAAGAAGTATACTTTTTTAATTTTCACAAAAGCTTTGAAAAGAATGCTTAAGATCAGTCAATACAGAACGCAATTTTGAAAAAAATTCCTTTTCTATAGAACAATCTCATAATATGAATATTTTATAGAAGAAACATAACTACAAGAAAAATCAAAAGAAAAGAGAAAAGCAAGGAAAATAAATTTTTCTTTCAGTTGGTATTGTCAATGGTGTTTTAGTAAGCATTTAATTGCAGTATGATTTCGAGGCTTTCAGTTGCGTATACACAATGTTTGCAACTAAAGTGTCCATTTCAGCAAAATTTACATTTGATTTATTATTTTCTAAATACACTTCAGACATTGATTACGAGTAAGCTGTAGAAAAGTGCTCCAAGAATTTCGAGAATGAAGCCCCTTCTGAAGTAAATAATCCCTAAACCAGACAAAACTAAACTGGAATTGTTAAACAAAAGTGGGTCTACTTCTGTGTCTAATTTAAGTCCCCGCAAAGATCGTGATTCGATCTTTTGGCATATAATATCTTTTAAAGTGTCCATTTCTATGGACACCTGTGCTGCCTGCAGCGTAATCAAAATCAAAGGTAAGAAATTACTAAAAAGAATATACAGATATTAAAATTTGTCGAATGTTTCCAAGAGTGGTAAATCAGCAACACTGAAAAAGCCAATGTAACAAAAACACATGCAGGAATATGAATTGAATACGAAAAAAATTGAAACCAAAAATATATCTTCCAATTGCATCAGAAACATGAAAATGTCATTTTGTTGTTCTATAACAATGATTTGCAACTGTCTTTTGAAGTTGTTGGCAGAAACTTTGGTTTTTTTACCATTTTTTATGCGGCAGCAGATGGCGCCACAAAGTGTATAGTAAAGAAATGCCATTAAATGGCAAACGGAAAATGCAAGTGCTTCAAAAACGCATCTTACAACTTTAATTGTTACTATATAATGAGAACTTGATACAGTATAACCGTAAATGCCATACTCAATAAATGATTCTCAATAAAGTATCTTCAAAGAAAATTCCAGTGATGGACAGAAATAGTGGAGGCAAAAGTATAAAATATGCTACTATAGCAATTTTCAAACTTTTCGAAGGCATTTTTTTGTTTTGCGAGCGAAGGAACTTTGTCAGTCTTTTTTCGTTTCAAATTCAATATTACTGCAGCCAGATGGTTCGCGGAAGAGTAAAATACAAAACAAATCCCAATCTTCCAAAAATGCTCAATCATGAAATTTTCCCAATCGTAAATAATAGTATCAATATGAAGAATTACAAGGAAAGCACGAACAATCGTTTTTAATCGAACAATAGCTAAGCAATCTTAAATGCTCCTAGTAAATTATCAAAATGTTATCTTTTTCAAAACATATTTAACTAGTACTTGTATATGAGTTGAGATTTTATTAAACTATTCTTGATCATGTAAAAACGATGTCTTTTTATTGATTTTAAAAACATATGTTCTTCAATTCAATTAAATTTTTCTAAGACTCCTGGAAACGCTATTTATCTAACATGTTAATCGGCAACACATCAGTAAATTTCTTCCTATTCAGAAAAATAAATATTAATTTTACGAAAAGTAAAGTTGATCGTTCATCATCCTTAATGCGAGAGTTGCGTGAAATCGACGCATCAGTTTTTAAACAATACCGCATGGATATTCTAACCTATCATCTAATAACCTATCATTTAACTAATCAACCGTATCTATAAGACATCTTATTGCAGGCAAAGTGATTTAAAAAGTGCTACTAATTCGTTTAACGAAACGCAAATAAATAAATACTGGTTGGTTAAGGCACTGAACTGTCATTATATATACTGGTGTTCGATCCCCAATGGCGGCTTGGAGCACACCCAGCTTCTAATCAATAGGTACTTCTTTGCCTGGGAAGTGAAGAGAGCTTGCGAACTGTGCTTCCTTTATTGTCACGATCAGATTGTTAGTCACGAAATTTTGAAGCCGTAAACTCTCTGACCTACCCATGGCGCACAACGGGCTGTTGCAGAAATGATTTACTTTACATGCATATTTGAATAAAAGAAATAAGCTACGCATCAAAAAAGTAAAATAAAATGATTAAAGGTACTTACCAAAAAATACTAAAAGAACAACTAGAAGGTTAAAAGAACCATAAAAAATCGTGACGCTATTATTGACGACAATGATGTTTAATTAATGTTGGTAATGTGTATTAGTTCCAAAAAAAATTACTTAGTAATGAGAGGCAAAACTGATGGCGGGAAGATTTGTACGTTCGCCAATAATTTTGTGAAAAGATTCATTTAGAAAACTATAAAATATCGCCATATTATTATTGACCTTATACCTAATATTGGTAATAGGTATTTAATGAAATTTTCAAAAAAAAAATCTATGCCGTGTTCTAAAAAGCAAATTTAATGGGGAAAAGATAATTGAGAAATTCGTTAACGGGAATCGTTTACAAAATCGTATATCGCTTTATTTATTTCAGTAATGTGTACAACTGGTATTATGGTAATTGGTGCAGTTTTATTAAAACTTCTACAAAGTTTATTTCGTAGATCATAGTTTTTCTAGTGATAGCAAAAAGACTCTATTAATATTTCTATGCATTTGAATTAAAAGACTTTTCCCACCACTACTTAGAAATATTTTATACATATATCAAAGATCTGATAGAGAAATGGTCATGTTCTTAAGCCTTTTGCTATTAGTTTTTGAAATTTCGGCTTCAGCTATTTGCTACTGATTAATGCATTTTGTAGAAAGTTCAAATGAAGTAACCTCTCTGTAATCAGTACTAAATAAACCAATATAGGTATAAAGCATTATATTGATAACACCAATACTAAGCTGTTTTAATTCCGATACTGTGGAAATACGTGTCTTACGGCCCCTTGAATGAGATATGTATCAGAGAAAATAAGTTGATAGTGGTAACTTGTGATAATTACAATCATGAGGAACGAGCAATAAAATCATACCAAGTAATGTTTTGTACCGTTAATCTCTCTTCTGATCGGATGAACTGCAAAGATTGCTTACAATTTCAAAAGTATGACATTTCAAATGAAAAATGTCTAGTGTATGTTACGGTGAATGTCCGAAATCAAGAGAATGACTACTTTCACCGGTGAACGTCAACAATAACATAGTCGCTTTTGTGAATGTCCGAAATATTTGTTATATCCGATTTGATATTAATTTATTCGCTGATATTTTCATATTTTTTCGATATTTTAATATCTGCAGAAGATAGATACATCAGTGTTCAGATCAGCAGTTAAATGCATACAGGGCAGTGGCACTGTACCTTAAGTAATCTTTGATCTAGGGCATACCGGGCAATCTTTTCACATTCTTTCACATTCGTTGCAGTTCATTCAAGTGATTTTGATAGGGATATTGTCTTTTTCTCGCTTAAATCCAATGCAGAATAATTGCAGCTTCTTAACACAAATTTTACATTTGTTTCATTACTATTTACAACATCCAATATATTCAGACATTGACCATGAGTTAGGCATAAGTAATAAGTGTGCCAAGAATGCCGAGTATTAAACTTCTTCTGAAGTGTATAATCCCCAGGCCAGACAGCACGACACTGGGCTTTTCAAACAACGATCGATCTATTTCTGTTTCTTTTCTGATTTGGGTCCCCGCAAATATCTGGCATCCATTTTTTCCGAGATATCTTCCTTTAAAGTGTCCAGCTCGATGGACAATTGAGCTGCCTGCCACGTAACCAAAACCAAAGGAACAAAATTGCTGAAAAGCATGAAGATATACTGAAATTTAAAAAATGTTTCCTTAAGTGACATATCAATTACAGTCAAAAATCCCGTACAGAAGAAACACAGCCAAAAATACGAAGAAATTACGAAAAAGATTGAAACCGAAAATATGTCTTCCAATTGCTTCAGAAACGTAAAAATGCTCTTTTGTTGCTCAATAACAGTAACTTGAATCGGTCTCGTAAAGTTCTCGGCAGAAACGATCGATACGGTTTTTTTTAAATTGTTTATACGGCAACAGATGGCACCACAAAGCGTATAGTAAAGCAATGCCATTAAATGACACACAGAAAGCGCTAGTCCTTCAAAAACCTTTCTTACAACTTTAATAGTTAGTATTAAAGGATAATTTGCTACAGTGTAACCGTATATATCATTCTCATTAAATTCATTGGTTTCTTCCAGGAAAAATTTAGCAACGGACACCAAAATCGGTGACAAAAATACAGAATATGCTACAATGGCAAATTTTAAATTTTTCGGTGGCATCTTTTTGTTTTGGGAAAGGAGAAATTTGTTAGCCTCTTTCATTTCAAGTTTATCATAATTGCAAGCAGAAGATTTGTGAACAAGTACACCGCATAACAAGTACCAATCCTCATCAAATGACGAGTCTTTAAATATTCCCAAGCGGTAATCATAGCATCAACATAACCAATTGCTAGGAACGCACGATCAATGTAAAAAATATACCTGTTCCAAGAGTTTTCTGTGTATTTTTCAAAAAAACCTAGATATCTGTATATGGCCAAAGAAATGGATCGGCTGAAATGATTGGATTAATCCATATGGATATTCAAGTTTTTCTGAATACCCGCGTATCTTTGCATTTCGTCCATCAGCTTAACACGTTTTATTCAGATTCAAATTCTTAGATACAATTTCTTAGATACAACAGGGGATATAAAATTCTGTGATTCAAGTATAGACTGTAATGGTTACTCAAGTGAAGATTAAATCCAAATCTGAGTTATTTAGTTGTGTTTATAAGATCTCAATCCAGAAGTTCCAACTGAAAGAACGCGGTTTTATAACTGTTTAGATGGTATTAAAGACCCGAAATGTTCTAAACCTTTCATAATATATTCATTATTTTCTAAATAAACAACCCGAAAAAGAAAATTAATGTAACAGGTAGATTTTTAATGCATAAATCAGTTTAGATTATTCATTGTTGTCCATAGAATTTTTTGAAAACAATTGTCATATTTTAATTCAATCCTGATCCAAACAGCGTAATTAATGTTAGATATATTTAAACCATTTCCGCACGAAAGATGCAAAAATTTCTATTTATAAAATATAACTATATGAAATATAATAGTTCTGAAATATAATTTTTATAACAGAGATAAAGAATCTTTTTTCGCGATGTCTGTTGACAGTCAAACTATTCAGAATCTATAATAGATTCTTTTATTAGCACTCGTTCTCACATTTAAAACATAAGCGAAACGTAATCATATTTTAATCATAAATGTAATCATATTTTATGTAGAACTTATTTTGGATTTTTATTGGTTATGTCATTGAAATTATACATACCAGAAAAGCTTTGAAGTTTAATATAATTAATCAACAATAGCATCCTTTGGTAGCGTGTTTATTGTTGTTACGTCTTTGATTACTCTTTTTCCCCCGAGTTCTGTGACTGAATGAGCTGGCACGAAGTTTTATTTCTAAATTGAGAAATAAATTGATTTGTATGCTTGCACCTATATATTCAATTTGCCCATTTGTGAAAAACAATGAAATTATACTATTAATAGTCTGATAGATTAATTTTTATAAAAGAGTTGTAAGATTAAACCCTACCTAAATTATTCAAATTGTACTTTTTCAAAATACATTTAATACGTAATTTTGAACATATCGTGATTTTATTAATTTAATTTTAAAGAGGAAATAACGCTATCTTATGATTGGTATTAAAAACAGTCAACTTTTTCTTCTATTCATGATTAAATCTTTCTTATGCTAGTTACATGACGTGAACGTTATTATTGGAGGAAAATTCAAGGAGGTTTGAATTTTTAGGGGGAATGAAAATTCACCTCAAAATGTCAAATTGGTGTGGGACCAAAATCATCTCAAATCATGGGATCAAAATTGTCATAAATTCATGGTATTACACCAAAAATAATATAAAAATTCTTCTTTCAGTAATTTGATTTAAGTCCAGTTAGCAGCTTTAATAAATTGTGTGCTAATTTAATATAAATAGTGCGCTAATTATTTTTAAAATAATTTTCTTCTATAGAAAACAAAGACGTTTAATAATTGTTACGAGATCCCTGTAATAAATAATATTATTTTTTATGCGTGCAATGTCTGCTAGACTGGACAGTTTTTCCCTTAGTCAAACTAATCCAGTCTTCAGATCTGTGTTTCGATGTTAACTGTTAGCAATCCACTCAGGACTCGAAGCTGTGCTGAATGAATGTCCCTTCACATGCTAACATCTATGGGAATTAAATTGCTGACAGCCTTGCTAAAGAAGGCCTAAGTCATCTCCTCATCAGCAGAGCTGACTCACTAGAGATACTTTACTGTATAAAAGCGCAAAATTTGGGAAGCTTGGTTGTCACCTCTACAATATCAATGGTATAAGGGTAGGAAACAGGGACAATCTCTAACACTTCTTTGAGACCGGGGGTCTTGAACCGGGGGGTCCGGGGGAATGAAAGTTATACCGACTGTAATAGCAACAAATCGCATGTTGCAATGACTTAACGCATGCGCACTTTTTTCATACTCCCGTTGTTGCAACAACCAACGATCACAGTCAGAAATTTTATCCGAATAAGAAAGTCAGAAATTTTATCCGTCTCCGAGGACGGCTTGTCCAACAATGTACCCGTCCTCCTTTGAAACTAACCCGTAGCTTCTAAATAAATAAAAATATAATTTTCTCTTATTTATTACAAACATTTATATAGATTGCACAATGAATTAGTAGTTACTAGGATTACAAATACTAGGTTACTAATAGTAAAACCTAGTATTTCTTTTATGAAATAATTTATTTCGTTTATGAAATAATTTATTTCGTTTATGAAATAATGTAAATGACAAAGGTCAAGTTATCTGGAATGTCAATTTATCCGAGGGTACTTCGTTTTTTAAATGAAACAAATATGACGTTAGCCAGTTCCACAATCAAGTCAATGATTTACAGAGATTTCTGCACAGAAATATGAAAGGGGTTTTCCATTTAGGTGGATGTTCATAATTGCGTTTAATGCTTCTTGTTTAAGACCAGTAAGTAATGTGTTTTTTTGTAAGCTCATTGCTGAAAAGCCTTTTTCAACCACTGCAGTACTCCCAGACAGAGAAAACATCAATTCCAAAGAGCGCAGTATGTTGCTGTATTTCTAGATTAGAGGGTCATTTTAGAAGTGAAGCGCTAGACTCTTGTAAGATAACAAAAATTTAAAATGTATCACGAATATTAAAGGGAAAATGGCCGTCCGCGCAGACGTCGGATTCGAGAAATTTGTTGCCCGCAGTGAATTTTTGACCGCCGAGGACGGGCGGACTGGTGGTTTTTCGAGCCCTGAACGATCACCGTCTCACTGGTTTCAAGAATTGGATGGGGTTCAATTTTCATCGCTATAGCAGACTCAGAGATTCAATTCGATTAAGATATATTTCTAATCTCAAAGGGAAAATGCGATGAAATCATGTATAATTTTAATGTTAACATCATTCAGAACATACTGACTTATGTTTATATAAAATATTTGGAAGATTTTTTTGCCATACATTAAACGATATTTTTATAACGAAGATGTATTTTAAATTTTCCTATTTATGTAAACCTTAGTTGAATTTTTTTTAAATATATATAAAATAATATAAATTTTTTAAAAACATTGATTAAAAATTTTTTAAATTATATATTGATAGGTCTTGATTTTGAGAGTGTTTCTAACTTCATAAATTCCTAAGATAAATTTTCAAAATTCTCAAGTGGGATTAATCTGCTAATCTCACTTTGGTTTATGCTTTTTTAGTGCGTTTTGTTAATTATGAAAAGTGAATTGTATATATACTCTCTCTATTCAATTCTCTAAAAGTATTTTGAATTATTATTTGAATTGAATATTTTGAATAAGTATTTGAATTGCGAAAAACTAATAGCATAATTCTTTTCTTCATTTAGTTTATTTTACACATTTGTAATTGTTGATACACAAGTGAACAGAATATATATTTAAATGCATATCTGTTTAATTTTTTTTTTTTTTTTTTTTTTTGCTCTTCATTTCAGATGTTCTCAAGTGGTAGTAAAATAGCTATTAATAGTCAATTAAACGGGGAATCATTGATGAATTTTGCTAGAATATAAATTGGCATTCAAATAAATATCAAGCTGTTTAAATTAATTCTTTTATTGCTAGTCAAAATAATTTTAAATTGATTTTATTAAACCTTGAATAAAAAATTAAAGCATTATTCTTGAAATGGTTAAAAAATAAAAGTAAAAGGTTCAGTGAAATAAGGAAAAGATGGCGGATAGTTAGCGCTTAAGAGATTAGAAAGCTGTATTTTTTAGTTAATTATTTTTATTTAATTATTTTTAATTATATATTTTTCTTGGTGAACAAATTTTGTTTTTTATTTGCTATTAAAAAGTACTTATTATTAAAAACTAGAACGTTTGTTTTATTAGAAAAGATTTTCTAAAAATTATATTTCATAAAGAAATGCAAAGCTAACGCTAATGAGTTAATGCCATGAAATCAGACAAACTTTTTTAATTTGTGGAAATTGTAGTTAATTTTAACAAAAATAATTTTCAATTTTACTCTTATTTACTTTAATTCAATTTTACTCTTATTTAATGAAGGGACCATAAATGGGTAATTATTACAAAAACTAAAATTTTGAATGAAAAGTTTTGGAAAATTTCGTGAAAAATTTTGATTACATAAAATTTTACAAATACGGAAATGGTGCACAAAACCAGGTTCTTAAATTTTCTTTTCAAAATCAACTTCATTAACAGAATTGCTTGAATTTGTATTTGCATGAAATCAGATCGATCTTTGGCTTTAAAAATAAAACATTTAAAAACAAATAAAAAAATAATTTTTTTTAGTGAAAATTGGTTATTCTATGGAAGTATGAAAAAACTCGGTATTGTTCATCATGATCGGATAAAATTGGATACGTATAGAAATGATGAAAAAAGAACGCTTTTTTCCTACTTAAATATTTTCATAGAAACAAAAGAAGTCTTTACTTACTTTACTTTATTTAAAAACAGCTGGGCACCTGGGCCGCGCAGCGGCCCCTATCCCATTCATCATGAAACTACAAAGATGAGATAAAAACATTTTGAATATAAGCAGTCGTTGTGATAGCTTTACAATAATATTACCATGATTAGAGAAAATACAAACTTGAACAGAGATATTTACAGTAATTGCCATGAAAAAATGTACAGAAAATACAACCTTGATTAGAAAACAGTACAACTTGAACAGAGATATTTACATTAATTGCCATAAATATGTACAGAAAATTGAATATGAGCATGAATAAATGATGATTATATATATACAAAAGTCGTGATTCATAATCGTGAAGGTTTTACATAAATTTTGTCAAGCCTTAGTGGTGCCAACTAGTATGATCAACTTTAATTTGAAAGGGCAGTATGCAGTATTTATTTTAATAATCTGTATGGAAAATTAGAGTTCTGAATAATAATAAGAGTTCAAATAGAAGTTCAAATCAAGTCAAAAAAGATGTTACTGTACAAGAGTGGCTTCCTAAACAATAGAAGTCATGGGTGAAACCTCTTATATAGCAAGACGGAAAAGAGAAAAACCTGGTAAGTAAAACATTTCATTCCAGCATTTTTTTCGAAAAAAATGAAATATCTGTAACTAACAAGATTTCTTTTATAATTCTGGCATATATATAAAACTGCTTCTTTTCCAAGATAAAGTAGATATTGTTGAAAAATTTATAAAAAGAGTAAGTAAGCTCCTCCCCAAAACTAGCTATAACTGGAATGGTTTTACTACCAGCCTTTCCTCGTTTCCGTCTCGCTTTCCACTCCTGAAAGAAGTAAATTGATTTTATTTGCTCAGAGAAACTTTTGGGAGTTTAAAAAATCAAAGAAGATTAGGAACATATTTGAAATTTTTCGCCAATTAAGTGAATGGACCAGATTCAAGAACAGAAATTACTTATAAAATTGTTAAATTTTTATTATATTTCTCTGTTATGCTATAGGCTTCACGTGTCTGTCGTTGATAGTTGAGGTATCGTAACCTATCTTCCAGGAATTTTTATTTGGAGTGTTATAAAATATAGCTACGAGTGGTTCTGTCAGACTGATTATGCCTGGTTTAATGCGACAGTACCATTCAGCAAGAAAAAGATATCTAGCATATTTAAAACGTGATGTAAGATGTAATCCTTTTTTTTTTAAATTTTTTCAACAATTTTTGGAAAATGAAAAAAGAAAAACACTTCCACATTTCTGTACTTCTCATAATGTAATATCTCAGGCTCATATTGTAAAGGGTCACTAAATAATAAAAGGTATCCATTTAAAAATATTGGATAAGTGGCTCCAATCCGAATTCGGAACACTATATTGAGGCTTTTGTATATGGATATAAAATCTTTTCTATCACTTCTATACAAAATGTTAAGTTGCAAACTTGATATATTTGCAATATTCAAAATATTGTTCACAACAATGTTTTTGGAAAAAAATATTTTTCCTAACAAGAATTTTGATAATAAAATAATTTCTATTTTTCATTTTTCCTAACTTATGTATTTGGATTATTTAATTTTCTATTATCATTTGATTTATTTTATTTTATTTATTTTTATTTTGTTCTTAAAATTCCAATAATTTATTTTATTTACGAAAATGAAAATACGGGTTTATAACCGAGAAAAAAAATTTTTTACAGAAAAAATGAATTTTCCTTCCGAAAAAAGATTAGTTAAGTATTAAAAATTAGTGGACAAAATTATAAGACAAAAATTTAAAAAAATAAATAAATAATTTAGAATAAATTATGGATACAATATTTGTAAAAATGTGACGCAAAGTTTATTTCGGCAATTTATGAAGAAACTTCTACTGAAATCATAAAGAAAAATAAATATAAAAAATTATATAACAAATAATATAAATATAAAAAATAATATAGATATAAAAAATATTATAAATGCAAAGAAAAAATAATGATAAAATGAGCTATGAAACAAAAACTAGATACAGAAGAAAATGGCGCATATACTAGCCAGGAAACAGGTTTGTTGTCGCATGCGGTGTAAAGGTACTTGCATTGCAATCACTTGCAACAGACACACTGCAGCAAAGAAGCGAAATAGTGTTTCGTATCGCTGTTGCGTTGGGTATGAAGCCACCTTCTCTGACCAGCCAGCCTCTGACTTCTCGCCGACAGCCACAGTCTTTATGAAGATAAAATATTAGTTCCAAATTGATTTTAAAAAATTCTGACTTTTCAGTTCGCGACATTTTTCTTCAAAAGAAGTTTCAGAACAAAAGCAGTTGTCTGCATACTACGATAACCTCCCGTTGGTTCATGTTTCTTTTGCACTAAAACACTTAAATATGTATGTACTTCAAAATTTTTATGCAATTATAGTTACTTCACGATCTTAAAATCTTTTTTATTTATCTTAAATCATGATGATTTGATAATTCAATGTAAAAAGGTAAAACACAGATTATGGCAGTTATAGTTATAATATGAAGGGAGATGACACTGTATCTGCGATAATTTTTCAGTTTTTTTTTTATTTATTTTTGTAAAAATACTTAAAACTTGAATTCTGTGAAATATGAAAATTTTTCCACCACTCAGTTAAAAATTAAAAATTCCATTATGGTTTGATATTTAATAATTCATTTACATATAAGTATTGAGAAATTCTTTAGTTATTTGTCGAAACAGTGCCTGTTGAAAAATTCATTAAACACATTTTTTAAACCACTATCTGAAGTTAAATGTATAAATCATGTTTTGAACCTCCACTATTGTTTTCAAATTCAATTCAAAAATATTCAATGATTAAATATGAAATTGTCGAATTTATTGTTGCAGAGCCTACAGAGAAAACCTAAATAAATCCCCTTAAATTTCCTATAGCTTAAGAAAAGTATTTATTTAAGAGGAGTAATTTTCACAGCTCTTTCGTAAGAGCAAAAAAAAAAGCATAAAAAAGTTGTGTTTTCTTTCTTCCGAATAAGGACATCTTAATAAAAAAAAAAATTCTTTTGAATTTATACACCAAAGTTTAAAATGAAGTAATAATTAAGTCAATTTAAAAAGCCAGCAACATAAGATGTGCGCTTGACTCTACACAAATGTTTAATATCATAGATATAAGATAAATAAGCCATTAAAATAACCATCTTTTGAAACAATACTTACCATAGGACCTTTGTTAGTGAAACAAAAATAACATTTTTTAACAATAATGGATCATAAACGTTATTCGTAGTTTTTTTAAAATTATTTTGGAACTAATATTTTATCTTCATAAAGTAATGGAAATTGTTTAAAATTTTTTTATTTTAATATTTTATCAACATAACCACAATACTTTGATTTCCTTTAGCGGTATCTATATATAAATATCCGCTTTATATTTGTAACTCAATATTATTAAAATTAAAATAGGGCACGCCACAATTCGAATTTCGAAATGAAAATCAAATATTTACCAACAAAGCGGAAAAATGAAGTATTATCAATATATAGTTGGCTCTTAAAAGAAACCTTTAATTAAATAAACTAAAAAATTTCAAAGGATTAAAATGAAATCCAGAAAATTAGCATCAATGCTACCAACGATTTGCTTACAAGCATTGCTGTAAGCAGTTGTGGAGGAGATAATGCGTGATTGGTTAGCTTGGCTGAGGAAAAAATAATTCGACGTTTTCACTGGATGAGAGTACGAAAGCGCACTTTCGCAGCAAAAGAGAGTGCGTCATAAAATGTATTGTTATTAAATTATGATCAAATAATTTTTGAAGAACTTTATAAAATTATGTAAAAATACTAAAACATTCTGAATCATTTTGTCAAAAGAAAAAATTGCTCCCAAAATATCGGAGCGAACTTGAACGATAAATGAGTTGTACTCACGGACTATAAGTGACTACTATATTCTGAATCAGAAACAACGTTTCCTCTAAGATATCTGGGCCTTGGCGAACAAAGAAGTATCCTCTGGCCAAGATCTGGGCCATACCTGTGTTAGACATTAAATAACACTAAAAAAATATTTCAATTTTTTTTTCACCAGCTTTATTTTTAAAATTTTTTTTATCAAATTTTAATTCCTTAATGCATTTCGATGGTAACTAAAAACTTATGCAAGAAGAAAATACAAACGCCCGCTGGGAGAGATCGTTATTTCTCGGATGGGCAGGAGGAAGCGAAGAGAAACGTTTGGGAATGGTAATTTCTATTAAGTTTCTCAGGTCAGGGGAAGGGAAATTGTTGTCTGATGACTGTAAATCCACCATTACGTTTGGTATAAAACAATAATTTCTTAGGATAATATCAAGTACACAAGACGGATCGTATTTTTCTTATTTGGAATAGGAACTTGAAGGAAAGTAACGCCTACTTCAGTACGAGATACCATAATTTCTAGAATGAAAGTGATTTTATTTTACTAAAACTTTTAAAATCTATAGAGTAAGCAACGTAAAATTTTTCATATTGTATTTTATTCATCTCAAACATAATGTTGAAAAGGTAAGATATTTTTTATATATCTAATTAGCTTTGAAGTTTAAAACGAAAACTGTTTTGCCCTCTTTTCCGCATAAAGAGTGGTGAGTTAAACCTGCGAAGCTGTTCACTTACGAAGCTTTAAATTAATTGTAGCAGTTGTAAGCCAGGTTGATTGAAACCGTTTCTGTAAAATATTTATAAAGGGTTTGCTTGCCATGACGGATGGAAATTCTTTCCAAAAGTCTGTGACGAATAATTTGTCAATCTAGAGAGCATATTATAAATTTTTTGTATTCTTCATTTCACACCCACTTGACAGACATTTCCGCCACTTCAAAAAGCTACGTTACTTATTTGATTTAAGGCAGATATTGTCAGTAGGGCAAAAAATATAAATGTTTCTCCGATGAAGAAAAAAAAATGACGAAATATAAAGCACAATCACTACTTTGAAACACTTTCATAAGCTATGTCAGTGGAGCTCAGGGATAAAAATTTCCGATGCCAGTTTACTTTATAACCTATAATACAATCAAGAGGAAAAGAACAGTTGTATGAATAAAGAAATAAAAATAAATTGAATGTTATCCAAGTAAAGGAACTTTTTTTATGCAAAATAATTTCTCAGAACCGTTGTGCGTTGCAATTAAACAATCTACCTGCTTGCCTTAGAAACAATTTCGTTGCTACTGGTAACTATCTATCAAAATAAATATATCAATAAATAGAAATAAAAATAACGTAAAAATGTAATAAAAATATCCTAGAGAGAAGAAAAATTAATGAAATTTAAGTTGTTGCGAAAAATTTTATTTTTTATGAATTTAATAAATGCTTATTACGAAAGAAAAACTCTTTTTTTTATTGTCTTACTCGTAAAACATATAAAACGAAGTGCTTCAATTTGACAGTATAATTGCAAATTTGAATTAAATTTCATAACAATTCAATAACTAATTTTCTAAATAAATTTGTTAGCAATTTTTTCTTAATCAAATCAACATAAAAATCTACGCATTGGTATGAAAAGTCTGAAATTTCTGAATGCATAAAAAAAATTTACTCTTAAATTTTTTTTTTCATTTTTAACAAATTAATTAATAAAAATTATTTAATTTAGGTAATTGGTTCAATATATTACCTACTTATCTTTGGGAAGAGGACTTATAACTTTAGGGAAAAGAATTACTGTAATTTAACCTATCATCAATTAGGTATACAAGAACAAAAAATGTTTTTTTTTTCTTTTCAAATATGATTCGCTTGTTATGTGGAGCACCCTATCACATTCAATTCCAAACCAGGACTTTTTTTTTTAAATTCATTCGAGTGAATACTAAGTGTCACCATTTTTGTAGTGCGTAGGGTGGGTAAGAAAGGGTGGGTTTGCTATATATTTGTTCATATATTTGCAATATATTTACTCAAGGTGTGCCTTAACCAAAGTTAAATAAAATTATCTTACATCTTGAAAATTAGAAGAGATTCTGAATTGACAATGTTGACAAATAATAAAAATTAAAAAATCAAAATAATCAGTGGGGAGATCTTTAAAAAATTCTACTTTGAACATTTTTGCTCACGAAGTATGATATTTTGGAAAATCTGGCGTTGTTTTATATCAATAGAAAGAAAAAATTTATGTAATAATAATTTTTCTGTTGTAATTCTATTAAACTTTTATCATTTCAACATTTTACTGCTGATAAAATATGAAAATGTAACATAATTTAATTATAATTACAGATATTTAAGCATTTGAAGCATTATATCATCAAACAGCGCTCAAAAGGTGTTTAGGATAATCCGGGTGATTTGCAGCAACCTTATTCATTTCCCAGGAGGACTTTAAGAAATCAAAATGTACGGACTCCATCGTCTGCTCCCCAAAAAATGCTACCTAATCCTTCACCGTTTTTGACACAGAACTGTTCAATGTGGAAAAAAAACTGCATGAACCTTTGGTGTAACGCTGACACCTAAGTTCATGTAACTATTTTTGAAAGCTTCTATACATGCTTTGTAATTTTGGTCAAGATTATTTCCGAAGCATGCAGAAACCACTTTTTTGAATTCGTCAAATACTTTAACATAGTTCAGTACTGCAAGATTTTTAAACTGGCGCAGAAGGTCTACTTTATCCAAAAGTGTTTTGCATGCATTTCCTTTAAACCCAGAACATCATCGTCTGATTTCACGCTGAATGTGACAAGCTTTTGCCCATGTCAGTGATTCATTTTCACACTCTTTCTACATATGCGTGAAAACAGTGTTAATAACACCGAGCATAAGGTGTAATTCGCGCGGTGGAATAATGTTTAGGAATGTTTTGCCTCGAGCAGTTGTAATTAGCGGTGGAGGAAAGTAATTGAAATAATCTTTCGCTTTGTTTTTTGCAAAAAAGCAAAATGAATAGAATTAAGGTACATACTAAAAAGTACTAAAAGAACCACTAAAAGACTGAAGGAACCATAAAGAATCGTGACGTTATTATTGACGACAATGATGCTAAATAAATGTTTGTAATGTGTTTTAGTTGAAATAAAAAAATGACTTAGTACCAAAAGGCAAATTAATGCCGAGAACATTTGTTTGTTCGCTTTGTTTGTTGTGAAAAGATTCATTTGGGAAACCATAAAATATCGCCATATTATTATTGACCTCGTGCCTAATATTGGTAATATGTATTGATTGAAATTTAAAAAGAAAAAAATCTATGCCATAGACTAAAAAGCAAATTTAATTGGGAAAAGATAATTCGAAAATTCGTTAAAGGGAATCATGTAGAAAATCGTAATCCACAGATATCGCTTTATTTATTTCAGTACTGTGTACAACTGGTATTATAGTAATTGGTAGAGTTTTATTAAAACTTCTACAAACTTTTTTTTGTAGTTTTAGACAATAGTTTTTCCAGTGGTAGCAAAAAAGTGAATTAATATTTCCATGCATTTTTTCCACCACTACTTATAAATATTTTCAACATATATCAATGATCAGATAGAGAAATGGTCATGTTCTTAAGACTTGTCTTATTTGTTTTTGAAATTTCGGCTCCAGTCATTTGCTACTGATTAATGCATTTCGTAGAAAGTTCAAATGAGGCAACCCCTCTTGAATCGTCACTAAATAAACCAATGTTGGTATAAAGCATTATATTGATAATGCACCAATACTAAGCTGTTTTCATTCCGTTATGGTGGAATTACGTGTCTTACGGTCCCTTGAATGGGATATGTACCGGAGAAAATTAGTAGATAGTGGAAACTTGTGACAGTTACAATAATGAACCACGAGCAATAAAATCATGCCAAGTAATGTTTTGCACCTTTAATCTCTATTCTGATCGGGTGAACTGCAAAGATTGCTCACAATTTCAAAAGTATGACATTTCAAATGAAAAATATCTAGTGTGTGTCTATGTTACGGTGCATGTCTAAAATCAAGAGAATGTCGACTTTCTCCGGTTAACGTCAACAGTCACATAGTCGCTTCGGTAAATGTCCGAAATATTTATTATATACGATTTGATATTAATTTATTCGTTGATATTATAAAATTTTTTCGATATTTTAATATCTGCTGATGATTGATTTGGAGACACATCAGTGTTCAGATTACCGGTTAAATGCATACAGGGCAGTGGCACTGGACCTTAAGAAAGCTTTGATCTAGGGCATACCGGGCAATCGTTTCACATTCGTTACAGTAAAATAAATAGATGTTGAGAGCCATAATGACTTTTTCTCGCTTAAATTTAATGTACAATAATTGCAGTTTTTTAACACAAATTTTACATTAGTCTCATTATTATTTACAACATCCAATATATTCAGACATTGATCATGAGTAAGGCATAAGTAATAAGTGTGCCAAGAATGCCGAGTATGAAACTTCTACTGAAGTGAATAATTCCCAGGCCAGACAGCACGACACTGGGCTTTTCAAACAAGGATCGATCTATTTCTGTTTTTGATTTGAGTCCCCTCAAATATCTGGCATCCATTTTTTCCGAGATATCTTCCTTTAAAGTGTCCAGCTCGATGGACAATTGAGCTGCCTGCCACGTAACCAAAACCAAAGGAACAAAATTGCTGAAAAGCATGAAGATATACTGAAATTTAAAAAATGTTTCCTTAAGTGACATATCAATTACAGTCAAAAATCCTGTACAGAAGAAACACAGCCAAAAATACGAAGAAATTACTAAAAAGATTGAAACCGAAAATGTGTCTTCCATTTGCTTCAGAAACGTAAAAATGCCCTTTTGTTGTTCAATAACAGTAATTTGAATCGGTCTCTTAAAGTTCTCGGCAGAAACGTTCAATATAGTTTTTTGTAAGTTGTTCATACGGCAACAGATGGCACCACAAAGCGTATAGTAAAGCAATGCCATTAAATGACACACAGAAAACGCAAGTCCTTCATAAACCTTTCTTACCGCTTTAATAGTTAGTATAAAATAATAATTTGTTACAGTGTAACCGTATATATCATACTCATTAAATTCATTGGTATCTTTCAGGAAAAATTCAGTAATGGACACCAAAATTGGTGACAAAAATACAAAATATGCTACCATGAGAAATTTTAAATTTTTCGGTGGCATTATTTTACTTTGGGAAAAAAGAAATTTTGTTAGCCTCTTTCGTTTCAAGTTCATAATTATTACAAACAGAAGATTTGTGAATGAGTACACTACGTAACAAATACCAATCTTCACAAAACGATAATTCATTAAATATTTCCAAGCGGAAATCATAGCATCAATATAACCAATTGCAAGGAAAGTTCGAACAATGTAAAAAATAAACCTGTTCCACGAGTTTTCTGAGTAATTTTCAAAAAAGCCAAGATATCTGTATATCGCCAACGAAATGAACTGGCCAAAATGATTGGATTGATCCATATGGATACGCAAGTTTTTCTGAATACCAGTGTATCTTTGCATTTCGTCCATCAGCTTAATACGTTTTATTCAGTTTCAAATTCTTAGATATAATTTCTTAGATACAATTGGTTATATAAAATTCTGTGATTCAAGTATGTAGATTGTAATGGTTACACAAATGAAGATTAAATCCAAATCTAGATGTGTTTAGGAGATCAGAATCCAGAAGTTCCAACGGAAAGAACGTGGTTTTATAACTGTTTAGATAGGATTACAGACACAGAATGCCCTAAGTCTTTCATAATATATTCAATATTTTCTAAATAAACAACCCGGCAAAGAAAATTAATGTAACAGATAGTCTTATAATGAAGTCATTTTAGATTATCCATTGTTGTCAAAGGAATTTGTTGAAAAAGTTTTTTTTTTATTTTAGTTCAATCCTGATCCAAACATCGTAATTGATGACTTGATATATTTTGAACCATTTATCATCATAAGTAAAGCAGAGCACCACATCTAAAAAAGAGAGCAAAAAATGGTTTTACACGCATCTAAAACATTTTTGAGATATTTATGAAATATGGTTTTTATAAGAGCGATGAAGAATGCTTTTTCACGATGCTTGGAGACATTCAAACTATTCAGAATAATTCTTACCATTCATACCACAGAACAAATAATGGAATTCAATAATCGACTCTTTCATTAGCACTCGTTAGCATATTTAAAACATAAGCGAAACGTAAACATATTTCATATTTCAATCTTAAATGTAATCATATTTTATGTAAAACTTATTTTTAATAGATTATGTCTTTGAGATTATACGTACCAGAAAAGTTTTGAGTTTTAATACAATTAATCAATGGTTGCGTGTTTATTGTTGTTATGTCTTTGATTACTCTTTTTCCCCGAGTTCTGTGACTGAATGAGCTGACGTTAAGTTTTATTTGTAAATTGAGAAATAATATTGATTTGTATGCGTGCACTTATATATTCGATTTGTCCATTTGTAAAAAACAATGAAATGATACATTTAATAGATTTATAAGTTCATTTTGATAAAATAGTTGTAAGATTTAACCCTACCAAATTATTCAAATTGTACTTTTTAAAAATAAATTTAATTAGTAATTTCAAACATATCGTGCTTTTATAAAACTAATTTTAATAATATAAGAACGCTATCTTATTATTGGTTTTAAAAGCGGTTAATTCTTTCTACGATTCATGATTAAATTTTTCTTATGCCAGTGATATGACGTGAACGTTATTATTGACTTTTCAAAAAAGCAAAATTAAATAAAATTAAAAATAACCAAAAATGTTAATGACAATTTTTTTCCCGCTGCCTTAATGATAGATTTATTTGGAGTTAATCATCAATAATATCTGAGGCAAAATTCAGAGAGTTAATTTTTTTATTTACAATCACCATGACAATCATATCTGAAATGGAACTTGTCTTCGATAAAACGAAAAAAAAAAAACTGCTTTTTCTTAACTGATCAATTTAAAATACTGTATGTGCAATCGGAAAAAAATGGATCACCGACATAACTTTTAACCTGTCAGTAGAATTTTTAATATGTAAACTTTTTGAAAATATCACAAAGTGATGCCTAAGATGTATTACTGTTAATAGACTTGAAAATTAAAAATTTCTGTTAGTAGCCAGTGGTCGGTAGACTAACTTAGTAGCCGCTAACGGCGAAACTATATAAGCAATCAGTTCTATATTTTTAGCAGTTTGGAATACGTGTTGCCAGATTGGCAACATTATGCTGGAAAGAGTTAATTGCTTTTAAAAAGTTTTTTTTTTCCTTTTACTTAAATTTCCTTGTATAGTTTAGGTTACGGATATACAAAAGGAATGTTATTAATTCAATTTATTATTTGTATATCATGAAAACACTACCCATTAAAAATTAAAGGAAAACAATAAATAATAAATAAATAAATAAATAATGAATAAACAAATAATAAATAAATAAATAAATAATCAAAATAAATAAATAATCAAAATAAATAAATAATCAAAATAAATAAATAATCAAAATAAATAAATAATCAAAATAAATCGATAAAAATAAAAAAAATAATATAAAATTGGATTTGAAGAATCAGTCTATCAGCATTTAGTTTCAGTTATTATTTTTATTCCTTTATAGAGTCACTAATTTGTAAAAGCAGATTTTTGTTGACTTTTTTTTGGAACAACAGAACTTCATAAATTTTTTATTTTACCATAAGTATCTTTCTTTCAGTGACCACAGCGGCCTATTTTTCTTAACAAAAATATAGGATTGGAAGAAAGTAGTTGGAAACTAAGGTACTTGGAAAAAAAGTTGCTACTTGGAAAAGGAAACTACTTGGACTTGAATAATTTATTTAATTTATTTTCGTTTAAAACTGATTTTCATGTTGTTTTCGAAAAGAGTGAAGACTAAAATTTGAATGTTTAGCTTCCAAACGCTATTTAAATGTCTAAAATATATAATCTGGCAGGTACTTACTAATGTTGGATAGATTACAAAATTAGATTAGCATTTATCCAACAAGACGTAAAATTTGCTTTCAGTTTTGCGTAAAAATAATCCTCTTTAAATAAATAAGTCTTAATTAAAAATAAATTTCAAAAAATTCTATTTTTCAAAAACGGAAATTGTGAATTAAGTGAAAGCTTCGATTATAAACTTTTAATGCAAGTTAATGCTTGTGCAGAAAGTTAAACTTCGTTAAGCTTACCTTTAAATTTACCCTTTATGACGATTTTTCAAAATAACTTATTAAATTTGAAGCGCAAAGATTTCGTGTGAAATTCAATTTCGTGCAAAGATTTGTTCACCAATTATTTGCTGCTATTTGTCATTATAGATTTTGAGAACAAACTTATGAGTTTTATTGGTAAAGCAAATTTTTTTCGATCCTTTAAAAGTAAGTAAAAAAACTTGATTTTTAATTAACTGTAATCCTTTCGAACTTTTTTCCTTCTGTTTAACAAAATACCATACTAACAAAAATAGTTGTTGAATAAGGTCAAATCCACAATAATACGTATTAACTGTCCATTCCTTAAAGAGTCATTTTTTGTAGCTTTAAACTGATCATTTGGCAATTTTTTTTATGAATACTTAAGGAATAATAACATAACGGTTCTTTTCCATTTCGCTGGCTAAAGTATATTCAGGTATTTTGTTTATTTTATATTAATTATTAAAAATGGGGGAGATATTTCCTTATTGTAATATGTCGCTGCAAATGGATCCTAAATTTGCAATTTTTTTACAAAAAGTGTAGAGAAGCTTGCCCAGGGTTGGCTAATTTCAGGTTCTATGTTTATTTCATATTAATTATTAAAAATGGCGGCGATATTTTCGCATTGTGATATGTCGATGCAAATAGATTTTTTAAAAAAAAAGATTTGTAGAGAAGTTTGCCCAGGATTGGTATGTTGGTCTCCAAGTTGGTATTTTTTTATTTTATAATGTTTTCGCACACTACTACCCGGGACTTTCCAAGATTTGGCAATTAGTCTACCGTAGATCACGATAGGGAAAGCTTCTTAAAATGTGGTTGTCACTTAAAATAATAGTAATAAAAACAGCTGAAATTACTTGCTATCTGTTATTTTGCATTGACAATTTTTTCTCCTGGATGAGCGAAATGGAAAAGTACCAAATTATCTGCTCATTCGAAAACTTAATAGAGGGAATAGAAACAAAGTCAGAATTTTTTTTTTATTTATTTTTTTTTAAATTTTTTTTTTCAATTTATATATTGATTTTTTTTACAATAGTATGGTTAATGTGAATTTTTTTTCTATAAATTGAAATAATCTTTTGCAGCTTTGAAGCCTTTGTCTTCAAATTACATGAGTGTCTCTTTTTTTTCTCTTTTTTTTGAGATTCTGAATTTCACTTTCTTTTTCTTTGTTTTTAGACACTCAAAGATTTTCTGCAGCTATGGAATCTTTATATTCTAAATGAGATAATAAAGAAAGATAATCAGTTTTTTTCAATGCATTATTTGATGAAAACAGAGGTGATTCATCCATTTATTTAAACGTTATTAAGCAACAACAAAGAGTTCTTTATTTATATTACATGTCTCTCTGACCAGTTTTACAACAGTTAAAGAGGAGAGCATTTTTAAGAATATTTTTCTTTCATTAATTTTTCATTAAACTCTATAATTAAAAGTTGATAAGTCCTTGCCTAACAATTTGTTTTGCACTCTTGATGGCTAAATCAAGTGGTCTGAATTCAGTTGCTCGTTACTAAGAATTAAATATGAATTGACTAAGTATAGTATGACTAAGAATTAAAAATAAAACTTATAGTTTTAAATAATAAAATTTTTTTTTGAGTATGCTCCGTCATTAATTTTGAAGGCCATAATTAATTGCATATTAAAGAAACTTTAATAGAACTTGAATTTTCCTAAAAGGCTGAAACATGAGTCAATGCCATGAATTTCAAAATTATTCATATTCTAGATCCATGTGCAATTTTATTTATATTCTGTTATTGTTAATGGTTGTTTACAGATCCGTGGTGGCACAGGGGATAGAGCTCTTGCCTCCCAATGAAGTAAAAAGGGTTTAACTCCCAGCGATGGCTAGTTGATTTAAATTCCGCACTCAGATCGCACGGACAGTAAAGTTGGCGTTAAATATCCTCAGTGGTAGACGGATCATAGGTTTAGAGTCCCCTTGCCGTCAGACTAACTGTGATAGGTTTCCATGGTTTTCCTCACAATACAACGCAAATGCGGGTAAGTCCCATCAAGAAGTCCTCCACTAAGGCAAATTTCTCGTAATATTTAATCCAGGATTTTACTTGTTTTCTAGATTCGGTTCAAGAAACAAGGCTTCACAGTTGCATATTTGTAGTCGTAAAACCTAAATCGGCTTTTCAACGTCGGTTATAAAATAAAATAGTTGTTGACTATTCTAACTAAATTAAATGTGGGAAAAACAGGTGTCCGAAGAACATCATCTGAGAGGATAAGCAATAATAAACTAGCAGTTACTTTTCAACTATATACGGATAAGATGAAATTCCATCATTAAATATATTTATTTTCTAATTTAATAACGCCATCCAAGCATGGGAGGTTTAAACCAAAAATGTATGACATAATTAAACACAACACACCATTCGAATCAAAGAAAATGCAATATTTACCGATTCGTGATCAAGTAAGTTCAATTCAAAAGATCAAGTAAGAAATCGATCGTTAAGAACTTGACCGCTACTTAGTCTTGATCATAATATTTATAGTCCAGTTCCAATCCATTTATCAAGTCCAGTCCCAGTCCATTTATCAAGTCCAGTTAAACATTGAAACATAATTTGCCACTACACACTCTTTGATCAAAGAAAGCCAGATGTTTGACCATTCATATTTTCCTCTAGTTTTTTCAGAGTTGCAATGGTATCATCTATCAACAAATCCAATATGGAATCGGCAATTTGTGATTTAACCATTACTTCCTCTTGATCATAATTGATCCAATCTGGCTCTTCCTGTTTGATCTCATCTATTAAAATATAATCCACAAGATCTCTCTCCATGCAGCCTAGTTTCATAATGGACCATGGAGGTCTCTTATTTTCCCATGCATTTGTTTCACGTTTTCGTATGAGCCCTAAAGCTTTTTCCACTTCTTTTTGAAGCACCGGCAATATTTTATTTTTATAGCATGGGAGAGTTGGCTGTGGAGTCAACTTTTTTGGCTTCAGCCATGGTTGAGGAACTTCTTGTGTCTCTCGAAAGAGATATTAAATAATTGTCAATAAATAATTTTAACTACATGACACAGCTCAAATCTATAGAAAAATAAAACATTTTTAATATGTTACTATGAATGTAAGGGTGTATTGCATTGGTGATCGTTTCCAAGTGTGAAAAGTTTTCTTAACGTTTCAGTATGTCTGCTTTCAACCAAATTTATCTTACAGGATAAGCTTTGAAAACTTGTATGAATCAAGTATAACAATGTTTTTTCTTATTTTGTATTTTTATCGTTAATCTGTATTGTTTTTTCATTTTACAACAACAAATTTGGACCAGTGTGATCAAAAAGTTAAATATCTCAAACTTAAATAATGCAGTAGAACACATAAATCCTTTTTTTAATACTAGAGACCTAATTTTTGTGTTTTCGATATCTATTTGTCCTCAAAGTTTTTGTTAAGTAAAAAATGACGATTTATGCAATAATTAATAAAAATAAATCAATCCTTCAATCAATCAATTCCTTTTCAAAAATAATTTCTATTTTCAAATTATTTTTTTTTCTGGCCCTGTACTTTTTGTCTTCCTAACTTTACATCTTTAAATATTAAAAATAAGAAAGGCTGCAGATCATAAGAAAAGCTATGAATAGTGGTTGTTTAATAAATATTTTATTATTATTTCTAACTGTGCTCTTATGGTGCAAAGATTAGTTCTTTTGATGTAAAGATCTTCAGTAGCCACGTCATTAAAGTTAGTTGCAAGATTGGGGCAATTTTGCGGTCAACCCTATTCTTTTCAACTGAAATATTTTCACATCCAATTGTTCCTTAGTAGTTCTTCAAGACAAGTAATATACAAATTTACAGTATTTCTACTAGGTAAGATCTCAATTCAGAGAAGCATTTTACTTCCTAGATGAAATTTGTAGCATTTTGCACTAAAATCATTTTCCGATAAGATATGAAAGTAAATGTAATGTTTTATTGATCCAAACCTTTCCTTTCTAAGTTAAGAAATGTTATAGAAATTTTTTACTCACTGATATAAATCCACCAAAAGTTCTTTGGAGACATCAAAAATCAAGTCCAAATAAGCAATTTGGCAAGGGTTTCTAAGCCCCAACTTGTCTATCACATCATCAAATTCAGGATCACTGATGTCCACCAACATGATTCCTTTCTTTTTACCAGCAATAAACACATCAGTTAGATGTTCCATTATGAAGCCAATATTTTCAGTGACCTGAGCAATGAGATCATTCTGATCACTTGAAATGCAAGCCTCCTTCTCGGATTGCTCTTTTTGAGTCACAGTTGAAATTCTCTGTGGCACATCAAGGACACCATCCTTCAATTCTGCATCTGTCAATATATCTATGGAATGAACAGATGTTTGCTCAGTTTTATCTGTCAACATCGATTTTAAAGTGACATGAAGCATATCAAGTAGCTCCTCATCCGTCAACACTTCTCCCAAGCTGACAAAATTATCCACCATTGACGGTTCTTTTTCATCGACCCACATTGGTCTCACATTGACACCAAGTATGTCAAGAAGTTCTTCATCAGGAAGAACTTCTAAGTCATCATCGCTTTCAGTAACACCAGCTTTAGTTCCTTCATTCGAACTCAACTCAACGCTGATGACTTTTTTGAAAATAAAAAGAAATGAAAGAAAAACCTTTAATGAGAGCAAAACATAGAAGTCATACTAATAATCATTATACCTTAAAATATGTCTTTCTTGAAACGTTGAAATTTTTACGTGTCAGTCATTTGAATTTAAAATATTAATCTTAAGTTTATTTATAACATTAATTTCATTCGTAATTTTAATTTTATTTCAAAAGTAATTTACAAACAAATATATATTTCCACTGAGAGATTTAAATAATATGTCACTGCAATTATTCGCTTTTGTTTTTTTTAAATTGACTTTGTGAAATTAAATGTCCAGTATGAATAGAAAATGCTTTTGGGTATTGTATTCTTTTCCCTCCTATCATTAGGGGGAATAATTGATATATAGCATCATGCTCTTTAAACCAATCAATTTGGTCAATCTCATATATTATATATATATATATATATATATATATATATATATATATATATATATATATATATATATATAAACTGCTGTTTGTAGAAAATGCAACACCATGAAGGAATCATCAGAATCAAATGAAATTCGCAGCAAATGTCAATTATAGGATATTATGCAAATTAATAAAGTTTCAGAGCCATCGCGCGTGCGTGGCGCGCGCAGCGCCCTCTGAATTGATGCTGAAAGCGTATAAATAAAGTGCTGTAGCGGGACGTTGAAAATAGTCTATGATTTTTTGTTAGTGGCAAACGTTTAGTGAGACCTGAGTATGCCTCCACGACGGAAGAATAAGAAATTCAAGCAACTTACGGAGTTTGAACGAGGGAGGATAATCGGCCTTCGAGAAGGAGGATTTTCCTATCGCGCAATAGCAGCTCGTATGCAGCGGAACAGTTCCACAGTGATGCGAGTTTGGAAGCAGTGGACCGACGAGCACCGAACAACTCGAAAAACAGGCACTGGACGACAGAAGGTGACGTCAGAGCGCGATGATCGACACCTGCTCCGCATGGCGGTGAATGATCGCACAGCTTCCTCCAGGCAGCTGGCAGCACATTGGTCTACTGCTACAGGTGTACAATTGTCGGCTTCGTCAATTCGTCGTCGTCTGCTGCGCCGTGGATTGCGTGCAAGGGTGGATTGCGTGCATACAGGATTCCCCTCACGGCGGATCATCGACGGCTGCGTCGGCAGTGGGCTCTTGAGCACAGAGACTGGCGAGCTGATTGGCACCAAGTTGTCTTTTCAGATGAATCACGCTTCAATTTGTGGACCCATGATGGCCGTGTTCGTGTTAGACGTTATGCCGGTCAACGCTGCCTTCCTGAGTGTATTATTGAACGACATAGTGGTCGAACACCCGGAGTTATGGTCTGGGGTGCGATTTCGTATCATGGACGATCCAATTTGATACGAATTGAGGGTAATCTCAATAGCAACAGATACGTCCGTGAAGTGCTACAGCCCGAAGTCGTTCCTTTCCTTCAAGGCATCCCTGGAGCTATCTTTCAGCAGGATAATGCACGCCCACATGTTGCGTGGACTGTTAGAGACTTCTGTTCAGCACAACGCATGCAACTTCTTCCTTGGCCTGCTTATTCGCCGGATATGTCGCCTATTGAGCACGTGTGGGATATGGTTGGTCGGCGTCTCACTCGTGATCCGCGTCCTGCAGTTTCCAAAGACGAACTTTGGTTGCGCATACAAGCGATATGGAATTCTCTTCCTCAAGCAGATATTCAACATCTGTTTGACTCCATGCCACGTCGTATAGCAGCACTTATTGCAGCGCGTGGTGGCTGCACCAAATACTGATTTCGGACGCTTAATTTGTTTCTTTTGTTTTGAAAATTTCATCATTTATTTGTATCAGTACAAGTCGTTTCTGCATTAAATTTCATTTGATTCTGATGATTCTTTCATGGTGTTGCATTTTCTACAAACAGCAGTTTATATATATATATATATATATATATATATATATATATATATATATATATATATATATATATATATATATATATATATATATATATATATATATATATATATATATATATATATATATATATATAATGAGTGAATTATCTTTCTGTAAGAATGAGACTAAAACTGAAGCATTCTTCTACAGTTACTATTAAAAATGTGCGCAAAAAATACAATTAAGGATTTGCGTTTATTAAGAAGTGGATTCTGAGGTTTTCTACTTGATATTTGGCCCTGGAAAATAAGTTATAAATCATGATTTTATTCTTGAAAGCTAATCTCGGTAATCATGATATGCCAACATGATGTTTACCTCACCGCATTGTTCATAAACCACCCGGGGCTAACCACGATGAAGTTTTTTAGCAGCAAGACGATGTCTATTTTTATTTAAAGCCATAGATAATGATGCAGATATAGTTTTTTTGCTACAGTGTAGTCTTGTCCTCATTATTCACATGACTTGTGAATAGTAGAATTTCATTTGTAATGTCGCTTTAATCACTTTCTATCTGGCTAAAGGTTAATTCGGAGTACAGAATTTCAAAGAACAGTTGGCGAGATTTTCTATGACTTTCTCGCGAATTTTTTGGTCATATCTTTGCTTTGTCAGACAAGGGAAAGTATATATATATATATATATATATATATATATATATATATATATATATATATATATATATATATATGTCATTGTATTGGTCCTCGTTAAACTGTTCTACCGTAAAGTGCTCGACTTCGCGCTCAGGTCGTCGGGCTACCGAAGCGGGGGTGCCATCCCCTCCGCAGAGGATCAAAATTGTGATGGCATGTCTTCGGATCATCCTCCGGGATGTTTCCCAGACCGTCGCCAATAGCCCATTGTGCAGCTCTAGTGCGACGTAAATTAACAACAACAACATGTCATTATATCATTGAAACATTATATCAATCATATATATGAATGATTGATATCATTCCATGCTTCCAATATCAAAAATAAATTATGATATGTCATTATATCATTGAAACATTATATCAATCATATATATGAATGATTGATATCATTCCATGCTTCCAATATCAAAAATAAATTATGATATGTCATTATATCATTGAAACATTATATCAATCATATATATGAATGATTGATATCATTCCATGCTTCCAATATCAAAAATAAATTATGATACGATTTATGCAGCCAATTATTGTGTAAGTTGTTTACGTACTGAAATTTTACTAAGGATTTTTAAATTACTAACAGGCATATAAAGAAAAATAGCGAATTACCATCTTTGTATGAAAAATCATCACTCGAATCAATTGATTCCTCCCAACTCAAAGTTTCAGCAATTTTATTTGACTGAAAGATAAATGAAATAAAGTTGACATTTTGCAATAGATTCGTAGAAGCTTATATGAGAAAAAACAATAAGAATTCTCATAAATGCAATCGGAAATATCCAAATCAAAAAGAATAATTTTTTATCTGGATTACATTAGCATGAAAATGATCAAAAAAATTTTGCTAAAGAAAAATAATTTTAAATTTGTTTGTATTTGAAATTTAGTAGAGTAAAAAATTGAAATTTGTTACCTTTTTATTAATTTTGTGGTCTATTTTTATTTTTTTTAATGTTTTTGCAGATAGCAGGGAAAAACTACTTAAATGTGAGAAGACATTCATTTCAAATATTTTATCTTTCAATTACACCAATTGTACGAAAAGATATCCATGCATATTAAAAGCATTGAGATGCAATTTGCATTAAGTATTATTATAAATATGTAAAGAGAATTAATACATAAGGGGTAAAAGTATTTTTCAAAAATTTCTGAAGTAAAAAATTGTCCTAAAGAATTATTACTTTCAAAATTTCAAATACCCTAAAAGATATTATATCTCATAAAAATCAATTACTTTGATATACTTTATTGAAATAAATATAAGTACAAGTATAAAAAAAATCGTTATATTATAAAAACAGGCTTAACATATCGAGAGTCATAAAATGATTATAAAAAAGACTAGAGCCATCCGACTCAACTTTATCAATGCCAGTGTCAAACCACTCTCTGTTTAAATAACAAAATTTTGATCAAAGTTAACCACAGATATTTGGCAGTATATCACTTTTAATTTATGGCGAATCTAATAACTGACTGAGACGCTAGATTAGATAGAACGCTAATAACGTTAGTATTTTGTATGAGGAATGCTACCATTTACCTGAATCTCCAAATCACCATTCTCACCATCAACATCACCATCGCCGCCGCAGCAGCACAAATTAGCGAAAAATCGCTTTATTCGTTGAAAGTATTCCATAATAGAATCAAAATCGCTTTTAAATAACTCTTGAACAAAATTCAAGTTATCACACCAAATACAAGCTTTGGAATGACAAAAATATATTTCAACACTGCGATTGTTAACGTTTTAAACAATGATTTTGCTTTGTCGTATTGTTATAACAATTAAAACTAATCTTTCTGCACTTAATGACATTGTTAAGAAGTTTTATAAAAAAAAGCTATTGTTAATATTATGCCATTGTTTCAGTATGATTAAATAGGGATGCACAGCCTTCTAGATTGAAGAAGCAGTTATCTCAGTTTGAACATTAAAAGGTCACAACGCAAATCATTTTTCTCAATTTACTCGGTAATAAATGAGACAATAATACACTTTTAAATTTTAAAATTCATTAAAAAAACTTATCGTCTAACATGGGTTCATAAATCGGCATTTTAAACCCCAAAATTGCACGAAAACTAAAACGTCGACTTATACACCGATAATAAAGTAGGACACTCGTTTATCTCAAATATGGATACGTTATAAGCAATGAGATAGATATGAATAACTTTGCATCATTTTCTACAACTTAGACTTTTTAAAGAGTATTTTTAATATGTTGAATGCAATAATCTTTAATTTTTCTTCTACCATATTTGTTTACATGTGACGGTCTTTTATAAAAAGAAACATTAATTAAGCTTAAAAAAAACTACCAAGAAAAGTAAAGGTAATTTATTCATGAGTATTTCAAAATATGCAACACAATGATACATTTTAAAACATAAAAGAAAGTAAACCAAAAGCTTAAATATTCCAGAATATCATACATGTTGGATTCAATAACCTTAAAAGTGTCGTCATACGAATCCACGTCTGCAATGGATTCTACTTTATTCTTTATCTGCAGAATCCCACAAAAAATTTGACTTCACCAAGGAATTTGATATTTCAAACTTCTTAAACGCATCAGTATACAATACAGTAACATTCGATTTTATTTTTTTCCCAAGGTCTAGTATCCTCTCTGTTCCAGGGTAAAATGGAGGTCGGTCGTTTTTAGGGGTTACCTTCATTAACTTCGAAATGTTATCAAAAGAACAGGATTTTTCATTTTTGTCAGTGCAATTTTCTTGGTGTGGAAAGACCACTTGAGTTGGCGTCATGAAAATTGAATCGATCATTAAAATTCATCTTTAACAAAAATGATCTGTGCTAATATAATTATGTGTGAAATCAAATTTACCAATTATGAAAGATGAGCCGCTATAGGTATGGGGTCAAAGCGTTCGCCTTTCAATGATGTGAACCGGGTTTGAGTTCCAGCGATGCCTCGTCGATGTAAATTCCGCATCCGGCTTGCACCTACCATAGTGCAAACGTGAAATATCCTCAGGGGTAGACGGGTAATGGATTAGAGGCCCTTGCCGTTAGACTAATTGTGGCAGGTTCTCGTGATTTTTCTCTTCATGTAACGCAAATGCGTGTTAGTTCAATCAAAACGTACTCTACGAAGGCAAATTTCTCTCAATACTTGAGTATCTCTCAATACTTGAGTCAACTATTTATTATAGCCCAATATGTAACCCATCAAAGTTTATCGCAGATTAAAATCCTGACCATTTTCAAACTTTTTTTAAGTTCCAATGACAGACATGGAAGACAAATTTGTAGCAGAGAACATTATAAAGAAAGAACAAAAAACGGAAACAGGAGCTACAAAATGAAAGAGTCTATAGGTCTGTAATAATGCATCTCGCCAACCAAAAACGATCCCACAAGGGCCCAGGAGGAAGTGCAGGGCAACGTCTCAGATGGTTAACTTCCATTTCTTCTTGCAGGTTACATAATGGACAAAAGGGGCTTGAAAAGATTTTGATTCTGTACAGGTGTTTTGATAAACAGTTATGGCCAGTGTCAATATCTAAATCTTGTAAGCATCGCATTATCTCATATTGCTTGGCGTAAGAGAATCCGCCCGCATTCCACTGCAGCACACGCAGAGAGGAAGCAGGACGAGGGAGACACATTATGCCAAAGTTGTAGATCACTTAGAGTTACCCATAGGCTGCACCACGAAGAGGTGGATCTACATTGCAGCCCATTTTTTTCAATCTAGATGGCGTAAATTTTTAAAAGTAAAAGTAGCCGAAAAAAGATGGGGAAAAAACTAAAATAAGAGTAAATTTATTTTCTCAAACCAGAAAGGAAAAGCGTAAGACGAATGAAGCTATAAGTTTCGCCTTCAATTTCATGTTTTCTGTCTGGCAAAACTATAGTCGCTTTCTCTTTTTTGTATCATATTTGGTCAAATAAAAGAGAATAGAATAATTACAGAATAGAATGTGAATATAATAGATATTTTTATAGGATTTGTTTCTAATTGAACAGTACCAACGCCATCTTAAATTCTCTTAGTAAATAATTTAAATGTTATATTTTTCAAAAAACATTTAACTAGTAATTTTATTTGAGTTGAGATTTTATTAGACTATTCTTGATCATATAAAACCGACGTCTTTTTATTGATTAAAAAGTTGTGTTCTTCAATTAATTTGAATTTTTCTGAGACCCCTGGAAGCGCTATTTATGCAACATGTTAATCTACAACACGCCAGTAAATTTCTTCCTATTCTGAAAAATAAATATTAATTTTCCAAAAATAATTGTTTGTCAAATTTAATGAGAGATTTATTTGAAATCGACGAATCATTTATAACCGCAAGTTTAGTCTAATTTATAATATAAGTAATAAAGCACATCTTTAATACATCTTATTGAAGGAAAAATGAATTAAAAAGTTCTACTAATTCATTTTTGAGTAAAGTAAAAAAAAAATTACTCGTTGGTTAAGGCACTGAACTGTTGTTATGAAGAACTGGTGTTCGATCCCCAATAGCGGCATGAAGCTCACCCATATTCAAATCAATAGTTACATTTTTGTCTCCGAAGTGAAGAGGGCTTGTGAACTGTGCTGACCATATAGTTACAATCAGATTGTTAGTCACGAAATTTTGATGCCGTAAACTCCACGAATCCCTATGGCCCACAAATAGCTGTTGCGGAAATCATTTACTTTATATGCATATTTGAATAAAAGATATAAGCTACGTACCAAAAAAGCAAAGTAAATAGATCAAAGGTACTTACTAAAAATGTACTAAAAGAACCACTAAGAGACTGAAAGAACCATAAAGAATCGTGATGTTATTATTGATGACAATGATGCTAAATAAATGCTAGTATTAGTTGAAATAAAAAAATTACTTAGTACCAAAAGGCAAAATTGCAGGAAGATTTGTTCGTTCGCCATTAATTTTGTGAAAAGATAATTTAGGAAACCATAAAATATCGCCATATTATTATTGACCTCATGCCTAATATTGTTAATGTGTATTAATTGAAATTTAAAAAAAAAAATCTTAGCCATGTACTAAAAAGCAAATTTAATGGGGAAAGGATAATTGAGAAATTCGTAAACGGGAATCGTGTAAAGAATCGTAATCCGCAGATACCGCTTTATTTATTTCAGTAATGTGTACAACTGGTATTATGGTAATTAGTTCAGCTTTATTAAAACTTCTACAAACAGTTTTTCATAGTTTTAGATAATAGTTTTTCCACTGGTAGCAAAAAAAGTGTATTAATATTTCAATGCATTTGAATTAAAAGATTTTTTTCCCACCACTAATGCGAAATATTTTAAACATAAAGATCAGACAGTTAAATGATCATGTTCTTAAGACTTATGTTATTTGTTTTTGAAATTTTGGCTCCAGTTATTTTCTATTGATTAATGCATTTCGTAGAGTGTTTAAATGAGGTAACCCTTCTATAATCGGTATGAAGTAAACCAATATAGGTATAAAGCATTATATTGAAAAATGCACCAATACTAAGCTGTTTTAATTCCAATAAGGTGGAAATACGTGTCTTACGACCCCTTGAATGGGATATGTACCGGAGCAAATAGGTAAATAGGGGAAACTTGTGACAATTACAATCATGAGCCACGAGCAATAAAATCATACCAAGTAATGTTTTGTACCGTTAATCTCTATTCTGGACGGATGAACTGCAGAGACTGCTTTCAATTTTAAAAGTATGTCATTTTAAATGGAAAATGTCGAGAGTGTGTATATATATATATGTTACGGTGAAAATCTCAACCAGCGAACATTATTATACATCAGTAAGCCATTATACACCGAGTTTACTTCATCCAACAGAGCATCTAACTTTCGCTTATTTAAGGATTGGAGGAAATGAGATTGAGTATTTTTGTGACTACCGCCATTTCATCATCAAGAGATGTTAAACCACTCTTAGCACACAAGGCTTGTTGGTGAATGAGGCAGTGGAATTCAAGAATCGAGTGCCCTACGTATATTTGAAATAAACTTATGAAACCTTTTTTTTTTGTCCACCATACTTGGAGCACCATCAGTTGTTACCGAAAAAATTTTTTTCAAGTCAATCTCTTTCTCAATAAGCTAATTTTTAACAGCCGTACAAATATCTGTGCCCTTTGTAGTTGTTAGCAACGATGTTGTTGCAATTAATTCTTCCTGAATGACGTTTCCTACACAATATCGAGCAAAAACAGCTAAGCGTGCAGATTCAGTGATGCCAGTGCTTTCGTCAAGACATAGCGATATGAAAAGAGCGGAGTTAATGTCAATTTTTTTTGATCTGTTACATTTCCGGCCAATTTTAATATTCTTTCTTTTATTATATTCCTAGATAGAGAGGTATCTTTGATGCGTTGAATTATCTTATCTTTGTTATCGAAATCATCAAAAAGTGAGGGCGCGCATGATAACCAGGTATCCTTCTAAAAACTCTCCCTCTTGAAAAGATTTACTATGCCGAGCAATGATATTTGCAGCCGAGTAACTTGCCGTACTCGTATGACAATTTTTGCCAACATATTTAATCATAGAAGTGGACTGTTTATTTCTGTCTTTCATTGCACTTGCAATTAATTCCTTTTACTCTGGTTCGCTTTTGACTAAGGAGTTTGTGATTTGTTTTAAAATGCCGTTTAAAAGACGATGTTCTACATACCACTGTTCCAGAACATAAAACTCACCCTGCTTTGTCGCTTTTACTAATCATGCCATATTTCTCTGTCCACCAAGTTTGAAATTCTCTGATATGCTTACTATTTTGCACTTTTGTTTTCCTTGCTGAACTAGCCATGTTAAATAACAGTTAAAAATCGCAAATATAACACATATAAACTTTAAAATACAAAAAAAAGTTGTGTCAACGGAATTGGACTATTATACTTAGCGTAAACAAATAATGCGTCACTATACTTCATTTCACCTCAAGCTTTCACTACAGGGAAAGGTAGGAAATATAATACTACGCTTTTGAAAAGTAGTTCTTCGCTGTTTTGGAATTAATTACAATTTGAAAGTGCCTATAAATACAAATAAATGTTGCATAATAGGAAAAGTTAATCTTTGAACATGTATTACAAGTTTTATCATGTTTAAATATACTTAATTTATAAATACCTTCTCAGAAAAGTGAATGTATTGAAGAAAATGTTTTAGTTTGGCGACCAAGGGACGAAAGGATGAAAAATTAGCGCGTTGGCTATGCTTTTACTCTGGCGAGTCCAACTGTTTCGAGTCTCCTTATTGCCTTCGCTTAGGCGTCATATTATCTCCTGTGCAGTTCTTGTTTCGCTTTCACTCGCATAGCTTAATTGTTCTTTTGTTTTGTTTTCTATTAGTTATTATATGCTAATTTTTTTGCTAGTTATTTATTGTTAGCTTGCTTTTCATGGTTATTAATTGTTTTTTGTATTAATTGTTATTTTTTTACAAATAATTGTTAATTTTTTTTTGTTTCTTGTTAATTTTAATTTCAGTTGTTAATATGCTTCATAGTGAACTTTGTGATTGGTGGCATGCACAAAATATTGTTACGCGTGCCATTGGTTCGCCATCCCTGATCTAGGGCATATCGGGCAATCTTTTCATATTCGTTACAGTTCATTCAATAGATTTTGATAGCGATATTGACTTTTCTCGCTTCAATCCAATGAAGAATAATTGCAGTTTCTTAACACAAATTTTACATTTGTTTCATTACTATTTACAACATCCAATATATTCAGACACTGATCATGAGTAAGGCATAAGTAATAAGTGTGCCAAGAATGCCGAGTATTAAACTTCTACTGAAGTGAATAATCCCCAGGCCTGACAGAACGACACTGGGCTTTTCAAACAACGATCGATCTATTTCTGTTTCTGATTTGAGTCCCCGCAAATATCTGGCATCCATTTTTTCTGAGATATCTTCCTTTAAAATGTCCAGCTCGATGGACACTTGAGCTGCCTGCCACGCAACCAAAACCAAAGGAACAAAATTGCTGAAAAGCATGAAAATATACTGAAATTTAAAAAATGTTTCCTTAAGTGACATATCAATTACAGTCAAAAATCCCGTACAGAAGAAACACAGCCAAAAATACAAAGAAATTACGAAAAAGATTGAAACCGAAAATATGTCTTCCATTTGCTTCAGAAACAAAAAAATGTCTTTTTGTTGTTCAATAACAGTAATTTGAACCGGTCTCTTAAAGTTCTCGGCAGAAACGTTCAATATAGTTTTTTGCAAGTTTTTTACACGGCAACAGATGGCGCCACAAAGCGTATAGTAAAGGAATGCCATTAAATGGCACACAGAAAATGCAACTCCTTCAAAAACCTTTCTTACTGCTTTAATAGTTAGCATAAAAGGATAATTCTTTACTGTGTAATCGTATATATCATACTCATTAAATTCATTGGTATCTTCCAGGAAAACTTCAGTTACGGACACCAAAATTGGTGACAAAAATACAAAATATGCTACCATGAAAAATTTAAAATTTTTCGGTGGCATCGTTTTGTTTTGGGAAAGGAGAAATTTTGTTAGCCTCTTTCGTTTCAAGTTTATCATTATTGCAAGCAAAATATTTGTGAACAAGTACACCGCATAACAAGTGCCAATCTTCACAAAATGATGAGTCATTAAATGTTCCCAAACGGAAATCATAGCATCAATATAACCAATTGCAAGGAAAACTCGAACAGTGTAAAATATAAACCTGTTCCAAGAGTTTTCTGGGTATTTTTCAAAAAAGCCTAGATATCTGTATATAGCCAAAGAAATGGATCGGCTAAAATTATTGGATTGATCCATGTGGATACGCAAGTTTTTCTGAATACTCGAGTATCTTTGCATCTCGTTCATCAGCTTAACACGTTTTATTCAGATTCAAATTCTTAGATACAATTTCTTAGATACAAGAGGGGATATAAAATTCTGTGATTCAGGTATAGATTGTAATGGTTACTTAAATGAAGATTAAATCCAAATCTAAGTTATTTAGATGTGTTTAGAAGATCTCAATCCAAAAGTTTCAACCGACAGAAATATACATCGTGGTTTTATAACTGTTTAGAGGGGACTAAAGACGCGAAATGTCTTAAACATTTCATAAAATATTCAATATTTTCTAAATAAACAACCCGGAAAAGAATGTTAATGTAGCAGATAGTTTTTTTAATGAATAAGTCAGTTTAGATTATTCACTGTTGTCAATATAATTTGCTGAAAACAATTTTCTTATTTTAATTCAATCCTATTCCAAACATCGTAATTAATGTTCTGATATATTTAAACCATTTCAATACAAAAGATGCAAAAATTTCTTTTCAGAGTGTTAACCAATAATGAACCATACCAATAATAATCATAAGTAAAGCGGAGCACTTTTTCTACAAAAAAGCACGAAAAATGGTATTACCCGCATTTAAAATTTTTTAAGATGTTTATGAAATATGGTTTTTATAACAGCGATAAAAAATCTTTTTTCACGATATCTGGAAACATTCTGAATAAATCTTTTCAGAATAAATCTAAACTATTCAGAATAAATCCTACCATTCATTTTATTAGAACTCGTTATCACATTTAAAGCATAAGCGAAATGTTATCATCTTTCAATCATAAATGTAATCATATTTCATGTAGAACTTATTTTTTATTTTTTTTTATTATGTCTTTGAAATTATACCTACTAGAAAAGCTTTGAATTTTAATATAATTCATCAACATCATTGTTCCTTTGGTTGCGTGCTTATTGTTATGTTTTTGATTACTCTTTTTCCCCGAGTTCTGGGACTAAATGAGCTGACATTAAGTTTAATTTCAAAATTGAGAAATAACTTTGATTTGTATGCTTGCACCTATATATTCTACTTGCCCATTTTTGAAAAACAATGACATTTAATAGTCATAAGACTATTCTGATAATCTATAAAGATTCATTTTTATAGAAGAGTTGTAAGATTAAACCCTACCAAATTATTCAAATTGTACATTTTCAAAATACATTTAATAAGAAATTTTGAACATATCGTGTTTTTTTTAATTTGATTTTAAAAATATAATAACGCTATATTATGATTGGTTTTAAAAACGGTCAACTTTTTCTTCTTTTCATGATTAAATTTTATCTTATGCTAGTTACATGACGTGAACGTTATTATTGGAGGAAAATTCAAGGAGTTTTGAATTTTTAGGGGGATTGAAAATTCACCTCAAAATGACAAATTGGAGCGGCACCTAAATCATCTCAAATCATGGGATCAAAATTATCTGAAACTCACGGTATTACTCCAAAACTACTTTAAAAAAATGCTTCTTTCAGTAATTTGATTTAAGTCCAGTTAGCAGCTTTAATAAATTGTTCGCTAATTTATTATAAACAGTACGCTAATCATTTTTAAAATAATTCTCTTCTGTAGAAAACAAAGAAGTTTAATATAAGTTACGAGTTCCCTGTAAGAAATAATAGTCTTTTTTATACGTGTAATGTCTGCTAGACAAGACAGTTTTTCCCTTAGTCAAAATAATCCAGACTTAAGGTCTGTGTTTCGATGTTAACTGTTAGCAATCGACTCAGGACTCGAAGCTGTCCAGAATGAATGTCTCTACACATGCTATCATCTATGGGAATTAAATGGCTGACACCCTTGCTGAAGAAGTCTTCCTCTTCTGCCGAGCTGACTCACTAGAGATACTCTCCTGAATAAAAGCACAAAATTTGGGAAACTTGGTTGTCACCTCTACAATATCAATGGTATAAGAATAGGGAACCGGGTCTATCTCTAACACTTCTTTGCGACCGGGGGCTTTCATACCGACTGTAATAGCTTCAATCCGATTCATATATATTTCTAATCTCAAAAGGAAAATGCTATGAAATCATGGATGATTTTATTGTTAACATCATTCAGAACATAGTGACTTGTTTTTATATAAAATATTTGAAAGATTTTTTTGCCATACATTAAAAGACATTTTTATTGCGAAAATGTATTTTAAATGTTCTTATTTACGTAAAGCTTACTAAAAATTTTTTTAAATATTCAGAGATGCCAACTTGCTCTGGACAGCAAATATGTATTTTAAAGTGGTAGTTTATCAATTGTGATTCTTTAATTTAATAAATTCAATTTAGTCGATTTTTATCCACCACTATTTCTAAATAATTCGTAGTCTTATATATTCACCACTTCATTACAATTATTACATGTTAAACCTTTTAAAAATTAACAAAATTATTTAAATGTTTGCAAATTTTAAATTGTAGTTATTTACCGTTTTTTTTAATTATTTTGACGTGTCCGGAGCAGTTGGCATCTCTTAAGACTCCTTTACTATCAGAGCTGACCTATCAAGCAATATTGGAGCAAACAAGTTCGCAAGTCAACGTTATGTTAGTATTAGTTATGTTATTACAGAGATGCCAACTGTGCCGGACACGCCAAATTAATTTAAAAAACGGTAAATAACTGCAAATTAAATTTTGCAAATAGTTGACAATATATGCTTGCTTTTAAAAATGTAAAACATGTAATTAGCACCATAAAGTGGTGAATTATATAAGCCTACGCATTGTTTAGAAATAGTGGTGGATTAAAATCTACTAAATCGAACTTATTAAGCCATAAATTACAATCAATAAACTACCACTTGAAAATATTTATTCGTTGTGCTTATGTTAGCTCTTTGCTCCAACAATAAATGATAAGTCGGCCTGTCTAATTCAGGGGCTCTAGCATCTCTGAATATATATAAAATAATAAAAAATTTTTTAAACATTGATTGAAAATGTTTATAATATATATATTGTTAGGTTTTGATTACGTGAGAGTTTTTAACTTCTTAAATTCCTAATATAAATTTTTACAATTCTAAAGTGGTATTAATCTGCTAATCTCACTTTGGTTTATGTTATTTTAGTGCGTTTTGTTAATTATGAAAAATGCGTTGAATATATACTGTCTTTATTTAATTCTCTGAAAGTATTTTGAATTAATGGCGAAAAACTAATATCATAAATCTTTTCTTCATTTAGTTTATTTTACACATTTTTAATTGTTCATACACAAGTGAACAGAATATATATTTAAATGCTTATCTGTTTACTTTTTTTTTTGCTAGTAAAATTTTTGGTAGTAAAATAACTGTTAATAGTCAATTAAGCAGAGAATCATTCATGCATTTTGATAGAACATAACTTGACATTCAAATAAATATCAAGCTGTTTAAATTAATTCTTTTATTACTAGTCAAGATAATATTAAATGGATTTTATTAAACTATTAATAAAAAATTAAAGCGTTACTCTTGAAATCATTAAAAAATAAAATTAAAATGTTCAGCGAAATAAGGAAAAGATGGCGGCTAATTAGCGCTTAAAAGATTAGATAGCTGTATTTTTTAATTAATTATTTTTATTTAATTATTTTTAATTATATATTTTTCTTGGTGAACAAATTTTGTTTTTTATTTGCTATTAAAAAGTACTCATTATTAAAAATTAGAGCGTTTGTTTTATTAGAAAACATTTTCGAAAAATTATATTTCATAAAAAAATGCAAAGGTAACGCTAAAGAGGAAAAAGGCAAACTTTCTTAATTTGTGGAAATTGTAGTTAATTTTAAAAAAAATTTTTTAATTCAATTCTACTCTTGGTTAATGAAGGGACCATAAATGGGTAATTTTTAAAAAAAACTGAAATTTTAAAAGATTAATTTTTAATGAAATGTTTAAATGCTTAAAGAATTATTTATCTTATTATTTTTAATGCATGTTTATTGTTAAATTATTTTCCAGCAATTTGGAAGACTGCAAATATAATCCTATTTCCTAAACCAAACAAAGACTTACTATCTCCGACTAGCTATCGACCTTTAAGTTTGCTCTGCACTCTTGGGAAGATACTAGAAAGAATAGTATATACTAGGCTCAAACCATACTTAAGTTGCTTACCGGACGAGCAGTACGGGTTCAGGGCAAAACTCGATACTACTAAGCAGTTGTTACGCATAGTTGATTATGTTGGCAGAGGATTACATCTAAAACAGACTTCGACTTTGTTGATGCTTGATATTAGCAAAGCGTTTAATAGAGTTTGGCACAAAGGTATTATTTACAAATTGATTGAACTTGAATTCCCAAAAGGATTGATTAAATTTACTAACAGTTATTTGGCAGAGAGAAATTTTCAAATTCGAATGAAAAACGTATGCTCCACGTTGAGGAGTATTAGACCAGGCGTATCACAAGGTAGCATACTCGGAACAATTTTACACACGATTTCCCAACCGATAGGGGCGATTGGAACAGTCTAACTGCATTTTATGCAGATGACACAGGTGTCATAGTAAAATCTAGTGACCCAAACATGACTATAGAAAAACTGCAGGATAAGATCTACGACTACGAAGAATGGTGCTTGATTGGAAATTCGAAGTAAATGCTCAAAAGTCCCAACTATTGATTATCCAAAAGAACAGGAAATCAATTAGAGAGCATAATGACCTAGTACTTTTTAACCAAGTAATACCAAGGGTAAACAAAGCAACCTACTTAGGTCTCGTCATTAACAGCAGACTGACTTGGTCGGATCATGTAAAAAATGTTAAAAACAAAGCCAATGCCGCAACTCGAAAACTGCAAGCAGTCATGTACAGTGAAAAATTGAGCTTAAAAATAAAGAGGTTACTGTACACCTCCATGATTAGACCAATCATGACCTATGCCTCGCCAGCATGGTGTAATGTTACAAAAAGTGAGCTTGGGAAACTCACAGCAACACAGAATAAGATCTTGAGATAACTAACTGGCGCAGAATGGTATCAAAGAAATGTAGACATTCACTCGGACCTAGAATTGGACAGTTTCGAACATCACTTTAACAAACAAAATCGAAACTTTTTTAAAAAGGCTCTAGACTGCAATGTAGCAAATTTCGACTCTATTTTTGAGTACGAAAATCTAGCAGAAGATGCCTCCCTGAGGCCAATTGCACACTTTTTTACAAGTGATGTAATTCTGACCTTGTGAGATAAACTCAATGGCATTATTTATGGCAATATCAAAATACTAAAAGTGGAAACCTAACTCGGACATGACTTGTAAATATTATAAATATTATATATACGCTGACAAAATCTCTTTGATTTGTTTTAAAATACTGACTATGCTTTGTAATGGGGCAAAAGATATATAGAATGAATGAACATTGTAAATAATGAAAGAATGAAATGTTTGATGTGATATAGAGAATTAATGTACAGTAGATGTACAAATATGACAAACTTCTTTCTAGAAGTAAAATTTTTTTGCATTGGCTTAAATATTCGATACATCTATACTATGTATATAATTGGCACTACAATATATATAACAAATCTTACTTGGACAAAGAATGTGATGCTTTGACAAAATCATTATGAATTTCTTATAGGGGCAATAAAAGATAGAATGAATGAACCTGTATGGTTAGTGAGAATGAAATGGATGAGAAGAAAGAGCATATTTTGTATAGGGGCGTACAATATTGGACTAACTTTTCATTAGAAGTAAAACTTTTACTAGTTATTTATCTTATCAATATTTTTATGTAGTATTTTACTGTATTTTATGTACTTGTATTCTATTGTATTTTCTATATATGTATTTACAAAATGTATCACACTATGTGATTTCACATGAGCAATTTGCTCATTACTAATTTTCTAATTTCACCAGAAGGAAACACCTCAAGGATTCCATCTCATGATGAAGGTGTAAAGGGCCGTTCCGGCATCAGGTACCCCGGCCAACCAACAAGACCAGACCAGACCATATGTTAATGAGTAAACCATTGTCATCGAAATAAAAAGCCCTCTGGGAGAGATCGCTTTTTCTCGGAAGGGCAGGAGGAAACAGAGAGAAACAATTGGGAATTTTCTTTTAAGTTTATTTAGTCAGGGGAAGGGAAATGGTTGTCTGATGACTGTAATTCTGTCCTTACTTTTGATATTTGGTATTAAAAAATAATTTCTTAGGATAACATCAAGTAGACTAGACCAGTGGTGCGCAAACTAGGGGTCGCGACCCCTGTGGGGGTCGCCAAATTTTTATGAAATGCATTATCCCTGCATGCTGCATACTATACACAGAGATGCCAACTTGCTCCGGACAGCAAATATATATTCTAAAGTGGTAGTTTATCAATTGTGATTCTTGATTTAATAAATTCAATTTACTAGATTTTTATCCACCACTATTTCTAAATAATTCGTAGGCTTATATAATTCACTACTTCACAGTAGTTACGTAATGCTATGCCTTTTAAAAAGCAAGCAAAATAGTCATACATTTGCAAAATTTACTTTGTAGTTATTTACCGTTTTTTTAAATATTTTGGCGTGTCCGGAGCAGTTGGCATCTCTGCTATACAGTGTACATATAAAGAGGGAAGCGCCGTCACTCACTGTTTAATTGCAATTTCATGCTGTCCACTCTTTCTTTGACCGTAATGCGTAATGTATTCTCTATCTGGCTATCCGTGGAAAAACAATATCCCGTTTTATGCAAGAACAGAGATGCCAACTGCTCCGGACACGCCAAAATATTTAAAAAAACGGTAAATAACGACAAAGTAAATTTTGCAAATATATGACTATTTTGCTTGCTTTTTAAAAGGTATAGCATTACGTAACTATTGTAAAGTAGTGAATTATATAAGCCTACGAATTTTTTTGAAATAGTGGTGAATAAAAATCTAGTAAATTGAATTTATTAAACCAAGAATCACAATTGATAAACTTCCACTTTAAAATATAAATTTGCTGTCCGGAGCAAGTTGGCATCTCTGCAAGAATGACATCAGAGTGTTAATACAATTTGCATTAACGTATTTATGTGAAACTGGATTTAGCAAACTAGTTTCAATAAAAACTAAATATCGCTCGCGTTTAGACCCTGAAGATGATATGCGAATTGCAATTAGCAACATACATCCAAACATCGATGAGATAATTAGAAACTTGCAGCCACATACATTTCATAAAAGGGAAATTACTGATTTTTGTGTTATACAAAAAGTATTGTCTTAAAATTATAAATAAAATTAATATGAGTCAAATATGATGATGTTTTTATTCGATGAAACGAAACAAATGCTCAAAATATACATCGTATTTGTGAACATTTATCTCTAGGGGTCGCCAAAAATTTTCTCTCTACAAAAGGGGTCGCAGTCGAAAAAAGTTTGCGCACCACTGGACTAGACGGTAGTATTTTTCTTATTTGGAATAGGAACTTGAAGGAAAGTAACGCCTACTTCATTACGAGACACCGTAATTTCTAGAATGAAAGTGATTTTATTTTACTAAAACTTTTAAAATATATAGAGTAAGCAACGTAAAATTTTTCATATTGTATTTTATTCATCTCAAACATAATGCTGAAAAGGTAAGATATTTTTTATATATCTAATTAGCTTAAAAGTTTAAAACGAAAACTGTTTTGCTGACCACTTTTCCGCATAAAGAGAGGTGAGTTAAATCATAGCACTTACGAAGTTTTAAATTGATTGCAACAGTTGTAAGCCAGTATGATTGCAGCCAATTTTGTAAAGTATTTATAAATGGTTTGCTTGCCATGTCAGATGGAAATTCTTTCCAAATGTCTGTGATGAATAATTTGTCAATCTAGAGAGCATATTATAAATTTTTTATATTCTTCGTTTCATACCCACTAGATAGACATTTCTGCCATTTCAAAAAGCTATCTTACTTATTCGATTTAATGTAGTAGGGCAAAAAATATGAATGTTTCTCCGATGTAGAAAAAGAAATGATGAAATATAAAGCACAATCACTACTTTGAAATAGTTTCATAAGCAATGTCAGTGGAGTTCAGGGATAAAAATTTCCGATGCCAGTTTGCTTTATAAGTGTTAATCTCAAAGGTTTAAGGAAAAGAAAATGTATGAGAACAGATACTACCAGTAAATATAATAAATTATATTTTATGAATTTTCTGTTTCTTTTCTGATCTTTTGACTGTCGCATCAAATTACTTGATCATAAAATAAGCGCTCGGTCGTCGCTTCGCTTGTAGTACGTTGATGACCGAGTTTATAGAAAAATATATCTATCATCAATTTCTTAAGATTGGTATTGACGTCCACCATTCATTTCCGCCCAAAATCTCTACCAGATCGGTGGAATTGGGGAAGTTCAAGATCCGCCCACTTTATATTTTGACAGACTTACTTCACTGACAAGTCACTGTTACGTTACTTTTGACCCATCTATACAAAGGGTGTTTTCCGGTTTAAAAAATAATTATCTTACTAGGCAGGGAGAAATATACCACGTTGTGAGCGATAATAGAAACATAAATTAAGTTGAATAAATACAACAACAAAATTGTTCCACCGTGCAATTATTTACTGATTATCTTTGCAATTCGTTTCCGTTACGTTTCGTAGTAAAGAAAAACTCTTTGAGATCAAGACACCGATTTTTCATTTCAAAAAAATTGTCGAAAAGTTCTTGACTAAACTGAGATAAAATAAATGTTTTCAAAATTTTTGGTTTACGATCAACGGGCAATTTTGAAATTTGACTCGAATTAAGTAAAGGGCGTAATTACATAATGTGGAGGGAATGTTAAAAATGTCAACATCTATTTAATGTTTGAGCAATATTTTTTATTTTATGCGTCATTAAACAAAATCAAAAATGTAGATTATGTTATTTAACCTGTAACAATGCTGAAAATATTTGTATACGTTTTAGAGAGTTTCATTATATTTATTTAGTGTTAATTTTTCTTTGGCAAATCGCACAAAATGCTTACTGTTAAGGAACAACGCTTAATATTTCAATCACAGCACATAATATAATAATGTTAAAAATATAATGCTTTTCAATATGGGAAATATCAGGAGGGTGTTTTTGTTGTCTTTAGAAAATTCTTTTAACAATAATATTTCATGATTTTTTTAAAGCACGAACACGAAGTTTCTTACTGTGAATTTTTTTCACGTAAAGTTAAACGCAATATTTTGCAGTGTAAAAAAAAAATAAGAGAATGTTTGTTTACTTTTGATAAGTTAAAAGAATAAGTAGCAATTAAATTAATAAATATTTAAATTTTTTTATTACACATAAGCAAAGTTTCTTGACTCTAATTATTTTTCACATAATACTGTTTAGCATCAAACAATTTTATAGTCATATTTTAATGGTCATTTGAAAACAAAAATTGGTTTTAAGCCAAAATATTTAATAAAGAAAATATTAGGTGAAATAACTAAATTCCCCTATCGCTATTATATAAAAGAAGAAACACGCTCTAGATTTTCTTATACCGAAAAATATTACTTTTAACTTAAGAGCAAAAATTAAAGCTAGGAATTATTGCTTTTTCACTCGAAATAAAAATGACATTATGTCTCTTGTAAGTGTTTGTTAGCGTAAAAAAAATTATTACTATACTCGCTGCCTCATCAATATCGTTTTCGGAATCCGATGAAACAGACACGAAAAGATCACGTCAATGCTATTGTACTATTGCTTTTTTTCTTATAGAAATCTTCAAGCCAGAGGCCGAACTAGATAACTTGATGATAATTCAGCAAATTGCTGTAACTTTATGGTTGTGAATGGTAAGTACTCCAATTGTATAATTCTTTGTCTCACTTTATTAGAAACGTATTTATATTGGTTGATACTTGTAAGTGATTTTTCATTTTTGGATTTTCAATAAGCAATGGAAGTAACTTCAGCTTATACGTCTTGATAGCACCGAAATTTTCTAAAAAACTAAAAAATCCAAATTCGTGTAAAATATCAAAATATAACCTTTTAAAAAAGTTATTTGTAAGTTTGGCTAAATTTTTGATTAAAAAAAAAATTAATATTTTGCCCCCTCTCTAAAAAAGGGTAGTTTTAGCATCAATGTTGAAAAACTTACGTCCTCACAATTTCGGAAAGAACGGTAGACTGAAAATTTTTGTCAGTAGGTATGGCAGCTAAGTTTTCCATTTATGAAAACATACCTTTCAACATTCGAAGTTTTAGCGAAATATTTTTTTAGATGGTATTGTACTGAGGCATATATTTTTACAGCAAACAGTACTTTTATGCAACTTTCTAACGGAAACCAGAAATTTATTTATTTCTAAAATTGACTATGTATACTCTGATTTAAAATATTAATTAATAAAGCAAAACGAAATTCTTTACATTCTGATTTATTTTAAAAAATATGATAAAACCTTTGTTACCGCTAGGAAAATTTGTTTACGGAAACTTTGGAAATTCTGTAGTAGTTGGAATGTTTAACAGCTACCACATAGACCACTGACCACAAAGAACCTATTCAATATAGAAAAATACATGATGGATGATGGTGCCCAGCTCTCGATTCCTTACAAGACAGGGAAAGTTTAATTCTATATTGTGCCTTATTGTTGCTGGTAATCCGATTCTTTATGAAAGTTTCTAACAGGAACAGGGTCTAAAATGAAGATCAATGGAAAAAGAGCCATTTTTGACCTCAGGAGCCCAGCTGGACCAGACAGAACAGACCAGAAAGTTCAATTCATAGCATAGTTTGCCTCTCCATGGAATTCACATTGCCAATCGTTCTGAACACCATCGGGGATTGTAGTAACTATTTCAAGTAGTGATGTGGGTTAAAAAAAATTAAGCAACATTTTTACTTTGGTCTGTGAGGTGAGTATCTAAAGCTCCCTTTTCTAAAACATACTCTTTCTTCTTGCTATTGGAGCAGACAACTCTAGACTGCCTGGCAGGAGAAGTTCTTTCGATCGACATACAATACTTTATTTATAATATCTGAGTTCGAATTTTTACTTGGTAGAATCAGAATGTTCGAACCACTATAAAAATAAATCCTTCTCTTTCTCTTTAGAAACTCGAAATAAATAATCGAAATTTGAAAAAAAGAATAATAAGCATTGTTAGCAAGACAGCTAATTTCAGGAATTGAAAAAAAAATGCTGGGAAAAAAGCAGACCATTCTTAGCATTAAAACAATAACCACCAACGAAATAGCTAGATGCTTTCCTGTACTTTACAATACAAGCAAAATGGATAAGTTTCCCGAATGACTTGTAACCTCATTACAGAAATCTACAGACTATACAAGTCTTTCAGTTTATAAAGTTCGAGTGTTTTAATACTAGAGCGTTATGCTCATAAGCTTGGGTTGTTCCACTCACTTCATATCTCGGCCGACTTGGACGTATTATTACGAAAGAATGTACATTCCTTAGTAATAATACGACTTAAATATATTAACTATTATTATTACTATTGGCCTTACTATATAATTTGATATTACATCACTAGAGCTTTTTTTCCGATAATTAAAAAAACTCTCAAGCTTGGACAAGTTATTAACGATATTAAATTATTAACGATAATACAATGCGAGATATGAAAGTTCAATTTTCTTTTTATTTATTTTAATTGTTATATGTGAATATATTAAATTGTCATTCTTAAAATTTTCAATATCTTCACAGTAAACAACCAAGAATACAGGGTCAAGAATACCAACAGCTCCGCTTTCTGCGAATGCTTTAATAAATTGATAGCACATTCGATAGAAAAACTTAAGGAATAAAAATAATTAAGCCCATTCCGTAAAGAGTAACCAAGATATAAATAGAGCAAAAATGCGTTTCATATGATTCTTTGAATTTTTAGTATGATTTTTGTGGAAAAATACTTAAAATGAAATATACGAAATTAAAAATAACATAAGTTTCGTTACTTCAAGAAAATTTATTTTTACAAAATGGATCAAGAAAATCATTCTCTCCCTATTGATAATTTCAGACAAGATTGATAATCAATGGTTAGGACTGGGATGCCCCAAAGGGCACTCCCAGTCACCAGGAAAAAGTATGAAAGTGAATGATTGTTCCCAACGGACAGTTAGGAGCATGGGAAGAGATTGAAGGCTGGTAATTTTTTCAAAGATAACATCACCAAAACTAAAGCAAACCCCCATAACAAAAGAAGCAGGCCGAATTTGAGATGGATAGATGGCCTAGAAAAAGACCTCTTGGTCGTAAAAAACAAAAACTGGAAAACACTAGCAGGAAAAAAGGTTAGCCTGGAATATACTTCGAGAGAAGGCCAAGGCCCACCCTGGGATGTCGAGCCACTGATGATGATGATGAGGAGGGGGATGAATTAATGAGTCTACATTAGAACGACAGGGATAAAATATTTTATATTCTCTTTTTTTTATATTGTGATAAGAAATAAAATAATTGCTTTAATTTAACTAAAATTCGATTAAAAATTATTTAAAAAATGTAAGTTTAAGCAATTAACGGAATTTTAAAAGTTAGTAAATATGAGATGCCAATTGTGGCATCCACAGCATCAGTAGATTGGTAAATGTATTTAAACAATCCCAATAATTTTTTCAATGTTTACAATATTTTCCCTAGTGGATAAATGGATAGAGACTTTCTTATTACAATAACTATATATTTTTAAACCATTTACGTACAAAAGTTGTTATTCTTTTTATATGTATGAACTACTACAGTAATAAGTCTGAAAATTACACATATTGTATTTTTAAAATTGAATTGCCGACTATTTGTAACGCCTACTTTGCTTGCGTCAAGTGCTTTAATTATGCCTGATATAAGGTTTAGGAACTTAAAAATTTATATTTCGTTAAAATTACAAAAAAATGATTAGCTTACACACCGTTTGTTACAAATTAACATTGGGAGAAAAAATCCCCTGACCCGAATTAGATAAGATCATGTATTTGCATAAATGCAATAAATTTTCTCTAGAGTGTAATTATTTTTGTAAGCATTGCAAGTATAAGAAAGCAATACTACCAGTAAATAAAACAAAAAAATTTTATCAGATTTTCTATTTTTCAATACCAATTAGTTCATTTTAATTGAAAAGATTGTAAACGTTCAAGCGTCCTACTTAGTAGTTATGATGCTAGAGTTGCGTGTTAAAGAAAGGCTCAGTTTCACGAGAATGTTGTCATTAGATCTAACTTAATAACCGCTCTAGGAAACTCGTAGCTTCCGCTCAGATAATATATCGGCGTATTATTACCTAAGAATTTCCTTGGTAATATTTCGGCTAAATTATAAAAACTATATATAATTTGAAACTACTTCACAACACCTGTTTTCCTAGAGAAAGTTTTTCAACTAAGGAGAGGTACTCGAGTTTAATAACGATAATACAATGTAAAAGGTCAAATGTTTTTATTATATTTTAATTGCTATATTTAAACATGTTATATTGTTACTCATAAAATATCCAATATTTTCCAACCAGGAACACAGAGATGCAAACTGCTTCTCTTTTAACCCTTTGACGGTTAGGGAAATGAGCTGTTTTCGTTTCATTAATTCGCGCAGTATTACGAGCAAACAGTAGTCGAAAGTGGCTCTTGTTTTCCTTCGCCGTTCTTTGGAAAATGACACCTTTCTCAGGGGATGCCAACTGCTCGGCTTTCTGGAATTGCTATAATAAAGTGGTAGCAAATTACGCAGTAAAATTCGTTGGAGAAGGACAGTTACGACTACTTTTTAATAGAGTAACCTGCAGACTGTTGCTTTAACGTTGCATTTTAATAGTACTACTTATAATTTTTGTTTACTTATAATTTTTGATATTTAGTGGTAAAAAAATTACTTAGAAGGAAAAATGCTAAACTGAAAGCAACTTGAATTTCGCTACCATTTGAAAATACTATTTTACAAAGCAGAGCAAGTTGGCATCGCCTAAATAAATACAACTTATGTAAAACTCTATGAAGCATTTAAATACAGTAATTACTTAAATACTCTGAACAAAGTCTTCTTCAGACTCGAAACTTTATAAGCTTTCTGTATCATAATTATCTAACTTTCGCTTTTCAGCTATTTTACTTTACAAACACCCTAAGAAACGCACCAAAATACGTCTGAAAGGAGCAAGGTAAAAAAATTAATTCTCCCTTCATTATGAAAAGAAATTCTTGGAACTCGTACTGCCATCTGTAGTAGTAAAACTAACTAAGTTTCGCGAGTAGGATTCGTTTTTAACATAGTCAATGCAGAATAATAATGGCGAACGAGCTCAGTTCGTCAGCGCGCATTGGGGAGAAATTTCACTACGCGAGGAGTGCTCGTTACTAACCATTACGGTCGAAATCTTGCTCCCGAGCTGAACTCGTTTGCGCGCATTATGAAGCGCGATTCGATTGCGAGGCGAACTCGATCATAATCGTCAAAGGGTTAATGGAACAATTAAATGGAAAATATGTAAGAATAATTACGCCCATCCTTTAAAAGAGTAATCGCGAAATAAATGCAGTAAAGTTGCATTTTATATGATGCTTTACGTCTTTGATGTGATTTTTGAGGAAAAAATATTAAGCACAGCAGAGTTACTCCGTGGATTCAAGCATTAATTAGAGGGGTTCTAGTACCCAATTGGAGGTACTGGGATCAAGTTTTAAGCACAGCAGAGTTACTCCATGGATTCAAGCATTAATTAGAGGATTGGAGGTACTGGGATCAAGTTTTAAGCACAGCAGAGTTACTCCGTGGATTCAAGCATTAATTAGAGGGGTTCTAGTACCCAATTGGAGGTACTGGGATCAAGTTTTAAGCACAGCAGAGTTACTCCGTGGATTCAAGCATTAATTAGAGGATTGATTTGCAAGATTTTGAAGATCATTTTTGGCCGTATTCCAGGGACAAAGAGTAATATTAAGAAGAAGGAATAGGGTTCTTTTTTGTCTTCTGATTTAGATCATAAATTTTAATGATAATTAATCTTTTTGATGACTTAAATTACATTCCTTATATCTCTATGATTGAACCTTCTCCCGAATTAAAAGAAACCGGTACTTTTCCTCCTATATATTAAGATGAAATTATTTGCACGACCAAAAGAACCTGCAAAACTTCGATTATTTAACACGTTCACGCCGGGGTGACCCACCGGTGGGTCACGCTAGATTTTCTCATCTTGCCAGCGCACCGGAGTAAAAACTGGTAACAATAAAATTCATTTTTTAGTTTTTTTCCGGGAATGATAAAAATCTATAACTACCAATCGTTTTTAACGGATGCAATTTTTATATTGAATTGCTTCTTCACCGTGAGAAATTTCCTTACAGTGAATTGCTATTGTTGATAATAGATTAACTCCTCCCTAATATTATCTAATATTGAAATAGTATACATACCCTCCAACTGCTACGGAATTTCCGTAGTTTAAAAATTCTTCTTTACAGACGGTAGCAAAATTAATGTCCTAATATTTAAAAAAAAATAATTTTAGCGTAACTTGTCCACTATTACTTATAAAAGTGCAGGCCATATGGCTAGATTCTTAAGTTCTGATAAAAGTTTTATGAGAGATCCATTTGCTTTAAAAATTTCTACTTTGGTTCGCTACCACTAGATAGAATTATTTTCAAAATCCTCATAAGTTGGAGGGTATGAGTATATATCAGTATTTTCACTTTTCCCGGCGTGAACGTGTTAATTATATTCATACATGGAAACGTTGTTTATAAAAAGTAACGTGTAAAAATACAAGTAGTTTGAGCAAAAGTAAGTAAAAAATTTTCATTTGGAAAATTAGTGAGTAAGAAGTAATTGATTAGAAAAATAAATAAATAAATGAAATAAAAAATTTAAATTAATAAATAACGATTAAGTGCATTTTCAGAAAATCAAAAATTCTAAATAAGTTTAAATTTCAATAAAAAAAAAACGTAGGAATAAAATATATTATAATTTAAAATGTTTCGAACTTCTCAAATTGAATATGAATTTGTTATATCTCTACTCGCAAAATTAATTGATTTTTGCATACAATGAAAAAAAATTGTAGCTAATTTTAATAAATATTTATTGTTTTTGGTTATTTTATTTATAAATAATATTTATTGTTTTTCGTTATTTTATTATAATAACATTATTTTAAAGAGTACAATTTTAAACGGCCGAATACAAAATTCGAGAAAAATCTGTCGATTAATTTTCTAGAAATCGAAATTTAGAAATAAGAGTTTTTCAAAACTAGTTTGATTATCTTTGGAAGCTTAAAATTTTTCTAGTGATCAAGTTCTGCCTTCTCCAACTTTCATCTGAGAATTGAACGGATTTTAATGTATTTAATCTCGGCTCTCCCAATAATGAACCGTCATACTCTGATAAAGCTCTCCTTATAGGTTTATCTATATTATATAAAACGCTAATACGTACGTATGTATGTATGTATCAATAAAACCGATGATATTTCTTTTCTCGCGCTGGCAACAGTTTTCATTTTTAAATGATTGGATTCGGCGCGCAAGAGCACGTAGTGAGCAACCAGATAACAATAACCAGAGTGAGCATTATCAGGTTGTTCAATTCAGATTCATGCACTAAAAACATGACAATATTTAATTTAAACTCAATTAGGAATTAATTAATTAATTGAAGTGAGAATGCTTTAAAAGGCCGCTGTTGAATTGATATTTTTCTACTGGGAGCTACCTAAACGTCTAAAAAACGTTTAAGTGTTTGTATTGAATGCATTGAATTTTTTTATATTTCGCGTTTATTTATGCATTGAATTTTAAAATGCAGAATATTAGTGAAGCAATATTTGATAATTTATTTTGCTACTATGTTTCTTATTTAGCTAATGTTTTGATTTTTTCACCATGTGCAATCTAAATAGCTAATATACTTTTTTAAAAGCCAATAAGAACATAGGTAGAATTCTTCTACATAAGTACAATACTATGTCTTTGATGATAAAATACTATGTCTTTGATGATAAAATACTATGTCTTTGATGATAATATATTATGTCTTTGTGCTAGAACATTGTATTCATTGGCGAGCGAGCACAGCGAGTCATGGTTCACGGCGTGAACCTCATAGGATTGCGTAGCAATTCTCGAGGGTTGGCGAGCGTTAGCGAGCAGGGGGCGGAGCCTCCTAGTTATTATATATTTTTTTTTACTTCAATATATTTTCTAAAGAAAAAGAATGTCGTGCTATAAGATTTCGCTAATAAATTCAGTTCTTTTTTATAAAATATAATTTTAATTAATAACGAAAAAATTAATTTGGATTTGAGTTAAGTTAAATGAATTTTATGCACACAAAATTTCATCCTTAAATTTTTAATTGATTTGGAACGAAAAAGAAATAAGAGTGAAATAAATTTTAATTTTTGCACTTAAAGTTTTGCAGTTAAAATTTCGTATAGAAAATCATAAATTGAAATAAATGTCTAAAGTTTTCAAATTTTTAAGAAAGGGAGAAGTAAATTATTGTTAAGAATAGTAAAGCACAGTATAATTTACCCATGTCTGCTCAAAATGCATTGATCCGAAAGTGCACTTTTGAATCAAATAACTTTCAAAGAAATTCTTAATTTGAGTACTGTTTCAGAAAAAATGAAATATTTCTAACCAAAATTAGATTTTAATAAATATCAGAAACCCGTTTTCAAATCTTTTCCTTTTGTTTTTCCTTTTACATTTACTCTATAAGAGAATGATTCCTAGTGAGAAAAATATTATCAACACCTGCATAAATGAAATAATTTTTTAGTGTAATACAATTTTTAACATACATTGCGTTTAGACAATTTTTTTCATTTTTGTCATTTGTCGGGGAAAATCCAGCTCTTTAGTGGCTTTTAGAATATTGACATAGTTACCAAAAATTTTGAAACTGTAATCTTACTTGTCTATCAGTCGATAAAATATTTTGCAAAAATCGTAGTAGTTTGCATCCAATTTAATTTAAAATGATTTTGATTACCACTACATCTAAATAAATTAATAATTATCTAACTATCATGGCAAATATGAATACCCTCCAACTTATGAAGATTTTGAAAATAATTCTTTCTAGTGGTAGCGAACCAAAGTAGAAATTTTTAAAGCAAATGGATCTCTCATAAAACTTTTATCAGAACTTAAGAATCTAGCCATATGACCTGCTCTTTTATAAGTAATAGTGGACAAGTTACGCTAAAATAAAATTTTTTTAAATATTAAGACATTAATTTTGCTACCGTCTGAAAAGAAGATTTCTGAAACTACGGATATTCCGTAGCAGTTGGAGGGTATGAATATGTAATAATGTAATAAATATTATCATTAGTGCCGAATAACATATACCTATGGATATCTCATGAGAGGGTCAAATGACCAAGGGTGATCCTGGATCCAGGAGTGACTATTACCTTCAATTCATTTGTTATGCGTATAGATTAAATGCAGATTCAGTCTGACCACCGCTTCTACATTTCAGTGCCATTATTCACAAACAACGTCATCATTCCAAGTGCCCGTGGGCACACCTTCAGACGAAAGTGTGAAGTGCCCGCTTGGCACACTGTATATGAATCCAATTCAAGTAATGGTGCATTTAAACTCCGAAAAATTAAAAAGATATACTTCTTGTAATTGTAATGAACTTTTTTTTATTAAACTAATATTTAGGATAGTCTCCTGCAGAAAGATAAAAATTTGGTTAATAAACATTATTTTTTGCATTGCTTTTATTTACAAGAATTGGGTGCCTGGGCCGCGCAGCGGCCCCTAAACCATACATCATGAAATTTATTTAAAAACAATGAGTAAAAACATTTTGAGTTAAGCATCGTTATGGTAGCTTTTAAAAAGGAATGAAAGACTTTGTTTGAATAATTTACAGTTGTAGGTTAGAAACATTATTTTAAAAACTTGCAAAACTATTTATTCTTGACTGCATTGTGGTACTAAAGCTCAATCCTTTTAGATTTTACTTTTTTTTTATATGGTAGTTGCCAACTTCTATGCTTTTTGTAAATTTTTTTGCAAGACTTTTGACAATAAAAAAAAATTAAACTTCAAAACTTTTGGACAATTAAGTCAACATTTTAAAAAATTCAGAAAGAGTCTGCTGGAACAAAGTAATATTTTATCTGAATTTTTGAATCACTTATATATCGGTGTAAAAAAAAAATTCAATTCCATTCGATAAAACAAAGAGTTTTACTTTGAACAAAATCTTAGTTGACTCTAGAATCCTAAAAAAGCTTAGAAACTTGGCAGCCCTGCTGTAAGGCGTATCAGCACTAGCCGATACACATAAGTCTAGTGCTTTTTTTACGATTTTTTTTTCAAATTTAAGAAGTGGTTTGGTGGATGTTTTCTTGGCTTCGCATGGTCCTTTGTTTCCTGTGGAACAACGCCTGAATATCCAAGGGTACTTAAGTGTTATCGCAGATAAAGTACATCCTGTTATGTTAATAGTGCACCCGGTCTGGGATGGATACATTCAGCAAAACAATACTTCTTGTCATACAGTTCGTATTGTCGTCAGATGGCTCGAAGAACATGACGGTGCTTTTATGGCCCACACAATCACCAGATCTCTATCAATGAGTATTTGAGGAATGATAGCAATCTGGGCACAAGGCAACTGCAAAAAATGAGAAATAATAAAATCATAAGAAATGTAAACATTTTTTTAAAAAATACTTATTAATTTAACATTTCTGAAATGTTTTAATATAAAATAACTTATGAATTTAGGTACATATAGAGCAATATTTATATCGCAAAAAGGTAGTAGTAATACAAAATATATTTAGAATTTTGATTCATATTTACGTTTGACACACAGCAGAAAAAGATGGTTATAACCAAAAAATTAACGTAATCAATAAATCCTAAAAATAAACACAAACTAATATATTGAATTTTAGAAACAGAAAATCAATTAGAGTAAGTATTATCACAAAATTGAATAACAACCATATAACATTTCTTATCCGAACCAAAATTATATGGTTTTTAATACTTTTTCTCTCATAATAAGTACTACTAATTTATTAAAAAATTAAAATTAACAGAATACTTTAAAAAAAATATTAATATATCTAATTTTGTCAAGTGTAAATTTATCTCGATATTATGTAACAAAGACCTAAGAACAATTTTATATATATTTCCAAAGTTGGCTTGAATATTAAATTTGACTTTTTTTAATACAGAATAAAACACAGCTGCGCGGATCGAACTAACATAAATTAGGCACAATATTTTTTTTTTTGTAGAGATAGGGACTGAGTGACAAGGGGCCCTTTATGTGTTCCTGAAACGTAAATTTCTTTTTGTCCGAAATTGAAATATTTATTATTATAATTATTGAAAAACCAGAAATGATATTGCATATTTCATGATGAATGGGCTGACAAATGGTTTTTCTGGAAAGATTTCATAAGGAAGGAATCTTGTTCACAACATTTGCAAATATGCCGATCAGGTGGCCAAGCGGTCAGTGTGCCTGACTGTGAAGCCAACTGTTGCAGGTTCAAATCCAGCTCAGGGTATGGATGTTACTCTCTCTGTGTGTTGTTCATTGCTGTGTGAATGTGGACCACCCTATGAACGGGTATCTGAGGCCGTGTGGCATGGGTAGTATTGCTCGCCCCCGTGTTTTAAGTTCACGGGTGCTCACTGAGTAACGTAAAATGAGCAAAACTCGAGGCATATCCAGAGGTAAAGACAGTTTGAAAAAACATTTTCAAATGTAAATAATACATAGTATTCATTTTCAGTGATCAGACTCATAGATGATTTATGAAACAACTGTCAACTACAACAGGAGAGATATATACAATCAGCTAAATGCCTCTGATGCCCTCTATTCTCAAAGTTATTCTTCTACAAAGGGGGGGGGGAGAAATAATTCTCAGAAGGAATCTTCTCTTTTCTTTCTATTTCAAGGAATCTAGACTTATGATTACAAATTTTAAAAAAAATATTTTTAGCAGTTCCTCTTTTTCTTATTTTTCTTAATTAAAGGAATAGATTTTAAATTACTCTAATTTTGGAAAAAATGTATTTCCTTTATTTGAGGGCCCCATTGAGCGTCGGGGCCGAGGGGCAACACCCCGACATAGTTACGGCCCTGATATCATGGTGATACATAAAAAAGTTAGCGTAATTATTCTTTGTTACAAGTTTTACAATTTTATCCATTGCAAATTTCTGAAAATTTCAGCAGAAAGCGGAACAATTGACACCCCTCTCTCTCAGTAAAAGCTAGTTTTATCCAATTCTATATAAATTAACTCCGAACCAGAAATCCTTTAAAATTCATTCCAGTGAATACCAAGTATCCCCTCCTTTCTAATACGTAGGGTGTGGTGGGAAGAAGGCAATAATATATTTCAGATAGTGATATGATATGTTGCAGTCATATATCTTCTATCTCAAGTGTTATTTTTCAAAGCAGACCATAGTTAATGTATATTACAAACCTCCACCTTTTTTATAAATTCGTACATTCAGATAAAAAAAAACTAAAAAAAAAAAATTTAAAAAAACATCTGTGTTTTCCCGAACAAAATGAGTGTTAAATTTTAAAATCTCCAAACCCGAATTTGGTAAGATCAAGTATTTTTATAGACGCGACAAAAATATGTTCCCTAGTATTATTTAAGTAAAAATTACATTTATTGGAAAACAAATCTACCAGTACTTAACAAAATGATATGTTATAAATTATTTGATTTCTCACTTACAGTATAACGATAATTGCTACATGATGTCTAGCTTCCAGAATTCCTTTAAAATTCATTCCAGTTAATACCAAGTGTCCCCTCTTTTCTAATTCGTAGGGTGTGGTGGGAAGAAGGCAATAATATATTTCAGATAGAGAAATGATATGTTGCGATCATGTATCTTCTGTCTCAAGTGTTTTTTTATTCAATGTAGACAATTGTTAATGTATATTATAAACCTCCACCTTCTTTATAAATTTGTATAAATAAAAACTAAAAAAACAGATTAAAAAAAAAGTAAAAAAAAAAAAAAACATTTTAAGAAACATTGTTTTTCCGAACAAAATTGGTGTTAAATTTAAAATCTACATACCCGAATTAGGTATGATCGAGTATTTGTATAGAAAAGTTGCAAAAATTTGCTCTCCAGTATAATTACTTATGTAAGTACTAGCCCTGAACCATCAAGCACAATCATCCCACTGACATAGTTACTTGATTGCTACGTTGATACCACGTTTTAGTGTAAAAAATTATTTTTGATGTTTTTTTAAATATCTAATTAAGTTTAAATAACACTTTTTAGCATAGATTTCTTTGTTTGTTTTCTCATTACCCTATTTATTTTGATTATAACAAATAGACTGTGACTACCTACCGGAAGAAAAGTATCAAGTCAACGTTCGCACTATTTTTTTTTTTTTTTTAAACTAAACAAAGTTAACGCGTAAGAAAATTGCTTCAAAATGTTGCCTCTTATACTTCAAGTCACCCTATTCTCCAAATAACTAAATTTTCGCAAAGGTGGCGTTTAAACATTTTTTTTTGGCTCCTTAAGGGGGCGGCAGCGTTAAAAAGGTTGAGAACCTATGGGCTAAAGCATTTTGTTCTCGGTTAGTTTCAAGTCTTTTTTTCCCGTTGCTCCGATGTTTCTGAAACAGGGGTGGTTCTCTTTTTGCGTGTTTGAGATGTTGATCGACTAAGAGCGATTCGTTTAGGCGGCATATTTTTGCAAATATTCTCCTTCAAACAAAAAGAAATGTAAAAATTGACAGTGGTCGCAAATTTGCTAAATCGAAAATTCACATATTTATTTTAAATAATAAAAAAAGCAATAAAAATGAAATAAATTAAATAAGAAATATAATGATGATAAAATTTAAAACAAAAATCTGTTTTTTAAATGAACGAAATAAAATGAATGTGAATTCGTAAACTTTGCAATAATAAACAATCTAATAGTTTTCAAATGACAACTGTCAGCACTGAAACCTTCAAAAACTATATTTAATTGTGGCAACCTAAAATTGCATACTAAATATAAATAATTATTAAAAGCGTGCAATTTGAATAAAATTTGCTTTTGCCTTTATTTATATTAAACAGTTTTCACAATACTAAATCTGTAATACAACCAATAATTAAGAAATCTATTCTCTTTGATTTTACTTGCTTGTGCTCACCTGACGTAAAGAAACAAGCGAATTATAATTAAATATTAAAGTATATGTGATTTACCTTAATTTACTTTTCTAAATGAATAGAGTTATAAGATAGAAAATATCACTGTTGTCATCTTCAATATATATGAAAACTGAATCGCTTATAGCAAAATTTAAAAGAGTGGCTAACTTTTAATCAATCAGAAAATTCCATTTCGATTTTCGCTCATGCCGCTGGAATGGCTCTTCGCAGAATGTTCTAATGTCGACAGTGACCTTCCTCGTGCTTTGCCAAGTTTCATAGCATTTGGTCGGTTGGTTTAGGAGTCTATAAGGGACAGACAGACACACATTCATTTTTATATACATATATAGATTACATTTATAAGAAAACATAAACCAGTATGTAAAACAAATAATATATTATAAAATTTTCGATTCCTCTTGATTAATATCTATTATTTCAGTCACTTTAACTTTTTAGCGCTTAGCCATTCTACGCTGTAACAGTGCAGTTTTGATGGTTGAGTGTGAGTAAAAATTGAAAGTAATCTTGCCGTCTGACTAAATCTGTTTTTGTTCTTTAGTTAAACATCCACCCACTTTAGTTTATGGCTAACTTGAAAGAAATTTTTTTCTCATGAGCTGTTTTCTGGTAAAGCAAAGACGGGTACTAGACTTCGTCAACTATAATACGACGTGATATATAAAGCTCGTATGTTTTTTTGTCTTAAGTGTTATTTTCACACACCCATATTAGGTAAGATACGGTACTTAATGCAACGAAAAAATTGTTCCTAAGTATTACTATTCAGGGACATTCCTTACTATTCAGTTAGGGTTTGAATAGAAAAGTAGGCTTTACGTTTCGTAGCATAAGTTCAATCCAAGTGAAATCGACCAAAATAAAAACTCGTTGATATCTTCTCATAGATTTTCATGAAAATTTTTGTAGAAAAATTCTTGTTTAAAGATGGTTAAAGTAATTTTTTGTGGATTCCAATTAGCCATTTTGAAATTTGACTCGAACTAAGAAAACGACTTTTGGTGGCTCGTATTTTAAAAATATGTGTATCCTTTTTAATCATGAGATTTATGAGCCAATATTCTTTATTTCGGTGAAATTGGAAAGAAAAAAACAGAAAGCTAGGTACTTAAGCAGTAAAATTGCTGAAAATATTTTTTGTGCGTTCTTAAAGGTTTATTAAAATGATATTTTAGGGGATTTTTTTTTAACAAATTTTAAGAATGTTTAACTGGAAAGTAACAACGTTTAATGCTTAAGTTTTTTCGTTCATAAATTTAAATACAATACATAAAAAATTTTAAAAATATCAAGAAAAACATAAAAAATATCTAGAGAAGGTTTTTTATTTTTAAAAATTAAAAAGTGGTTTTTGCAAAAGTAATTCAAACTTTTTTTTATAGAACAGGAAAACAAAAATTTCTTGAGACCTATTTTTTTCACATAATGTTTAATATTATACTATTCAGCATAAGAAAAACTGTAAAGAAAATCTTTTTTCTCTTATTTTCCTTTACAGAAATTTTTAGACCACCATAGTTTTCTCCTTTCAGTCCTGCTCGTACACAGTCTTCTCGTACTTCAGTCTTGGTCTCGCAACACAGCCCGTAAAACAGGCGGGATGCTCTCCCTTGCAATTAATGCAAGTGGCAGGAAGGCGTCTTGGCTTGATGCATTTGTATGTGTAGTGATCACCCGCACACTTCAGGCAGGCTGGATCAGATGAGCAGTTCTTTCGCGTACGGCCAAATTTTTGGCATCTATAGCATTCAATGTCAAAGCGACCTCCTCTAAATCGCTCTATTTGGACTTCCGTAGAGAGAATCTCTTTGATGTTGAAGAAATCCTTGTTCTCTAGGCTATCTGGCAGTATGATCAGAAAGAGGGGGTGGAGCTTGTATCCTTGACCCCGCCTCTTCTTCAGTTGCTCCACTCTGATTGGCCGTCGACCAATAGCCGTGAGTTCTTCCTCCTAAGTCTCTGTTTTGGAATCGTCTGGTAGTGCTTTAATGAGAAATTTAAGTTTTCTGCTGATCTTTTTCAGTTTCTCCGTCTGCTTATGATCTGCGGTCTCTTCTGCTGGATGGGCTGCAGGTGTGACTGCAAGTTCTGGGATGTTGTTAGCAGATGGAATGTCCATGCTCTCTAATGATTTTGAAGGAGGATTTTTCTTCTTCTTTTTTGGAGGTTCGGTGTCATTCTCTTTCTGTGATTCTTTTACTTGAACTGATGGCTCAGGCTTTTCCTGTTGTTTAGTGGGAATACTAGCAGTGATCTCAGTTGAGGGTGCTGAAACTGGCTGCTCTGGCTTTGTTGACTCTATTGGATTAGATGTCGTTTCAGATTCCATTGGGTTTGGGGGTTGTAATTCTGCCTCGGCAGCTGGCTCTATTTCCTTCTTCTGGTCATCTGTAGTGGTGGGAGTTTGCGAGTCTCTCTCAGGTGGTGGCTCCATAGTTTTTGTGGAAGAGAGCTTCTTTGGTCTGGCATTAATGACTTGAAAGGCTACACCGGCGAGACTCAAGCAGTAAGAATAACTCGTTGCTAAGTAAATCTGTACATAGGTATCGTTCAGTTTGTTCATTTCATCAATATCAGATGTAATCGATAGTAGATGATCTCTGATCTGCCATATGCTATAGTTACTGGGCGGTAAAAACCGTTTATCTAACTTAGATGCAACATCAATAGATGAAGTCCGTGGGCGGACGGAAGGGCTAACCTTTCCGCCGTGGGTAGTTCGATGAGACATGATTCGCACAGAGCTGATCACAACACAACCGCACTCTGCAAAGGCTTGAGCTGGAATCTGGTCGTGGGTTTAGATAGTAAAGATTTTATAAATATCCTCAAAAAAAGTTGTATAAAAAAGTTTGGTAGATATATATTTCCTCTACTGTATTAATTCTATACATTCATTAATTTTTCAAATGCGTCTTGATTTATAGATTTTTTTTCCAAACGCGTATTTCAAGCTAAGCCCGTTTTTGAAAAATGCGTTTAGAGCTATGTCCTAAGTTCAACAAAAATTGTAGTTTGACAATGACGTCTACACTGTTCAAAGAATACTGTGGTTTTTACTGCACTTAGTGATGTATTTTTCCAAACACCGTTGTTAAATCCATTTCATTTTCATCCATTCCTTTTTTTCCAAGCTTCTCAACTTACTAAAATATAAATAGAAACGTCTATTTTCTGCACATAGCTAATAGACCGATTCTAAGATTAGTATATGTAGAGAATAGGGGTATGCTTGATAGGCGTTCCTATTATAAACACCAAAATAAACACGGCCTGCTTCTCATTTTCTACAAATAGCTCATAGTGTCTAAAATGCTCGACTATCAACCTGTAATTAATTACAAGGACAAACTGAGCGTTGTCTATGACTATACTTGATTCATTCATATTTGATTCACTTCATTAGAAGGCGAAAGCTCTATTCCCTGAGCCATCGCGGCTCAATGTGCCTGATTTTATTTTATTTTATAACCGTCGTTGAACATTAGACCTAATTTTTGGTCTACGACTTCTAATGTTCTACTTCGTAACCTTGTAATTTTGAAAAAATCCTGAAGGCAAGGAAGCTCCTGGATCAGTATTCCCAAGGGTATGATTTGTTATTGGAACACGGAGGACTTTGAGGCTCGGCAGATTTAACGTGCATTAGTCACCATTTACTACACGGGGAGTCGAAGCCGAGATCTCTTGGACAAAGCCCAGTGCCCTACCAACCAGGGTAACCCGGCCCAATGTGCATGATTGCTGGCAGCAATGGCAAAGGGAAGATACTGCTTCAAGAAGATCAGGTTTTGGGTGTCCAAGCGGCACTGTTCAGAGGAGAAGATCGCCGTTTACGGCGTATGACTGCGGCCACCTAACTGCATCTGCATCAGACATTCAAGCTGCAGTCCCACGACTGTCGCTCATCGGTTACTTCAAGTACAGCTCCGAGCGAAACGCCCTGTAGCTTGCATTCCACTCACTTCTAAATCACTGCCGTTTGCGACGTGAGTAGTGTCGAGTTAGAGCTCACTGGAGGACAGAGTGGAGAAATTTGCTTCTAAAATTAGAACAAAGGACCTTGTGTAACCCCCCCCCCCCAGGTCATGAGTAGAAGAGGAGAAATTCAGAAAGAAGACGGTCAACACTTTCCTTGAAGAAATAAAGACAAGATCGAGTGCCATTTGAAATAAATGTTTCAGTCGGTTAAAAATGGTACATTTATCACCTCGACGGGCGTTGATCCAGTTGCTGCGTCCGCTAAAAATCTGTTAAGAACAACTTTTTGAAACCAAGAACAGAAGATTCTACCAGGACACTCAGTTTCCGATATAAACAGAATTGGTCATGCAGGTGGAGTGGCTGTAAAATTCCAGGAGCTTGCAAGTGGTTACACTGTTACCCTCGACCACTTTGCAAGACCTCTATGGTCAGATGTAAAAAAAGAGGAAAAAGAGTATTTTCCTTAGGTAAGGGTAAACGATGTTAAAAGGGTGAAAATAAAAAAAATAATGAAACAATTAAAAGAAAAAGGAACGATTTCATTCGACATTTTCGTTACAAATACGCATACTTTTTTCTAAAAAAAGTAACGAAAAGACAAGTTAAAATAATAAATTTAAAATGTAACGAAGTACATAATTTTTACTTTTATTTTCCTTCAAGTAACGAAAGTAAAAGTATTGCAGTGTATGATGTTGAGTTGAATTTGGGAGACTTTTATTATGTACTTGAAACATATACATGATGAATGTGTGCTCCAGAGTTTTCTCTTTAAATATGGCATACTAATGCATGGTAATTAGGCGTCAATTCCACTGATACCAAATAAATTACCACATGAGCTTTAAAAAGAAAAATTTAACCTCAGTGGCATCACGTTTTTGTACAGAATTTTCAAATTCAACCTCATTTTTTCTACTACAAGCGAAGAAATTAAAAAAAAACAGTGAAGGATTCATTTTTTTTTTCTTGCAAAGATTATTAGCAATTGGAGGCCTAAAATTATTGATTGGAGGATTAAAATTATTAGCAATTGGAGGCCTAATACAATCTTAGTTTTCACAACCGATTCGATAAAACTGTAAATAAAGTAAATTCAGACAGTGAATTTATCAATAAATATATCACTGAAAATATGATTATTTTACGAGTTTTTGTTTCAAAAAAATACTGCGAAAAATACAGACCGATTAAAGTATTTTCATTAAGCTGGGAAAAGCAGGGAGAATGTATATATATATATATATATATATATATATATATATATATATATATATATATATTCTCTTACACCGCGACAAAAAAAAGCCTCATTACAACTCCCCGAATGGCAACGCTAGAAAATCGACCAATGATTGCCGCTAAAAATGTCACATGCCAAGTCTAGCTGAGATGGCTCAACATGTAGCGCTTTTGAAACTGAAATAACCAGAGAGAGCATAAGCTAGACAGAAGTGCGTAGTCTTTGTCGATAGATCTCTATTTTAGTATTTTGTCGAAAGCGCTTTATTTCACGAATTTATTTGGCGATTTTTGATTTATGTCACGAAATTATTTGTTTTACTAGAATTTATTTGTTTAAGCTGGTTTTTCTATTGCAATTCACTTATTTCAATTTTTAATAGACTTAATTATAGCCAAAATTTTAACCTTTTTAAAGAGATATCAGTTTTAGAAATTTTATCTTAAGATTTCATACTACAGCACATTTCTAATAGGTTTAACGAATTACGTGTCATTTATTTGAATTCAAATTTATTTTAATGACTTAGTATTTACTAAAAAGATGTAATTTTTTTTAAAAAAAAAAGTTGTTATATGGATTTGAATGATTGTTTTGAATTCTTAGAATTTTGTGCATTTGCAATGTACCTAAGTTAGTAGCGAGAGAAGCAAACCATATAAGATTGCGTAGCAATTTTCGGGGGTTGGCGAGCGTTAGCGAGCAGGGGACGCAGCCCACTAGTTTTATTTATTTGCTTAATTTTTGTGAAAGTGAACAAACTTATTGATGCATCAACAATAGCTATTACAGTTTAAAATGTAGTTTAATATATGTTATTATTCATAAATACATAAATAAAAGCGACATAAAATTATTATTCCAGTTGTGTCTTTTAATGATGTTTTGAGTTGAGATTTAATTACAGTAAAGTTAGTTTTGTGGTGATTATAGTTAAGTATGCATAACAGTTGCAACCAAAGTGTTCATTTCTTAGAGCAAATTTTACATTTGATTAGTTATTCTCTAAATCATCCAATATAATCAGACATGGATAATGAGCAAGCTATAGGTGAAAAGTGTCCCAAGAATGCCAAGTCAACACTAAAAAATAATATACAGATCTGAAAGACATATACCGAAACGATTAATAAACTGAGTTAAAATAATAAGTATTTTTTTAAAAAAAAATAGTATTGTTATTAGATGAGCTTTTCAGTGCCTTCCCGTTATTAGATTAACCAAATCCAGTTTTCAATAGTTCATTCTTAAAAATAAAGTTTAAATGTGATCAATATTATTTGGCATGATTCTTGTTGCTCGAAGCTATCTCCTCATGGCCAAAATTTACCACAATCAGGAATTTTTTCCTCTTTTTATCACTCTCTCGAAAGACTAAAAAAAACATTTCTCTGTCAAAAGTGTACAGTAGTGGTGCAGTTTTAATCAGACCAAATGAAAAATAATACTTCGAATCAATATTAGCATATTTGGTACTGCACCAATGAGCTTAATACTAGTAGTGACAATTGCCAGAATTATCTGAACATTAAAATTATCTGAGCAATATATTTAAAAAAAATTCCATTTTTCAGAAACGGAAATTGTAAATTGAGTAAAAGCTTCGATTGTAAACTCTTATTGTAAGTTAATGCTTGTGCAGGAAGTTAAACTTCGATAAGCGTACCTTTAAATTTACCCTTTATGACGATTTTTTAAAATAACTTATTAAATTTTGAACACAAAGATTTCGAGAGAAATTTTAAAAAAAATTGAAACAGTTATATTACAGTTATCATACAAAAGAAGGGGGATTTAAAATACTTTTTTTCTGCGCACATGGTACAACGTAATAACCACCCTCGTTATGTGTATTAGAATCTTTATCAATAAGGACGTAAGAAAAGTGTATACATTAACATTTTGGGCAAAAAGAGACAAAGCGAAAACGCCATAAAATTACTAAAGGCAAAAGCTCAAATGGCAGCTTGATTACAAGGAAGAGTTGAAATGAGTTAAGATGATTTTGAAAAAAACTTTCATGTTCAATCAGATATAAAATTAGTTTCTACGTACATATTTTATTTAACAATTGTTTACTAGTAAATCGTTAGATTTTGATATCGATATTGCTTTTGGTAGATTAAACACGGCATGGTAAACTGTAATAAGTATACTTTTTCAATTTTAATTTTTACAAAAGCTTTGAAAATAATGTTTAAGATCAATCAATAAAAAACACAATTTTTAAAAAAAAAATTCCTTTTCATTAGAACAATCTCATAATATGAATATTTTATTGAAAAAACATAACTATAAGAAAAATCAAAAGGAAAGAAAAAAGTAAGGAAAAATACATTTTACTTTTAGTTGACCTTTTCAATGGTGATTTAGTAAGCATTTAATTGCAGTAGAATTATGGGGCTTATAGTTGCTTATACACGATATTTGCAACTGAAGTGTCCATATCAACAAAATTTATATTTGATTTATTATTTTCTAAGTACATTTAGACATTGATTACGAGTAAGCTATAAGTAAAAAGGGCTCCAAGAATTCGGAGAATGAAATCCTTTCTGAAGTAAAGGATCCCTAAACCAGACAAAACAAAACTGGGCTTGTCAAACAAAAGTGGATTTACTTATGTGTCTAATTTTAGTCCCCGCAAAAGATCGTGATTCCATCTTATGGCATATAATGTCTTTTAAAGTGTCCATTTATTTATATGGACACTTGTGCTGTTTATATGGAGCACCAGAGATGCCAACTGCTCCGGACAGTTCAAAATAATTAAAAAAGCGGTAAATAACTACAAAGTAAATTTTGCGAATATTTAACTTCTTTTGCTTTCTTCTTAAAGGGCATTGCATAACATAAGTATCTTGGTATCATAAAGTGGTGAATTATATAAGCCTACAAATTATTTAGAAATAGTGGTGGGTAAAAATTTACTTAATTTAATTTATTAAACCAAGAATCACAATTGATAAACTACCACTTTAAAATATATATTTGATGTCCGGAGCAAGTTGGCATCTCTGGAGCACTGAAAAAGCATATTTAACAAAAACGCATCCAGAAATAAGAAATGAATACGATAAAAATTGAAACCGAAAATATATCTTCCATTTGCATCAGAAACTCTAAAATGTCATTTTGTTGTTTTGTAACAATGATTTGCAACTGTCTCTTAAAGTTGTTGGCAGAAACTTTCAATATGGTTTTTTGAATGCTTTTTATACGGCAACAGATGGAGCCACAAAGTGCATAATAAAGAAATACCATTAAGTGGCAAACGGAAAATGTAATTGCTTCAAAAAACCGCAGTGAACTGATCGTTAAGACACGGTTCCCAGCAGATCACCGAAGTCAAGCATCACTGGCCACGGTCAGTGTGCGGGAGGGTGACCACTTGGATCAGTCTGCGTAGGGACCGAGGGTGTGCTGCATTGGTCCTCGTTAAACTGTTCTACCGTAAAGTGCTCGACTTCGCGTGCAGGTCGTCGGGCGACCGAAGCAGGGGTGCCATCCGCTCTGCAGAGGATCAAAATTGTGATGGCATGTCTTCGGATCATCCTCAGGGGTGTTTCCCAGAATGTCGCCAATAGCCCATCGTGCAGCTCTAGCGCAACGTAAATTAACTTCAACCACACAACAACTTCAAAAACCCATCTTACAACTTTAATAGTTACTATAAAATGAGAACTTAATATAGTATAACCGTAAATATTATTCTCAAAAAATGATTCAGTATCTTCAAATAAAATTCCAGTGATGGAGAAAAATACTGCCGTCAAAAATATTAAATATACTACAATCGCAAATTTCAAACATTTGGAGGGCATCTTTTTGTTTTGTGAGAAAAGGAACTTTTTCAGTCTTTTTCGTTTTAAGTTCATCATTACGGCAGGACAGGAGGTTTGCGGAAGAGACAAAATAAATTCCCATCTTCCAAAAATGCTCAGTCATGACATTTTCGCAATCGTAAATAATATAGTATCAGTATAAACAATTACAAGGAAATCACGAACAATGTAGAAAGTGCACTGTTTCCAAGTTTATTCTGAATATTTCGCAATAAATCCTAGGTATCTATATATTCCCAAAGAAATGGATCGACTAAAATTATTGGATTGATCCAAGTTGATATGCAATTTTTCTTGAAGATCCGGATTCCTTTTCATCTCGTTCAAAAGCTGGGCACTTTTCTTAGATTCAATTTTTTATACTTAATTTTCTAGAAATATTTACTGATTACGACTTTTGAGATTCAATTAGTGATTATTATGATTACGGGAACTTTTAGGTCTGTATTTAGAAGGAAAGACCTCCTAGAGATTCGAATATTTACACATATGAAGATTAATTCTATTGCAACGTTATTGAGATGTGTTAAAAAGAGATCAATCACACTACGTTCTTTTATAAATGTTTAGACGTGATAACAGGAAGAAAATGTCGTAAACATTTATAAAATACTGAATATCTACTTAATAGAAAAGCAGAAAATATAAAATGTGGTAACATATAACGTTCTAATGCATATGTAAAGAAATCCGAATTTTATTAGTTTAAAACAACTTATTTATATCTAAAAAAAACAACTTATTTATATCTTCCTTAAAGTATGATTCATTGTGGTCAAGATAGTTTACGGAAAAAAATTTTGATATTTTACTTTAATCATGATCCAAACATCGCATCGATATCTTGCTATATTTAATCGATATTGTTTTCACAGTTCACAATATTTTTCATAACGCTACTTGGGACATGAAGAGAGACTTTCTTATGCAATATTTTAATATATTTGAACTCATTTCCGTATAAATGATGAAAACACTTATTTTCAGAGAAATATCCATTGGTAAACCATACCATTAATAAACATTATTTAAATGAATCAACTTTCAATACAAAATCAGCCAAAAATAAAGTTTATCTCTCTCAATATCTTCTTTTCTGACAAGATAGTTTCAAAATATGGATGATATACATATAGCAGAGCTATAAGAGTGATCTGGGGTCAGTCAAACCAATCAGGATAAATCTTACCGTTAATAAAAGCAAAGAAATAATAGGATTTATAAATCGAATCTTACAATATCTCACCGACGCAATTTAAACATTAGCGAAACAATCTTAAAATGATATATTTCAAGTGGAACATAGTCTCTTTTCGTAAGGTTATGTTTTTTTTTAAACTGCGTGTACCAGAAAAGTTTAAAATTCAATGTAATTAATCATCATCGCTGTTCCTTTGTTTACTTGTTTCTAGCTATTAAGTTTTTGAATACCCTTTCCCCCTGTGTATTGTCAGGTGAATGAGCAGCAGTTAAGTTGCATTTCGAAAATGATCGTATTATTGATTTGTATGAGTGCAACTGATGGATTTTATTTTCAGATGTGTGCAAATAAAAGATAATAGAATAAATACAGAAAATAGAATGTGAATATAATCGATATTTCTATGGAATTCGTTTTTAATCGAACAATAACTCAGCAATTTTAACTCCTAGTAAATTATCAGAATGTTATCTTTTTCAAAACACATTTAACTAGTTGAGATTTTATTAAACTATTCTTGATCATATAAAAACGATGTCTTTTTATTGATTTTAAAAACTTTTAGTTCTTCACATGGGTGAAAGCCCTTATATAGCAAGACGGAAAAGAGAAAAACCTGGTACGTAAAACATTTCATTCCAGCATTTTTTTCGAAAAAAATGAAATATCTGTAACTATCAAGATTTCTTTTATAATTCTGGCATATATATAAAACTGCTTCTTTTCGAAGATAAAGCAGATATTGTTGAAAAATTTAAAAAAAGAATAAGTAAACTCCTCCCCAAAACTAGCTATAACTGAAATGGTTTTACTACCAGCCTTTCCTCTTTTCCGTCTCGCTTTCACCCCTGGTTTTTCAATTGAATTAAATTTTTCTAAGACCCCTAGAAACGCTATTTATCTAACTTGTTAATCGGCAACACATCAGTAAATTTCATCCCATTCAGAAAAATAAATATTAATGTTACAAAAAGTAAAATTATTCGTTCGTCATCTTTAATGAGAGATTTGTTTGAAATCGACGCATCAGCTATTAAACAATACTGCATGGATATTCTAACCTATCATCTAACCAATCAATCGTATCTATTAGACATCTTATTGCAGGCAAAGTGATTTAAAAAGTGCTACTAATTCGTTTAACGAAACGTAAATAAATAAATAAATACTCGTTGGTTAGGGCACTAAACTGTCATTATATATGCTGGTGTTCGATCCCCAATGTCGGCTTGAAGCTCACCCAGCCTCTAATCAATAGGTACATGTTTGTCTGAGAAGTGAAGAGGGCTTGAAAACTGTGCCTCCCATATTGTCACAATGAGATTGTTAGTCACGAAATTTTGAAGTTGGAAACTCTCTGACCTACCCATGGCGAACAACGGGCTGTTGCAGAAATGATTTACTTTATATGCATATTTGAATAAAAGAAATAAGCTATGCACCAAAAAAGCAAAATAAAAAGATTAAAGGTACTTAACAAAAAATACTAAAAAAACAACTAGAAGATTAAAAGAACCATAAAAAATCATGACTCTATTATTGACGACAATGATGTTTAATTAATGTTGGTAATGTGTATTAGTTCCAAAAAAAATTAATTAGTAATCGGAGGCAAAGCTGATGGCGGGAAGATTTGTACGTTCGCCATTAATTTTGTGAAAAGATTCATTAAGAAAACTATAAAATATCGCCATATTATTATTGGCCTCTTGCCTAATATTGATAATAGGTATTGAATGAAATTTTCAAAAAAAATCTAAGTCGTGTTCTAAAAAGCAAATTTAATAAGGAAAAGATAATTGAGAAATTCGTTAACGGGAATCGTGTAGAAATTAGTAATCCGCAGATACCGCTTTATTTATTTCAGTAATGTGTACAACTGATATTATGGTAATTAGTGCAGCTTTATTTAAACTTCTACAAACGGTTTTTCGTAGATCATAGTTTTTCTAGTGAGAGCAAAAAGAGTGTATTAATATTTCTATGCATTTGAATTAAAAGATTTTTCCCACCACTACTTAGAAATATACTATACAGGGCCGGATTTACGTATAAGCTAAATAAGCTGTAGCTTGGGGCCCCGAGATGGCAAGGGCCCCCCAAATCCAACTTTTTCCTTCTTTTTTTAAAGTTTTATTCGGAGCTGGAGCCCTCTGAAGCCTAAAATACATTTTTTTTTCTTTTTTACATTGGCGAACGCTTTTCAAAATCTAATAGAAGTGTTTACAAATATAAAAAAAATTTTACTCTTCACTTTTTTAACCAAAAGAGCAATAAAAAGGCCTTTTGAATGATGAAAATATCCAAAGCTTTTTTTCCTTTTAATTATCCTAAATGTTTTAACTAGCTTAATTGTTTAATTTACTTAATTATTGTAATTGATTTTAATTTGTTATTTTCCAAATTAATCGTACATAAAAATCCGTGAACTCTTTTCTTTATTTATTTAAATGGTGGGCCACTATTCAATTCCCTCTTTGACAGGCCTATCTGCCAAAATTCTTGATTTGGTTTATTTTGGATGAGATTGAGATAACAGATGTGGTTTTACTTTAATTTTACTCACTGCTAATAGACAGAAGCAACATGTGATACTGCTTGATAGAGCATGGAAATCAAGTGATCATCAGTTAAACAAATATTTAAATATATATGTAAAAAATATTGTTCAAATCTCCTGTCTAACCAAAATTTCCATGTATCTCCGAAATATGAATTATGTTTAATTTGTAAAATATGATATTTCGTACACAAAATTCCTTTATTTAGTTAGCTTATGATTTTATTGTTTATTGATCATACTTGTTTCTATTTTTAACTCCCTGAATTTTGTTGTTATTATGTGTTTAAAGTTAATAAGGCATCTAAATTTTTTGATTTATAAGGATTTCAAATTTTTAAAACAAAGTCGAAATGACTTCGTAAAATTGCAAATTGAAACTATTTATAAAATTTTGGCAGATTTGTTTTTCTTTTAAATCTGTGCATTTAATTTAATAAAATAGAAACAAATAAAAAATAAGTTTAAAAAATATAAATAAATGACTAGATAAAATATAAAACTGTGTTGTCAATGAAAAGGAACATATCTTTTAAACAATTTGAGTATTAATAAATTATTTAAAAATAAACAATTTTAAAAGTTAGAAAAGTTTTTTGATTTGTTTAAAAGGCAAATTCTGTCCCATCATTTGATCAAGAGACTATTTAATATCTGTTTCTAAGAAGCAGTAGGTCGCGTGCGGGTGTGTGGATGATGTAAGTAAAAGAGGCATACAAAAAAAGCCAATTTAACTTCAGTTAATGCCCTCGATATCATATTTTTAAACTCCTCTCAAAAATGTAGTAAAAAAGTTACACAAATTAATTGTCGCAAACAAATTAATATTAAGTAAGAACGAATCAAAAATGATATCGAAATATGCTGAATCACTAATGAGACAGGCGGGATGAAAGACATCGAAACCAATTTGATTAAATAGTGAAACTAGAAAGTGTTTCAAAAATCCGGACATGTAACACGCTTCATTTTTTTTTTTTACTGCCACAGAATTTATCGGGGACAATTCGTCAGATTTCAATACGGGTTATGTTTTTTCTTTAATTAAATATTATTAAACATTAACTAATATTTGTCTTTCAAAGCTTTCCATTCTGTAATAATTGTGTGTATATTTAGGGCTGATGATTATGAAATCTAACACAAAACTGTGATATCGCGGGTTCTATTCCAGCTGATGACAGATTTTAATTATTATTTCTTAATACTGAAAAGGTTAGGTTAGAGTCCCCTTGTTGTCAGATTGACAGTGGAAAGCTTTTGTGGTTTTCCTCATCATGTAACTTAAATGCTGGTCACTTCCATCAAAACGTCCCCCTCCAAGTCAAAAATTTCTCCCAATACTTGATCCTGGAGTTCCCTTGTGTTCTGAATTGAGTTTAAAATTAGAAGTCTAATAAGTTAATCATTAGTAGTCGTAAACTCGAAATTGGGTTGGCTGTTCAATGACTATTATAAAATAAAATAATAATTTGGCCGGGATAGCCTGGTTGGTAGGGCGTTGAACTCGTGTTCGTGAGAATGGGATTTCGAATCCAGCCGGCGGAAGAATACCCATGTATAAAATGGTGACTGGTGCATGTTAAATCTGCCGTGGTCATAAAGTACTCTAAGTTCTCACAACAAATCAATACCTCTGGGTACAGATCCAATTCTCTTGTCTTCTGGATTGAGTTCAAAATTATAAGATTATTATTCAATATTATACGGAGTTAAATATTTGTAGTCGTAAACTCAAAATTAAGTCGGTTGTTCAACGGCGGTTATAAAAAAAATAAAATTAATAATCAAATTGTATTTTCTTATGTTCTTTCTAACTCCTTGCTTATTTTTGACGCACCTTCATAATTTCATGTTTCAAAGTCATAGAGCAGCAAAGCGAAATGTAACGTTAAAAAAAAAAAACAATTTTGAAAAAAAATTCGCAAAAAAAAAATAATAATAATCATTTAAAATTCCAAATAACATATATTCAGAATTTCAAGAAAAAAAAAACTCTGTTAAACATATAATGGTTCTTCTAACATGCCAAATCTTTACTCTGTGCTTATGACGTTCTTAAAATGAGTTTCTGTTTTTTTCCTCGTTCAAAAAATATGTGCAATAATAGAAAGGCTCTACATTATTATAGTCCCATCACAATCAATATATTTAACAATCAAGCAATATTATCAAATTTTAAATAATATAATGTTAATATTCAGCAATAAAAATACGACAGTTTTCTTTAGGTGTATAGAAATAGAATTGCACTTAAAAGAGCCCCATTATTTTCAGTAGCTTAGGGCCCCGCCAAGCTTAAATCCGGCCCTGATACTATAAATATATCAAAGATCAGATAGAGAAATTGTCATGTTCTTAAGCCTTATGCTATTTGTTTTTGAAATTTCGGCTTCAGCTTTTTGCTACTGATTAATGCATTTTGTAGAAAGTTCAAATGAAGTAACCTCTCTGTAATCGGTAGTAAATAAATCAATGTAGGTATAAAGCATTATATTGATAATGCACCAATGCTAACCTGTTTTAATTCCGATACGGGGGAAATACGCAGGGTTAAAGAGAATAGAAGGGCTAGTTCACTCCGCTCTTAGAGCTGAAGCTACGATTTCCCTCCTCATGACGTCACTGTGTCCACAGATCTCGGAGATCGCAAGCAAAGATATGATAACTTTGCATCTTTCTCTTTGTAAAAATAAGTTATACTTTTTCTGGTTATTAGCCTTCAAACTTTACGTAATTAACACATTATTTCCGTTCATAAACATAGTTAAAAAAACTTTCTTGGTTATTATATTAAAAAAAATACCATTTTAAACTTATAAAAATGTTTTGCTAGTAGGTGAAAATGACACGATAAATACTTTATTTTCAAAAGTTCAGTTTTAACTTTAACTATTAAGAAAAATGAAGGCATATATCGACACTTTTTTTATCTACATATTCTTTTATAAAGATAAGTTAAGTTAAATTTAGAATCCCTGATTTTAAAATATGTCGTTAATAGCAATTTGTTCATACTTAATCATTAGGAAACATCGACCTTAAACGCCAATTACTGAAACAAAATAATAATTTAGGTTCATAATGACATTAGAAATTTTACAATTGTTTATAGACATTTAAATTTACGATGATATAATTTATAGATATTTAAATTGAAGAGAATATAATTTTTAAAAAAAATCATAAATATTTAGAATAACTACATTAAAAAATATGTTATGAAATTATGAGAATTTCCACTATATACTATATATTTTATTTATACTTTTTATTTACATTTTAATTTTCTTTGACTTTATCCATTTTTTTAATTCTTTTCACCTGCCTTTCTTTATGAAGTAACGAGGCGGTTTCTATTTAGATAATGAATTTTTATAAAAGTTCTTTACAACAGAATAAACGTATTGCTGTTTTATATTAACTGTGTCATTTCGGAATACATTCTTTGCATAGTTGTTCATTTACTTTAGGGAACACTCGAAAAATTATACTTTTTCCTTTTGTTTTTGTATCAGAATTTTTGCAAGTTGCAATCGCGCAAACTGGCATTTCGATAATAGTTTTAAATTCTTGTAAATTCACTGCAAAAACTGAGGAAAGTCATTATAGAAAATAAAAAATGTCTTAGAATATCTCGCAAAAAGAAATGATCCATTATTAGTTACAGCTAGTAAGGCCAAACGCTCCGTTCTTGAAGTAAAAGTGCGAGCTTTGCGCCAAAGTGACGTCACTAGAGTGACGTCGGAGGATCGGTGCGGCGAGAGATACTTCAAAGGAGTGAACCAGCCCTTCTATTCTCTTTAGCCCTGGGAAATACGTGTCTTACGGCCCCTTGAATGAGATATGTATCGGAGATAATAAGTAGATAGTGGAAACTTGTGACAATTACAATCATGAGCCAAGAGCAAAAAAATCATACCAATAAGTAATGTATTGTACCGTTAATCTCTCTTCTGATCGGATGAACTGCAAAGATTGCTTACAATTTTAAAAGCATGACATTTCAGATGAAAAATATCTGGTGTGTGTATATGTTACGATGAATGTCCGAAATCAAGAGAATGCCGACTTTCACCGGTGAACGTCAACAATAACATAGTCGCTTTGGTGAATGTCCGAAATATTTGTTATATCCGATTTGATATTAATTTATCCCTTGATATTATTGAATTTCATCGATATTTTAATATCTGCTGATGATTGATTAGCAGACACATCAGTGTTCAGATTGCCGGTTAAATGCATACAGGGCAATGGCACTGAACCTTAAGAAAACTTTGTTCTAGGACATACCGGGTAATCTTTTAACATTGGATACAGTAAAATAAATAGATTTTGATAGTGATAATGACTTTTTCTCGCTTAAATTCAATGTACAATAATTGCAGTTTTTTAACACAAATTTTTCTTCTGTTTCATTACTATTTACAACATCCAGTATATTCAGACATTGATCATGAGTAAGGCATAAGTAATAAGTGTGCCAAGAATGCCGAGTATTAAACTTCTACTGAAGTGAATAATCCCCAGGCCAGACAGCACGACACTGGGCTTTTCAAACAAGGATCGATCTATTTCTGTTTCTGATTTGAGTCCCCTCAAATATCTGGCATCCATTTTTTCTGAGATATCTTCCTTTAAAGTGTCCAGCTCGATGGACACTTGAGCTGCCTGCCACGTAACCAAAACCAAAGGAGCAAAATTGCTGAAAAGCATGAAGATGTACTGAAATTTAAAAAATGTTTCCTTAAGTGACATATCAATTACAGTCAAAAATCCCATACAGAAGAAACACAGCCAAAAATACGAAGAAATTACGAAAAAGATTGAAACCGAAAATATGTCTTCCAATTGCTTCAGAAACGTAAAAATGCCCTTTTGTTGCTCAATAACAGTAATTTGAGTTGGTCTCTTAAAGTTCTCGGCAGAAACGATCAATATAGTTTTTTGTAAATTGTTTATACGGCAACAGATGGCACCACAAAGTGTATAGTAAAGCAATGCCATTAAATGACACACAGAAAGCACAAGTCCTTCAAAAACCTTTCTTACTGCTTTAATAGTTAGTATTAAAGGATAATTTGTTACAGTGTAACCGTATATTAATTAATTGCACGTTTAATATATAACGTTAAAAATATAAATTGCACGTTTGGATGCCTTTACAATGCAATTGGAATGTTTCTAAAAATAAGATTTTCTTAAATTGCAATGAATGGAAACCGAAATAATTTGGAAAACATTTTTAGAACATAATTTTTAAACACCTGAGTGACGGTATATACAGGAATCAATTCTTTTTTAAGATTATGACTAACTATTTGATAATGTAACGCCCGGTGGCTGAGTGGTAGCGCTTCGCGCTGCCGTGCCGCAGGTCCTTGGTTCGATCCTTGGGCCGGGCAAGGCCGACTCAGCCTTTCATCCCTTCAGTGGGTCGATAAAATGAGTACCAAGCATGCTTGGGAACTAACACTGGGGGCTCCGCGTTCGGCTGACCACCTGACCGGAACATATGCTCCTGCACCCCAGAGCCCAAGGTCAAGAAAACTGAGATGGGCACAGTCGGCCTTGGCCCTCTTAATGGGCTGTCGCGCCACTGAGTTAGTTTTTTAGTAACCGTATATATCATTCTGATTAAATTCATTGGTTTCATCAAGGAAAAATTTAGCAACGGACACCAAAATCGGTGAAAAAAATATAAAATATGCTACAATGGCAAATTTTAAATTTTTCGGTGGCATCTTTTTGTTTAGGGAAAGGAGAAATTTTGTTAGCCTCTTTCGTTTCAAGTTTATCACTATTGCAAGCAGAAGATTAGTGGACAAGTACACTACATCACAAATACCTATCTTCACCAAATGTTGAGTCTTTAAATATTCCCCAGCGGAAATCATAGCATCAATATAACCAATTGCAAGGAAAGCTCGAACAATGTAAAATATATACCTGTTCCAAGAGTTTTCTGTGTATTTTTCAAAAAAACCCAGATATCTGTATATCGCCAAAGAAATGGACTGGCTAAAATGATTGGATTGATCCATATGGATGCGCAAGTTTTTCTGAATACCCGAATATCTTTGCATCTCGTCCATCAGCTTAACACGTTTTATTCAAATTCTTAGATAAAATTTCTTAATTACTACTAGGAATATCAAATTCTGTGATGCAAATATAGATTGTAATCGTTACACAAATGAAGATCAAATCCAAATCAAAGTTATTTAGACGTGTTTAAAAGATCTGAATCCAGAAGTTCCAACCAAAAAAACGTGGTTTTATAACTGTTTGGATAGGATTACAAATACGAAATATCCTAAGCCTTTCATAATATATTCAATACTTTCTAAATAAACAACCCGGAAAAGAAGATTAATGTAACAGTTTAGCATAAATCAGTTTAGCATAGTGCATAAATTAGTTTAGATTATCAGTTCAGTAATGCATAAATCAGTTTAGATTATTCATTGATGTCAATAGAATTTGTTGAAAACAATTTTCATGTTTTAATTCAATCCTGATCCAACATCGTAATTAATGTCTTGATATATTTACTCCATTTCCGTACCAAAGATGTAATAATTTCCTTTCACAGTGTTAACCAATAATGAACCATACCAATAATAACCATACCAATAAGTAAAGCAGAGCGCTTCGTTTACAAAAGAGCGCAAAAAATGGTTTTACACGCATCTAAAACATTTTTGAGATATTTATGAAATATGATTTTTACAACAGCGATTAATAATGTTTCTTTCATGATGTCTGGAGACATTCAAACTATTCAGAATAAGTCTTACCATTCATATCACAGGACAAATAATGGAATTCAATAATAGATTCTTTTATTATCACTTGTCGGCACTTTTAAGACATAAGCGAATCGTAATCATATTTCAATCATAAATGTAATCATATTTCATGTAAAACTTATTTTTGATTTTTATTAATTATGTCTTTGTAATTATACATACTAGAAAAGCTTTGAATTTTAATATAGTTCATCAACATCATTGTTTCTTTGGTTGCGTGTTTATTGTTATGTTTTTGATTTACTCTTTTTCCCCGAGTTCTGTGATTAAGTGAGCTGACATTAAGTTTTATTTCGAAATTGAGAAATGGCATTGATTTGTATGAGTGCAATGTTTTCAATTTGCCCATTTGGGACAAACGATGAAATTATACATTTAATAGTTTTATAGGTTTATTTTTTTAGAAGAGTTGTAAGATTAAAGCTTACTAAATTATTCAAATTGTACTTTTTCAAAATGCATTTCATTAGTAATTTTGAACATATCGTGCTTTTATTAAATTAATTTTAAAAATATAATAACGCTATCTTATGATTGGTTTTAAAAACGGTTAACTTTTTCTTCTATTCCAAGATTAATTTTTTTTTATGCCAGTGACATGAAGCGAACGTTATTCGTGACATGACGTGAGCGATATTATTGACTTTTATTCTATTTATTTTTTTGAATTTATTTATATTGAAAAGCACAATTAAATAAAATTAAAAATTGCCAAAAATGTAAAAGGCAATTCCTGAGTCAAAATTCAGAATGCTTATTTCCCTCACTAACACCTTGACAATCAAATCTGAAATTAAACTTGCCTTTGATTAAAAAAAAAAAGACTGATTTTTCTTAACTGATCAATTAAAAATACTGTACGTACAGTCGGAAAAAAATGGGTCACCGTCATAACTTTTAAACTGTTGGTCGAATTTCCCGTATGTAAAGTTTTTGAAAATATCACGAAGTGATGTCTAATATGTATTCCAGTCAATAGGCTCAAAAGTTACAATTTTCTGTTAGAAGCCAGTGGAAGGTAGACTTACTTAGTAACCACTAAAGGCGAAACTTAATATGCAAACAGTTCTACATTTTTAGCAGTTTTGAATGCTTGTTGCCAAAGTTAATCACTTTTGAAAAGTGATTTTTTTTTACCTAAATTTCCTTGTTTTGTTAACGGATATGCTAAAGGAATGTTATTAATTCAACTTATTATTTGATAGTATATCATGAAAACACTATCAATTAAAAATTAAATGAAAACAGAAATAGTAAATGCATAAATATTAAATGCATAAATAATAAATAAAGAAATAAATAAAAATAAATGAAATAATATTAAGTGAAACAGTACAAATTTTCAAAAACTACTGAGTGAGCGAAAAAGAAAACCTCTTCGTTGTCAACTTATTGAATCAACTCACCTGGAATAAATAAATCAATACTGTCTTAATGAAAGCTCATAAATAGTATTTTGCACTCGGGCTCTGTATTCGGGCATTTGTACTTTGCATTGCCCGAAATCAAATATAAAATTTTGACTTCAAATACAAAAGACTGTTTTGTCTAACTTGCATAAGACCGCTAACTTGCGAAAGAATCTAAGATTATAAATCAGAGGTTCCCATTTTCGATGCCTGAGAAAATCTAAATGATCCACAATCTTTCGGCGGAACCCCGACTTTATAAATTAAGTTCATTAGATTATACATACCAAATAAAAACTAACCTATTAAAAACTAAAAACTACAAGAAGAAATTTCAAATTTTTTAACCAAAAAAAATTATTTTTATTTTCGTAATATTTAGGAAAAGGAATGAATTTTTTCATTATTAAAAATCTAATATTAGGTTTTAAATCTGACAGCTGAATTCGCACTCCCAGAGCTGAATCTAGTCTAGATATGAGTATATAAACATTAGCTAAAAATGAATGAAAAAAGTCGAATTATGGTTCTCGCTGAAATGAAACCTAAAAAGAACTTATATAAACGTAGAAAAGGATTATTAGGGAAACACGTTTGATTATTAATGATTTTAGTTACTTCATTTTGATTTGAAGATCACGACGGGAAATACTAATGCAATTTTTTATAAATGCATGTCCTTTCAGTAATTTATTCTATACGTTACTAGATAAATTATACTTTTTTTTTCAGAGATATCTGCAATTTCTTTTCTGTTGGCAATTTGCTATAAATAATTTCTTAAAGACGTCCGAAATGTTATGTAAACAATGAATTATTGATGGGATCTAACAATTATAGATTTAAAAATGCTGAAAGAAACTATTAAAAAATGTTCTGATTCTCGGAACCCCTTTAACTCTCCCATGGAACACTAGGGTTCCACGAAACAAAATTTGGGAACAACTGTTTTAAGGAATGGGAGTTCGTTAGTTTAAGTCAAAGGAAAAAAATACAAATTCTTATAATCACTCAAAATATATCTAAGAAATATCTCAAGATTAGGCCAGTCACTAAATATTTAGTGAAATAAAGGATAAATAATATAAATGAATACAAAAATCCTCCCCTGCTAGGTATTTATACCCAAATCAGGCATTAAAAGACAAAGTAAGTTTATAGAAATATTATTAATTCTTGTTCTCAAATAGGTGTTGAACAGACAAATTGTTCTATTTTTTTCGTTCTGTAGATCTATTCTAATCCATCCTTTATTTGCATATGCATTTCATCTGGCATCAGTGCTTCATCTCCTCTTTTCCTAATGATGTCTCCTAGGCAATGTGCATGCCTCACCCGAAAATTCATTAGTGTTCCAGTCATCTGATTACTACCACCACAGGGACCCGTACGACCTTATAAATGGGAAAAGGATGCATTGGGGGCATCACATTTCCTGTCAAGTCATATGACTTTTTTTTCGTAAGAATGTTCGGTATCATCTGTGATGTTGCCAAAGGCAAATAGACAAAGAAACGAGTACCACAAAGCTGATGCTATGCATTTACATTATTTGGAAGTACTGTGTTACTCCACTAAAATGTTCTTATTATATTTTGAGCATTTGAATGTCTAGGATTTTATAAAAATGCATTATGTAATTTCACAACAAAAAATATTCATTTTTAATTAATTTCTTCGGCTTTTAGCCTTATAATCAGTCTTTTTTTCGCACCAATCTGCACTGTGAATAGTATGGAGAAAAACTACATAAACCTATTGTTATTTTTAAATTCATTTGGCCCGAATCAGAAACCTGTGAATTTGGACATTTACTTTGTCTTGGTCCAAACCCTTCAAATGACCTAGTTTCAAAAAATTTTGAAGATTGAATATTTATACTTTGATATCATTAAAAAAAGTAAAATCATTTTTGTTTGCACACCGTTTGATACAAGATAACTCTGGGGGAAAAAAAATTTGTCGCATGTGATTTTTTCACGGATATTAGATAGATTTGTCGCGCTGATTTTAAATCAGCAATCAATTACTCTGTAGAAGTAACAGTCTTTATGCAATTTAATACTGCAGTCAGATCTAGGATTCTTTAAAAGTAATAATAAGTGTCCCCACTTTCCTGGCACGTAGGGTAGAAAGATATATTTTAGTTTATAATCCGATATGTTAAAGTCATATGTTACGTCTTAAGTCTTATTTTAATAAAAAAATGTACATACAATGTATGTATTGTATATAAACCAATAATTTCTTGATGAAATTCTACAGAAACAGTACAGAAAATACAGATCAATGAAATGTATAGAAATTACTGATCTGAAACAATCGCTATTAAAGAACTAGCAAACAGGATTAAATGTACGAAACAAGTGGAAAACATTCTTTGTGAATCACACTTGATATAAAAGGAGCATTAGACATTGCCCTTAGGTCAAACATCGTAAAAGAATTAATAAATACTGAATATTCAAGAACCCTTATTCTCCTAATTAGTGGTTTTTTGTTAGACAGATTCATTTCTTATGATGTCCAAGACGAAACTATCAAGCAAAAACTCAGGGTACCACAGGGCTCGAGCCTAAGTGCAACTCTTTGATTACTAATTGCAAATAATATTTTTAATAGCTAAAGACATTCGCAAGAATTAATAATATCATTTGCAGACGAATTTTTTGTTTTGATCAGTGGTACAATATTAAACGATTTTTCACCATTCACTTCTTCTGTATTTAGAAAACATCTCGTTTTTGCAAAAGAACAATATCTCACATTCAGTTTACAAAAAAAGGCAACAATTATTTATCCCAAGAAGAAAACCATGAGGAAAACCATCAATTAAAGTGGACGGAACCATGATGGTTCAGGCGATCGAGCGTTCAGCTCCCAATGAGGTGAAACGGTTTCGAATCTCAAAGATGGCTGGTCGATACGACTTCCGCATCCGGCTTGCACCGACCTTGTAAAATATCCGTGATGTCCATGATCACTGAAGTAAAATATCCTCAGTGGTAGACGAATCATGGGTTAGAGTCCCCTTACCGCCAGGCTTGGGACGTCTACATGGCTTTCCTCACCATGTAATGTAAATGCGAGTTCGTTCCATCAAAAAGTCCTCCACTGAGGCAAGTTTCTCCCAATACTTGATCCTGGAGTCCCCTTGTCTTCTCGATTGAGTTCGAAATTGCAAGGCTACGGAGTTGAACATTAGTAGTTGTAAATCCAAATAATTGTGTCGGCTGTTCAACGACGGTTATAAAATTTAAAAAAAATAATGTGGACTGCCAAACTTTAGGGATTCAACCAAGAATGCCTACTTGGGATTCAAGCTAACACTCAGCTGTCTTGGCTACCTCATCTCGACAATGTCTATACTAAAATTATCAAGTTCCAAGCATGATTAAACAGAATTTCAGGAGCAAATCGGGGAATCATCCCGGAGATCAATAAATTTATCTATCGAAACAGTAAGCTTAGAATACTTTGACACGGGGAGGAAATATGGTATAATCAACAGGTCAGGACGTTAAACAGAATCAAGAAAATTGAAAGGGTAACTTCATCGGCTTTAACTTAGGCATACGGAGTAACGTCCACCGAAGCTTTGCAAGTACTCGCAGGAACCATACCCCTAGATCTTATATATATTAAAAACGGAAGCAAACCGCTTTTTGTACAAAATGAAACAAAAATGAACCCGCAAATACCATCCAAAGTATCCCCATACACCATCCTGCCGAAATGATTTTCATTCAATTCAATTACCACAGAACACAGGAATGAACATTTACCCTGATGTTTTAAAGCTAAAATGTATCAACGAATTTAGAAATGGGTGTACCTTCATGGTCTGCTTCAATGGAAATGTCACTAACAGCCGACAATTTAGATTGTAAGACAATTCTTTAGTTTTTAGAGCTGAGCTCTGGGCAATTCTTCAGTCTATGAACTGTATAAACGACCAAAAAATCAGTGATGCAGCCCCTTTCTAATGCAAATAAAATGGATCACATCATTTCAAGTATTTAAAAAAAAAAAAAAAAAAAAAAAAAAAAAAAAAAAAAAAAAAAAACAGATTAACCTCAAACAGACAGCTAAATTAGATTAGAGCCCACCAGGGCACATGTAGAAATGAAGAAGTTGATATATAAACTTAGGCTTGTGAAAGAGAGATCATACAATTAGGAGAAAACTAACGCATGCGGTGTGAAGGTACTTGCAATCACTTGCAACAGACACACTGTAACAAAGAAGCGAAATAATGTTTCGCATCGCTGTTGCTTTCGGTGTGAAGCCACCTTAACACCTGCCTCTCACTTCTCGCCAACGACCACACTAGTAGTCCGGGCCGAAGTCTCAAAAGTAGCTGTAAACTAATTTTCGTTCCGACATTTGGGGGTAATTTTATTCTACCAAAATAGAACACAATCTTGGCTGAGAAACATAAATTCATAAAGTTCTCCAAAGGCTGACTGTCCATTAATTAATAGTTATCAAAACAATGAGGAACTATTTTGTTTTCGCGAATCCAGTATTTAGCTCAAGAATATCCGAAGAAAAGCGTACTTTGACGTCACTCGGAAATAAATGGACCAATCAGAACAAAAGCAGTTGTCTGCATACTACGATAACCTCCCGTTGGTTCACGTTTCTTTTGCACTAAAACACTTAAATATGTACTTCAAAATTTTTATACAATTATAGTTACTTCATGATCTTAAAATCTTTTTTATTTATCTTAAATCATGATGATTTGATAATTCAATATAAAAGGTAAAACACAGATTATGGCAGTTATAGTTATAATATGAAGGGATATGACACTGTATCTGCGATAATTTTTTCAGTTTTTTTTATTTTTTTTTTATTATTTTTGCAAAAATACTTAAAACTTGAATTGTGTGAAATATGAAAATTTTTCCACCCCTGAGTTAAAAATTAAAAATTACATTATGGTTTGATATTTAATAATTCATTTACATTTAAGTATTGAGAAATTCTTTAGTTATTTGTCGAAATAGTGCCCGTTGAAAAATTTATTAAACACATTTTTTAAACCAATAGCTGAAGTTAAATGTTTAAGTCAAGTTTTGAATCTTCACTATTGTTTTCAAATTCAATTCAAAAATATTCAATGATTAAATACAAAATTGTCGAATTTCTTGTTGCAGAGCCTACAGAGAAAACCTAAACAAATCACCTTAAATTTCGTATAGCTTAAGAGTAGTATTTATTTAAGAGGAGTATTTTTCATAGCTCTTTTGCAAGAGCAAAAAAAAAAAAATGCATAAAAAAAGTTTTGTTTTCTTTCTTCCGAATAAGCACATCTTAATAAAAAAAAATTTTTTTAATTTATACACCAAAGTTTAAAAAGAAGTAATAATTAAGTAAAATTAAAACGTCAGCACTATAAGATATGCGCTTGACTCTACACAAATGTTTAATATCATAGATATTAGATAAATAAGGCATTAAAAGAGCCATCTTTTGAAACAACACTTACCATAAGAACTTTGTTAGTGAAAAATAAATAACATTTGTTAACAATAATGGATGATTAGCGTTAATTCGTAGTTTTTTTTAATTATTTTGGAACTAATATTTTATCTTCAAAAAGTAATGGAAATTGTTTAAAAAAATTTTTTTAATATTTCATCAACATAGCCACAATACTTTGATTTCCTTTGGTGGGATCTATATAGAAATATCCACTTTATATTTGTAACTCAATATTATTAAAATTAAAATAGGGCACGCCACAATTCGAATTTCGAAATGAAAATCAAATATTTACCATCAAAGCGGAAAAATGAAGTATTATCAATATATAGTTGGCTCTAAAAAATCCTTTAAATAAATAAACTAAAAAATTTCAAAGGATTAAAATGAAATCCAGAAAATTAGCATCAATGCTACCAACGATTTGCTTACAAGCATTGCTGTAAGCAGTTGAGGAGGAGACAATGCGTGATTGGTTAGCTTGCCTGAGGAAAAAATAATTCGACGATTTCACTGGATGAGAGTACGAAAGCGCACAGAAAAAGAGTGCGTCATAAAATCTATTGTTATTAAATTATGATCAAATAATTTTTGAAGAACTTTATAAAATTATGTAAAAATACTAAAACATTCTGAATCGTTCTGTCAAAAGAAAAAATTGCTCCCGAAGAATCGGAACGAAGTTGAACGATAAATGAGTTCTACTCACGGACTATAAGTGACCAGAGATGCCAACTGCTCCGGACACGCCAAAATAATTAAAAAAAACGGTTTATAACTACAAAGCAAATTTTGCAAATATTTGACTATTTTTGTTTGCTTTTTAAAAGGTATAGCATGACATAAATTATCGTAAGTGGTGAATTGTATAAGCCTACGAATTATTTAGAAATAGTGGTGGATAAAAATCTACTGAATTGAGTTTATTAAACTAAGAATCACAATTGATAAACTACCATTTTAAAATATATATTTGCTGTCCGGAGCAAGTTGGCATCTCTGAGTGACTACTATATTCTGAATCAGAAACAACGTTTACTGGAAGATATCTGGGCCATACCTGTGTTAAACATTAAATAACACTAAAAAAATATTAAATTTTTATTTTTACCAGTCTTATTTTTAAAACATTTTTATCAAATTTTTATTCCTTAATGCATTTCGAATTTCTATGGAATACTAAAAGTAATAAAAATACAAAGCCCTCTGGGAGAGATCGTTATTTCTTGGAAGGGCAGAAGGAAACAGAGAGAAACAGTTGCAGGCAGAGATATATTTTAAAGTGGTAGTTTATCAATTGTAATTCTTGGTTTATTAAATTCTGCTTAGTGGATTTTTATCCACCACTATTTCTTTATAATTCGTAGGTTTATATGATTCACCACTTTATAGTACTAATGTCCGAATAGTGTGAATTATGAGTACAAAAGCTGAATATTCGTGTTTATTTGCAAACATTTGAGCATTCTGAAACTTTTATGGTCACGGCACCAAACAGAGCTTCATAGTGTGAGTTGCACTAAGACAATTTTGTTTTCTTGTCAGCATAAAGTGTATGCCGAACTACAATTTTATTTACAGGTTATAATTTTCGAGCAGCGTTAGCTGCATTTATTCCAAGTAAGTGCAAATAAATTTAATTTATAAACTTTATAATTATTTCTGTACTTACAATAACACTATAATGTCTAATACAATTCAAACCAGTGAAAGTGCTGTTCCCAGCTGGGTAATGGACACTATGGATATACTAAAACAACAACAAACCGAACTCAACAAAACTTTATCTCAGCAAATAAATGACATCAAAACAGTTTTTGAAACTAAGATGACCACACTGCAGGAAAGTATGGATAAGATCCAAGCTGAAAATGATGAATTAAAAAAAGAAAATAGACATCTACAAAAAATCAACAAACTGAATGCAGAGTCAGAAATAATAATCCCAAGCAATCCCATGATATCCATAGCCACTCCAGTAAAGAAAAACAAAAATCGAAGGAAATCATCAACAAAAGCCAATACGAATAACAACCAACAAAAAACAATCAGTGACGAAGGAAAACAACAAGCAGTTACAAAAAGAACCAGATCAACCAGTTCGGAGGAAGATGAACCCACCAACAAAAAATTTCCCAATGCAAAAAATTTTATTCCAATTCAAAAACAACAAGCCAACACCACAGCAGCTCAAGATGGAGCCACCATACGGCAGACATCAATAGCGACCACCTCTAAGGAATGCCAGCATGGGGAACCGCCCGCTACATCCGAACCTAGGAGAAACCAACTGAACCAGCCTAATGACGTCTGTCCACGCCCTCATTGGCGAAATTGTAATGCGCCAAGCGTAGCTTTCTAGCGTTCTTTTTTCATTCAATAAAAAATTACCAAACGTTACAGTCCATTTGACTCTATTAGCTCCGACATCTTTGGTCCGTCGAGCCGGAGCGGAACCAGCTCAATATGAGCACAATTCACTCAATAACAAGTCTTAATCGCCAACGTGGGGCAATTAAAACAAAAATAAACAAAATCCAAAAATTTTTGGAAGAACATTCAACGCAGCAGGATGCAAACGCCGCTGCCATCATTCTCAAAAAGAAATTGAAAGTAGCTATGGAACTGCAAGCATCGATATCAGAACTGATTAAAGGATATACGCTACTTCCGGAAGAAATTGATCTAAAAGACAATCTAGATGTTGCTCAAGATATAGAAGATGAAATCGAAGAGATAGAGGTAAAAATCAACATTTTACTCTCTAATATTGATATTAATAAATCTAATGAAACGGAATCAAATGCTTTATGTACCAACATATATAAAATTCCTGATTTACCATTACCTTTCTTTTCCGGAAAATATGAAGAATTTCAAAATTTTAAAATTCAATTTAATTCTATTATTGGAAATAATAAAGAGTTGAGCGACACGCAACGATTGTGCTATCTTAAAAGCTGCCTCAAAGGCGAAGCAAAACGCCTAGAGTCAGCCCAAGATACATTTGAATCTTTATGGTCTTCTCTTGAAGATAGATACGAGAACAAACGAGCAGTTATCGATTGCCATGTTAATAAATTATTAAATTTTTCAAGAGTCCCTGACTCTCCTAATCAGCTCATGCAATTAATCGATAACACTAAATGTAATTTACGAGCGTTAAACTTGCTTGAATTTAAATCAAATGAACTATCAGATACATTGATTTTGCACATTTTATTCCAAAAACTCGATCCAGAAGTTAGAAAAAGTTTTGAAATGAAATTGTTGAAAAACGAAATACCCAAACTAGACAATTTTCTAAGTTTTTTGGAAGAACGTTCTAGAATTATGCAAGGTCTTAATATTAAAGAGGAAAGAAAGAAGCCCCATTTTAGTTCAAGGCCAAATACAGAGAAAATGTATTTAATTAAATCGAAATTGAATAACCCATGCTTATTAGGTTGTAGGGAAAGTCATAAACTTTATAAATGCGATAAATTCAAACGAATGAGTGTAAATCAGCGAATTGAAATAGTAAAAGCTCATAATTTGTGTTTTTCATGCTTAAATAAGCACTTTCCTAATCCTTGCATGTCTAAATACACTTGCTTTTGTAAAAGCAAAGATCATCATTCTTTACTTCATGAAAATATGAGAAATGAGTCATTTACATTTGATACAGCAGTAGAAGAGAAAAGGGAGACAGACATCTTGTCACCCCTCTCCCCTCCTTTCACTCCTTCGAACACTTTGTTTACGAATAAAAACGAAAATGCTAATTGCGTGATTTTAAACACGGCGGTTGTTTATATTAAAGATGGGCAGGGAATATTTAGACCATTAATAGCCACTTTAGATAGCTGTTCAAGTTCAAATTTAATAAGCAGTAGAGCTGCTAATTTATTGGGTTTAAAGAAACAAAAAACAAATGTTCCGATTTCTGGTGTTAATGACTCGTGCATTACAGCTAAATCATTTGTTCGTACCGAGTTAACAAATGAAGAAAATAATAAATCTTATTATTTAGACTTGTTAATAGTTCCAAAAATTGCGGTTCTTCCACCCACATTTGTTAACATATCGAATTTAAGTTTATCTGAAAAAATAAAACTTGCCGATAATAATTGGAATAAACCAAAACGAATTGATGCTCTTTTAGGAGCAGAATTATTCTTCGAACTATTGGGTACGAATAAAATTAAAATTAAAGATTCCCAATTAATATTAATTGAAACGTTTTTTGGTCATGTTGTATCGGGAGTTGCGAACAACTTAAATTCTAATTTAGAGAAAATTAACGATTCGTGTTTTTTACTTGTTGAAACCGAAAATCTTGATAAGGCGTTAACTTCCTTTTGGGAAAATGAAGATGTTAACGAAACAAAAACTCCCGTCAGTTCAGAATTAAGTTATTGCAACGAACTTTTTGAAAACTCATTTTATCGAAAAACTAATGGGAAATATGTAGTTCAGATGCCATTTAAGAAGGATATTAGTGAAAACAACATACCGTTGGGAGATTCAAAACAAATTGCTGAAAAAAGACTTAATCAATTATGGAAACGTTTGTCAAGTAATCCTGCAATGAAAGAATTGTATGTTTCGTTTTTAAAGGAATATGAACTTTTGAACCATATGGAAAGGATAGCAGACAATTCTGATTTTGATGACAGTTATGGGTATTTTCTTCCTCATCATGGTGTCTTAAAACCAGATAGCAAAACTACTAAACTTAGAGTAGTGTTTGATGCAAGCGCCAAAACTACAAATGGCTGTTCCTTGAATGATTTGTTATGCAAGGGTGGAGTGATACAAGATGAACTGTTCTCTATTATGCTTCGATTTAGAAAACACATCTATGCCTTCACCGCAGATATTGAGAAAATGTTTAGACAAATCGAAATACTGCCTTCACAAACCAAATTTCTAAAAATACTCTGGAAAAATCACGAAAGTGAGCCTATTGAATCCTACAGACTTAAAACCGTTACGTATGGCACAGCATGTGCTCCTTACTTGGCACAGAAGACTCTTCAACAATTAGCAAAGGATGAAGAGAAGGATTTTCCTTTGGCATCGAAAGTTGTTATGGAAGAATTTTACATGGATGATTGCCTTACCGGTACCTCAAATTTAAATGAATGTATTAAGCTTCAGCAAGATTTAACAGAACTACTTAGAAGGGGAGGAATGAAATTACACAAATGGTGTACTAGCTTTGATTCACAAGACACAGAATTGGGAGACTTTTCGTTTGATCGTGACAGTAATGCAACAGTGAAGACTTTAGGGATGCGATGGAATAATAAAAGGGATACATTTCTCTACAAAGTTGCAGTTACGGAAAAATCAGATGTTACTAAGAAAGATGTTTTATCTCAAATTGCCCGTTTGTATGATCCTCTTGGTCTACTTGGTCCAGTCATCAGCAAAGCGAAGATTTTTATGCAACGGCTTTGGTTGCACAAGCTAGACTGGAACGAAAGGTTACCATCCCCTATTGCCCAAGAGTGGACTTTGTTCATTAAAACACTTCATAGTATAGAAACTATTCAAGTACCTCGTTGCGTTTTGAAGGAGACATTTTCCACACTTATTCTGCATGGTTTTGCAGATGCCTCAGAAAAAGCATTTGGAGCGGTAATTTACTTACAGACAATTGCAGATCCTGATGAATCTTTCAGCCAGCTTCTTTGCAGCAAGTCGCGTGTAGCACCAATCAAGACTATGACTATTCCTAGATTGGAACTGTCTGCGTGTCTACTCCTTTCAAAACTTGTGAAAAAGGTTGTAGAGGCTATGAAACTTAAATTTGATCATATCAAACTCTGGTCAGATTCAACTATTGCCTTAGCATGGATTAATACTTCGCCTCACCTTTTAAAAACATTTGTGAGTAATAGAGTCTCACAAATCCAACAACTTACGTCTAATTGTGATTGGGGACACGTACCTTCAGTAATGAACCCAGCAGATATCATTTCCAGAGGCTCAGACGCTACAACCCTTGGATCCAATAAACTTTGGTGGACAGGTCCCGATTTTCTAAATAAAGAAAATTTTCAAGTTGAAACTCATTTCAGTGATGAACTCTTTTCTACCGAGCTGAAACCTATAGCGACTTCACTAATGACTATAAAAAATGACTCTTTTATTGATAAATGCCTAAGTGTTACAAATAATTTTCTGAAACTAATAAGAATTTTAGCCTTTATTTTTAGGTTTCTTTCAAATTGTAGAAATGTTAATAAATTTAGGGGTCCTCTCAAAGTAGAAGAATTAGATAAAGCCAGAAATGTTATTATAAAACAGGTGCAAGGTGAGTGCTTTGTTGCAGACATCTCAGCCTTAAAAAAAGGTAAGCCTGTTCCTGTAAATAGTAAATTGAAATTTTTGAATCCATTTTTAGATCAGGATGGTTTGCTCAGAGTTGGTGGTCGGTTGACCAATTCTAATTTGAATTATAATTCTGTTCATCAAATAATATTACCACCTGGTCATAAACTTTCTAAGATTATTTTTTCTTACTTTCATTTGAGAGATTTGCATGTTGGTCCTCAAGGACTATTAAATACGGTAAGACAAATTTTTTGGCCAATTAGTGGCAGAAAATTAGCTCGTCAAGTTGTGCATGATTGTGTGCAGTGTTTTAAAATAAGGCCAACAGTCTCTTCTCAAATAATGGGTGATCTCCCTCCTGAGAGGGTGGTTCCTAGCCCACCCTTTTCGAACGCAGGACTTGACCTGTGTGGTCCATTTTGGATTAAATATCGTAACCAGAGAAAGGGGTTATATAACAAAGTATATGTAGCTATTTTCATATGCATGGTCACTAAAGCTGTACATTTTGAATTATTGTCTGATTTAACAACTAGTGCTTTAATAGCTACACTTAAACGGTTTTTTGCCCGCCGAGGTAAAAGTTGTACTATATCTTGTGACAATGCGTCCAATTTTGTTGGCGCTTCGGCTGAGATAAGCAAATTCTTAAAGTCTTTAAATGCTAAAAAAGATAATTTATCTGGTTTCCTTTCATCGGAACAAGTACTGTGGAAATTTCTACCCCCTCGTTCGCCAAATTTTGGTGGATTATGGGAGAGAGGAGTCGGACAATTCAAGTATCACCTTAAAAGAACCATTGGTTCTACGAAATTAACAATAGAAGAATTTCTTACTATAACTATTCAAATAGAAGGTATACTTAATTCTCGTCCTCTCTCTCCTATGTCATCTGATCCAGAAAATTATGAAATTTTAACTCCTGGACATTTTTTAATTGGAAGAGCAATTAATGCACTTCCTGAGCAAAATTTGATCGATTTTAAAGAAAATTTGCTTAACCGATGGCAGAAAACTCAAAAAATTGTTCAAACAATATGGAAAAATTGGTGTAACTCTTATCTCAGTCATTTACAACAAAGATCAAAATGGTTGTTTCAAAAACAAAATGTAAAACCAGGTATGATGGTTCTGGTAAAAGAAAGCAATTTACCTATTTGTAAATGGGTTATAGGACGAATTTCCGAAATTATCACCGGTAAGGATGATAATGTCCGTGTGGTTTTCGTACGCACACCTCATGGAATTTTCAAAAGAAGCATTTCAAATATTGCTGTATTACCAATTGTTAACAATACTTAAATTCATGTGTTGAATTCAAAATGTGAAAAAATAATTGTATTAATATTGCTTAAATTTGTATTTTGATTGTTGTTATTTTTATGATTATTGAAACATTCAAATGTCAGAATATTTCAATGGGGGCCGGGATGTCCACGCCCTCATTGGCGAAATTGTAATGCGCCAAGCGTAGCTTTCTAGCGTTCTTTTTTCATTCAATAAAAAATTACCAAACGTTACAGTCCATTTGACTCTATTAGCTCCGACAACGTCATTGAAGAAGCAATGGAAAAAACAACAGATTTTCAATACCAGAGAGCAAGCAAACCCAGGATTCCACCGATAATAATAAAAGATAACAGCGTACAATGGCTAAACCTAAAGAAGAAGCTTCAAGACCAGCAAATAACCAGTTTTGAAGGTAAACACACAGGAGAATATTTAAAATTACATTTTTTCGAAATTGATATGAGACGTCGTGCCATAGATATACTAGATGACTTACAGATAAAATACCATACTTTCCAATTAAATGAAGAAAAGCCAATCAGAGTTGTCATTAAAAGTATTCCGGTAGAAATTACAGAAGAACAAGTGAAACAAAACCTCATATTATATGGATTCACTCCGAAAAAAGTTACGCAGATGACAAAATTTACTGAGCAAGGCAGGACAAAATTACCTCTACATGTTATCACATTAGACAAAACGGAACAAAATAAAGATATCTTCTACCTAACCCGATTCATGGATCTTGTTGTTTCAGTAATGAGTTACAAGGGGCGCCGAGGACTCACATAGTGTCATAGATGTCAACAATATAACCACGTCCAGGCCAGCTGCAGACATACACCTAAATGTTTGAAGTGCGGTCAGGAGCACCTAACTCATCTCTGTCAGAAAACCAAAGATACTCCAGCAACATGTGCCAACTGTGGTGGACCACACCCGGCCAACTACAAACAGTGCCCAAAATATCCAACTCTCAAGATCAACAGCTTCAAAAATCAAAACAAAAGAATTACTCCTGGCAGCACAAACAGCTATGCAAAAATCGTAAAATCAGCATATCAACCAAATACCAGCAATAATCTACAAACAGACATAACCATCATCAAGGAAGCAAAATCACTACTATCAGAGCTCAAGCTCTTTGTGAACTTTTTACAAAGCAACGAAAGCTTTAACATGTTCAAGAAAATCCAAAAAGCAGTTTACTCAGAGGAACAAGAAGCAATAGATTCAGAATACTAAGATCAACACTGAAACCAACCATCAATATTTATTTTTGGAACGCTAATGGTATAATCGAAAAACAGCATGAACTAAAAAACTTTATAATAGAACACAATCCTGATATATTCATAATAACAGAAACTCATCTAAATGCAACCCAAAATCTTAAAATAGCCAACTATACAGTCTACAGATGTGATAGAAGGTACAGAGGGGGCGGCGTAGCACTTCTAGCAAAAACCAACTTATTAACAACAGAATATAACTCAAAAAATGATAATGGATATGAGCAAATTTCTATTTTATTAAGCTACAGAAACAAGAACATCAAAATCACAGGAATTTATAATTCTCCAAAAAATAAATTAACAGATAATGATATGAACCTCCTATTTCCAGCCACCCTAGATACAATAGTTGCAGGTGACTTTAATTCCAAACATCCAGTATGGGGCTGCAACAACTTCAATCACAGTGGTTCAAAATTGAAAGATCTTATTAGCAAATATCAATTAAAAGTAGTAGCACCAACAACTCCAACTTACATTCCAAATCGGATTAACCATAGTCCGGACATACTAGACTTCGCAATAACAAACATGCATGTTCCAATGCTCGCCTGCGCTCATAACCATTTGTCATCAGATCATCTGCCAGTTCAACTGCTCGTTGGGGAAACCATAGAACAATCTGAGAAACCAAATTATAAAACTGACTGGAACCATTTTCAAAATACTCTTACAATTAATGGAACAGACCTACCATCCTTGGAAAACGAAACTGCAATAGAAAACTATATACAGCAAATCCAGAATGAAATAACAGATGCTTTTAAAAACTCTTCCACAGAAACCAAGTATATTGCTCATCATTACAGATTACCACCTGAAATAAAGAATATAATAAGATTAAGGAACTCGCACAGGAAATGTACCAAAGAACTTACGACCCAGCACACCTGGACGCAATAAAACAACTCAATAACCAGATTAAAAAACACAGTAAAAAATATAAAAAACAACTGTGGCAGGCAAAAATCGCCTCTCTCTGCACTACCAACAAATCTATATGGAAAATGGCCAAGAAACTGAAAACAACTCCTCAAATAGACAGACCAATAAATGGACCAACAGGCGCAGCTTACACAATATCAGAAAAATTCGAAATATTCGCAGATTCACTTCAAAATCAATTTTCACCAAATATCAACTCTGACCAAAATCATCACAATATCATCACAGAAGAAGTTAATAATTTTCAAACTGAACACCTCATCCCAGAAACAATAAATTCAACCAATAACCAAGAAGTTAGCTGCATCATACAAAAACTGAAAAACAATAAAGCTCCAGGTGAGGACGGGATAAAGAATAAGATGATAAAACTATTACCAAACAACTACATCTGCAAAATCACGCATATTTTTAATGTCTGCCTTGCTCATAATTACTACCCACAAATCTGGAAAAACTCATCAGTCATTCTATTTCTCAAGAAAAATAAGAACCCAAGCTGCCCTGAGAGTTATCGCCCAATCAGTCTACTTAACATACTTGGAAAAATATACGAAAAAATCATCTACAATAGAATAAAACCACTTCTTACAGCCCTCCCCGACGAACAGTATGGATTCCGACAAAAACTAGATACCACCAAACAGTTACTCCGAATAATAGACTATACTGGAAGAGCAATCATAAATAAAGAAACAATAGCCTTCCTGATGATTGACATATCCAAAGCATTTGATAAAGTATGGCACACTGGTACAATATATAAACTCATACAGCTGAATTTTCCACCCGGCATAATCAAACTCCTATCCTGCTATCTTTCTAATAGAACATTTCAAATCACCATCAAAAACAAAAAATCCACAAAGAGAAACATCACAGCCGGAGTACCACAGGGCAGCATTCTGGGACCGATATTATACATATTATACACTTATGATTTTCCTATAAACAAAGCCGATTATAACAGCATAACAGCCTATTACGCAGACGATACCGGTATTATTATTAAATCCAGAAACCCAAATCATGCTCTTCAAAAACTACAGACCAATAGCTGCACATTTCACCTCCGACGCCTCATATCATAACTATCAAAACAAATAATTTCATCAACTTTTCTGAAAATAACGTTTACTCATGCTGATACAATTCTGAACAACTCCAAAATCAAACAAACACAGTTTAGAGCAAGCTGCTCAATTTATTTTTGATTCCTTTTTAGTTATTCAAGCAAAGAGCTTGAAACATTCATAAAAGCAACTCCATTGCCTGCTCACATCATTGCTCAACCAAAACTGTTATAAAATTCCAGATGAATGGGATAGGGGCCGCTTCGCGGCCCAGGTGCCCAATAAAATCAAAACACTAGGACTAGGACTAGTACTAATGTCCTTCCAATGCCATTAGTTTCAGTCGCCCTAGGGCATAACACAGATCAGAGGTCTAGTGCCCGCTTGCGCGGGCAGGTACCTTGCCAAATTACATGATCTAGCTAGCTAGTACTAATGTCCCATATTATCTCGGAGCTTCGCTCCGAATTTACAAACTTTTTTCACTCAGATGAATGAGCTAAAGCCTTTCATTAGGCTGGTACTCACATTCTAAATATAAATAGGAATAGTACTAATGTCATTCTATACCCTTTTAAAAGTAAGCAATAATAGTCATATATTTGCTTTTTAATTATTTACCGTTTTTTTAATTATTTTGGTGTGTCCGGAGCAGTTGGCATCTCTGCAATTGGGAATTTTCTTTTAAGTTTATTTAGTCAGGGGAAGGGAAATGGTTGTCTGATGACTGTAATTCTGTCCTTACTTTTGATATTTGGTACTAAAAAAATCATTTCTTAGGATAACATCAAGTAGACTAGACGTATCGTATTTTTCTTATTTGGTATAGGAATTTGAGGGAAAGTAACGCCTACTTCATTACGAAATACCGTAATTTCTAGAATGAAAGTGATTTTATTTTACTAAAACTTTTAAAATCTATAGAGTAAAGCAACGTAAAATTTTTCATATTGTATTTTATTCATCTCAAACATAATGTTGAAAAGGTAAGATCTTTTTTACATATCTAATTAGCTTTGAAGTTTAAAAAGAAAACTGTTTTGCCCTCTCCTCACATGGTAGCCCACTTTTCCGCATAAAGAGTGGTGAGTTAAACCATAGCACTTACGAAGCTTTAAATTAATTGTAGCAGTTGTAAGCCAGGTTGATTGAAACCGCTTCTGTAAAATATTTATAAAGGGTTTTCTTGCCATGACAGATGGAAATTCTTTCCAAAAGTCTGTGTCGAATGATTTGTCTAGAGAGCATATTATAAATTTTTTGTATTCTTCGTTTCACACCCACTTGATAGACATTTCTGCCATTTCAAAAAGCTATCTTACTTATTTGATTTAAGGTAGATATTATCAGTAGGGCAAGAAATATAAATGTTTCGCCCATGAAATGAAAAAATGATGAAATATAATGCAATATCAGTGCTTTGAAATAGTTTTATAAGCTATGTCAATGGAGCTCAGGGATAAAAATTTCAGATGCTAGTTTATAGCCTTTAATACAAACAAGACGAAAAGAAAAGTTGTATGAATAAAGAAATAAAAATAAATTGAAAGTTATCCAAGTAAAAGAACGCTTTTTAATGTAAAATAATTTCTCAGAACCGTTATTCGTTGCAATTAAACAATCTACCTGCTTGCTTTAGAAACAATTTCTTTGCTACTAGTAATGATACATCAAAATAAATATATATCAATAAATAAATAAAAATAATAATAACGTAAAAATGTAATACAAATTTCCTAGAGAGGAAAAAAATTTATGAAATGAATGTTGTTGTTAAAAATGCTATTTTTTATGAATTTAATGAATGGTTATTATGAAAGAAAAACTCTTTTTTTTTATTGTCTAACTCGTAAAACATATAATACGAAGTGCTTCAATTTGACAGTATAATTGCAAATTTGAATTAAATTTCATGACAATTCAATAACTTTTCTAAATAAATTTGTTAGCAATTTTTTATTAATCAAATTGACATGAAAATCTACTTATTAGTATGAAAAATCTAAAATTTCTAAATGCATAAACAAAGTTCTATTTTGAATTTTTTTTTATCATTTTCAACAAATTAATTAATAAAAATTATTTAATTTATGTAATTGGTTCAATATATTACCTACTTATGTTTGGGCGGAAGACTTAAATCTTTTAGTGATTGAATTGTTGTGATTTAACCTATCATCAATAAGGTATACAAGAACAAAAAATGCAGTTTTTTTTTCGAATATGAACCACTTAATATGTGGAGCATCATATCATATTCAATTCCAAACCAGGACCTTTCTTTAAAAATTCATTCGAGTGAATACTAAGTTTCACCCTTTTTGTAGTACATAGTGTGTGTAAGGAAAAGAGCGATAATATATTTCAATTTGAGACTCGATATTTTAACGTCCTATGTTTTTTAATATTCAGCCAAAAAACTAAATTAAAAATAATTTGGCTATACATTTGAATTTTTCCGAATGAAATTAGCGTTAAATTTACAAACCTCACAAACGAAAGATGCAAGGTCAAGTACTTCCGAGTGTAATTATGTAGAAAGAAACATGAGTAACCTGAAGAAATCACTTGTATCTGTAAATGAAAAAGAAAGAAAAAAAACATTCTGATAATTTTCAATATTTATTTAAATTCCTAGCACAAATCTTTTGTTGTTGTAATTAAAAAGACTTAGTTTCATCAAAAATACAAGATATTTTAAGATATTTCAGTAATCACAAAAGAAGAAGAATTTATATATTTTTTTTCAAATATATTTAATTCTAAAAATTCTTCAAACATTCCTCTAAACATTCTTTTATGACGTAAACAGTATGTGCGAAAATTACACAGTCCTATTGTATTTTTAAAAGTAAATTGGCATCAATCTGTAACACTTACTTTTGCTTGGGTCAAGTGCTTTAATCCTCCCTGTTGGAAAAAAGTTTAGAAACTTATATACTTTTAATTCGTTTAAAATTAGGAAATAAAATTAGTTCACGGACCGTTCATACCCTCCAACTTATGAGGATTTTGAAAATAATTCTTTCTAGTGGTAGCGAACCAAAGTAGAAATTTTTAAAGCAAATGGATCTCTCATAAAACTTTTATCAGAACTTAAGAATCTAGCCATATGGCCTGCACTTTTATAAGTAATAGTGGACAAGTTACGCTAAAATTAATTTTTTTTAAATATTAAGACATTCATTTTGCTACCGTCTGAAAAGAAGATTTCTGAAACTACGGACATTCCGTAGTAGTTGGAGCAAGATAACACTGGGGGATACAATCCCTACATCCGAATTAGGTGAGATCCAAAATTTGCGCTTAATTATTTGTGTTCCGAGTTTAATTATTTGTGTTAACATTACAAGTATAAGAAAACAATTTTACCAGTAATTAAAACAAAAATATTTCTCGAGTTTTCTATTTCTTTATTTCACAATAATCAGATTGTCTAGGTGTTAATGTTAAAGGTTTAAGTAATAAAAAATGCATCCGAACAGATGCTACCAGTAATTATAATAAATAATATTTAATAAAATTTCTGTTTTGATTAAAGAACGTGTTACTTACTTACCGAATCAGCACAAATTAGCGCTCGGTTGACCTGCTCGCCTGTCTGTAGTATGGTGATGACTGAGTATTGTAGAAAAGGTATTCATCAATTCCTTAAGATTGGTGTCCACCATTCATCACCGCCCACAAAATCCCTATCAGATCGGGCAAGTTCAAGATCCGCCCACTTTATATTTTGACAGACTTACTTCACAGAGGATGTTTTCCGATTTAAAAAATAATTATCTTACCAAGCAGGGAGAAATATACCACGTTGTAAGCGATAGTAGAAACATAAATTAAGTTGAATAAATGCAACAACAAAATTATTCCACCGTGCAATTATTTACTGACTATCTTTGCTATTCATATGCGTTACGTTTCGTAGTAAATAAAAACTCTTTGAGAGCAAGTCACCGATTTTTCATTTTAAAAAAAAATTGTAGAAAAGTTCTTGACAAAAATGAGTTTAAAATAAATTTTTTCTAAATTTTTGGCTTACGATCAGTGGGCAATTTTGAAATTTGACTCGAATTAAGTGAAGGGCGTAATTGCATAATGTGGAGGGAATGTTAAAAATGTCAACATCTATTTAATGTTTGAGCAATATTTTTTATTTTATGTGTCATTAAAAAAAAATCAAAAATGTAGATTATGTTATTTAACCAGTAACAATGCTGAAAATATTTGTATGCGTTTTAAAAAGTTTCATTATATTTATTTAGTGTTAATTTTTCTTTGGTCAAATCGCACAAAATGTTTACTGTTAAGGAACAACGTTTAATACTTCAATCCTCCCACATAATATAATAATGTCATAAATATAATGCTTTTTAATATGTCAAGAGGGTGTTGTCAATATGTCAAGAGGGAGAATATCAAGAGGGTGTTTTTGTTGACTTTAAAAAATTCTTTTAACAATAATATTTCATGATTTTTTTAAAGCACGAAGAAGTTTTTTACTCTGAATTTTTTCACGTAATGCTAAATGCAATATTTTTCAGTGTATAAAAAAAAAAAAAAAAAAAGAGGATGTTTGGGTATTTTTGGTAAATTAAAGAACAGGTAGTAATTTTTGGTAAAAAAATTTTAATTTTTTTATAACACAAAAGCAAAATTTCTCGACTCTAATTATTTTTCACGTAATACTGTTCTCTCTTAAAAGGTTTATTTAATGCTCATTAAAAAACGAAAACTGGATTTAAGCCAAAATATTTAATAAATAAAATATTAGATGAAATAACTAAACTCCCTTATCGCTATCATATAAAAAGAAACGTACTCTAGATTTTCTTATACCGAAAAATATAACTTTCAACTTTAAAAAAAAAATTAAAGTTAGGAAATATTGTTTTTTTACTCTAAATAAAAATGGCATTGTGTCTCTTGAAGTGTTTGTTATCATACAAAAAATTATTACTATACTCGTTGCCTCATCAATATCATTTTCGGAAACCGATGAAACAGACGCAAAAAGATCACGTAAAAGCTATTGTCCTACTGCTGTTGAATGAAGCGACTTCAGCTTATACATCTCGATAGGACTGAAAGTTTCTAAAAAATTTAAAGAGACAAATTAATGTAAAATTTCAAAATATAATTTTTGAAAAAAGTTATTTATAAGTTTAGCTAATTTTTTGATTAAAAAAATGTAATATCTGGCTATTTTACCCCGCCCTAAAAAAGGGTAGATTTAGCACCACCGTTGAAAAACTTACATCCTCACTACTCCGGAAAGAACGGTAGACAGAACATTTTTTGTGAGTAGGTGTGGCAGCTAGAAGTTTTCTATTTATGAAAACATACCTTTCCACATTCGAAGTTTTAGCGAAACATTTTTTTAGGTGGTAATGTACTGAAGCAGATATTATTACAGCAAACAGTATTTTTATACAACTTTCGAGCGGGAACCAGAAATTTAGCCATTTCTAAAATTGACTATGTATACTCTGGTTAAAAATATTAATTAATAAAGCTATACGAAATTCTTTACTATTCTAATTTTTTTTTTTTGAAATATGATAAAACCTTTGCTACCGCTAGGAAAATATGTTTACGGAAACTTTGGATATTTTATAGTAGTTGGAATGTTTAACAGCTACCACATAGACCATTGACCACAAAGAACCTATTCAATATAGAAAAATACATGATGGTGCCCAGCTCTCAATTCAAGACAAGACAAGGAATGTTTAATTCCATATTGTGCCTTATTGTTGCTGATAAATTATCTGATTCTTTATGAAAGTTTCAAACAGGAACAGGGTCTAAAATGAAGATGAATGGAAAAAGAGCCATTTTTGGCCTCAGGAGCCCAGCTGGACCAGACAGAACAGACCAGAAAGTTTAATTCATAGTATAGTTTGTCTCTCTATAGAATTCACATTGCCAATCGTCCTGAACACTATCGGGGAATGTAGTAACTATTTCAAGTAGTGATGTGGGTAAAAAAAAAATTAAGCCACATTTTTACTTTGGTCTGTGAGGTGAGTATCAAAAACATACTCCTTTATAATTTTAGGAATTGAAAAAAATGCTGGGAAAAAAACTGACCATTCTTTGCATTAGAACAATTGCCACCAACGAAATAGCTAGATGCATTCCTGTACTTTATACAATACAAGCAAAACGGCTATAATGGATAAGTTTCCCGAAAGTCTTGTAACCTCGTTACAGAAATCTACAGACTATACAAGTCTTTCAGTTTATAAAGTTCGAGTGTTTTAATACTAGAGCGTTATGCTCACAGGCTTGGGTTGTTCCACTCACTTCATATCTCGGCCGACTTGTACGTATTATTAAGATAGAATATACATTCCATAGTAATATTACGATTTAAATATATTAACTATTATTATTAATATTTCCCTTACTTGATATTACTTCACAAGAGCTGTTTTTCGATAAAAAAAATAAAAAAATCTCAAGCATGGACAAGTTATTAACGATCGTAAGTTATGAACGATAATACAATGCGAGATATGAGAGTTGTTATATGTGAATATATTAAATTGTCATTCATAAAATTTTCAATATCTTCTCATTAAACAACCAAGAATACCAACAGCTCCGCTTTCTGCGAATGTTTTAATAAATTGATAGCACATTAGATAGAAAAACTTAGGGAATAAAAATAATTGAGCCCACTCTGTAAAGAGTAACCAAGATATAAATAGAGTAAAAATGCGTTTCATATGATACTTTGAATTTCTACTATGATTTTTGTGGAAAAATACTTAAAATGAAATGTGGGAAATTAAAAATAACATAAATTTCGTTACTTCAAGAAAATACATTTTTCCAAAATGGATCAAGAAAATCGTTCTCTTCCTATTGAGAATTTCAGTTAAGATCGATAATCAACGGTTGGGACTGGGATGCCCAGAAGGGCACTCCCAGTCACTAGGAATAAAAATGAAAGCGAATTTTCCCAAAGGCCAGTTAGGAGAATGGGAAGAGATTCAAGGTTTGTAATTTATCGAAAGATAACATCACCAAAAAGAAAGCAAACCCCCATAATCAATATCCGATTCGAAATAATTTTTCAATCACGAATCGCCGAAAAACTGATATAATTAGTATGACCATGTAAATGAAACATTTTGGCAGTAAGAAATAAAGAGTTTTAAATAGATTTTCGATTTAGTGAATTAATGATTCTGGTTTGTCATTAAAAACTCTTTTTGTGGCTCGGTAATGCCAAACCTGTTGGCACACGGAAAAGAAGCTGGCCGAATTTGAGAGGGATAGATGGCCTAGAAAAAGACCTTTTGTTTTTAAAATATAAAAACTAGGAAACACTAGCAGGAAAAAGGTTAGCCTGGATAAAACTTCTTGAGAAAGCCAAGGCCCACCCTGAGTTGTCGAGCCATTGAAGATAATGATGAATTAATGAGGCTACATTCGTATTGAAATAAAAAGTTAGCCGTTACATTGCTTGTTACGAAAAGGAAAAAATATTTCATATTCACTTTTTTTAAATTATGATAAAAATTAAATAATTGGTTTAATTCAACTAAAATTCGATTAAGAACGAAATAAAAATATAAGTTTAAGAAATTAAGGGAATTTTAGGAGTTAGGAAATATGTAATGCCTATTGTGGCATCCACAGCATCAGTAGATTGGTAAATGTATTTTAACAATCCCAATAATTTTTTCAATGTTTACAATATTTTCCTTAGTGGAGAAATGCAAAGAGACTTTCTTATTACGATAACTATATATTTTTGAAACCACCTACGTACAAAAGATGTTATTCTTTTTATAAGTATGAACTACTACAGCATGCCTGAAAATTACACATATTGTCTTTTTAAAATTGAATTGAAAACAATTTGTAACGCCTACTTTTTCTTGGGGCAAGTTCTTTAATTGTCCCTGATTGAAAAGGTTTAGGAACTTAAAAATTACAGTGAACTTACACACCGTTTGATACAAATTAACGCTGGGGGACAAAATCCCCAGACTTGACTTAGATAAGATCAGGTATTTGCATAAATGCAATAAAATTTTCTCCAGGGTGTAATTTCTTTTAAGAAAACAATTGTACCAGTAAATAAAACAAAAGATATTTATATATATTTTCATAGCGTTCCGAAATCTCCCCAATCCAAAAATGATTTTCCCTTCAAAACTAAAGATTTACTCCTTAAGGACTTGACTTGTTGTTTCAACATATTACAACTTCAAAGATATATAGGACCTCCCAGAATACAACAAAACAGAATCGATTAATCGGTTAGTGGCGCTTCGCGCCAAACGCCGAGATAACCCCAATATCCAGCATCCAGAACATTATTTCAATTTTTTTCTGATTGCTTTTACCTGCATGAGGAATCCAGGTAAATGCTCATTATCTCAAAAAAATTATCTTTTAATATTGAATAATTTTTTTCATCATCCTTGATAGATGGCCTATCATCTTTGTGAATGTAAGGAGACACTTTTCTTATTATTAACTCAACCCAGAAATCGAAGAAACTCGCAATTTAAGTATCGGAGCACAACCATATATATATATTTCTCTTACACGGCGACAAAAAAAAAGCCTCATTACAACTCCCCGAATGGCAACGCTAGAAAATCGACCAATGATTGCTGCTAAAAATGTCACATGCCAAATCTAGCTGAGGTGGCTCAACGTATAGCGCTTTTATAAACGGAAATAGCCTTAAGCTAGGCAGAAGTGAGTAGTCTTTGTCGATAGATCTCTATTTTAGTATTTTGTCGAAAGCGCTTTTTTTCACGAATTTATATATTACGAATTTATTTGACGATTTTTGATTTATATCACGAAATTATTTGTTTTATTATTGTTATTAGTTATTCATTGAAAAATGCGTCTCAGTCGTGCTGTTACGCTTTAAGATTTTATAATATAGCACATTTCTAATAGGTTTAACGAATTACATGTCATTTATTTGAATTCAAATTTATTTTAATGACTTAGTATTTACTAAAAAGATGTAAAATTTTTTTTTAAAGTTGTTATATGGATTTGAATGATTGTTTTGAATTCTTAGAATTTTGTGTATTTGCAATGTACCTAAGTTAGTAGCGAGCGAAGCGAATTGGTTTGCGAAGCAAACCATGTAAGATTGCGTAGCAATTTTCAAGGGTTGGAGAGCGTTAGCGATCAGGGGGCGCAACCCACTAGTAATATTATATTGTTTAAACTAATTTGATGAGCTCACAACCGTAACTTATTATTCTCGATTCCTAACGGGCAAAAAATTTTATACTATTTTTGCTTGTTTCTTATTGTGCGTGAAGCTGATCGTTAAGTTATTTAACAGACCTCTTTAACTGTTATTTATAACAGTACATTAATTTTATTTGCAGAAAATTAATAATTGTAAAACGGTTAATTAGATTAGACCACCTTTCTAAATAATTTTATCTTAAAATGTAGCGCAGAAATACATTATAATAACAATAAAAGAAACAATTACCTTAGTTTTAAATTCTTGAATGAAAAGCGCAATAATAGCAGTACAGGAAAATAACTTTAAATTAGGGATAGAAAAAACTTTTTAGAAAAGTTTAACTTTTAAGTATTTTTTATTAATTTTACGCTGATGGCAACCAACACAATGTGGTAATGAATGTTCAAAAACTGGATACTATCTTGTGACTTTCCAGTCAATAATAATGCAGGGACAAGAATAAAACACTGCGACTTATTTAATAGATCCTTTTAAATAATATGAAATTACAATAATGCATTTCACTGTAACTACCACGATATATTAAGAAAAAAGATAATGAAATTTTTATTTTATTAATTAATATGCTATATAAAAATTCCCTTCAGCAGAATTGTTTGGAAAGACAAGAAAGCTCTATGGTCCTTATCCCTATGATTAAGATCGTGTGAGCAGTTGAATATAAAGTATGTTAAAGTTATGATGATTGCGTAAATCAAGATGGCTGAGCTTCATAAGAAAAGTGAAAACCCCTAGAGAAACATCGCGTCATCTGTATCATTAATTTCTTCGTTAGTTGTCTGGGCTGTCACGGCCACCATCTGATCAAAAACTTTGCTAGCTCGCTCTCCTTCCTTTGGTGATTTTAACACTAACCATTTTGGAATAGCAAAAGTTCGAGATCCGCCCACTTTATATCTTTTTAGTCTTGAATGTAGAGCTGTTTTCTAGCAAAAAACTTAGCAAAAGAGGACGGGCACATTAATACAAAATGATTTGTAAAGATTATAAGTTTTCGTGTCTAGAGTTATTTTCTTGCACCCGAATTACGTTAGATCAAGTATTTGTACAAATACATCAAATTTGTGTAAATTTGTATAAATACATTTGTGTTACACAGTGTTTGTTTCTGACCCTTTTTGCAAATCAGTAAAGATTTGAAAAGAAAGTAGGCGTTACGCTCCATAGTATAATCATCTACTATTCTGAAATAGTAAGCGTTACGTTTCATGGTATAGGCTCACTCCAAATAAATACAAACGCATTTATTGACACATTATCATGACACAGATTTTCTTATACATTCTATGTAGAAAAGTAAAAAATATCTACCACGATATATTAAAAAAAGATATAACCAAATTTTTATAACCTCTGTGACGGTTATATAATAATTTCCTTTGTGACAGTCATATAATAATTTCCTTCTGCAGGGTTGTTTGTAAAGAAAGCTCTACTACGGTATCGTGTGAGCAGGTGAGTATAGAGTAGATTTAAGTTATGATGATAGTGAGTGTGAACGGTGAGATATCACCATCTTCTGCTAGAGGTGGATAAAACTGCTACTGTGACTATTTCGACATAAATTTAATCGATATTATCTATCATTCAATTCGATTAATCGTTATAAATAATTAAATTTGGTATAAATTAATTGGTTAAGAGTTTTTCATAAATAATCGATATAATTAGTTTTTAGTAAAGTTGATTGATATCATAAATATTTTACGCAATCGATTAAATTAAGTAATCTCTTACTTGGAAATCCTTCTTATATTTAGTGAGATAGTTGTTATTGACTATGTCAACCTTCATCTACGAAAAGGTACCCCACCAGTTTTCAACGTTTTATGTAAGAAAAAAAAAGGAAAGAAATTTACCAATTTTCAGTAATATCTGCATATCTTTCAGTTAATTGTGTCAGTTCAGTTTAGTATTATAAATATCTATCTGTAAACAGAAGTATTTTTTCTAAATAATGTTTTTTCAAAATAACATTTGTATTGTTATAACATTATATTATTCTAACCAATTTGATGAGCTCACAACCGTAATTTAACATTTTCGTTTACCAAACACTATTTTTTCTTGCATCTTATTGTGCGTGAATTTATTTAGCAGATTTATAACAGTATATTAATGTAATTTGCAGAAAAATAATAATTGTAAAACGGTTAATAAGATTACACAACCTTTCTGAATAACTTTATCTTAAAATGTAACACAGAGATACATTATAATAATAATAAATTAAAATAAAAGCAATTATTCACTTATTTTTGAAACTCTTGAATGAAAAGCGCGATCATAGCAGTACAGGAAAATAACTTTAAATTAGGGATACAAAAAGATTTATAGAAAAGCAATACCTTTATGATTTTTATTAATCTTACGCTGCAAATGTTAAATAAAGAACATATAGAATCATTTATCCAAGACAGAGAGAACATTCGAGAAGAAGCCAAAAATAATATTTTGAAGATCCAAGAAGAGAACCGCAGGCAATACGATTATTCAGCTGACCACATGAAACCGTGAACAGTAAATTAAAAAATTGTTTTTTATATTTTTATGCTTTGCTTTCTCGTTCTTTTTCTTCTTTTTTTTCCAGGTAACTGTGTCTGGTAGCTATTCTGATGAAAATGAGGACATTTTGTTGGATCGCCGTATTGATGTAAGTTTCAATGCCATAGTATAATAACTGCGAAGATTACATCCTCATTCTTTATCATGTAATACTGAGAAGAGATCATGTGATACTACTTCCTAGTAGAGAGGCGCCAACGAGTCCCGATGGGAAACTCCCGAATTTATAATTAACTCTTGACTTTATACCATAGAACAATCTAATTTCTCATTCACATGCATTTGGTCGATACTGCGCGAAGGCAGCTCTCACCAGACAAGTCAGTGTTAACTGTTACATCCTTTTATATTTCCATTAAATTGTTATGTTTGCTAAATTATCGTCGTTATTTACTCCTATGCTCACACTGATTTTGCTGCTCGCTTTATAGTCCCCCCTTTTTAATGTTTTTTCTTTTTATTTTATTATCTGTATTTACATGTTATTTTTACTTATTTGTACTTTTGTGATCTATTTTATTTGTTGTTATTTTTAAAAAAATTTTTTTGAGTGCTCCTCACACTATTGTATTAATATATTTAGCTTTGGCTTTATTGATACAATATCAGAAAGCACTCTGTTTTGCGAATATAATCGTGTGGGCTGATGAAAAGATTATATCTTTTTTTTTCCGGCTTTTTTCCGGTTTTTTAATTAACATTTCATTTTTTTTTTTAAATAAACTGTTTGTTATTTTTTTACTTATTATTTCCTCCCCCCTTTTTCATTGTCTATTATTTTTCTTTGTTTTATTCTTCGTTATGAACTTATATATATATATATATATATATATATATATATATATATATATATATATATATATAATACAAAAATTAAATACTTTTGTATTAATAAAAGCATTAAAACTTCATTCCTTTTCATAAAATATCTTTAGTAAAGGATAAGGGTAGAAATTCTATTTTGGGACTTCAAGGCTAAAAACATGCCAATGAATAATAATTAGATTTATACTTCAAAAGAGAAGTTATTTTAAGATCTTTCACTTCCATATAAGGAAAGATTAAACGATTTGCTTTGAGTAATAAATAAGTTTGATGAGGCGTAGGAATACAAAAAAGGCAATAATGACTGACCACTTTACAACTTGTAATCATCCTATAAAACGCAGAGCGCTAGTTTCTGCGTGGCTTTTTGTTGTTTATCATGCTTTAACTAAAATCCGTCTGCTTAGACGGGACATGGGTCTCCACCCATCGCCAGCGGGAGGAGGTAAAAATGTGTATGCTTTCACCATAGCTTATTAATAAACAGATAATGCACAACTGGACTCTTTAATCATGCTTTTTTCACGCAATTAACTAAAAAATATCGGTGTGGATACACCGCATATTATAAGACGGCAGGACTGTTGCTTTGTGCAGGAAACCACTTAAAAGAAAATTTTTGTGCAATACTAATATTGCGAACTATGCCTAAACTGACTGCTACTTCGTCGCCTTGGAATTCCCTTTTTCATCCCCTTGGTTTAAAGAGAAAAAGCTTCATTGGACTCCTGAGATTAAAAAGTTTTCGATTGTGGGGGAAAAATGAAAAGACTTCCCACCCGGAAGAAATCGCCTAACGCCGTTCTACCACCCGGGAGAAAAATTGCTTCATCGGTGATTTTACGGTACCAGTTCCGGTACATTCGCCACTACTGGAATGCTTCGCTACTGGAGACAGACCGTTCGCTTTTGCCTGAATGTTGAAAGAAACTGTGACAGCCATGAAAACGTTTGTGTCTACAATGCCTGTTAGTGCCCAAGAGCAATGGAAGTGTGCGATTTATAGTGCGAAAGTCCTAATCAAGTGTGCGAAAATCCTAATCAAGATGTTGTGAAAAAAAAATATATATATATATAAAAAAAAGAAGAAAAGAAAAATGTGCGCGATTTATATTTATTAGATGAGCTTCTGCTCCTTTAGAGAAAATTCTTTCAAAGGAAAAGATTTTTTTTTTCCTCCTTCGAAGTGTGATAAAAGTGCTTTTTTTTTTTTATTACAAAGATAAATCCCGTGCATATCTGCATTTTTTTTCTTTCTCCTTCATAATAATATGAAGTGCATTCTTGTGTTTATATTGTTTTTTTTTATTTTTATGATATATAGTTTTTTATGATATAGTGCATTTATACTGCTTTTAAAATGTTTTTAAAAGAAATAGATGTGGTTCAAACGTCAATTAAAGTAACGAAGGCAAACAAAATTAAGTTATTATTTAAACTTTTATTTCCAAATGATTTGTCTAGATTGAACCGTAACAAAATTCTTAATTTTTCAGAATTTTCTTTTGAAACTAACACTAATGAATTTGCAAACAAACTGAAAGAAATTTGTGATACTTTTAATTTTTCGGATTTAATCAAAATTTCAGACATTCTAAATATTTCCAGTGAAGGAAATAAGGAGGAAATTGCCAAGCATATCTTAAATTGTTTATGTGATTTTAATTACTTAAAAAATTCGATCGTAAATGAAAACCCATCCGAAGATGAGGAGGAAGCTATTCAGTTTAAAAGTAAACAAACTCAAACTGATTTTGAACCACATTTACCAACTAAAACTTGTGTAAATCAATTTACACAAGTTAATTCAAATTCTATATGTACAAAAAGTAGTGTTGATGAAGATATGGTATCCTATAGTCAAAGTTCTAGTAATTATATAAATAGGGAAAGCGAAACAAAATTAGTAGTTAGTTTTTCAGATATTGAAGCAGTTACCCCTATGTTTAATGGAAACCGCTTTGATAACATAAATTCTTGGTTTGAAAATTTTGAAACTCATGCTAATTTATTTAAATTGTCTGATATGCAAAAATTTTTATTTGCAAAAAGATGCATGAAAGGTAACGCATTAACTTTAATTAGAAGTGAAACTCAGTTAAATTCGTATGAAAAATTAAAAAATCTTTTGCTTGAAGAATTTGGACTTAGTTGCAATAGTGCAGAAGTACATGCAATGTTTCAAAAAAGAAAACAAAGGTATAATGAAACTCTTCAAGAATATTTCCTAAAAATGAGAGAAATAGCTACTCAAAGTGATATTGATGACTTAGCTCTAATCACTTATATAATTCAAGGAATACCAGACCAAACAAATAATAAAACAAATCTTTATGGAGCCAGTAACCTTTTTGAATTTAAACAAAAACTTAAACTTTATGAAAAAATTAAAAGTGACTTAGATAAAAATAAATTTCAAGCTAATAAGGGACCATATGTTAGGAAGTTAGAAAACCCGAAATATGACATTAAGTGCTTTAAGTGTAATGCACCAGGACATAAAGCCCCGGCTTGTCCTAAAAATAAAAATGTAACCCCGAATGTGACAAAACCCAAAATACATCATACTACACAGGAGAACCCATTGAATCAATGTAAATATTGCTCAAAGAAAGGACTTTTGAATCAATTTCACATGGGCTCCACGTGTGTAAACAACCCTAGTAATGTGGTTGATGTGAACGTTCAAAATATGACAAGTAATCAATAGCAATTACTAATATCCGGATATATAGTAGAAAATGAGTACCTAAATGGATATAAAGTTGAAAATGAATGCCTAAATGGAGGTAAAGCGAAAAATAAATACCTAAAGGGACGTCCAAAACAAAATAAAAATGAAAAAGTAAAAGAGATATTATTGAATGTTGATACCGGGTCAACATTAAATGTAATACCAAAAGATTTGGTGTTAAAATTGAATATTCCTATTAAAAAATGTGAGGAATTAAAGGTTACCCAAACAAAAGGACAACTAACACTTAACAAAATTTGTGAGTTTCCCCTTAAATTAGGCAAAATTGTTAAGTCAGTTAAGTTTTTTGTAATTGATACTGATTTACCATATGCTTTACTTGGGTTGCAGGCTTGCAAAGAGTTTTGTTTGTTTATTGATTGTGTCGGGCCAGTTGTTACTCAATTAGGTAAGAGATTGATCACCTCTGCTAATTCTAACAATGACAACTTATCTTTGCACATTAGACAGCAAAATTCTCAAAATGTTAAGGGTAAAAATGTTGAAAAAATAAAAGTTGAAGATGTTTCAGTTAAAGTAAACATTGAGAAAAATAATGTAAAGGGTAACAAAAATAAAAGGAAAAGGACAAATAGGAAAAAGAAAAAATGTCCAAAAATTTCAAATGATTCGAAGATAGATCTAGGTAATGGGTGCACACATTATCAGGTTAATATCGACGAAAAAATAAAAAATGAAAGCGAGATAGAAAATGTGGAGTTAAAAGAAATTTTAAAAAGTTATGATGATATTTTTGCAAAACACAAACACGACGTAGGAGAAATTAGAATGGAACCGCAAAGAGTCAGGTTAACCTCAGATTTACCTATATCTCTAAGGCCGTACAAAACATCCCCAAAACAACAACAAGAAATTGATTTACAAATAGAGGAATTGTTAAAAAATAACATTATTAAAGAAAGTTCATCCCCTTATGCTGCCCCAGTAACTTTAGTTTTTAAAAAAGATGAAAATAAAAAGAGTCGTTTATGTATCGACTATAGAAAACTAAATCAAATTACAAAAACAGATTCTGAACCTCTACCTTTAATACAAACTTTAATAGAAAAATTGTCTAATAGTAGTTATTATTCTAAAATAGATTTATCTCAGGGATATCATCATGTTCGTATTCATCCTGATGACACTGAGAAATTAGCATTCGCTACTCACAATGGTCTATTTGAATACTTAAGATTACCTTTTGGCTGGAAGAATGCCCCGAGCATTTTTCAACGTACAGTTCGTAGAATTTTAAATAAACATAAAATTAAATTTGCTACAAACTACTTTGATGATATCATTATATTTTCTAATTCTTATGATGAACATTTAACTCATCTTAAAAAGATTTTTGATATTTGTAAACAAGAAAACTTAAAATTAAAACTTTCGAAATGTTCATTTTTGCAAAAACAAATAGAATTTTTAGGATATGAAATTAAAAATGGAATAGTATCACCCGATAACCATAATATTGAAGTGATTAAAAAATTATTGCCCCCTAAAAATGTAAAATCATTACAAAGATTTCTCGGATCAATAAATGTTTACAATAAATTTATTGATAGTTATGCAAGTATTCGACATCCTTTGAATAACTTGTTAAATAAAGATGTAAAATGGGTGTGGTCAGAAAAATGTCAACAATCTTTTGAACTTTTAAAAAATGCTATTATTTGTAAACCAATTTTGAAAATTTTTAACCCTAATCATGAATGTCATCTTTTTGTTGATGCATCGTTAGTTGGAATTGGATGTGTGCTAAAACAGACAGATGAATGTGGTGTATTGCATCCTGTAGCTTTTCATTCTCGTTCATTAAGGGACTATGAAAAAAACTATGCAATTACAGAACTTGAATGTCTTGCTATTGTCGATTCTCTAAATAAATTCCATCATTACCTTTTTGGACAAAAATTCACCATACATACTGACCATGCTGCTTTAGTTTGGCTAAGAAATGTTAAAAATTTAAAAGGAAGATTATTTAGATGGTCATTATTGTTAAGTATGTATCAATATGATATTAAATACACAAAAGGCTCTGCTAATTTTGAAGCAGATTGGCTTTCGAGAGATGCAACACATTCAATTGTCCAAAGTAATAGTAAAAATAATAATGTTCATGTTTCACATTTATTGAGATTGAGTGAAATAGTGGAAGCTCAAAGGAAAAATAACTTACAAGGTAAATTTGTTGATATCAATAATGTATTGTGTGTACGTAAGAGAAATTTTACTAAAATAGTTGTTCCATTTTCGTTAAGATTAAAACTTCTGCAAAGTGCTCATGATAAATTTAATCACCCAGGAGTACAGAAAATGATTAACTTAATAACCCCTGTTTATTATTGGAACAACATAACTTCAGATATAACAAAATTTTGTAAACATTGTCATACGTGCCAATTAAATAAAAAACCGCGACAAAAAAGATTTGGATTATTACAATCCTTACCCCCTGTTAATCAGTCTTTTGACTTACTAGCAATAGATAGTGTTGGTGGATTGAATTACTATAATTCAACAAAGAAATATTTAACTTTAATTATTGACCACCTTACACGCTACATGTGGGCTTTTGCATCAAAATCCATTAGCTCAGAAACTTATACAAATTTTTTGCATCAAATTTTTCAAAATCAAACCCCTAAATCCTTGTTGAGTGATCGAAACGCTGCCTTTACTTCTTCTCATTTTAAAAAGTTTTTGAAACATAATAAAATTCAACAATTATTGACAACTGCACATCATCCGCAGTCTAATGGCAAGGTTGAACGCCTTGGTCAAACAATAATTACCCGTTTAAAATGTAAAATTAATGAAAAACCTACTAAAACTCCCTGGCCTGTTTTGTTGAAAGATATAGTTAATACTTATAACTTAACTCCCCATTCTGTAACAAAATTTCCACCTGCATGCCTGATGCATGGTAGACTCCCCTACGAAAATCCCTTAAATGAAAAAGTCTATCCACCTGTTGAAGAAGCTAAAAAAATAGTAATTCAAAGAACTAGAGAATATCATGAAAGAAATAAAATTTATTATGATTCTAGATTTTTAGATATAGACTTTAAAAATGATGAATTAGTTCTGTTTGAAGAATTTACTTATCCTAATACGAGGAAGTTGTCACCTCCTTTTAGTGGACCGTATAAAATTCTTCAAAAAATTTCAGAAGTTAATTATTAAATAAATAAAAAGAATATTTTGAGTAAACAAAATTTTGAAATAGTACATATTTCAAAGCTTAGGAAATATCACAGCCCACAAATGTTAAAATTAAATCATGAATAGTCACCAACAGAAAATTTTTACTTTCTTCAAGGGAAGAAGTAACCCCTATATTTTTGAGAGATCCGAATCGCGTTGTGTGGAGATGTTTACCTCAGCATCAGTTGGGAGTGAGGGCGAAGTAACATGAATTTTTTTTTTCTCAACACAGTGTGAAAAAACTCTCTAAACTATTTTTGTTTTATCCAGTCTGGATCTCTCAATTACACAGTGCTTCATGAAATTCTTTTTTCTTCCATTTTAACGGGGAATACAGAATTTCATCAAGTAAAAAACCCCATTAACCACACAGAATCTTAAATTCTGATTAAATGACACTTGTTGTCCAGGTCGTTTTGCATAAAAATTTTGTATATTTTTGTGTGAAAATTTTTGAAAAGTTTTTTAGAATAATTATATAAAATGTTTAAATTTTTCTTTCTGTTTAGTTCACTAAATAGATAAATTGTATTATTATGTTTTTATTGTTGTTGCTGTAAATAATATTTTTCACATATTGGAAAAAGGTTATTTATAGTAGGAAAGAGGACAGTCATACCTACTTAAACTTTAAAAATTCATAGTATTCAAAATTTTATTATTATTATTTTTGGCTTACCAAAAAATTTTTTGGGGGGGGGGATGTAATACAAAAATTAAATACTTTTGTATTAATAAAAGCATTAAAACTTCATTCCTTTCCATAAAATATCTTTAGTAAAGGATAAGGGTAGAAATTCTATTTTGGGACTTCAAGGCTAAAAACATGCCAATGAATAATAATTAGATTTATACTTCAAAAGAGAAGTAATTTTAAGATCTTTCACTTCCATATAAGGAAAGATTAAACGATTTGCTTTGAGTAATAAATAAGTTTGATGAGGCGTAGGAATACAAAAAAGGCAATAATGACTGACCACTTTACAACTTGTAATCATCCTATAAAACGCAGAGCGCTAGTTTCTGCGTGGCTTTTTGTTGTTTATCATGCTTTAACTAAAATCCGTCTGCTTAGACGGGACATGGGTCTCCACCCATCGCCAGCGGGAGGAGGTAAAAATGTGTATGCTTTCACCATAGCTTATTAATTAACAGATAATGCACAACTGGACTCTTTAATCATGCTTTTTTCACGCAATTAACTATAAAATATCGGTGTGGATACACCGCATATTATATATATATATATATATATATATATATATATATATATATATATATATATATATATATATATATATATATATATATATATACTAGGTTCCCACACTAAGCATTAACCATTTAAAATTGCGTCCAAAAAATATAAGCCTGAAACCGTAAAATAGCTTTCTATGGGGAAGACTTTCAAAAACTTGCGAATACTTTTGATATTTGGCTAATTTACTGGATAATAATTTGCATATATCTGTTCGAGCCCATTGCTGCTCTTTTTGCAAAATATTTTTCAGAATGGTAGACAAAACCATAGCTTTTAGTACATTTGTTAATTTTGTCAATCTTTTAAAAAGTCTTACCACAAGAGAACTTGAACAAAGTGGAGTTGCATATGAGCTTTAACCCCTTGGGGACGGGTGATTCTTGAAAGCATTCGTACAAAATCAGGATCAGGATGTAATTAAATAAAAAGCGGTAACTTAAATGTAGTCGTTTCTAATTTGACAGACTTACTTTGCTGTTACTTTAATTATTGTTAGTTTAATCATATATATAATCAATGTTAATTCAAAGTATAACTAAATAGTTTTATTTTGAACAAAGTAATGGTGAATTAAATAAATCAAACAATTATAACTCCGCCCACAAATAAACTGCTAAAGAAATACTTTGATTACCAGTTTTATATTTTACCCTGGTTGATACGGTTTTATGGTGTCACGTATTTGTGACAGTCGGCGCGAAAGGGTTAAAATCATTTATACGTTGTATTGTAAAAAATAAGTTGAAAAGAATCAAAATAACACATTAAAACATGAGCTTAGCTACCTCTATATATTTCTATCGTTCGTTCGTTGTAGTCGAACTGGACGTCTGAGGCCTTACGGCCCTTTTCCCATTCATCCTGAAATTAAACTAAGAAACATACGTGACAAAATTAAAGTTTGGGGAGCAAATGGAGTTCATGAGAAAAGAAAAAAGGCACTTTGCCATTATTAGGCAATAACAAAATTAAAAGCAATAAAAATGAACATGGTAAAATTAAAGTACAATGGGAAAATAAACACAAATGAATATTTACAGTTTGGAAATAGATGCAAAAGGGGGGCTAATTAAAGGAGTGTGAGGATGTGTGTAAGTAAGCGTGGCTCTGTTAAAGTAGAGACTCGGCCGTCCAGGTAATTACCACTCGTGCCGGGTAGCTCTCTACACTTAAGTTACAGTGATTAGCTTACCTCTAATCAGACCCCGAACTACATATTTCTACAGTGAATGCATTTTCGTATAAAGAAGTTTTTCCAAGTGTTGACCTGGTAATTTTATTTATCGAAATTAATTTGAAAACTCTTCAAACGTTAAGTCGTTATGATTTTCTTACTTTCTTTTTTTTTTTTTTTTTAAGAAAAGGTACGCGTTACTTCGTAAAGGTTACGTCCTGACATGGTATTTATCCAACGCCTCTTACTACTTAAAGCCTCCACACAGTTTTTTATAGGTAGTCCGATCAAACCAATATGAAGCTAAATCAGTTTATGAAAGAGCCTTTTAATAGAAAATCTAGTAAATATAAGAGAGTGGTAGCAAATATAAGTCTAAGAATTTTTTTAATTTATGAATATGATTGGTTTGTCTTATTCACTTGTCTACCACTACAGATTCAACTCTCAAATATATATGAAACATTTCATTCAGACTACTTTAGACTGGAATATGGGTTACATGCGCACAACCTCAGAGATTCCAACTGCTCCGGACACGCCAGAGTAATTAAAACAACGGTAAATAACTACAATGTAAATTTTGCAAGTATTTGATAATTTTTGATTGGTTTTTAAGTGGTACAGTATCACATATTATACTAAAAAGTGGTGAATAATATAAACCTACGAATTATTTAGAAATAGTGGTGGCTAGAAATCTGCTAAACTGAATTTATTAAGCCAATTGATAAACTACCACTTTAAAATATATATTTGTTGACCGGAGCAAGTTGCCATCTCTGCAACCGGTTCATTTTTTAAATAGTCTGCGCGGACTACTTATAAGAAACCGTGTGGAGGCTTTCTGTAGGAGGAGGTGATGTGACGGAAGCGAACATCAGAAGCGAAAGTTAACAGTGTTTATGTACTTTTCGACTGAGTATTTCTATTTTTCGAATTCTCGCAATCTTTGTTGATGTCTTCCTGTATTTTTAACTCTTTAATCAAAATGAAATATTTCTTTTTAATATCAACAAAGCTAAATCAGTGCCAAATTTATATTTTTACCCTATTTGTTACAGCTGAAAATCGTAGAAGAGTGAAATTCTAAATCTTATAACAAGGCATTCATAACTGAAAATATTGCCACAGACAATTAGCAGTCTTTTTCTGATTGGATGTAGTACAAAACAAGAAGTGTTCTCTCATACCTGCCAACCCTTCCGGAAGATTTTATTTTCATATTTAAAGTGGTAGTAATTATATACTATTTTTTCTTTTATAAACTTAATTTTTAAATGATTTTGATCACCACTATTCTTACAAAAATTAAGCACATATATTAATATGCGTTACTACCATGGTAGTCAACTTAAGTTTTCTCAAATGCAACGTATTTGTTTGCTTAAAATTAAAGTTTTAATTCCATTTTAATACCACTGGGAAAAATGATAATGAAAGGGATTAAAAGTTGGCAGGTATGGTTCTCTGATTAATCTACATATCGTGCAAAGTTTCTTTTCCTTTTGATTATCATTCATATAGTACGGACACTATCAGCGGTCGAGGGAAAGATAAGAACTAGCAGAAGACCCATCAGTTTTTCACCAGCAATTATCATTTTAATAAACTATATGCCTTCCACGCTAGGGTATTTGCGCAGAAAGCTCTGTAACATAAAATTTAATACTAACAAATTTAATGCTATGATAAAAAAGTTTTAGAAAATTTTTATAAAATTTCAAGTAGTTTAATACTGGTAGATAAAAAAATAAAAAAATTTAAGTTGAATTTTTATTGATGCTTTTTTTTTTAGTAAGATAAAATATCAACGCAAGAAAAACACAGTGAATTGCTTCAATGGTTTAGGACTCACACTGATGGCCAGAATTTTAATAAATTTACGATATTTCATTGTACTATTTTGGTTGTTTGTGCCTATATAAAGGTAATTTTACGAAAAGTTCTATCATTTCTAAAGATTTTAACCTTGCGGACAATATTTATTTGAAAATTAAATTTTATCACTTTGATCGCCGTTTAACCTGAGATCTTGATTACCAAATGCAAGCCGTCCGCACTGCAGAGTAAAGCTTGGAAGAGAAAGTAGGCGTTACTATCTAAATTATATGAACTTTTCGTGTAGTAGACGATTAACTCTCTCAAGGAAATGACCGCAAGTGTATATATAAGCACACATAAACATTATCATAAATTTACTTTTATAAATACTCCTCCTTCCCAAAATAGGTCATCTATCATTACACTTCATCTTCCTTTATATAATGTTGACTTCTTGCATGTCTTGCAGATTAATTTTAATTCATGTGTAACTGCCCTTCGATTAGTAGAAATAAAATCTTAGCATGAAGTAGAATAATTTTCTTATAGATTGTGAGTCCCCAAAATTCGATTATATATTTTATTTTAAGATCACTGGAATGTTTCTTCACACGAATGTCGCATGACCCCAAACCCGGGAAAAAACTTTTCTTGTTGCATATAACAGAGGGAAAAAAGACTGAATTCTTCTTCTTTAGTTATTAACTGCTTCAATTTAATAGCAATAACAAAAAAAGCTACACAAAGAAAAATAAATTTGTTTTACTGAAAATTTTAACAGATTTTTTAGAATTTTTTATTGATTGTGATGCCTCGAAATCTATTATTAATTTTACTTTAAGACCATTTGAATGTTTCTCAAGCTCGACCTTTCAGCCCCCCCCCCCGAAAAAACATTCGTACTGCATACAACAGGGGGGGGGGAGAGCTTTCCATTATTTTTTAGTTAGTAACTGATTTAATAAAAAAGACTATATGCAGAAATTAAAATTTTTATTATTGAAAAAATTTTTATTAAATATTTATGTAATGATAATTATTGAAATATGTCTTACCCTTGCAATTTCTGTGTATTTTAAGCATTTAATAGGGACATGAAATATGATTTTATAATTATGTGGTTCTTAAAAAAACACATTTCTGAACCACTGATAAATAATTTAGTTTTCCTTTCCACTCTCATTTTAGCAAAACGATGAAGTGGAAAGAATGTAATATTTTTAAAAGAGTATTAACAATTTAGAATAAAGTTTAACTATTGCTTATTTTCCTTTATAAGCGATATTTTTAAATTTAAGGTCATACGTTTTTATCATAATTTAATTTAAAGCAACAAATTACAAAATTTAAAGTTTTAAGAAGAAAATTTTAAATTACCAACTTCTTTTAAGTGTGATTGCTCCGTAATTGTAGTTGTGTTTGTCCTGTCGCTTGGTGCTACGATTCTACTAGGCTGTTTGTGTTGCACTTTCTAAAACCTGATTGTTTAATTGCCAATTCGAATACCCATGACATCCATCATTCAGACAATTCCCATGAAATAATCGTCTAAGAACATCTCCTAATAATTGGGTTTTGGTGAAAGTGTCCAAATAAAAGAATAGAGCGATTCGTTATAGTTTTGGTTTTTCCACCATCACATGTTTACAGTTAATTATAATTCGTCAAACGTTTGATTACTGGCCTGATGGTCTCCTTCGCCTTCAGTGAGCCCTCGACGATATGAAGCGACAGTTCCGATTACAGCGTTTTTCAACTATATCACACAGTTTCCGGGCAAAACGGTTTCAACCACACTTTCTGCATAAAATAAGGAATAAAAAATAATTGGTGGAGCCAGAAAATCCCCTTAAAAAACAAATGCATTTTCAATAATACTCTTTCATTCGTGGGGATGGGTGTGAAAGAAACTTTAACTATAGAATATATAATAGCATTTATTTGAGACTGATGTATTTCCAGAATAAATCAAAGGAATCACTTTTAGATTTTAAGTGGTAACAATATCCTCACTTTCTTTTCTTTTTAATCTTGGTTCAACAAAATAGTCTTACGATATTGTTGACCACTTTAAATGCAAAAAAAGTTCATATAAATTATTCAAAGAAATATTTAAAAAAATATAGCAATATTTTTTGAAATATCGTTTTCGAATTAAATATAACTCTTGCTTGAATAATAACAAAAATCAAGTATTGCTTTGTTACCACTTCAATGAATCTTAATCAGAATGAGTTAAAACAATACCACTGTATTTAAGGTAACTATCAACACAGTGCTTGGCACAACAATACCAGTAGAACCGACTTCTACAGTAAAGCATCATGGCTTCACAGATGATTTCAGTGACCCCCCCCTTCTTACACAATGGAGTAATATTTGAAATAATTTAAACTGTTCCAGCAAAATTAATTTTTATTCTATTGAGCTGAAAATTTAGTACTATATACTTAGGAATATTTTTAACACTATGTTGCAAAAAAAATTTTCTTTTTCAATTTCATTAGCAATATTATATTTATATATGATCTTTTATTACAATCTGATGATTTTTTTTCTCTCCAAAAATGCTAGTTCTTCACTGTTCGTTTACTGTTATTTGTTTCTTTAGTAGGAAATAGAAAAAATACTCCCAACAACTCGTTTATATTACTTAATATATAGCATTTGGAATGAATTCGTTATTTTAAAAAAGTTTCGGAGTCGACGACAAACAAAAAAGAACAATGGAACTCAAGTTTTTAAATATCTTTTTGAAATTATATAAATAAGTGGCTTTTAACAATATAAACATGTATTGAAAGTTTCTAACCAATCTCTTCAAAATTTCCGAACAATTTTGAAAATCTTTCTTCACTTTTCTCAGTTAGACCTCACAGTGCTCATGTATACAGACTGCTACATTTTTCTTCGCTAGCAGTGAAAATAAGAAGCTTAATCTTGTCTTCTAGGTTCAATAAGCTGCGCAGAAAGCTTCAACAAGGGTATGCTATGCTGTATAATGATTTTTCTTAATGCTTTAATGTGATGCTTAATGATTTGCTGTGGTATCTGCCATTTGGCCCTTGCCACTTCAACTAAGTTAGGCGCCATATAGGCGACGGAAGAATAAAGCCTGATTAAAAGGAGATGAAATTTCTTCTAAGTTAGTGGAAATATGAAAATGTTGATTGGAGTTGGTTCTCGTTAACATTATTGAGTTGAATTAGTCCTGTTGTGGAGAGATTGTAGAAGTCCTACGACCTCCTCATCTTACAGCAATTCTCGGAGCTCCTTGACTAAGGAGACGAGGCGATGAACTGAGTTGGTAGGAGATGACTTGGTTCTTTGGCTGTTTCTACTGGCGCGGGCCTCGCACCCAGAGAAATTTGAGGTGTTTTCCTTCGAACAGTTGCAGCACTTGGCGGGGATATCTCTGCTTTTCTTGCACTCATAACAAGGGTGCCTTCATACATCTTGGAGAGAAGTTGCAAGTCCGTTGTAGGTGGCCACAGCGCTGACATCCATAACACTGTTGCGGTCGCCACGGAATCGCTCAGTTCTAATCGGGTGCTGCCCGATATTCTCGTTGGTGAATATCGTCTCGGCATTGGTTATCTCAGGAGTGACGACAAGGTAGAGTGGGAGTGGCCTATAGGCCCCTCCCACTCTCTTCTTGAACTGGACTAATTTGGTGATTTCGATTACCTTTTTTTCCTAATTCACAGGAAATATCGTCAGTATTGTAATAATCTGGAAGGCCTCGGAAGAGGAACTTGGCACTCTTAACTGGAGTGGTTATTCACTCTACCCCCCCCCCCGCCCCACCAGAAAAGAAAGTTTCTTGTAGCATACAAAAAAAGAGAAAAGTTTATAATTCTTTACTTAGTTTCGAGTTTAATAAAAAATCTAAACATAGATATTAAATATTGCTTTAGTGAAATCATTTTTTTTAAATTTCTAATGTGCGAGTTATTTTTAGCATTTTTAATAAGGATAGGAAACAATATAGTATTGAATGCTGTTTAAATGACACCACATTTGAGTCTGCATTGAGAAACTGCAGAGTTTCATATTATGCGTCATACAAGTCAGTCTATAAAAGAAATAGTTAAATCGTTTTATAATCATTTATAGCTGTGAAATAAAGAAACGACCCTATATTTAAAAATTTTGTGGATAGAAAAATCGGTAGATATTAATTTTATATTAATATCCAAAATAGGCATTTTAATTTTAGAGTATACTTCTAACGCTCTTTATAAGTAATCTAGAAAGAGTTAAAAAATTGTTAAAGAGCAGAGGAAAAGAAATCATTACAATTAAGGTATCGATAATTCGTAATTAGCAAGTTTAATAATTTGAATTCATTGCTAATACAAAATTAAATAAAACTGTTTATAAGTTTTAAATGCGAACAAAGAAACTTTTTTTTTTACAAAAAAAAAAATTTTTCTCAGTGGAAAAATTCTTTTATTTTGGTTCTTTGTTTTGCGTTTTTTCTTTCTTTTGGTTCTTTATTACTTACCTTTATTGTAAGAATTAATAAAATGCCTATAATGAGTAAACGAGTTTTTAGGATGTAAAAAAATGTTCGTAGAGATATTTTCCTCCACAAATCTAGGTATGTTCATCCTGGTAATTCTCTTGTTTCCTTTTTCTAGCTATATCAAACTTGATCCTTAGTTCAACAGTAAGTCAAAAATTTCACAGCCTTTTTTCCCGCAAGAGCTGAATATATTTTAAGCGTTCGTAATTTTTTACGGAAAGAGTTGTTTATTGAATTACATTAGTTTTCTCTGCTATAAAAACAAATTGGAATTTTTATAAAGAGTTCTAACTTTCTCTTTCATGGTCAGGGAAGTATTTCAGTTCTAAGCCGATTGCTAATTCAAATGTCGAAGGATTTGAATCGAAATAATTGACATTTGAACAAATAATTACGAGTTATTGAAGTGGGTCTGCCAGTACGTGATAGATTTTCTACCAAAAAAAGAAGAAGAAAAAATAGCGTGCTTGAATGAAATAAGGATAAGCAATGGAAATAAAACTGTCTGTTGAAAAAGAAATAGTTTTCTTAAGTTAGGACATTTGTATAATTTCTTTGCTCTATTTAAGATTATTCAGCGTGGCACCCTCTTTTAGAAAATGAATTAAAACTTCTTTTCTGTCACTCTTAGGGGTAAAATGTTATCCTGGTTGTTGTGCCTTTGCAATATATCGTATGACCTTCATGACGATGTACCGGTTAAAGAAAACTAATGGAAGAATAACATTTTATTAATACAGGGTGGCAAAATTCCTATGCTTAATAAGATTTTTTCCTCAACTGATAGCAAATTTAGTGAACCAGTTAATGATTGCAGAAATGCCAACTGCTCCGGACACGACAAAATAATTAAAAAAACGGTACAAAACTGCAAAGTAATTTTTGCAAACATTTGACTAATTTTGTCTGCTTTTTAAAAGGCATAGCCTGACATAGGTACCACCTATATTAAAATTGAAACTGAGTACCAGTCGCAGGCTGCGGCTTTTGCTCATCCATCTGAGTGAGTTATGATAAAAATTACGTAAGAACGTATCACTGAAAATAACGAGAGGGGGTTGGGGGTTAGCCCTAAGTCCCGGAGACATAGGTACTAGTCCTAGTGTTCTGATTTTATTGGGCACCTGGGAGACATAGGTACTATAAAGTGGTGAATTATACAAGCCTAAAAACTATTTAGAAATAGTGGTGGATAAAAATCTACTAAATTGAATTTATTAAACCAAAAATCACAATTCATAAACTACCACTTTAAAATATATATTTGCTGTCCCGAGCAAGTTGGCATCTCTGTGATTGTTCTTTAGTAAATTTTATTTCAAGTTATTTTTCTCACCTCCACACGAAGACTACTCAAAAGTTCTTAAAAAACAGTCTTCTCGACGCGACTCTATCGTAAAAAAGCTTCTAAAAAGACTGATCTATAAAATATTTTGCTGAAGGCGAGGATGTTAAAATCTCTAACCATTGGTGTTTTGTTCCTATTTTAAGAAAACACTTTAAATAGCAAATTTAGTTTTAACTCTTTAAAGATGAATTTCTGGTCCAGAATTCCGATTTCTTAACCACATTTTTAACGTTCCCTATTTCTGTTAAATGAAAGAATAAGTTATATTTTCTAACCATAAGTTATATGTTATATTATTAGGTTATTATTATTATTATGTTATAAGTTATATTATTAGGCCATGGTGTTATTTCGTCAATTTTCAGCAACATTTTGCATTTTCTTAGCCCGAAATGATAATAAATTAACATTTTGTTGATGGCGAAGTGGTTAGTATGCAGCAATACCGATAGACGGTAGTAGATCGTCTCAATACTGTGTAATCTAAAATAGACAAGATCGAAAATTAATGATTGTGTATAAATTTAGCTAACGTTAAAGCAAAAAACAATCTATGTATAAATGTCATTTTATTTTCTTCAAAAAACTGGGAGCCATTTGAAAGGAAAAATACAAGGTATAACAAAACTTTACAATTGTCCGCAAAAAATGGAAATTTTTTTTAAAATTTTTTATTTAGTTAGTTACAACTATATTTATATCAATTTTCTAAACATTTTCAAAATGACATGAAAATCGATTGAATATTTTATTTATTATTGAAGTTATACTTCTTATGCGACTTCCAATATGGTTGCGTTAAACGTTTAACGCTACGTTTGTATTGGTCGGGAAATCACGTGGTAGGAGCCAGTTTTCCATCATTCATTTCCATATTATTTTGGTTCTCACTAGCATAAAAATAATAAAAGTCATAAAAGTATTGTTTTTCTATAAATATTTTTGAAGTTATACTTCTTATGCGACTTCCAACAAGGTTGCATTAAACGTTTAACGCTAAATTTTTATTGGCCGGGAAATCACGTGGTAGGATTCAGTTTTCCCTCATTCATTTCCATATTGTTCTGGTTCTCACTAGCATAAAAATAATAAAAGTCATAAAAGTATTGTTTTTCTATAAATATTTTTTTTAGTTTGTTTTGATACACATATAATTTAATAGGGTAGTATTTTTTATTTTCAAATTTAGTGGATAACAATTTTAAAAAATGAGTGAAAACAATCCCACGGACAATGCGACGGATTTAAGGTTATGTCAAGGTACGTCTCATGTGAATATCAATTGATTGTTAGGTTTTCTCTTCTGAAATTAAATTATGACGCATTTACATATATTATTAATACAAATACATTTTCCCGGGTGAGACGATGAGGCAACCACAAGCACTTCCACTGGTTCAAGAGGTCCAGGAGGGAAAAATGCTCAATATTACCGTGATTACATAGCACGGAAGCGAGCGGAGCAGGAAAAAGAGTCGTTGAATAGAACTAGTGATCCTTCTACGACTGTTGATTCTTCTACGACTGTTGATTCTTCTACAATTAACGTCGCAGGTTGCGAAGTTTAACTTCTTCCGAGCGGAGGGACTCCACGCACTATTTTTTTTTTTTAGTTTGATTTGATACACATATAATTTAATAGGATAGTATTTTTTATTTTCAAATTTAGTGGATAACAATTGTAGAAAAATGAGTGAAAACAATCCCACGGACCATGCGGCGAATTTAAGGTTATATCAAGGTACGTCTCTTGTGAATATCAATTGATTGTTAGGTTTTCTCCTTTGAAATTATATTATGACGCATTCGCATACATTATTAATACAAATACATTTTCCATGGCTAGACGATGAGGCAACCACAAGCACTTCCACTTAGAGCCCCCGAATTAGATATATTAGATGATAGTATAGTAGCCTTACTTCCACTGGTTCAAGAGGTCCACGAGGGAAAAACGCACAATATTACCGTTATTACAGAGCACGGAAGCGAGCGGAGCAGGAAAAAGAGTCGTTGAATGGAACTAGTGATACTTCTACTACTGCTGATTCTTCTACAATTAACGTCGCAGGTTACGAAGTTTAACTTCTTCCGCGCGGAGGGACTCCACACACTATTTTTTTTCCCTTGCGATCCGAATACCAAACCAAAATTTCCGAATTTCAGGAAATTTCGTGTAATCTTATTAAACCGTTTTTCGTCGGTCTTTTTTAGCACTTTTAATCAGTCGGTGATGTGTGAACCATGTAGGCTTTTGATGGCAATTTTGGTAAAATCAAATAATGTATTGCCAATACGAAAACCCATGTCATACCTCATAGTGGCAATTTTCATGAAACAGTTGTTGAAGAACATCGTATCACATAATATTACACCAGAAAATGTAGTCCAACTAACAAAACGAATCAAAGAAGAGGTAGTAAATATAACTCTATTCCTTGTAATACTTAAAAAGAATGAACAAAATCGAATTCTTAGACAAAATTACCATCGAAAATTATAGAGGAAGGGGCAAGGCGTCACAATATCATTCATTCCAAGCACCAAGCCGGAAGCAATCAAGAAACTCGTTAAGGGAAGTGTGGGAAAAAAGCTGAGGAACCTGTAAGATGTACGAACTGAGATAGTGAACACACCGCAAGTTATAAAAAATGTCCAGTTTATATAGCTTGCGCCCTTCTTTATAGTTCGTTCACCAGAAGCTGCCACTTGGTTCCTCTGATTTTCATCTTAGACAATGTCAACCTTTATTTATCAAAAGATACCTCAAGTTAACATCTCTTATATACTAGTGATTCGGTATTTAATATTTATAGTGGTAGTTACGCCACATTACTCCCCTTCCAGAATTTTACCTGTGATAGAATTCGATGAAAAGATACCACTAGTTGATTAATGATGTTTTATTTATTAACTTCAATTTTTTGCTCATTACATTTATTTTTTTTCTTCCAAGCATTTCGCTCGTTATTTTTTTTTATAGCTTTTTCGCTATTTTTTTCCAACATTTTTTTTATAGCTTTTCGCTATTATTATTCTTTTTTCTAGCATTTCGCACATATTTTATTAACCGGGAGACTTTATTTACACTTCACCGGATTTCTTTCTTTTTTTTTTCTTTGAGCAGTATATATTTTGTTTAAGCAAATCAACTGTTTAATGTGGATTCATCCATCAATATTGACAATTTCTTATCACGTCCGGGTCACCAATGAGGGGAATTTTATCTTAGATTATGTCAACCTTCATTTATCAAAAGGTACCTCATGATAGAATCAAGTTAACATCTCTTATATACTAGTGATTCGGTATTTAATATTTATAGTGGTAGTTACGCCACACCTCCTCGGAAGAGGAGTTCATTTCAGCACGGAGTAAGATCAGAAATGTCTCCGCTCCTGGGGCCCTATTACCAACTCATCGAAATTTATTCCGCTCGGAAACGATTCCGATCGGAAACTAGCTTTCATCGGATTGCCAATTTCGTAAAACCCACTGTGCCGTAATATGAGCATATCGGAATCCGGAATCGAAATCTCCATTCCACACGATTCTGGTGAAATTGAAGTTTGTAGGCGGAGCTAACTTTGACCAATTAGGAAATTACTATAATTCTAATTTGTTAATCTGGCAACGATATGTTTGTCTTCTCTACTTCTATGCGAGTTAAAATCGCATTAACTTAGAACTGAAAGCTTAAAAATTCATACGTTTTACTTTAAAAAATGGCTTCCCGTACAAAAATCAATATACGCCAGTGATTTCCACCACTGAATGCAATTAGAATAAATATCCAGAAGGAAAATCCAGATTGTCTATAATTATTTTCATTGCAAGCAATTTTGGGATTAATTAAAACCGAAGGAAGGATATTTGCTTATTCAACCATAGTTACTAGTTTGGAGCGTCTAGTTCTATTATAATGCAACTGTAAATTTGTTAAATTTTCCTATGAGAATTAAAATTAAAAATCTTTTTCATCAAAATAATTATTTGTAGCATTTATTATGAAGAAATCTGCCAAATCAGTTCTTAACGTCTGCAAAAGACTATCTACCCTGCCCTCAATCAAATGCTCTTCAATTTCTTTTGTTTTAGCAAGGAAGAAAGATAAAATAACTCATAATTTATGTAAATATTTAATCATTTCTGACTTTATGTTTGTTTTTTTTTAATTTTTATTGTATTATTTTTTCTTTAAAGAAAACAATCATATTTCGCGTTACGCGTAGAGGGAAACCACGAAAATATCGTTCAGATTGCTTGACGCTTAAACAGTTCCAGCTCAATGTTCAGGAATCGTAATGAATTTTTTTCATATAATGGATCATTTTTTTGCATCTTTGACAGACAGCCAATTATATTTGTGTTTATAATGAGATGCTCTTTATATTTTTCGTATTTATATTTTTAACTCATCCTAAAAATCAAAGTAACTCGCAATTTAAGTATCGGCGAAAAACAATGTTTATAAAAGTTATAAAAATAATTATTTTAACCATGATTAAGTTGAAATTAAAATTATGAAATTTTGCGTTAAACGCAAAGAAAAACCACGAAAATGTTTTTCAGATTGCTTGGCGGTAATAGAATTTCAACTACATTATCTCAATGAAATTATTTTTTATAAGCAATCATTTTTTATTATTAATCAGGGCCAGCCGTTGTGACTCAGAAGATCTGGAGTCTCCTTGAGGTCCGGCAAACCGTGGGAGGTTTTCGTGGTTTTCCGCTCCATGAATGAGGGTTAGTTCCAACCAAAAGTTCTCCACGGAGGCAAATTTCACTCAATACTTGATACAAAACTCTCCTTGTCTTCTGGGTTGGATTTAAAAATACAAGACTACGGAAATGAATGCGGAATTAGTATTCGTAAACACAAAATTAGGTCGGCTGTTCGACGACAGTTATAAAATTATGAAATCGATAAGTTATCATCTTTCTGAATATAACGAAAAGCTCTTCTTTTTAACTCAATCCGTAAAACAAAATAAGCCGCAATTTAAGTATTCAAATACAATTATATTTATGAAAGCTATAAAAATATCCTATTTTAAATAAAATTAAATTAAAATTATCAAATTTTGTGTTACACGCTAAGAAAAGCTACAAAAATGTTTTTCAGATTGGCTTTAATCGGTAGTAATGACAGAAAACAGCGCCATTTGATCACTAAAATAAACAAACTCCTATCGGAATTTAGATTTCGCTTGCTCTAAACCTGCCGGAATCGGATTCGTAATTATTTCGCATCGGAATTTAGTTTCGAGTGGAATCAAGAGCTCGATTTCAATCAAGATTTATGACGAAGATTATGGAATCAAGATTATGGAATCAAGATTTATGACGTCACGAGAGCTTCATTTCGATCGGAATCAGATTCCGTGAAGCTGGTAATAGGGCCCCAGAAATTGAGACAACCCTTAATGCACGCCAAACTGTAGTATACATCAGGGGGGTGGTAATCTTCAACTTGATCTCACTCACATCACAATACTCTGCAGAGAGTAGAGTGAGCAAGCGTTAATAAATGATCCTTAATTTAAAAAAACACCCATTTAAAAAAACATCTGTGTTTTTCCGAACAATATTAGTGTTAAATTTAAAATCTCCACTACCGAATTATTTTATTTTATAACCGTCGTTGAACAGCCGACCCAATTTCATGGGTTTACGACTACTAACGTTCAACTCCGTAGCCTTGTAATTTTGAACCAATCCAGAAGACAAGGAAACTCCTGGATCAGTACCCCGAGAGGTATTGATTTGTTGTGGGAACATGGAGGACTTTGAGACTCGACAGATTTAACGTGCATCAGTCACCATTTACTACACGGGGAGTCTTCGGCCGGCGAGGATCGAACCCACGACCTCTTGGATATGGGCCCAGCGCCCTACCGACCAGGCTATCCCGGCCCCCACACCCGAATTAGGAAAGATCAAGTATTTGTATAGACCAGTGGCTCCCAACCTTTTGTGGACCATCGCCCCCTTCTTGAGGTTGACTGACACTCATCGCCCATTTCTCTTTTTGCTCAAAAACCATTTATTGCTGCTTGTGAGTAACCAAACGCTAAGTTATATTTGATTTTAATTTAAATTGTAATGCAAATAAGGAGGCAATTTTATCCTGCCATTTTCATTCATTAAAAAATATTATGCATCTTTTTTTTCAAAAAGAAATGATATTTAAAACGGAATAATCAAAACAAAAGCACATTTTTTAAAATTCATATTTTAATGTAATGAAAAAAAAAAATTAAAACGTTAGCAACTAAAAATTGAAGAGTGAGAAATTACATTTTTGCCACTTCAATGACTGCCCTGTGCTTGGTGTATTTCAGTTAAAGCTTGAATGTCAGGTTTTATGTTCATCAGTTTTAAACGCAGGTCTCCTTTGAAGCAAATGTTCAACCTATTTTTTTGCTTTGTGAGGAGCTGGACGACAGAACTAAATCCTCTCTCCACTGAATATGTTGACAGTAACGAGATGAGAAGCGGCTCAGTTAGGGACCGAACCCACGAACTCTTGGACATGGGCCCGGCACCCCACTGACCAGGCTATCCCGGCCTAGTAGCGACAATTAAATTTTACATAGATTAACTAGCAGCGTTACATTACAGCCTCAAAGAATGGACATCGACAATAACAGTACAATATAAAATAGCTAGACACGTCACAGGTATTTATTTTATTTTTTTTACCATTTATAATTTTTTTTTTTAAATATTACACTTAACATAAATGGCCATCACGGGTAGCTGAAAAGCTCCGGACTCACTGTCTGTCCCCAGGGAAAAGGAGCAGGGTCAGTGGTGAGGCGTGTGAGGTGATCAATCACGTTGGCTGCTATTGTGATCCAGTCGGTGGTTGATTGTGCGGTATGTATGTTTTGTTTATGTTGTGTTGCGTGTTTTACCTATTTTTCTTATGAGTAGTAGTTGAGACAGTGCTTTGACGGATCATGATATAGATTACTGTTTTATTGTGTGCGCGTTTATCGACAGTTAAGCCATCTCTTGTTTGTGTGGATCGAGCTTGTGTGTGTTTTTTTTTTATTATTTTTTTTTTTATTAGCCTCACGGACAACAGCTTGTGTTGACTGACTGCCTGCCAAATGTTTGCTGGTCAGGGGTGGGGCTAGAGTGTGTTTTTATGCTGCAGCAATGGTTTGCCTGGAGCCCTGACACCTCAACATCGTATTTGCTGCCAGTATTTTTACAAAGTTATTATAAGGTTTATGACATATTGTCTGTGATGTTCCTGGTTATGGCTAGAATATTTATTTGTTTTTGCATAATATGCTTGTTTTTGAAACTGTCTGCAAATATCGTTCTGCCTTGTTCATTGGGTTTTTGTAACATTTCATTGTTATGTAAATGTTATCGACAGCGTCGGTATTGCAAGCCATGGTGGATCGGAGGATAGAGCGCTAACCTTTCAAAGAAGTGACCTGAATCCCTGTAATGGCTAATCGATACGAATTTCGCATCCGACTCTAAAAGATCGCAGTGCTGACGTTAAATATCCTCAGTGGTAGATGGATCATGGGTTGGAGTCCCGATGCAGCAAGCTTGATCAAAAAGTCTTCCAAGACGGAAAATTTCTTCAAATACTTGATGAAGGAGTTCTCTTGTCTTCTGGATTGGGTTCAAAATTACAAGACTACGGAGTTGAACATTGATAATCACAAACTTGTGTCTGCTGTTCAACAAAGTTTATGAAATGTAATAAAAGTTATTTATTGCATACAAAACCTGTTTTTTTTTTTTTTTTTTTTGCAAATTAGGAAAAATGGCAACCTAGGCAATGTTTACTATTACAAATGCACTGAAGAAATAACTAGTGTGATTGCATGGTTTTCGCTGATGTAAATTAAAAAGGAACAGTGTGTAATTTTATCATTTCTTTTTTTTCCACTGAGTTGAGAGCTCAAAGAAAAAAACTAATTTTCTTCACTCTATCATTCAATGTTTTTTGTTAACGTTAGGCATTTACTTGAAAAATTTATATTCGGTTTATTTGATTATTAATAATAATAGCAGTTTAGAAAAAGTGTCATTTTATAGGAATTCCGGAAATCAGTGTAAAGAATACCTTGTATTAGTAGTCGAAAATTTTATGTTTACAAAGTTTTGACGTGATAGTGGCACACATAAGAAGCCAGGCCTTGTAAATTGTTTGTTTTAAAAGCAACACTGCAAAGGAATATATAAAGGATTACCATTATTGTAGAAATTCTATGTATGGAAATAAATGTTTCAATAATTTGGAAACGTATTTTGTATTCTTTTGAATCCTATATTAACTAATAGATCATAAATTAGTGCCGAGGACAGAGGTGCTAACAACAGCATATTCATTTGGAGATTTCTTTAGTGGTAGAGAAACAGAAAGTTTGGAAGTTTTAGACTATTATAATATTAGAAGTGACAGCATTATGAGATTAAGAAGCAGTCAGAAACATAGAAAAATTTGCCCTAAGAATTTGCCTAGTGCGTTAAACATGTTTGATTTAAAAAAACAATGCAAAGGTACATTTCAAAACTACCTTTATTCCAGAAATTTTAAGTTCTTGATTTTGAAACATATGTGATTCAAAATAAAAGATTTAATGCATTCTAAACTGGGTGTTAGTCCATGATATTCTACACACACAAATCAAGGTAGTGCTTTGTTTGAATTAAAGATGCGTTCCCACAAAAAAGTGTCCTCATATTATTTTGAAGAAACCTAAGCACTTTCACGATTCCAGTAGCTTTTGGATTATATGTTGATGATTCCAAGTTCCATGCTTTGAATTTCACCACTGACTAAGAATAAATTCGTCTAAAGTACTCATTACATCTACCAGCTGAAGTTTTCAGTGGCGGATGCATTTTTAAAATCATTTTACATGAATTTTAAATTTCTTTACAAATCTGATGACTAAATTATATTTTTAACGTAATTAATATTTTGATGTGGTAGATAAGGAATTTTCTTTTTTATTGCTTTAATGCAGTGTTTCCCAAAGTGTGGTAAGCATACCCCCAGGGGTACGGGAACAGTTTAGCGGGGGTACGCGTTCTTATGCGAAATATTTTTCAACAAACGAAAATTTCAAAAACCTTTATTTAAAATCTAAGCTAGCCATGAAAATTTACGATTACATATTTTTCTATTTACTACTTTTTGAAGAGTCAACTGAGTTAATAATTAGTGGTATCAACAGCCAGTTGTGATTTTTAACTTTTGTGCAATTTTTTTATAGTGAAAAATTCATTTATTTTTTTATTAGTGGTATACAGCGTTACGAAAATGTATAAGGTGTACACAAAAGTCACAAGTTCGGGAAACACTGCTTTAATGTAAGCGTATTGATCGAGGTACCTGCCGCGTGGCACTAGCCTATTCATCTGAGATTCAATTGCCAAATTAAACGGTTGAATGACAAATATACAAAACAGTAAAATGTGTGATATATAAACAAAAAAAGATTTGAATAATACTTGATAAGATGCAAGTGCGATTGCAAGAAGTCTGAACAACAAAGAGAATAAGCTATTTACATAGTCGAAAAAATAAATATGTACAAAATTTACAACGGAGTCGAAATCGAAAAACAAGTATATGCATATTGACAGCGGAGTGAAAAACAGATGATGCAAATCTTAATCGGAGAAGAGAATAATAGTATGGATAGAGTACATTACCTCTCTGTCTCGCCTTCCCCCAATAATGGGCGTCACAGGTGCATACCTGCCAACTTTTAATCCTTTCCATTGTAATTTTTCCCAGTGGTATTAAAATGAAATTAAAACTTCAATTTTAAGCAAACAAATACGTTGTATTTGAGAAAGCTTAAGTTGACAACCATGATAGTAACGCATATTTATATATGTGCTTAATTTTTGTAAGAATAGTGGTGATCAAAATCATTTAAAAATTAAATTTATAAAAGAAAGAATAGTATATATTTACTACCACTTTAAATATGAAAATAAAATCTTCCGGAAAATCCGGAAGAGTTGGCAGGTATGCAGGTGCACAGAGGAGTAATTTCATCCAGCGAGTAATTTCATCTAGAGGAATGAAAAAAAAAATATATATATTCTTTCTAATCAAAGTAAATTTCAACAAAAAGCATACAAATAAAAGAATGATAACCATTTCCTTATTAATGTATTTGTAAGTATATATCAAACAACTATATCATTTAACCATTCTCAATATATTTGAGGGAGAATAATAATATTAGTAAAAATAACAATTTTCCGGAGCATGCTGAGCACTTACAGGCAAAACTGTAAACTTTTATGCGTCTTGCAATTTTTTATACAGTTATAATTCAGAAAGCCAGCTTAAAAGCATCAAAAAATGAACATGATCGATAATATTCAACACTACTAAAAGCTCCGTAGCATGATTTTCTATCTTATGTAAATGTTATCGACAGTGTCGGTATTGCAAACCATGGTGGATCAGGGGATGGAGAGCTAATTTTTCAATGAAGCGACCTGAATCCCACTAACGTCTAGTCGATACGATTTTCGCACCCGGCTCGCAACGATCACAGAGCTGACGTTAAATATCCTCAATGGTAGACGGACAATGGAAAGGAGTCCCCTTGCCGCTAAGCTAACCGTGGGTTGTTTCCCTCTCCATGTAACGCAAATGCGGGTTAGTTTGATCATAAGTCCTCCACGAAGGCAAAATTCTCCCAATACTTAATCCAGGAGTACCCTTGTCTTCTGGATTGGGTTCAAAATTATAACACTACGGAGTTTAACATTGATAGTCGCAAACTCAATAATTGGATCTGCCGTTCAACAACGGTTATTAAATGTAAAAGAATATCGGTATTACATACAAAATCTGAATTTTTTTAGCAAAGTAAGAAATATGGCAACCTAGGCATTGTTTATACTTACAAACGCACTGAAGAAATAACTAGTGCGATTACATTGTTTTAGCTGATGTAAATCATGAGACAGCAGCAGTGATCTAATTTTTTTCATCTCTTTCTCTTTTTTATTACTTAAAAAGTTTGACTGAGTTGACAGCTCAAGGGGAAAAAAATCTGTACTCAATCAATAAATATTTTCTCTCTTTTTATTTGGTTATTAATAATGATTAGGCGTTTAGAAAAAGTGCCAGTTTATAGGAATCCTGGAATTCAGAGTAAGGAATACCGTGCAAGGAATCATACATTTCTGGGGGTTATCATCAGGTTAAATACAGTTTTTATTAATATCATATTGTGATTACTAAACTTTTATGACAAGTAGTATGAGCCGCGATCTAAGCTACGGAAGTGACGTCATAGTCAACCGGAGCTTATTTCTGCCCCAACCGGAAGTTGTTTATTTCTGCCCACCTACAAACCGGAAGTTGCTTATTTCTGCCCACCTACAAACCGGAAGTTGCTTATTTCTGCCTGCTTGCTTATTTCTGCCCGCCTGAAAATCGAAACTTCGTCTGCAGCGTCATGGGGAGCTTATTTATTTTTTTTCTTAAGCCTAATATATTTTTAGTTTCGGTTTCTGTTTTTAATTTAGTTTCGTTTTTTTAAATATTATTTAATTTATTAGTTTTTTGAGGGTGGCAACACTTATTATTTTAATATTAGTTTTTAAGGATGGCAACATTTAGAAACTTTGTTACTTGGGGGAGAAATTGTGTATTATGAAGTTATGACGTCATCTTTTATTACATAACACATAAATGATATCATGCTTTTGATCTAGTGGCGCCATCTATGTAGGAATAAAATAACTTTAAATCTATTTTAATATTTAAATCTGTTTTAATATTATTTATTAAATATAATTAAGGCTGAGGATCGAACTCGCGCCATTAAAAAGCCTTCGTGGGTCAGTAGTTGGATATCATAACCACTGACCCACGAATGCTTGGTTAGATATGTGTTAATAAGTTTAACTTTTGTATTTTGAACACGTGTATAAATAAAAACTGTTTGATATCGATATCTAATACAGTTTAATCGATATAGTTTCACTTAACCTTTGATAGTTATTAAATAATTATTTCTGCCCCTCTTAATGTTATTATAACTTTCTCTGGATGGCAACGGTACTGACCATACACGTGTTAATTATTACATAATAAATAAATGATATCATGCACATGCTTTTTATTCTAATGGCTCCATCTATGCTTAAATATTAAAAAGAAAATATATTAATAACTCTCAATTTTAGTTATTTTTCAATATAAATATAGATGATATAATAGACTTTAATTATTATTAACCTAATCAATATTAATTAATACATTTTAAATAAATTGATTTAATATTAAAATAAAAATTGTATTTATTAAGTATGTCTACTGTGAATATTAAAAGTATTACACTCAAGGCTATATTAATTTTTAAATCAATGAATATTATTTTATAAGATTAGATATTTATCACCATCGTTCGGATTTACGGCTATCAAATGTATTCTTGTCATTTTTGTACCCAGGAGACAAGGGAACTCCTAGATCCTGAGACAATACATGTCTTCGAAGAGGACGTTGTGACTGCCCACATTATATGAAGAGGAAAACCACGAAAAACCTCCTACGCATATTCCGACGACAAGTAGGGGTCATGAAAACTGAACAGATGGCTTTAGTTGCACCTAATTTTTAGTTTTGAAAGACGCATTAATATAGATATTTAAAGAATATAAATTTTATTTTAATGAAAAAAAATTATCTAATTTAAAAAAACTAATATATAACAATATATCTGCGGTGTTCATTCAATCATATATTTAAATAAAAACTTGTTTCATCTTTAAAACTTATAATTTTATCAATTAAATTAATTTTATTGAAATATAAAATTACTTATTTTTTAATCTCATGAAAAAATATTTGAAATAATTTTTATTAGAAAATGAATAACGACATATTTACATTATATTATCAATTATATATTAAATTTTCCTTAAAATTACAAATGAATTAAATGTAAGAAACATACAATGGGGAATTTTTGCCGCTATAAATTCATTTATATTCAAAAACATATTCATTTTATTATTATTTAATGTTATAATAATGCAAATAACTTACTTTATTTTTAAATTAAGAGTACACATAAAAAGTATCTTTAACGGATACTGATTACGGAACTTGAACAGAACACTTTCTCACAAAATTTTACACCGATAATTTCTATCCAGGCCGTTTGGGGTTTACACACGTTTTATCAATTAGTCATAATATCAAGTATAACATGGTGCTTCATACTTATTATAGAACGTGAGAATACAAATATTTCTCATGAAAATTAAGAAGATAAATCTTACTATGCGACATTTGAGTTTTATCTGTGTGGAACATTTTATCAATAAGTGAGAATTTAAAGCATATCACTGATTATTGAGCGTGGGATTATTACTATTTCTCACAAAAATTTAACAAAATAGAACTCCGTATCCTTTGAGTTTTATCTTTATTTTATTAGTTAATCACAACTGTAAGGATATAGTTTATCTATATACACGAGGGTATGGGAAGGACATAGTTAGAGCTTATCTATATCAATAGTCTTGATAACAATCAGTATATATAGATCTGCTTCACGGATGACAATTATGTTGGAAATATTATTCCCTATGTTGTGGTTGTAATTTTTGTGCAGCTAGAATTTTATTTTGAATTATCGATTTGCGTATTAAGCGGACTACCTAAACTTTGGATTACCAGCCATGTCTAAGAGAACAAGAGATTCTGGAAAAAAAGTAAGTAATATTCCTTTCATTATTTTATTAAACAATTTCTATTTAATTAATTCTTTTCTTTTATTTTACTATTAATTTTTTTTTATTTTACATTTTTAATTATATTTTCTTATAGTATTCTTAAAAGTATATGGAGTATCTTAAGTTTTATTTGTGTTCTACCTTTAAGCTGCTTTTATTTTACATACTATTAGTTGTAATTTTTCTGTATATTCAAAAGTTAGCGAGTATTGAGCTACATTGGAGCTTTTTAAATTTATTTATTTACTTTTGAGTTTTGATTTTATTTATATTTACTTCATTCTTAATGTCCATTTGTTTTTTTTTGTTTTTTTGAGTTAATAAGCTGCTTTTATTTATAAAATTCGCAAAGTTATTTTTTATGCTTGTATATTTGAATTAATTTACCAAACTTTTTTTTTGTTAACTTTATTTATAAAGATAGTGAAAAAAAATATTTTTCTTATTTTTATAGCATGATGATGATGATGGAACGGATTTTAGTGAACCAGGTTTTGAATTTAATGAATCAGATGATGAGGTAATAGTTGTATAATTTTTGCTATTCATAATTTATATTTGTTATTGCATAATTTTTGTTTGTTAAAGAATATTAATTGTTATTTGACATAAATATATTTTTTTTCAATCACTAACTCTAATTTTAGCTTTTGGGAGAATTTACGCAACAATTTCTGGAAGACGAAGAGAATTTAATTGGGGAAATCTCGCAAGGTTTTGTAGAGGCGACTCAGGTGTTTCGAAATCTGCCTCTTTACTATCAAGTGGGTTCGGGATTTGAGGTAATAATATTTTTAATTCAGCTTTTTAAAAAAACTTTCAGTGGAAAATTTGTTTTTATTCATTTATTTATTTTTATGTATATTTTATTTCTATATCAGAATCAGCCAGGACCTTCTAGTGGAGGATCAGTGTTTGTGGAAGGTGTACCGATTCCAGTTCCATCAAATGAAGTGAGTTTTAAATAATTTGTCTATTTATTTATTTTATATTTTTAATTATTTAATTTATATTTATGTAATATGTACTTAATATTTATTTATTTAATATATATTTAATTTATACTTATTTAATGTTTTATTTTATAGTTAAATTCTGCTATAATATTGGAACTTCGCTCAGGGAGAAGGAACGAGAAATACAATGCCAACCACGTTTGCTTCCGTGTACGTGTGGATCCTGAAAAAATACCATTGAATTTAAGATGGACGCCACTGGCAACTGTTGTCAATACTGTGCGACAATTATTTGAATTATTGATCTCAAGAGTTCGAAATCCGACGGATGGGTCCCCCGGTCTAAGATCAACTGATTTAATACGTTTTTGTGTACAATCTGAGGGCTTAGATAAACCCATATCAACATGTCTAATGTCAGTTGAGGATATGACTGTTGAAAAAGTTACGGTTTGTGTGATGAAGGTCCTGCAATCTAAGGACCGAATTGAATTGGATGCAGGATTTTTTGTGGACATTACGACAATCCGGAGAGATGTTGGTGCAGGAAGAGGTGTTAGGGTTGTGAATGCTCTCGTGGATGCTAAAAATAAACAATCCATTTTGTCCATCCCAACTGACAGTGAAGGTTTGTGTTGTGCCAAAGCAATTGTGTATGCTATAGCTCATCTGGAAAATGATAGGAGAGCCATTAACTCTTTAAGAAATAGACATAGACCTGCATTGATGAATCGAGCCAAGGAGCTCCATGCGTCTGCAGACGTTCCCTTAGGACCTTGCACATACATGGAAATAGCCAAATTTGAGAGTTTTCTCAATATTCAAATTGTCGTCTTTTCTGCAGATAACAGCAATAAGGTAATTCCCCATTTTTAACCAATATTAAATTCTAATATTTGTTTTGCAATTACAATGTCACATTTTCATTTAAAAAAAACTCAGTTCTAGAAGTACTTACTGTTTGTTAAAAAAAAGAATTTTAAGAGTATCTCGAAAGCAAATGTATATAATAATAATCTGATATATTTGATTATTGAATATATTCATAATTTGTTTCAGGTTTCTTATAAAGGGAACAATCGAGCAAAAAGAATAAATCTTTGGTTGCATAATCAACATTATGATGTAATTAAAAGTTCGAAAGGATTTTATGGTAGCAGCTATTACTGTGAATCTTGTGAGAAACCATTCTCACATCTTGAAAATCACCGCTGTCAGAATGCATGCTGGATATGTTTCAGAAACAATTGTGAGGAGGGAACACCTATAAGATGTGAAAATTGTGATAGACTTTGCCTATCGGATGGATGTTTTCAAGCTCACAAATCAACGACTGGACAGCAGGAAAGTTCCTTATGTGATAGAGTAAGAAAACGTTTTTTTTTCTTCTTCAAAATCTTATTTAAGTTTTGTTTTTTCTAAGAGTTATTTTTTACAGCTATATCAATGTCGTAAATGCTGCAAAGTTATTCGAAGAAAGGTGTGTCCTCCTGAAAATCATCGGTGCTACACCACGAAATGTCCATCTTGCAATAAATTTGTTGACGCTTCAGAACATAGATGCTTTTTACAAAAGATAGAGGCAAAAGCTCCATCCGATCATTTGATCTTCTTCGACTTCGAAACTGATCAATCGTCTGGGGAGCATCTGGTTAATTTTGCAGTAGCGCAATACGCTGATGGAGAAGAAAAAATTTTCAAAGGGTATTCGGCATGTGATGATTTTTGTTCCTGGCTGTTTTCACCAATACATAAAGGTTTTACAGCGATTGCTCATAACATGAAGGCGTAAGTTTGTCTTTTTATTACTATTTTTTCCTATTTTAATAAAAATAAATGTTTTTTTTCATGCTTTAATATTGATTTATATATCTATACATTTGTTTACATTTAGCTTTGATGGGCAGTTCATAATGAGTTGGCTTCTACGCCAAGGTACGACTCCAAATGTTATTCCCAATGGTTCTAGTGTAATGAGCATACATCAGAAAGCTTTGAATATAATAATCATTGATTCTTTAAACTTTTTGCCTATGCCCTTATCGAAGATGCCTTCATGCTTTGGTTTCACAGAATTGCAGAAAGGATACTTTCCACATCTTTTTAATCGTCCGGAAAATCAAAGTTACACTGGTCTTTTACCGGAGAAGAAATTCTACAGTCCTGATACTATGGGATGTGACGCTCGAAATCGTTTTCTTGAATGGTATGAGGAAAGACAAAAGGAGCCTTTTAATTTTGAAAAAGAAATGTTAGCATATTGCAGGTAAGTCAACACAAAAAAAAATTGTTTTTTAGCATTATTTTTACTTCTGACCGTATGAGAATTTTTGACCGAAAGAAAAAGTACTGTTAATAATTTTTATTTTCATTATAGATCAGATGTAGATATTTTGAGAAGATGTTGTTTAGAATTTCGGGGGCAGTTGTTAGATATAGCGAAAGTGGATCCCTTTCGGTGAGAATAGTTTTGTTTTTCTTTATTTTATTGATTTTTAGGAAATGTTATTTACTGATTTTTGATTGCAGGTACGTGACGATACCATCAACCAGTATGGCTGTTTTCCGCAGCATGCATATACGTCCCAATACTATTGGTATGGTTCCGGTGTCAGGATACACAACAAACATTAATTACAGTCCTGATTCAATACGATGGCTTGATTTCGTTGCTGAGAAAGAAAATGTTTTGATTGAACATGCTTTAAACAACGGTGGGGAACGCAAATTAGCTGGTGTTTACGTGGATGGTTTTTGTACAGATACAAATACAGTTTACCAATTTCATGTGAGTTATGTTTATCTTTTTTTAATATTTAAAGACGAAAAAGTGATTTTTATATAAAAAATGTAATAAAATGTTGGATGAAAAAGAAAAAACAATTTTAATTTAATATTTTTTTTTTTAGGGATGCTTCTTTCACGGTTGTGATACATGCTTCAATCAGGATGATTTACACCCTTTGAAAAATGTGACAATGGCATCACTCCGTCAAAAAACTCGAGACACCAGCAGTGATCTTTGTTCTCTTGGATATAATGTCATCGAGATGTGGGAACACGAGTTTCTTAAGATGAAGAAGGAGAATGAGGATTTGCAGCAATTCCTGAAACGCCATAAATTGCAAGACCGTTTAAAGCCCAGGGATGCCCTTTTTGGAGGCAGAACAAACGCTGTCAAACTATACCACGAAGGAAACTCCAAATATGTAGACTTTACATCACTTTATCCTTGGGTAAAAAATATATATATATATAATATTTTGTTTTTACTGATTTTAGAATTTTTTGTATTAAATAGTAAGTATAAATAACTTTAAAATACTTTTTTTCAATCATTTTCTTTTTTTTCTAGGTGAACAAATATTGTACGTATCCAGTTGGTCATCCTCAAATTATCACTGAGAATTTTAAAACTATTGATAATTATTTTGGGATCGCTAAGTGCACTGTCATACCACCTAGAGGCCTGTATTTCCCTGTACTGCCGTACAGAAGTCAAAATAAACTTATGTTTCCCTTGTGCAGAACCTGTGTTGAAACAACACAGCAAGGAAAATGCCTGCATTCAGACGATGAAAGAGAGTTAACCGGTACATGGGTGACCGAAGAAATAAAAATGGCAGTTAAAAAAGGATACATCATAAAAGAGGTAAATTGTTCTTCTCATTCATAATATTCAATTTTTCATAGAGTTCATTCTCCTTTATAAAGATTTTTTTTTAAAGATTTATTAAGTTAGATTTATTTGAGTAAATAATTTTAATTATAACATACAATCATTCTTTTTTTAAACAGATCTCCGAAGTTTATCACTTCAACGAAACGTCTGATTCACTGTTTCGTGATTTTGTTGATTTATTCTTAAAAATCAAGCAGGAAGCAAGCGGGTGGCCTTCAAATTGCGTTACAGAGGAGGATAAAATGAGGTACATAGAGGAATATTTTGAAAAAGAAGGAGTACGCTTGGAATATTCTAAAACCTTTAAAAATTTGGGAAGAAGGCAGGTGGCAAAATTGCTATTGAACAGTTTTTTGGGGACGGTATGTAAAAATTAAATCCGTTTTAATATTTTAAATGAAAATGAAATTTATTAATTATTATACTTGTCGCTTTTTTCAGATGGGGTATGAACTGCAATAAAGCTCGCCTGACATACGTAAGCACTGTTCCGGAATTTAATAAAATGTTTGCTGATTCAACAAAAAACGTATGTGAATTTTAATTACATAATTTTTTAATTTTTTTCCAGTGTTATTATACTTATAGCATATTTTCTTTTTTAGATTAAAGATGTGTTTTTACCGAATGATGAAATTGCAGGTATTCATTGGGAATCACAGAAACAATTTGTGCCCCAAGATTCGACTACTAACATCTTTATTGCGGCCTTCACTACAGCCTGGGCACGCCTCAAACTTTACGAAGAGATGGACAAGCTGGGTGAAAGCGTGCTTTACCATGATACGGACTCTATCATCTATTCCCAAGAAGGCAATAATGACCCCCCTCTTGGAAATTTTCTAGGAGAATTCACAGACGAGTTGGACGGTGATACAATTACAACTTTCGTATCAGGTAATTACTTTTCTTTTCTTTACTTATTTGTTTTTAAAAATCATTATGCCTTCAATAGATAATAATTGCGTCTTTTATTTATTTTTCTTAAAGGTGGACCTAAAAACTATGCGTATGAAACGGCTAATAGGAAACAATGCTGCAAGGTGAGAGGTTTTACATTAAATTTTCGTAATTCTGAAAAGTTAAACTTCAACTCGGTCAAGAAAATGGTTTGTGAGCTGAGTGGTGAATGTATTTCCCTTCATAACCCCAACAAAATTTGCAGGGATGCAAAAAGACGGAGAGTAGTAAATAAGCCTGAAACGAAGCTGTACAAAGTTGTTTATGACAAGCGGGTGATTCAACCGGACATGACAACGCTCCCTTACGGATATTGATGACTAATCAACAACAATGTCTTGTGGGTTAGCCTAACGGTATCCCTTTGACATCATCTGTCCACCAAAGAGAGGATTAGGGCTCCTGGCGATTGACCTCTTTAAAAAAAACGCGTCTTAACCCTTACCCCACTCGGGTGATGAGGAAAAGGGGTTCTTTAATCTTTGAATGAGATGTGTGTGTGTTTCTGTGTGTGAGTGAATATTTTCATAAAAATGAAAGAAAAATACATTTTAAAAAAAAAAAATCATTTATTAAAAAACGCATTTTATAAATATTTTACAAATTTTTTTTAATATTTTAGCCATCTATTTTTTCTAGCAAACAACATAGGCGAAGTATTTACAGATGGTGATTCGGTAAGTAATTTCTTATTAATTACAAATTTTTCAGGTATTTTCATTTCTTTTAATGCTTCGAAAAATTCTTTCTGTCCTTTGGGTTGTTTCTTTTCATTTATCAATACATTATTTATCAAATGCGTGATATTGCTACCAGGTAAAAGTTTCTGTCTATATAAAATTTCTCCTTTTTCAGTCCAAGTTAACAGTTCTTTATTCTCTTGTAAGAATTGTAAAAGTTCTTTAGCTCTCTCCTTTTGACTCTTGGGTACGACATTCATTAATTGCGTTTCTACTAAATTGCTGCTTTCTGAAATATTTTCTTCCTTAATATCTTTAGTTTTTTCTTCCACTTCATTTGAACGCTCCTCCACTGGTTCATTTTTATTCTCCAAAAAAGTAGGAAATTTAACATACTTTTGGAGAATTTGTACATATAACTCTGCTTTTTCATTGTCAGAAATATTTTTATTTTTTAAAATATCATGCATTTGTTGATCCAACTCTGACAGATATTCTACAGTGTTAGTTTTCAGCCTATCTTCCGGCATAAGAATAAATTTTTTAGCGTACTCCATTGATTAAAGATGTTAAAGCTGTTATGGCCGCTGGAATCAGAAATCCTAAGAACCCGTCACCTCGTTGAACAAGAACTTCTCTCTTACGGAATAAAGGTACTTTTTTGTCTGCAATTTTTCTTAAGCTTCTTTTAAAAGGTGAAAGTTTCTTCTTTTGATTTTTATTGAGAGGAATATTACCTTTTAACAAATTAAATACACATTCACAAATATGTTTAATAGATTTTGCTGGACAATGTTTTAAAAATTTCCGCTTTGATTTTGATTTAGCCGCAGCTTTTAAGACCTCGAGACAACAGTGTTTACTGTCCGACATTCTAATCGCATTTGATTATTTTATTCTTTGTGAGATTTATTTTATACCATTTTCCCAAAAGATTGAGCTTTAATGAAGGCAAAGTGATTTAAAGTGTCTAAAATTACAGTTAGCATGAAAGGTTAATGGGCAAATGACTATCGTGGTTGGTACACGATCATTTTATCTTTCGGTAATCGCATATTATTCGTAGGCGCATATTATCATCAGTATCTGGTTTTAAATCGACTAGTAGGTAACCAGAAGGTTTCAAAGTTGCGTCTTGATACACTTCCTGGAAAAATTTCACTTTTGTTGGATAGAGTTGTCTGCCTAAATGTGTGATTTGACTTTGATCACGTGAGTTTTTTGAAAAGAATAAGATAATGAGCATTTAGAGATATTTCTCGCATCTCTTTACCTTTATGGAATATATTCTGTACGATAAAAATGACGGAGACATTACGATGATGACTATGTTTAGTAAATAAATGCGTCAATTTGGAATTACTTCCTAATTCAGACATTAGATCATCGAGAATAATTAATGCATTTGAAATAGTATTTAAATCAGAAGGAACGCTCTCATGAAATATCACATTCGGTATTGTTTCAAACATAGCTTGATACAATCCATAACACCAAATAACCGATTTTGGAAAAGGTTCAATAATTTTAGATTCAATTATTTTTTTGCAGAGCTGGCTTTTTCCACATCCTGTTGGACCATCCAAAATGCACGTGAACGAATGCCTAAGTTCAGGGAACTCCATAATTTATAGAAAGGAATTAATAAACGAGAATATTTATTAAAAATAAATAACTCAAATAACGGTATGTAAAGAAAAACACAAAATAAAATATCACAGCGTTTTTATTGTTTGAAAGCAAAACGTACACCAAATTTCTTTTTCACAAATTGATACATGACGAAATCATTTTTTCGATTTACATTGAGATTTTTTATAATGGATAACATAGATATGTCGCGACAACGATTATAAATGAAAAAAATACAATAGGCTCCACATACGTTAGATGTGAGTGATTGAAAAGATACAGAATTCCAACATACATTAGAAATATTAAATAAATTATAAACATTAAGTCCATAGAAATCTGGAGAATGGCCATAGGAATCGAAAAATTCCAGTGTTTTTCCTTCAGTCATGTACAGAGCTAACCAATGCGATCCTGGTAAAGTTGATTCATCAGTGTTGACGATAATAGCTTCATTTTCTTGCAATAAGGGTGTTGTGTCTCTCGAGTAAACACCTCTAAATCTAAACGCTGTTGTAGGATCTTTTGATAAAATTTCACAAATCTTTCTTCCATCCATTGTTTAATTTCCAAAATCGTATATAATGTCACGTGCTTTGTTAATTTCTATGACGTTTTCAAATTCTGCGAACACAATAACGCACACTGTTTTTTCTAAAGGTTGCTCAAATTTCATTTCAACTCGTAGATTACTGTGCTTTATTAAATTGAAATGATCGCCATCACATAAATCAGGTGATAAGTCAAAAGCATATAGAGTGTAACCATCACAAAATTCTTCTCTGGAAATAAAGTTACCTTTATCACTTCTCATATACTCAGTGCTCATGAATAAATTTTGATAAGCTCTTATATATTGTTTTTGTGAAAAGTTGAGTTCCAATGGATTATGGGGAACTGGTTGACCATCTACGTAGACGGCGATAAAATTTAAATTGAAATGTTTAAAATCAAAAGGATTTTTTTCAAATGTTCCATGAAATGCATCATTTTCGACACATCCTATGATAACTCGTTTAGGAATTTGTCCCACAAATACATTGTCTTGCACAAATGAAATGTTTCCTTTAGGAATGGAATACACTTTACAGAGCACTCGATTGATAGGATATTTTGCAGTATCTTTTTCTAATGCTTTTGCGTGTCCTAGAATGACTCCAGGACTTACACGTACTTTTCTAACTAAAAGCGAAATTCTATCCAATACAACTTTATATCCCGACTTTCCTATTAGACAAAACTCGGGTTTACTACGATTTAATTTAATTTTTATATCCACCATGTTTAATAACAATCTGTTTTGATGAAACAAATCACTATGAATACAATCAATCATGTCCACAGTTGCACTTAACTTGAAATAATCTGATCTTTTTTTAAGACCATCGTTTGAATCTTTATAATAAAGTTCGGCCGTCAATTGGGAGGTTTTACTGTCATAACCATGGTTTAAATGTGTTTCAATGTAAGATCGATAAGGATAAGTATTGCTAGAATTAGATATGATGCGGTCGTTTAAAGAAACATCCACTTGAGAAAATAAGGAGAGTAAAAATAAATTTACTGGACCAATTTTATCATCAGCTGTTAAATTGGTATTATCGTTTTTTAAAATTTCTGCTTGTACGTGAAGCTGAGTTTGGCTTAGATCAATAAATTCATCACCAGAACCTGATATATGAAATTCAACGGGTCCGCCATCAAACACGTTCGATAACGGGTGAAATTCAACCCACTGTCCACTTTGTATAACTGTTTGCGTGCCGGGCATTTGAAACAATTCCAGTTCAGACTTCACACATTCCGGGGAACCTTTTAAAAGAAACGTCATGATGAGTCGAAAATATCACGTCCTCTCACTTTCTGTTTCTTTGATGAAATGATCTTTTTCTTAGTCTTGCGTTTTCTTTTATAGCGTCCACTGCCAATCATTGACTGTATTTTCCCAAGTGCTTTATTGGCCAGATTTTTACCCGACTCTTTTGCTCTATTTTTGGCTGATGTTTTCAAATCTTGGCCTGCTAGTACATCGGACATAACACGTGATCCTGTGACTAATGCTTCTTTTCCAACAGTTTTTGACCCGCGAACAATGTATGGTAGGGCTGCTCTAAATAGACGTCTAAATATGCCGCCCAGACCATAACCTTTTTGATACGACACACGGCGGTAATAAGGTAAACCGTTTCCCGCTTGGGAAGCATAATGGTCCTCCAACTTCTTGGAACAGCAAGCATAAGGTACTTTCATCTTGACTACTTATCCTGAAATGAAGCCTTTTTAAAAAAACACTCAATATTTGTAGTATTTGTCGCATTCGGAAATGCAGCACAACCATCACTTTACCTCTTTCAAACGGAACAAAATCTCCTGAATTCAGTCTGAGTTCGATTTGAATTGTTTGAAATGAATGTCTCGTTAAGGGTAAGTATTGAGGTCTATCATAATACTGACTGATAGTTTCACCATCATGTCCTTTTATTCGGACGATCCGCAGTAAAGGAGCTTGTGTATCTTCAACAATTTGGGGTGAAATAAGATCTGTGTACACATAGAAAACTGAAAAATTAGACCATGCGTCAGCCACAAAGTCGCTTTTCTGGTTACCCGTAATGACTGCATCTCGTTGAAATCCTAACAATTCGCCTAACTTCTCTAAATGAAGACAACAACCTTGAACGGCGTTAATTTTTACTCGTTTCGTAGTTTTATTGTAATTTATTGTAAACCGACTTGGATTTTTAGGTAAAGCAAGTTGTATAGCTGATACAATATCGAACATTGATTCATAACACCCCACATCAATTGTTTGTTTAACAGTCGATGCGATATTACCATTGCTAGTCGTGTATCGAAAATAATTATTATTTTCATTTACGTTCAGCCAAGAATGCGGATAGATGATTTCAGATAGGCATACTTCCCATTCACCTCTTAAATCCACTGGTATAGGTAATTGAGTTTTGAAATGAGAGATTTTATTATCAGGAAAGAATCGCGTTGAGCTGTCAGAAGGTAACGTCACGTAGAAAGACATTTTTAAAAATGAACCTTTAACGAAAACGTTTCGCTATTTATACTTTATGAACATCCGTCACCCAATCATTAAATTTATCGGAATAACCTAGAAATTTAACAAAATATTACATCTTTCCATTTATTTTTTTCTTCTTAATTATTTTTTCAACTGGATAAAATCCAGAATCGACTACTTTTTGTAATTCTTCTGCATAAAAAGTACCTTCGATTGATTCATTCATTAAATCTTTCAATTTATAAACTATAGGATTTCGTGGAATTATTTTATCTATAACAAATAATTCTCGTGTCCAATTATTTTCATATCCTTTTTCAAAATGACGTTTGGACTTACTAATGCGAACAGTGTCACCTGTTTGAAAGACAGGCTTCTCATTATTCACCTTATCACTATATAAATTATTCCATACTTCTTTTTGATTATCGATATTCACTGAGGCTGGTTCCATTTTTATACTTCTGTGTTTGGTATGATTATAACTATCGATTAATTTAGAAATGACGTCAATATATTTTTTCGTATTATATTCTGTAAAGTATTTCCACATATTCATTTTTAAAGTACGGTTAAACCTCTCAACAATACTTGATTTAGTTTCATTATTCGTTGTAAAGAAATGAACTCCTAAATTTTTAAGATACTGCTGTATAAGTTTATTAGTGAATTCTTTTCCTATATCTGATTGCAGTTTCTCAGGTTTTCTTTCTCTAAAAATAGTTTTCAAAGCTGGCAATACATTTTTGGCTGATTTGTCTTTAATAGGAATAGCCCAAGCATACTTTGAGAAACAATCTATACAAGTTAACAAATATTTGAAGCCTTTATTAAATTTCGCTAAAGATTGCATGTCAACTAAATCAATTTGAAATTGTTCATCTATACCTCCAACAATCACTCGATTCCGTTTAAATATCTTTTTTACTGGTTTATGCAAAGTATAAGAATCTTTAGTCTCTAACCATTTCTTAACGTCACTTTTCGTCACTTTACCTTTCACAGAATTATAAATAGCATTTACACCTCCAAAACTTCCTGGATGTTCAGGTTTCGTATAAACTGATGAAAGTAAATGATCCATAATCTATTTTAAAAAAATTTTTAGAAATTATTTTGTTTTCTCTAATAACAGTTTTATTTCTTACAGTTAAAATTAACACTCATAAACATTCTTAAAAATAATGGTATACAATAATTTTAATAAAATTAAATAGTAATACCTATACAAGTATTGAATTTTTCTTTCCTTTTTAAATTTAAGCAAGAATTTTATTTTAAGAACCTGAAAAAAAAGTATTATACTGAAAAAGAAAAGTCATGCCTGCTGAAATAGAAAAAGAGAGAGAAAAAAAATATGTTGTTAACATAATTACATTTATTTAGAAAACAAATTAAAAATAATAATAAATATAACAAATTAAAATTCATACGAACAGAAATCTTTTCTAGCAGCATCTATACATACATCCAACCGTATATTTTTTAAATAAGTCTCACTTAAAAAGTCAATGAGCGGTTCACGTTCTGGATAAAGTTCGTTTTCACATAGTTCTTTTTCAAAGTCTTTCACAACTCCCACAACATTGAGGTACATGCAGGACTCATTAAAGTCCTTCACGGGTACTAAATCACCCACCTCAACGTCTTCATCTTCCACTCTCAGAGGAGGGCTAAGACCCTTTTTTTCACCGATGAGTCTATATAACACTAGGGTGAGGCAGTGGTTCATACTTCTCTCCGCTTCTTCATAGCGGCTACTGTTTGGCTTCTCCACTGGTAGCAAGCGTTTTGATATCATTTTAATAGTTTTTAAAAAGTCTCTAGACTTGAACTTCAGGGTGATGTAGCTGGAAATGATATCCTCCTGTACACGTCTGATAGCCATCCACTGGGCAAAGGTGATATCGAGGGGGAATTTGTACACGCGACCACTTCGACACGTATGTTCATGAGTCAAGGAGTATTTGCCGTCATCAGAATGTAGAAATCCTTTTTGTTGTCTGGATTGAGAGCCTCTAAAGCAAGATTGATTTCCACAATGTCAAATATGTTAGTAGGAGGCCCATGCTTGAAACAAATATTAAACTGCTCCGGTTGCAACGTCAGACCAACTGTCGAGGGATAATAGTTGTCTCCATATCGATTGAACTTTCTAATGTGAATCGAAGTTTTCTCCTTAAAAGTACTTGCTAGTATAAAGTGGTTGTCTCCAATAGGAAAATGATGCTCTGGATAGGCACCCTCTTGGAAAAGACCTTTCCTCTTTGGTACATCCTGAAAATGTAAAAAAGAAATGTTTTGAGTCACCAAGAAAAACAAACAAGCAAAACCTAATTACTGTTTAGACATTAGCTCAGTGTTTCCCAACGTGGGGCCCACGCCCCATTGGGGGGCAATTTGATTGCTAAGGGGGGCAATTCGAAAATAGACTCGACAAGAGTTTAACCCTTTTGCTCCGGGCCATTTAAATGCAATGCTAAATTTCGACTCCAAAATTGAAAGAAAAAAGCAAATTTGCTGCCAATAAATGTTATAAATTCGTTTGATGAGACCAAATTATCAACTGGGTATTTGACGTCGTCTAGTTAACCTCCCTGCGGAAGACGGCAGGCTCCGCGTGAACCCCCAGACGCTTTAAAATTTCGCTAAACAATGCAGTTTTTCGCATCTGAAGAATAGACGGAATTAGAGAGGAATTGAAGAACATCTTGTTGAAAAGCTGAAAACAAGAAAATTCTCAATGCAAATAGATGAATCAACTTTGATAGACAGTGTGGCTGTATTGATAACTTAAGTAAGATATATTGATAAAGGACATTTTGCTGAAGAAAAGTTGTTCTGTAAAAGATTAAAAAGCAGCACTACCTCCAAAGATATATAAAATAAGCTAAAAAACTACTTAGATGTCAATAATATAATCTAATAGATGTCAATAACCAATGAAAAATATAACATATTATGCTGCAAAAAGGTGCTCCTAATATGATGGGCAAGAAAAATGGTTGCTTAAAATTGATGAAAGATGATAATCCAGAAATGATTATTGTGCATTGTGTTATTCATAAGGAAAACTTAGTAGCTAAAAACATCTCGCCTGTTCTGAATAAAGTACTACATTCAGTAATAAAGTGTACCAATGTTATTAAAGCTAATGCCAAATGTGAGCGTCTCTTTAAGCTATTTTGTGAAGAACAAAATGCAGATCATGTGAGATTTTTACTTCACACCGAAGTAAGATGGCTCTCTAAAGGGAACTGCTTGAAAAGATTTATGAAACTGTTTGATACTCTTAGTGTTTTTTAAGCGACAAGCCTGAAATGAAGTAGTCGATGGTAAAACATTTGTGAGTTATTTTGCCGATATCTTTGAAAAACTAAATATATTAAATAGGCAACTTCAAGGAACAAATAAAACTCTTGTTGATGGAAACGCGAAGATATTTGGTTTCATTATCCTTATTGAGTTATGTCAGAAATATATTAACAACAAAAACTTTGAACAGTTTCATTGGCTGCAAAAATGTGAAGTAAATGATACCGCTTTACTTGTTACTGTCGATCAACTGAAAATTCTATCGACTGATTTAAAAGAAAGATTTTCTGATTTAAAATTAATTGATTTTCCAACATGGATGATGCAGCCAATGTGAGTGGATTTGTCTGATATATCCAATATGCAGTATCAAAAAGAACTCGCAGAAATGCAAAATGATGAGTCAGTTGAAACTTGATTTAATATAAAAGGAGTGATGGCTTGGCTTTGCGAGGAAACAGAAATCAAGTACCCAAATTCAACCAAATATGCAAGAAAACTATTGTTACCGCTACCATCTTCATATTTAGCTGCATGTGGATTAAGTGCTGTAAATTGTAAATGATTTACTGGTAAAAAAAACATCGTCCGGATATAACACAACGGGGAGACTTGAGACTGAAGCTAACCAATTGGAACCTAAAGTAAAATCTCTGTGTATCAAGCGCAAGGATCTCACTAAATTAAAATATTAAATTATTATAGAAAAATTTTATTAAAATTATTTCGCATTTGAATTTTAGCTTTTTATTATATGTTTTTAAAATTTACTTACTGTGTTTCGTTAACAATTTCCTAGTGATTTCTTCCTAAAACCTATCATTTAAGTTTCTTAAGTGAACAATTCAATTTTTTAATATTAAAAATTATGTATATGTTACATAGGGGGGCATAAGAATTTTAGAAAGGCTTAGGTGGGGCATAGCACAAAAAAGGTCGGGAAACACTGCATTAACTGCATTATTTCGAACTACTATTTCTAAGTAAATTGTATATTAATATATAATGCAAAGTTTAAGAGTAAAATATAATTTCTAAGCAAATTGTATATTAATATTTAATGTAAAGTTTAAAAATAAAATATAAGGATAAGTTTCGAATAGGAGTGTTAAAAACATTTAGTAAAAGAAGTTAAAAATTATGTTTAGCCTGAAAAATATTATTACACATGAAGATAAAATAAGGGTAAAAATATAGAAGTACTTACTTGAATTTCATCGTGTTTTCTTTTTAATGAAGAGTTGGCTTCCATAACTATCTAAATACTGTAAAACTCCACTTAAGAAATAAATATTAACAATTTTCACGAAGTAACTACATACGCCAGAGCAAAGGAACTGGTTATATACGATAGGGAAATTATAATCAACATAGTATAAATCGTTGCCAACAAAGGAAATATAACTCTAACAGCCAATCAGAAAAATATGAAACTGTCACATGCTTAACTACTTATCAGCGCAAGTGAAAGGAGCTGAATTCAACACACACGTCATAGACCAAGATCCAACTTGTTATACCTTATCAGAATGACTCGCTCTGTAATCAGTTGTTGTGTTATCACACAAAACACGTCACACAAAACACGTGTATGGTCAGTACCGTTGCCATCCAGAGAAAGTTATAATAACATTAAGAGGGGGCAGAAATAATTATTTAATAACTATCAAAGGTTAAGTGAAACTATATCGATTAAACTGTATTAAGATATCGATATCAAACAGTTTTTATTTATACACGTGTTCAAAATACAAAAGTTAAACTTATTAACACATATCTAACCAAGCATTCGTGGGTCAGTGGTTATGATACCCAACTACTGACCCACGAAGGCTTTTTAATGGCGCGAGTTCGATCCTCAGCCTTAATTATATTTAATAAATAATATTAAAACAGATTTAAATATTAAAATAGATTTAAAGTCATTTTATTCCTACATAGATGGCGCCACTAGATCAAAAGCATGATATCATTTATGTGTTATGTAATAAAAGATGACGTCATAACTTCATAATACAAAATTTCTCCCCCAAATAACAAAGTTTCTAAATGTTGCCATCCTTAAAAACTAATATTAAAATAATAAGTGTTGCCACCCTCAAAAAACTAATAAATTAAATAATATTTAAAAAAACGAAACTAAATTAAAAACAGAAACCGAAACTAAAAATATATTAGGCTTAAGAAAAAAAGAAATAAGCTCCCCATGACGCTGCAGACGAAGTTTCGATTTTCAGGAGGGCAGAAATAAGCAAGCAGGCAGAAATAAGCAACTTCCGGTTTGTAGATGGCAGAAATAAGCAACTTCCGGTTTGTAGATGGGCAGAAATAAGCAACTTCCGGTTTGTAGGTGGGTAGAAATAAGCAACTTCCGGTTTGTAGGTGGGCAGAAATAAGCAACTTCCGGTTGACTATGACGTCACTTCCGTAGCTTAGATCGCGGCTCATACTACTATGCCATTTATATTAAAGAAAAGGAAACAAAATCGGATCCCACTCGTTGCACCAAGTTATTAATTTAATATACATGATTTAATATATATTTGCCCGGTATGCCCTACATCAATGTTTTTTTTAAGGTTCAGTGTCGCTACTCGGTATGCATTTGCTCGGTATGCTTTGCATCAATGATTTTTAAAGGTCATGTGCTACTGCCAAGTATGCATTTAACCGGCATTCCAAACACTCATGTTTCCCCAGCTCGATTGTTGTTGACTTTCACTAGTGAATGTTGACAATCACATAGTCGCTTTGGTAAATGTTCGAAAGTTCTAGTTTAGTGCCACTGCCCTTTATACATTTACTTGGTATATCACACACTGATTTTTTTAAATGTTCAGTGCCACTGCTCGGTATACATTTGCTTAGCGTGCCTTACATATTTTTTAGGGCAAGTGGCATTGCCCAGTATGCATTTAACCAGTACTGCGAACTGTGATATTTCTCCTCATCTATTTTCAGTTGATATTCTAATATCGAATAAATATAATAACATCAACGAATAAATTTATATAAAATCGGATATAAATATTCGGGACATTCACCAATTCGACTATGTGATTGTTGACATTCACCGGTGAAAGTCGACTTTCTCTTGATTTCGGTTATTCACTGTAACATACATATATAGTTGTGGTTCCATAGCGGTTTTTCCAGTTCTTTAAAAAAATTTACTTTCCTATTTTTCGGTGGTTAATTTATGTGTTCCACTTCAAATTACTTATGTTTTCCTCATTCGTGACTGGTGAGTCTTGAGAATGGGCTGCAATTTTCAAGCGCTCGAATTAAATCGGCTTTCAACGCAGCCTTCATATATATTGATGCAAATGAAGCTTTATTTCTTCAAGAAATGTGCTAATTTATAATGAAATTAACGGTGGGAGAGAGAATTAGAAAAAATAGTTTTACATTCATCTATTCAACAATCATTTCACCTCAACCAGAGTAAGATAATATTCGCAAGTACAAACTTTGACACTCATATCATTGCTTAACAATGTAAAATATCTTATTGCGTTCATTATTTTTTAAAAATTAAATGTTTTAATCCAGAGCTTCCGGAAGTTAAGCTTGTAGCACAGTGTGTCTTATTTTACATTGTTGGTCATGAAACTACGACATCAACACTAGCTTACGCGGCTTATGTCCTGGCTTTGAACCAACAATGGCAAGACAAATTAATTGTTGAAATAGATAATGCATATGAAAAGCATGTGGTTATAAAATAGTATAAGTAAATATCTATAAACTAAACGAAAATAAAATCTATACCATATGATTGCCAGTCATACAACAAATTATAAAATTACGAGAATCGTAATTGACAACTTCTTCTCTCATTAAAGTAGTTTTAACATTCCGAAGAAGTATAAATGCGTCGCTATCCGTTAAAATAATTTTATGATAGGGTAACGACTTTCAACTAACGTTAGAATAACAGAGATGCCAACTGCTCCGGACACGCCGAAATAATTAAGTAAGCGGTAAATAACTACAAAGTAAATCTTGCAAATATTGACTATTTTTGCTGGCTTTATAATAGGTATAGGATGATGTAAAACTACTAAGTGGTGAATTATACAAGCCTACGAATTATTTAGAAATAGTGATGGATAAAAACTTACTTAAATTGAATTCATTAAACCAAGAATCACAATTGATAAACTACCACTTTAAAATATTTATTCGCTGTCCGGAGCAAGTTGGCATCTCTGGAATAATGCTGCATAATTTTGTAGCAATTTAAAAACAGGTTTCCCGCTGATCTTGTAAATTTTAAAAAGTGGTGACGAAAATTAATCAAATGTCAATAATTTAATTTCTGTGTAACCACCACTAAAAAATTTTTCCAAAGAAAGTATATGTGCATGGAAGTTCCAGTTTCTATTCTAAACCACTTAATGACAAAGTGATAAATTAAATAATAAATATCTTCTAACATTAAAACTAATTTATAGTCTCGACTAAAAATTTTCAAGGACCGCGGGAACCCTGAAAATGTTCACTGTAAGAATTCAAAATGAACCTTTAAATCCTTATAATTCAGCTGCGGGAATAATATTTTTTCATTATTCTTGCGTGATTTAAAACTTTTTTCGTGGATTAAAAACTTATTTTTGCAATATTATTTGCTTATTTATAAAATTTAAAAAAAAATTTTGTTGCTTTTTATGAAAATTACCCTCAGATTTATAAAATTTCTAACATTTCTGAAGAACATGAATGGTTATGAGTTAAGTTAATAAACTGTATTATTTGTTGATAAATCAAATTCACAAAAACATCAAAATTTCAATACTTATTCTTATCAATCCTGTCAGGGTCACGTGATGTAATAACACGCATTTTCTGATGTTGCGAGCTAAAAGCTTGATATTATAGATATGATCATTTTTTTTTTGTTTTGGTTTTTGGACGATGGATAAAAAAAGGAATAATAAAATGGTGAATTAGTTTTTGTAGAATTTTGCGTTATTTCTTTTGTAAAAGGTTACGACTGACAAATGCGCGGGGAAACCCCAATGGATTTCGAAATAAAAGATTGGTAGTTGTTTGTTCTATGAATTTCAAGTTGTTTGATGGAAGATAGTGAGTTATTTAGATTGTCTTGAAATTGGTTTAGGAAGTGGCATTTTTTTTTGTAAGAAGGTGCAGTTTAGAAAGTAGTAGGTGAAAAATGGCATTTTTAGGAAGAGCTTTAAAAGTAGATTTGAAGTGTTTGGCGGAAGAGTTAGGAGAAACGGCAACGGAAGACATGAGAGTTACCGAATTAAAGAAGATTATATTGGCAAGTACGGAGTACGAAGAGGAGTTTGTGAAGGAATTATTAAAAAGAATAGTTAGTGGAAGAGAAGAAATAAAGCGCCAACAAAAAGAAGATGAAATTAGGCGACAAGAATATGAAATTAAGCAACAGGAAAGGGAAGACGAATTAAAGCGGCGAGAACAGGAAAGGGAAGATGAATTAAAGAGGCGAGAACAGGAAAGGGAAGGTGAATTAAAGCGGCGAGAACAGGAAAGGGAAGATGAATTAAAGCGGCAAGAAAAGGAATATGAATTGGAGAGGTTGAAGATAGAAGCTTCATTGGTACATACTGGTACTATAGGAGAGACGAGCAGCTCTCGAAATGAAGAAACAAGAGAACATGTACCTGGTGGATTGCAAAAATTAATGCGTACTTTTGATCCAAAAGAAGGTGATATAAGTTTTTATCTAATATTGTTTGAAAGACAAGCACGAAGAGTCCATATAAAAGAAGAAGATTGGGTAACGCATCTTGTTGGATTATTGCCTCTAGAAATGGCGAATTTAATTGCAAGGGAGCCTGAAGAAAAAGCAAATGATTATGAACATGTAAAAGGTATGTTATTGAAAAGGTTTAAATTGAGCCCAGAAGCATTTAAAATAAAGTTTAAGAGACATTGTAAAGCGGCTGAGAGCACTTGGCGAGATTTTGGATTTGAATTGGCGAACTATTTTAACGAATGGGTTTCGGGACTAAAAATTAATGATTTCGACAGCTTGAAACAACTTGTCATTGTCGAACAGATAAAAGAACGAGTACCTGGAGACATACAAAATCATTTTATTGATGAGTGGAGTAGAATTTGCTCAGTTGACACACTTGCTGAGAAGTTAGATGAGTACGAGAATGCAAGGAAATATAACCAAACTACTAAATTCATTGCTTCTCAACCATATAGGAACTTATACCGGGAAAAACCAAACATGGTTAGTAGAAGATATCATACATTTGGTGAAGGATATAAACATGAGCATAACAACCATGGCAGAATTGATAAGCGGAGTTCTTCCCAAAATCCAGTCACATGTTTTAATTGTGGACGAGTAGGACACTTGGCACGATTTTGTCGAGATAATAAAGAGAGGAGAAGAAACATTGAAGGCAAAGTGGCCGAGGTTCAAGTATCGGAAGGGCAAGTATCCGAAGTTAAGGTACTCAGAAATGGAAATATCGAAAGCAAAGTAGTCACTGCAAGATTTAACGGTGAAGTCATGATAGGAAACAAAAAATGTAAAGGCGTTCAACCAAAAATAGCTGCCCTTAAGAAAGTTAGAATTTCATATAATGGAAATGAATACGAAGCTGTAGTAGATTCTGGTGCACAAATAAGTGTATTTAAAAACGATATAGTGGGTAAGGAAGTGGATTACAAAGGACATATAATACTACAACCTGCGTTTGGCGAAAGTCTAAAAGCTGAGTTAAAAGAAGTGGAAATCGCTTTGGTAACGGAAGGATATATTACGCCTATAATTAAAACGATGATAGCAGCCGTCAATGGGTTAAATGCTGACATTTTGTTGGATGCTGAAACTTATGAGGCATTATTAGAACAAAAAAGAGTATACAATCACAGTTTTACTGCTGCTATGAAGCTAAGATCAGATTCCCGAAAGGAGCAGTTATATATGAGTGCAAGTGACGGAGAAGAGCAGCAGGAGCCAACAGTAGGTGAATGCGGTGATAAAAAGAATGGAAATGAAACCGAACGATTCAAGATACAACAACAAAGTTGCGATACTCTCCAAGAAGCATGGAAATTGGGGAAGCAAAATAAAGGAGGGTATGTGATACAAAATAATATACTATGCCATGAAGAGCTGTTGGACGGGAATAGAATACAACAATTAGTAATTCCCGAAATTAGAAAAGGTAAAATACTAGAAATTGCCCACGAGTCAGTATTCGGAGCACATCTAGGAGCTCGTAAAACAATTCAAAGAATTAAATTTTCCTTTTATTGGCCAGGGATGGTCAAGGAAATTAAAGCTTATTGTAGCTCATGTCATGGGTGCCAAGGTAGAAGAGTTGTTCGTTCAGTAGACAAAATTCCGATAACACCTGTGTCACGTCCTGAACTTCCATTCCAAGTGGTGAACGTAGATCTAATTGGTCCTCTAGATCCAGTATCAGCACAAGGACATAAATATATCCTTTGTTTGATGGACCAACATTCAAGATGGCCTGAAGCAGTCCCGCTCAAATCGTTAACGGCAAGGAATACATGTGAAGCACTGCTCGAAATATTCTGTAGGACAGGAATTCCAGAAGTAATCGTGGTGGATAATGCGACAAATTTTACGGCAAGTTTAACGCAAGAGTTTTTGAAGGTTTTAGGAGCTTGTCCGCGATTTTCAACGCCATACCATCCGGAAGGGAACGGATTGATTGAAAGATGGAACCAAACTTTCAAAAATATGCTACATCACATTATTAGAGAAGTAGGAAGAAATTGGCATCGACACATACCATTTGTACTATGGGCTTATCGAGAAGTTCCAAATGCAACTACAGGAGTACCACCTTTTCTGCTAATGTACGGGAGAGAACCGAAAGGCCCGTTATCTATATTGAAGTCAATTTGGGCCGGAGATATGTTTTTACCTTTGAATATGAAAGGATCAGCGGAGGAATATTTAAAAGAGTTAAAAGGAAAATTAGAAATAGCAACCGAAAAGGCAAGGTTAACAAGTGATGTGCAACAAAGTAATTATGCCAAATATTACAATAGAAGGAAAAAATACCGGGAATTTGCGCCAGGAGATCAAGTACTTGTGCTAATGCATGATTCATCCAATTCATTATATGCCAGATGGATAGGTCCAGTAAAGGTAATTAGAAGAGTGAAACCGAATTCGTATTATTTGCAAATGCCTGAAGGAAATTTAAGATTATTGCATGTTAACAAAATGAGAGAATACAAAGCGAGAATTCAAACAGTTGGAGTTGTCTATGATATTGATGATGAATTTGGTGAAATATACGAAACACCAACTCTTCCTACAGATGTGGAAAGCTATGAAGCATTGAAAGGATTAAATTTGGATTACTTACCCAAAATGCAACAAAATCAATTGAAAGATCTTTTACATAGACGCAAAACGTTGTTTTCGGGGAAGATAAGGATAGCTAAAGTTGGGAAACATGCGATAAAGCTGAAAGCTGAGGAGGATACGATGAAACCAAAAACGTATAAGATACCAGAAAACTTAAAGGGGAAAGTGGATGCACAGATCAATGAATTGCTAGCGTTAGGACTGATTGAACCGGTGGTAAGTGAGATAGCACACCCGGTAGTATGTGTTCATAAGAAAGACGGAACAATCAGGTTATGCATTGATTTCAGAAGTTTGAATGCTCTTACCGTTCCGGATGCATATCCAATGCAAAATATGATGGAGTTGAATTTCTTAGTAGGAAAGAAGAAATTCATTACTGTGCTAGATATGTTGAAGGGATATTGGGCTATACCGATGGAGAACGGCAGCAAACACCTCACAGCATTCCGAACTCACCGAGGCCAGTACCAATGGAATGTATTACCCTTTGGATTAAGAAATGCTGCTGCAACCTACCAAAGAGCTATGTCTAAAGTGGTTCAGTCCATGTCTGATTTCACTTGTGCTTATATCGATGATTTAGCAGTATTTTCTGATACGTGGGAGGAACATTTGATTCATCTTGAAGAAGTTTTTAAGAGATTAGAATATTTTAATTTCTCCGTGAACTTGAGAAAGTGCGAATTTGCTAGACAAAAGGTTAAATACTTAGGACATATTATTGGTTCAGGTAAACATGCTCCTGACAAAGAACGAATAAGAGTAATACAGAAATTAGAGGCACCCAAAACCAAAAAACAACTGAGAAGTGCTTTGGGATTATGCAACTTTTACAGGCAGTATATTCCAAACTTCGCAAAGATTGCTCTTCCACTAACAGAGCTTACTAAAAAGAAAGTTCCTAATGAGATTCCTTGGAGCGAAGAAGCTGAGAAGGCATTCAAGGAATTGAAGACGTCGCTATGTAAGATCGCAGAGTTACAAGTCCCAGACATAGAGAAACCATACTACTTGCATACGGATGCATCTCAAAATGCGGTCGGATGTTGTTTAGGTCAGTTAGATGAAGAAGGAAATATTCGTCCCATAGCTTTCGGTAGCCAGAAGCTGAATTCAACTCAACAGAAATGGTCTACAATTGAAAGGGAAGCTTATGCTATTATTTGGGCTTTGCAGAGATTTGAAACCTTACTCTGTGGTGCTAAGATTATTTTATTAACTGATCATAATCCCCTAGTATTTCTGACGAGTGCGACACCCCAAAGCCCGAGGTTGCAGAGATGGGCGTTAGCCATTCAACGCCATGATATTGAGGCAAGTCACATCAAAGGATCGAAACTTAGTAATGCAGATGCATTGTCCAGACTGTAAATATAAACTAAAATAAGACTCTGAACATTTTTTCCTATTATTATTATTAGGTGATTAAAGTAAATACCTAGTGTTAAGTTAAACCTAAGATTCAGTGAATATTTGGGTGAATGTGAAACATAGTTTGTTTATGTGTAAAGTGTGACCCTTAAATTATTTGCCATATTCGATCTTTGGATCTAATATGACTCTGGGGGGAAGGTGTCAGGGTCACGTGATGTAATAACACGCATTTTCTGATGTTGCGAGCTAAAAGCTTGATATTATAGATATGATCATTTTTTTTTTGTTTTGGTTTTTGGACGATGGATAAAAAAAGGAATAATAAAATGGTGAATTAGTTTTTGTAGAATTTTGCGTTATTTCTTTTGTAAAAGGTTACGACTGACAAATCCATTCAATCATTTCATTTTAATTTCAATACGAATTCATGTCATTGCTTAATGACGTAATCCTATTGCGTGAATTGTTTTTTTTTTTTTAATATAAAATGGTTTTTTTCCCAGGGCTTTCGGAAGATGAGCTTGAAGCACGGTAGTAAAAGAATACAAAATATTAAATACTAAATTAATAAAGCCAACTTCGAAGGGAACGCGTTTAAAAGCAGTATAATTTTCAAAAGAAAGAATAATTGAAGCAATAAAAATCTATGGAAATAAAATTAAAATATGACCACCGAAGCCGACGTCTTCAGGGGTATCGACCTCGGTAGCCATAAAACAAAACCTTTTCTTTTGAGAAAAGGGACAAATGCCAAATTTACTCTCTCAGTAACCCGAAGGTTTTGTATTTGTCCAGGAAAAAATACATGAAATGCATAAAACCGTTCAGAAAAGAAATTCAAACAAGAACTTGAGAAAATAAAAAATTCATTAAACCGGTCCAACAGCGATTTCTCAAGCAAACGAAACACTTAAAACAAAAGAAAACAACGCCCTCTATTAAGATGCGCAGATTGAAGGAAAGAGAAGAAAAGTAAAAGAGAAGATTACGTAACAAATTAATATAATGCTTAACTGAGGCTGCTCAATTAAGACTTGAATTGCGCCCTGTTAAAAGAGATAAAAATCTAGTATTCTTCAATCATTTTCTTAATCAAAAAATTAACATTACAAAAATTAAAAGGAAAATCATTATTACTCAAATTATTCAAAAAATTATTCGCAGCCTCCTGAAAACTATCAACGTTATTGCAAATATTTTTAATCCTAACCAATTTTGAAAAAACTAAATTTTTGAAAATTTTATTACACAGATTAGTCTTAAAGTTGCAGAAAAAAATATAACTTTAAATTTAAAAGCTTTTCTTTTATCAAAAACACCAATTTTAATTATTTTATCAACAATATCAATTTCAAAATCTAAATATTCAACATTTAATCAATTCTCATTAGTTTTCTTCAAAACCAAATCTTTAGGATAAATACTATAAATAAAATTGAAATTATCACAATTCAACAAAATCAAATCATCAATACATCTAAAAGCATTAAATTCATTATACTCAAGAAATTTAGTTTAAAAAAAATGCAAAAAAAATATTAGCAAAAGAACTAGAAAAGGAATTACCTAGTGGAATTCCAATAATTTGTTTATAAAAATCTGAACCATTAATAAGAACATTCTCAAAAAGATTAAACCTACATAAATCTAACCAATAAGACTTATCAATTTTCTCATTAAATAAATACTTTTCAAAATTTTTTTTTACAAATTTCAATAATCTGTTCATGTGGTATACTTGTATACAAATTTTCAAAATCAAAAGTATTAATATGCTAGATATATCATTATTATTAATATAATCCAAAACTTCAACATTACTAGAAATAGTGGAGGATAAATATTTACTAAATTTAATTTATTAAACCAAGAGGTACCAATGATAATCTACCACTTTAAAATATATATCTGCTGTCCGGAGCAAGTTGGCATCTCTGCCATAATAATTACATTGGGAAACAAATTTATTGTTTCATTTATATACAAGTATCTTACCTAATTCGGGGTTCCATTTCTCTAAGAATTGTACTTTCCGCGTTTGCCTGTTTGTCATTAAGCATTCCAGTGAATGCTAGGTAGTAGTACATAAAATATCATTTGGAGCTAATATCATAATAATCATTTTGAACTTCGTCGGTCAATTTTGGGCATTCTATATAAAGCTATAAAAATCCTGATTTCATACACTGGTAAAAAAAAGCATAAAATATCAAGACCTGATGGTTGAGGGTCCGCAATGTCTCCTTTGTGGTCAACTGTCATTGTGAGAAGCCGCCAGTGAGAATTGAATCTAATTTCTTCGAAATGTCCGCAAACCACTGATCCCTCACGGCTTCATGTATACCTGCATTATATATGGTACTCAAAATAAAAGATTTAAGGCATTCAAACTGTGGCTTATCTATGATATTCTACACACATAATCAAATAAATGCTTTATTTGTACTGTAAAAGTGTCCTCATACCTAAACAATTAACCTAAGTAAAGAAACCTAAACAATTATACGAATTCGGAACAACTAGCATCTGGATTATATACCGAGTCAAGTTCTATGCCTTAAATATTGCAGCTGATTAAGTATAAACTCTAATAAAGCACTCATTACATCTACCTGCAGTATTCGCTGGCGGATGTATTATATAAGTCAAAATGAGACAATTAAAAACAAATTAACTTGAAAGATGAAAATATATAATTATAATTTATATCTTGTTGCGGTAGATAAACAAATTTCGATTTCCTTTTCTATAATCTAAAGTAAATTTCAACAAAAAAACATATAAATAAAAGAATGGTAGCCATTTCCTTATCAATATATTTCTAAGTATATATCAATAAACTTTATCAGCTAACCATTATCAATAAATGTGTGAGAGAATAATAATATTAATGAAAACAAAACTTTTCCAGAACATACTAAGCACTTATAGCTAAAACAATAAAATTTTATGTGTTTTACAATTTTTTTTTCTGTAAGAATTCAGAAAACACGCCAAAACATCAAAATTTCAATACTTTTATGAGTAAAAACTTCAATGATCTGAAATAGTGACCCATAATTCAATTTCTTAGATAGTTATAAATTATTTAAGAATTGTGCCGTTTCTCTTATTCACAAGACTTAAATATGAGTGCGCTGTTAATCTACATTTTAGGGAAAATTGTGAAATGATGCTATTCGAGAAATGAAGATTATGGACGCCGTTGTGTCAGAAACTTTGAGAATGCATCAATGTAAGTCATGGGTCGCCAAACTTTTTTGATCATCGACCCCTATATAATTTTTCGAAATCTCCATGGACCCCCATAAAAGTAATTTTCTGTTATTTAAAATAAAACTCTATTAGATACTGTGCTTGTACATTTATTTTATGATTTTAAACATTTATTAAAGTAATAGTACATATTGTAACAATAGTTGTATGAAAAATATATTATTGTTAAAATTTAAATACCTTAATATTTATTAAATAAGTAATTATAAATAAGTAGAAATAATAAGTAAAGTAACTACAGATTTATTGCTTCTTAATCAATGAGATGGGTGTGCCTTGTGTTTTGTTTGTAAGGTTCACTATATTGGGTTCAAAATTGGTCAATTTTAATCTTAAATCCCCTAAAATCTCCGCATTTAATTTATTTCTGTACTTAGTTAAGATTGAATTTACGTGACTGAAACCGGCTTCAACCATATAGGAACTTGGAAACGCTAGCAAAAATGGCTGAGCTATTTCGCAAAATTTTACATATTTTTGCATTTTTTTTATTTGTACAAAATTTGCTTATTGTTAAATTTTTAAAAAACGTCTTTTCCTCAAGATCCGATAATAATTCAGCAAGCTCATCTTGCTGGTTGATGACCACGTTTTCAATTTGAGCACAATAATCCAATAACGGATGTCAATGTTTTCCAAATCAACAAAGCGCAGTTTAAATTCGTCACTCAATTTTTGAAGATGACCTGTATATATTTCCAAGTCTTCTTCTTTTATTTCTAATTGTCACAGATTTGAAAAATATCCTAACGTAGCAATGAAGATCTAAATAAATTTAATTTTACTTGGAAGCCTAACGGTATTGTTCGATAATTGTTACATCTTTTCCTTGCAGCTTTGTTTGAACATCATTAAATTTTCCAAATAAATCCGCTAAAAAAATACATGGTTCTTATTTATTTTCATGTACTCATTTCCAAAAGTTTTTTCGCATGGAAGACACATAAGAATCGTTTCATTTGTCGGTCAACATATAAATCCAAATTTCAAATAATCCAATAAATAATACCGACATTTCTTTTTAGAAACTGCCATTTTTCAATTAGGGTTCTACAAATAAATTTTAAAAAAAAATTAGTATAATATATAGACTAAACAATGGCAAAACTATAGCAAACTTTGTACTTTTTTACGAAAATCGCAAAAAGTTTGAAGATATTATTATTTTAATTTGATGTGCGCAGTTTAATTTAATTTCCAGTTAGTAGTAAACAGCAATAATGTTGTTGCATTGCTGTTTACTACTAACTAGAAATTAAATTAAACTTATTTCGCGCAAAATTGTTTTTGTTAAGAACAGTTAAAGACACACATCAGATTAAAATAATAATATTTTCAAAAATTTCGTAATTTTCGTAAAAAATCACAAAGTGTGCTATAGTTTTGCCGCGGGCTGTACTGATCCATATAATTAATGCTTACCCTCTTTTTTACATGTATTGATAATTAAAATTGATATCTAAACTAAACGAATGGTTTTGTCGAAACAATAACTAATTATCCAAAACTATAAAAATTTTAATAATGACTCGGCAAATATTCAACACCGTTCACAGTTTGCAAAGATAGCTGAAACTGCGTATGATATTTGCGTTTGTAACGTCAATGCTCGTCACATGTGACATTTGGACAAGCGCACATATGCATATGACTTATAAACCAGAAGTGCAGAGTTCATGCCTGGTTGGTACGTAAATACTTGTTTCATCCGAATAAATATAAGTTTATTAATTTATGTTCTATAAACAAACTGATATAATGTCAATTATAAAAAAATTCACAAATTTTACATACTCGCTAAGGTATGTGTGAGTGGCTTATTAAGAACTGTTTTTTCTTCGACCCCCAATCGACCCTTCCGATTCGGATCGACCCCCTGGCTCAGATAGACCCCCGCTTTTGTTAAATGGACCCCTGGGGGTCTATATAGACCACTTTGGCGACCACTGATGTAAGTAGTATCATTAACCTTTTCGGGACGGGCAAGTCATAAATGTATTCATACGGAATCTCTGAATCAGGATAGTAAAAAATAGAAAATGGTAGCTTAAAGTTGGGCATGGCTAATTTGACAGATTTATTTTTGATTTCACTTTAATTTTAACACATACAATATTTGAGTTTTGAATGAATTTTTGATTCGAACTAAGTAGTAACCAGTTTTATCTTATTTTTACCCTGATTATCCACACCCTGAGAATGCATGCAAGACTCCAGTATAAGATTATTCCTTCATGACTTTTGGGCACAGAACAAACCAGTATAAGATGATTCGGTTGGTGACGAGTTGTAACGAAATTTAAGTTACTTTCAGTTCAGTATTTTTCATTTAAAATAATTTTGTCACCACTACATATCAAAAATTATAAGTATCATATAAAATGCAACATTAAAACATACACCTACTGTACTCTATTAAAAAGTAAGCGTAACTATCCTTTGACGAATTTTACAATATAATTTGATAGCACTTTAGTAAAAATATTCCAGAAAGCGGAGCAGTTGCATACCTGCTAACTTTTAAGTCTCAATGCCTCTCAGTAGTAATGGGTGAAAGCGAGACAGCATAGAGGAAAAACTGGTGGTAAAACTTTTTTAGTTTTAACTAGTTTTCGGGTGGAGTAAAGTAAATATATTCTTTCCGTCAAACTATTCAACAATATTTACTTTATCTTGCTTACCCCAGTATTCACCGTTGACTCTGACCTAACGCGTAACTCCCAGTTCCGAAACCCCCGGTTTGGAAACTTTGACCGAGAGTTCAAAAGCGATTCCACCATTATTTTTTAACCGTCGGTTTCTTAACTGTGGGTTACTTGACCGGCAGTTACAGGCATTTTCCTATTGGATAATAACTTGCATCCCGGTGGTATATTTAACGAGCGATTAATCCTCACTTCGGCCGGATCACACTTTTGGTTGAAAATGACATCACTGTTTGGGGGATGACCCATGCTGTGTAGTATAGCATAGTATTTTGGAGACAGATTTTAATTTTCAAACGCGCTCTGTTTGCACGTTGTATTAATGTTAAGTAATAAAGACAATATTCACAGTTTTGTGGTAATTTTTATTAGAATCTAAATAAGTGATATTAAACTATACTGCTTTTATGTCATGGGCAACTGGGATTGATCTAGAAATACAGGGGGGGGGGGGCTAGCCCAGGATTTTGGTCATTACTTTAAACTAAATTTACATGTTGCTTGACTATGAAGTTTTTAAAATTATTCATAACACAACTAAATTACGATGTATTAGTAAATTTGAGCTTATATTTATTTCAATTTTTGTTACTTTATAACTGTAAAAGATACAAGAAAGAATAGCCACCATCTCCCTGCCTCCAAACAGTGATGTCATTTTCGACCAATAGCGTGATCCGGCCGAAGTGAGGATTAATCGCTCGTTAGATTTATAGCCGTACTAATAGTGTTTGTTTTCAATTTTCGGTGCTATTTTTTTTAAAAAAAATTCTATTAAAATAAGGGGAAAAAAGATTGCATTGCGTAATTAAATTTGAATCCCTCTTTTACTGGTCAAATAAAAAATATGTTTAGTTTCGTTTTCCTAACTGACTTGTATTGATGAGCAAAAGGATCCGAGCTTTATTATTATGAATTTAGATATTTTATTATTATGAGTAGCATATAGTCGCAAGCAGCCATAGAAATGTAACTGAAATTCAATTAAAAATACTTTTATTTCAAGCAATTATTTAATACTTTTATTTTACATTATGATCAAGGGGATTATGCTAACATCATTATCATCCTTATTCGCGTATTTTTAATCTTTTTTTTCTTCTTCCCCTTCGTAACATATTATCGATAACTTAAACCATTGGGAAAATTTTTTTTTTCAATTTTAAATGAAATTGTATAAAATAAACTTCTCAGTTTAGATAAGCATAAATCAACACATTCATATTATTCAGAAGTTATAAATGACTATTATTGTGCTGCCATCTGCCGATGATAAGAAAGAATCGTCGTCGGTGATATGGTGAATAATACAACAATTTTTTAAAAGGAAAATGTCATAATCGAAACAAATATTCCGAAACTTAAAAATTTTGAAAAAAATCATGCCCTTAAAAATGTAATTATTTAGATAATTGTACATGGAAATATATCAGTTGGGTGGCGCAGTTGGTTTGTCGTCGGCCCAGACACCGGATTTTCGGGATGCAGAAAATCCTCAGCAGCCATGTCGTATGATTATGCGACATGTAAAAGATCCCTGGAGTGCCTTATTGGCTCTTGGCATTTCCGGCAAAATTATATTCCTAGTGCACTTTAGCATCCAAATAGAGTCTCGGTGCTGCCATCTAGTGTGGCAGAAACTGTATATATATATATATATATATATATATATATATATATATATATATATATATATATATATATATATATATATATATATATATATATATATATATATATATATATATATATATATATATATATATATATATATATATATATATATATATATATATATATATATATATATATATATATATATATATATATATATATATATATATATATATATATATATATATATATATATATATATATATATATATATATATATATATATATATATATATATATATATATATATATATATATATATATATATATATATACATATATATATGCTTTCCCTTGCCTGACAAAGCAAAGATATGATCAAAAAATTAATGAGAAAGTCATAGAAAATTTCGCCAACTGTTCTTTGAAATTCTGTTCTCCGTACTCTGTACTGTTAACCTTTAGCCAGACAGAAAGTGATTAAAGCGACATTACAAATGAAATTCTACTATTCACAAGTCATGTGAATAATGAGGACAAGACTACACTGTAGCAAAAAAACTATATCTGCATCATTATCTATTGCTTTAAATAAAAATAGATATCGTCTTGCTGCTAAAAAACTTCATCGTGGTTAGCCCCGGGTGGTTTATGAACAATGCGGTGAGGTGAACATCATGTCGGCATATCATGATTACCGAGATTAGCTTTCAAGAGTAAAATCATGATTTATAATTTATTTTCCAAGGCCAAATATCAAGTAAAAAAGCTCAGAAACCACTGCCTAATAAACCCAAATCATTAATTGTATTTTTTGCGCACATTTCTGATAGTAACTGTAGATGAATGCTTCAGTTTCATTCTTACAGAAAGATAATATATATATATATATATATATATATATATATATATATATATATATATATATATATATATATATATATATATATATATATATATATATATATATATATATATATATATATATATATATATATATATATATATATATATAATGAGATTGACTAAATTGATTGGTTTAAAGAGCATGATGCTATATATCAATTATTCCCCTGATAGGAGGGAAAAGAATACAATACCCAAAATCATTTTCTATTGATATTGGACATTTAATTTCACAAAGTCAATTTAAAAAAAACAAAAGCGAATAATTGCAGTGACATATTATTTAAATCTCTCAGTGGAAATATATATTTGTTTGTAAATTACTCTTGAAATAAAATTAAAATTACGAATGAAATTAATGTTATAAATTAACTTAAGATTAATATTTTAAATTCAAATGACTGACACGTAAAAATTTCAACGTTTCAAGAAAGACATATTTTAAGGTATAATGATTATTAGTATGACTTCTATGTTTTGCTCTCATTAAAGGTTTTTCTTTCATTTCTTTTTATTTCAAAAAAGACATCAGCGTTGAGTTGAGTTCGAATGAAGGAACTAAAACTGATGTTACTGAAAGCGATGATGACTTAGAAGTTCTTCCTGATGAAGAACTTCTTGACATACTTGGTGTCAATGTGAGACCAATGTGGGTCGATGAAAAAGAACCGTCAATGGTGGATAATTTTGTCAGCTTGGGAGAAGTGTTGACGGATGAGGAGCTACTTGATATGCTTCATGTCACTTTAAAATCGATGTTGACAGATAAAACTGAGCAAACATCTGTTCATTCCATAGATGTATTGACAGATGCAGAATTGCTTGATGTGCCACAGAGAATTTTAACTGTGACTCAAAAAGAGCAATCCGAGAAGGAGGCTTGCATTTCAAGTGATCAGAATGATCCCATTGCTCAGGTAACTGAAAATATTGGCTTCATAATGGAACATCTAACTGATGTGTTTATTGCTGGTAAAAAGAAAGGAATCATGTTAGAGGCAGTGATCCTAAATTTGATGATGTGATAGACAAGTTGGGGCTTACAAACCCTTGCCAAATTGCTTATTTGGACTTGATTTTTGATGTCTCCAAAGAACTTTTGGTGGATTTATATCAGTGAGTAAAAAATTTCTGTAACATTTCTTAACTTAGAAAAGAAAGGTTTGGATCAATAAAATATTACTTTTACTTTCATATCTTATCGGAAAATGATTTTAGTGCAAAATGCTACAAATTTCATCTAGGAAATAAAATGTTTCTCTGAATTGAGATCTTACCTAGTAGAAATACTGTAAACTTGTATATTACTTGTCTTGAAGAACTAACAAGGAACAATTGGATGTGGAAATATTTCAGTTGAAAAGAATAGGGTTGACAGCAAAATTGCCCTAATCTTGAAACTAACTTTAAGGACATGGCTACTGAAGATCTTTACATCAAAAGAGAGCAGATCTTTGCACAATAAGAGCACAGTTAGAATTAATAATAAAATATTTATTAAACAACCACTATTCATAGCTTTTCTTATGCTCTGAAAGTCTTTCTTATTTTTAATATTTAAAGATGTAAAGTTAGGAAGACAAAAAGTACAGGGCCAGAAAAATTTTTTAAAAAAAAAGAAATTATTTTTGAAAAGGAACTTTAATTAATTATTGCATAAATCGTCCTTTTTTACTTAACAAAAACTTTAAGGACAAATGGATAACGAAAACACTAAAATTAGGTCTTTAGTATTAAAAAAAAATTATTTGTTCTACTGCATTAATTAAGTTTGAGATATTTAACTTTTTGATCACACTGGTTCAAATTTGTTGTTGTAAAATGAAAAAACAATACAGATTAACGATAAAAATACAAAAGAAGAAAAAACATAGTTATACTTGATTCATACAAGTTTTCAAAGCTTATCCTGTAAGATAAATTTGGTAGAAAGCAAACATACTGAAACATTAAGAAAACTTTTCACACTTGGAAACGATCACCAATGCAATACACCCTTACATTCATAGTAACATATTAAAAAAAATTTTTTTTATAGATTTGAACTGTGTCATGTAGTTAAAATTATTTATTGACAATTATTTAATATCTCTTTAGAGCAGGGGTCGCCAAACTTTTTTGATCATCGACCCCTATATAATTTTTCGAAATCTCTATCGACCCCCACAAAAGTAATTTTCTGTTAATTTAAATAAAACTCTATTAGATACTGTATTTGTACATTTATTTTATGATTTTAAACATTTATTAAAGTAATAGTACATTGTGTAACAATAGTTTTATGAAAAATATAATAATATTGAAATTTAAATACCTTATTATTAAATAATAAGTAATTATGTATAAGTAGATATAATAAGTTAAGTAACTAAAGTTTTACTGCTACTTGATCAATGAGATGGGTGTGCCTGGTGTTTCTTTGCAAGGTTCGCTATATTGGGTTCAAAATTGGTCAATTTTAATTTTCGTCAAAATTGGTCAATTTTGTAATTTTCGTAAAAAAATACAAAGTGTGCTATAGTTTTGTCGCGGGCTGTACTAATCCATATTATTAATGCTTACCTTTTTTTGTGCATTGATAATTAAAATTGATATCTAAACCAAACGAATGGCTTTATCGAAACAATAACTAATTATCCAAAACTATAAAAGTTTTAATAATGACACTGCAAATATTCAACACAGTTTGCAAAGACAGCTGAAACTGCGTATGATATTTGCATTTTTAACGTCAATGCTCGTCGCACGTGACATTTGGACAAGCGCACATCTGCATATGACTTATAAACTGCGCTGAGTTCGTGCCACTGCGCGGTGGTACGTAAATACTTGTTTCACCCCAATAAATGCACGTTTATTAATTTATGTTTAATAAAGAAACTGATATTGAGTGAATTATAAAAAAAAAAATTCGCAAATTTTACATACTTAATTAGGTATGTATGATTTGCGTATTGAGAACTGTTTTTTTTTCGACGCCCAATCGACCCTTCCGATTCGGATCGACCCCCATTCGCCCCCCTGTCTCAGATCGACCCCCGCTTTTGTTAAATAGACCCCTGGGGGTCTATATAGACCACTTTGGCGACCTCTGCTTTAGAGAGACACAAAAAGTGCCTCAACCATGGCTGAAGCCAAAAAGGTTAACTCCACAGCCTACTCTCCCATGCGATAAAAATAAAATATTGCCGGTGCTTCAGAAAGAAGTGGAAAAAGCTTTAGGGCTCATACCAAAGCATGAAACAAATGCATGGGAAAATAAGAGACCTCCATGGTCCATTATGAAACTAGGCTGCATGGAGAGAGATCTTGTGGATTACATTTTAATAGATGAGATCAAACAGGAGGAGAAAGATTGGATCAATTATGATCAAGAGGAAGTAATGGTTAAATCACAAATAGCCGATTCCATATTGGATTTGTTGATAGATGATACCATTGCAACTCTGAAAAAAACCAGAGGAAAATATGAATGGTCAAACATCTGGCTTTCCTTGATCAAAGAGTGTGTAGTGGCAAATGTTTCAATGTTTAACTGGACTTGATAAATGGACTGGAACTGGACTTGATAAATGGATTGGAACTGGACTATAAATATTATGATCAAGATTAAGTAGCGGTCAAGCTCTCAACGATCGATTTCTTACTTGATCTTTTGACTTGAACTTACTTGATCACGAATCGGTAAATATTGCATTTTCTTTGATTCGAATGGTGTGTTGTGTTTAATTATGTCATACATATTTGGTTTAAACCTCCCATGCCTGGATGGCGTTATTAAATCAGAAAATAAATATATTTAATGATGGAATTTCATTTTATCCGTATATAGTTGAAAAGTAACTGTTAGTTTATTATTGCTTATCCTCTCAGATGATGTTCTTCGGACACCTGATTTTCCCATATTTAATTTAGTTAGAATAGTCAACAGCTATTTTATTTTATTTTATAACCGACGTTGAAAAGTCGACCCAATTTAGGTTTTACGACTAATATTCCACTGTGAACCCCTGTTTCTTGAACCGAATCTACAAAACAAGTAAACTCCAGGATTAAATATTACGAGAAATTTGCCTTAGTGGATGGGACTTACTTTTAAATGGGACTTACCCGCATTTCCGTTGCATTGTGAGGAAAACCATGGAAACCTCCCACAGTTAGTCTGACGGCAAGGGGACTCTAAACCTATGATCCGTCTACCACTGAGGATATTTAACGCCAACTTTATTGTCCGTGCGATCTGGGTGCGGAATTTAAATCAACTAGCCATCGCTGGGAGTTAAACCCTTTTTACTTCATTGGGAGGCAAGAGCTCTATCCTCTATGCCACCACGGATCTGTCAACAAACATTAACAATAACAGAACGTAAATAAAATTGCACATGGATCTAGAATATGAATAATTTTTAAATTCATGGCATTGACAAATATGTTTCAGCCTTTAAAGCAAATTCAAGTTCTATTAAAGTTTATTTAATATGCAATTAATTATATAGTCTTAAAAATTAATGAAAGGAGCATACTCAAAATTTTTTTTAATTATTTAAAACTATAAGTTTTATTTTTAATTCTTAATCATTCTATACTTAGTCAATTCATATTTAATTCTTAGTAACGAGCAAACTGAATTCAGACCACTTGATTTAGCCATCAAGAGTGCAAAACAAATTGTCAGGCAAGGACTTATCAACTTTTAATTATAGAGTTTAATGAAAAATTAATGAAAGAAAAAATATTCTTAAAAATGCTCTCCTCTTTAACTGTTGTAAAACTGGTCAGAGAGACATGTAATATAAATAAAGAACTCTTTGTTGTTGCTTAATAACGTTTAAATAAGTAGATAAATCACCTTTGTTTTCATCAAATAATGCATTGAAAAAGACTGATTATCTTTCTTTATTATCTCATTTAGAATATAAAGATTCCATAGCTGCAGAAAATCTTTGAGTGTCTAAAAACAAAGAAAAAGAAAGTGAAATTCAGAATCTCAAAAAAAGAGAAAAAAAAGAGACATTCATGTAATTTGAAGACAAAGGCTTCAAAGCTGCAAAAGATTATTACAATTTATAGAAAAAAAATTCACATTAACCATACTATTGTAAAAAAAAAATCAATTTATAAATTGAAAAAATGAAGAAAAAAAACAAAAAAAAATTCTGACTTTGTTTCTATTCCCTCTATTAAGTTTTCGAATGAGCAGTTAATTTGGTACTTTTCCATTTCGCTCATCCAGGCGAAAAAATTGTCAATGCAAAATAACAGCAAGTAATTTCAGCTGTTTTTATTATTATTATTTTAAGTGACAACCACATTTTAAGAAGCTTTCCCTATCGTGATCTACTGTAGACTAATCGCCAAATCTTGAAAAGTCCCGGGTAGTAGTGCGTGAAAACATTATAAAATAAAAAAATAAAAAAAGGCCCACTTGGAGATCAACATACCAATCCTGGGAAAACTTCTCTACACTTCTTTTTTTTTAAAAATCTATTTGCATCGACATATCACAATGCGAAAATATCGCCGCCATTTTTAATAATTAATATGAAATAAACATAGAACCTGAAATTAGCCAACCCTGGGCAAGGTTCTTTACACTTTTTGTAAAAAAATTGCAAATTTAGAATCCATTTGCAGCGTTATTTTGAAAAATCGCCATAAAGGGTAAATTTAAAGGTACGCTTACCGAAGTTTAACTTTCTGCACAAGCATTAACTTGCATTAAAAGTTTGCAATCGAAACTTTCACTTAATTCACAATTTCCGTTTTTAAAAAATAGAATTTTTTGAAATATATTTTTAATTAAGAATTTTTACTTAAAGAGGATTATTTTTACGCAAAACTGAAAGCAAATTTTACGTATTGTTGGATAAATGATAATCTAATTTTGTAATCTATCCAACATTAGTAAGTACCTGCCAGATTATATATTTTAAACATTTGAATAGCGTTTGGAAGCTAAACATTCAAATTTTAGTCTTCACTCTTTTCGAAAACAACATGAAAAACAGCTTTAACAGAAAATAAATTATATAAATTATTTAAGTCCAAGTAGTTTCCTTTTCCAAGTACCATCTTTTTTTCCAAGTACCTTAGTTTCCAAGTACTCTCCTCCAATCCTTTATTTTTGATAAGAAACTGTGGTCACTGTAAGAAAGATACTTATGATAAAATAAACAATTTATGAAGTTCTGTTGTTCCAAAAAAAGTAAACAAAAATCTGCTTTTACAAATTATTGACTCTATAAAGTAATAAAAACAATAACTGAAACTAAATGCTGATAGGCTGATTCTTCAAATCCAATTTTATCTTATTTTATTTATTTTTATCGATTTATTTTGATTTATTATTTATTTTTTTATCTATTATTTACTGTTTTCCTTTAATTTTTAATTTGTAGTGTTATCATGATATACAAATAATAAATTGAATTAATAACATTTCTTTAGTATATCCGTAACCTAAACTAAACAAGGAAATTTAAGTAAAAGGAAAAGAAAATATTTTTAAAAGCGATTAACTCTTCCCAGTATAATGTTGCCAATCTGGCAACACGTATTCCAAGCTGCTAAGAATATAGAACTGATTGCATATAAAGTTTCGCCGTTAGTGGCAACTAAGTTAGTCTACCGACCACTGGCTACTAACAGAAATTTTTAATTTTCAAGTCTATTAACAGTAATACATATTAGGCATCACTTTGTGATATTTTCAAAAAGTTTACATATTGAAACTTCGACTGACAGGTTAAAAGTTATGACGGTGATCCATTTTTTCCCGACTGCACATACTGTATTTTAAATTGATCAGTTAAGAAAAAGCAGTCTTTTTTTGTTTTATCGAAGACAAGTTCAATATCTGATTTGATTGTCATGGTGATTGTAAATAAAAAAATTAACTTTCTGATTTTTGCCTCAGATATTATTGATGTGTATCTCCAAATAAGTCTATCATTAAAGCAGCGGGAAAAAAAGTGCCATTAAAATGTTTCGTTATTTTTAATTTTATTTAATTTTGCTTTTTTGGAAAGTCAATAATAACGTTCACGTCATGTCACTGGCATAAGAAAAAATTAATCATGAATAGAGGAAAGAATTAACCGTTTTAAAACCAATAATAAGATAGCGTTATTATATTATTAGAATTAGTTTTATAAAAGCACGATATGTTTGAATTTACTAATAAAAGGTATTTTGAAAAAGTACAATTTGAATAATTTTGTAGGATTAAATCTTACAACTCTTTTATAAAAATGAACCTATAAATCTATTAAATGTATTATTTCATTGTTTATCACAAATGGACAAATAGAATATATAGGTGCACGCATACAAATCAATATTACTTCTCAATTTACAAATAAAACTTAATGTCAGCTCATTCAGTCACAGAACACGGGGAAAAAGAGTTATCAAAGACATAACAACAATAAACACGCAACCATTGATTAATTGTATTAAAACTCAAAGCTTTTCTGGTATGTATAATTTCAAAAACATAATCAATAAAAAAAAAGTTCTAAATGAAATATGATTACATTTAAGATTGAAATATGAAATATGATTACGTTTCGCTTATACTTTAAATGTGCTAACGAGTGGCAATGAAAGAGTCGATTATTGAATTCCATTATTTGTTCTGTGGTATTAATGGTAAGACTTATTCTGAATAGTTTGAATGTCTCCAAGCATCGTGAAAAAGCATTCTTTATCGTTCTTATAAAAACTATTTTTCATAAATATCTCAAAAATGTTTCAGATGCGTGTAAAACCATTTTTTGCTCTCCTTTGTAGAAAAAGTGCTCTGCTTTACTTATGAGTATTATTGTTATGGTTCATTATTGGAAGTGGTTTAAATATATCAAGACATCAATTACGATGTTTGGATCAGGATTGAATTAAAATAAAAAAATTGTTTTCAACAAATTCTATTGACAACAATGAATAATCTGAAATGACTTCATTATAAGACTATCTGTTACATTATTCTTCCTTTCTGGGCTGTTTATTTAGAAAATATTGAATATATTATGAAAGGCTCAGGACATTCCGTGTCTGTAATCCCATCTAAACAGTTATAAAACCACGTTCTTTCCGTTGGAAGTTCTGGATTCAGATCTTCTAAACACATCTAAATAACTTGGATTTGGATTTAATCTTCATTTGTGTAACCATTAAAATCTATACTTGAATCACAGAATTTTATATCCCCAGTTGAATCTAAGAATTTGAATCTGAATAAAACGTATTAAGCTGATGAACGAAATGCAAAGATACTCTGGTATTCAGAAAAACTTGCGTATCCATATGGATCAATCCAATCATTTTAGCCAGTCCATTTCTTTGGCGATATACAGATATCTTGGCTTTTTTGAAAATTACACAGAAAACTCTTGCAACAGGTTTATTTTTTACATTGTTCGAGCTTTCCTTGCAATTGGTTATATTGATGCTATGATTTCCGCTTGGGAATATTTAATGACTTATCGTTTTGTGAAGATTTATATTTGTTACGTAGTGTACTCATTCACAAATCTTCTGTTTGTGATAATTATGAACTTGAAACGAAAGATGCTAACAAAATTTCTTCTCTCCCAAAGCAAAATAATGCCACCGAAAAATTTAAAATTTCTCATGGTAGCATATTTTGTATTTTTGTCACCAATTTTGGTGTCCGTTACTGAATTTTTCCAGAAAGATACCAATGAATTTAATGAGTATGATATATACGGTTACACTGTAACAAATTATCCTTTTATACTAACTATTAAAGCAGTAAGAAATGTTTTTGAAGGACTTGCGTTTTCTGTGTGTCATTTAATGGCATTGCTTTACTATATGCTTTGTGGTGACATTTGTTGCCGTATAAACAACTTACAAAAAACTATATTGAACGTTTCTGCCGAGAACTTTAAGAGACCGATTCAAATTACTGTTATTGAACAACAAAAGGACATTTTTATGTTTCTGAAGCAAATGGAAGACATATTTTCGGTTTCAATCTTTTTAGTTATTTCTTCGTATTTTTGGCTGTGCTTCTTCTGTACGGGATTTTTGACTGTAATTGATATGTCCCTTAAGGAAACATTTTTTAAATTTCATTATATCTTCATGCTTTTCAGCAATTTTGTTCCTTTAGTTTTGGTTACGTGGCAGGCAGCTCAAGTGTCCATCGAGCTGGACACTCTAAAGGAAGGTATCTCAGAAAAAATGGATGCCAGATATTTGCGGGGACTCAAATCAGAAACAGAAATAGATCGATCCTTGTTTGAAAAACCCAGTGTCGTGCTGTCTGGCCTGGGGATTATACACTTCAGAAGAAGTTTCATACTCGGCATTCTTGGCACACTTATAACATATGCCTTACTCATGATCAATGTCTGAATATATTGGATGTTGTGAATAGTAATGAGACAAATGTAAAATTTGTGTTAAAAAACTGCAATTATTGTGCATTGAATTTAAGCAAGAAAAATGTCATTATCGTTATCAAAATCTATTGAATTTACTGCAACGAATGACAAAGAATGTAAAAAGATTGCCTGGTATGTCCTAGATCAAAGTATTCTAAAGGTTCAGTGCCGCTGCCCTGTATGCATTTAATCGTTTATCTGAACACTGGTGTATCTCTTAATCTATCGTCAGCAGACATTAAAATATCGAAAAAATATAATAATATCAACGAATAAATTAATATAAAATCGGATAGAACAAATATTTCTGACATTATCCAAAGCGACTATGTTATAATTGACGTTCACCGGTGAAAGTCGACATTCTCTTGATTTCGGACATTCACCGTAACATATATACACACACTAGATATTTTTAATTTAAAATGACATACTTTTAAAATTGTAAGCAGTCTTTGCAGTTCATCCGATCAGAATAGAGATCAACGTTACAAAACATTACTTGGTATGATTTTATTGCTCGTGGCTCATGATTGTAATTGTCACAAGTTTCCACTATCTACTTATTTTCTCCGTTACATATCTCATTCAAGGGGCCGTAAGACACGTATTTCCTCCTTATTGGAATTAAGACAACTTAGTATTGGTGCATTTTTCAATATAATGCTTTATACCTATATTGGTTTATTTCGTAACGATTATAGAGGGGTTACCTCATTTGAACTTTCCACGAAATGCATTAATCAGTAGCAAATGACTGGAGCCGAAATTTTAAAAGCAAATAACATAGGGGAGTGTCAAGTACCCACGCCCACTGTCAATTTCATATGTATGGAATATTTTTTCAAGTCCAGGCTATCGGACATTAATTGCTATATTGAAAAAAGATTATTTTCAAAGTTTCAAGCATTTATGCAACTGGTAACGTGGTAAACATTAGTTTTGAAAATATGTTGAATACAATAGTCAATTTTTTTAAATTTTCTATTTTTTTAAGTTAAACTATTCTTTTTTTGCTTTATTCTTCTTGCATTATTTAATTAGATGATAAAACAATAGAAACATACAAAAATATTGATTATTACTCAATATTATACAGAAATATAAGCAATACTCCTTAAGTGGGAGGGGCTACTTGACTCTCCCCTAAGTCTTAAGAACATGATCATTTCTAACTAACTAATCAAGTTTTTCAGAGTGCCTATCCAGGAATGGATATCTGCTCTTTCATCTAAATTGAAGAATATATGGAGGAATGGAAGGGAGGTACTGCGTTGACATTAAGTTAAATCACAGAATGAACAATAATTGAAAATCAAAAAACCAAGTCTGGGTTATACGTAAAAATTAATCGCAAGTTGATACATAATAAAGGGAACAAATTGAAGATAAAGAAAACATATTTACACTAGTTACAAAATGATCATTTCTCTATCTGATCTTTAATATATATGTTCAAAATATTTCTAGGTAGTGGTGGAAAAAATCTTTTAATTCAAATGCATGAAAATATAAATACACTTTTTTTGCTACCAATGGTAAAACAATCATCTCTAACTACGAAAAACTGTTTGTAGAAGTTTTAATAGAAATTTCCGTAATACCAGTTGTACACATTACTGAAATAAATAAAACGGTATCTGCGGATTACGATTTTCTACACGATTTCCGTTAACGAATTTCTCAATTATCCTTTCCCCATTAAATTTGCTTTTTAGTAGATACAAGGCTTAGAGTTTTTAAAAAAAATTTCAATTGATACATATTAACAATATTAGGCATGAGGTCAATAATAATTTATGGTTTCCTAAATGAATCTTTTCACAAAATTAATGGCGAAGGAACAAATCTTCCCGTTATTAATTTTGCCTTTTGGTACTAAGTAATTTTTTTATTTCAAGTAATACACATTACTAACATTTATTTAGCATCATTGTCGTCAATATTTTATCACGATTTTTTATGGTTCCTTTAGTCTCTTAGAGGTTCGTTTAGTACTTTTTCAGTGAGTACCTTTAATCTGTTTGCTTTTTTGGTACGTAGCTTATTTCTTTTATTCAAATATGCATATAAAGTAAATGATTGAAGCAACAGCCCGTTGTGGAACATGGGGGTTCGTGGAGTTTACGGCATCAAATTTTTGTGACTAACAATCTGATTGTAACTATATGGTCAGCACAGTTCACAAGCCCTCTTCACTTCGCAGACAAACATGTATTTATTGATTAGAATATGGGTGAGCTTCAAGCCGCTATTGGGGATCAAACACCAGTTCTTCATAACAACAGTTCAGTGCCTTAACCAACGAGTCATTTGTTTTTCAACGTTTCTCTTAAACGAATTAGTAGAACTTTTTAATTCATTTTACCTTCAATAAGATGTCTCAAGGATGTACTTTATTACTTATATTATAACTTAGACTAAACTTGCGGTAATGAATGAATCGATTTCAAATAAATCTCTCATTAAATTTGAAAAACGATTACTTTTGTAAAATTAATATTTATTTTTCAGAATAGGAAGAAATTTACTGACGTGTTGTAGATTAACATGTTGGATAAATAGCACTTCCAGGGGTCTTAGAACAATTTAAATTAATTGAAGAACACAACTTTTTAATCAATAAAAAGACGTTTTTATACGATCAAGAATTGTTTAATAAAATCTCAACTAAAAAAAAAATTACTAGTTAAATGTGTTTTAAAAAATTAAGATATTTTGGATCATTTACTAGGAGCATTTAAAATTGCTTAGCTATTGTTCGATTAAAAACGAATCCTATAAAAAATTTCTATTATATTCACATTCTATTCTGTATTTATTCTATTCTCTTTTATTTGCACACATCTGAAAATAAAATATGTCAGTTGCACGCATACAAATCAATAATACGATCAGTTTCGAAATGCAACTTAACTGCTTCTCATTCACTTACAGGTGAAAAGGGTAATCAAAAACTTTATAGCTAGGGACAGGTAAACAAAGGAACAGCGATGATGATGAATTACATTGAATTTTAAACTTTTCTGGTACACGCAATTTCAATAACATAATAGATACGAAAAGAAACAAAGTTACACTTGTAATGAGATATCATTTTATGGTTGTTTCCTTATGTTTTAAATGTGTCAGTGAGACATTGAAAGATTCGATTAATAAATCATATTATTTGTTCGCTTGTATTAAAGGTAATATTTATTTTGATTGGTTTGACTGACTCCAGATCATTCTTACAGCTCTTATGTACGTATATCACCCACATTTTGAAACTATCTCAGGGAAGAAAATTTTGAAAGAGATAACCATATTTTTGTCTGATTTTTTATAGAAAGTTGATTCACATAATTAATGTACATTAATGATATTGTTTACCAATGTATATTTCACTGAAAATAAGTGTCTTCATCATTTATACGAAAATGGTTTGATTTTTTTTTAAATATTGCATAAGAAATTCTCTGTCCATGTCCTAAGTAGCGTTATGAAACATATTGTGAACTGTTAAAACAATTTCGATTAAATATATCAAGATATCGATTAGCTGTACGGATCATGATTGAAGTAAATTATCAAAATTGTTTTCCTTAAACTCTATTGACCACAATTAATCGTACTTTAAGGAAGATAAAAATAGGTTGTTTTTCTTAGATATGAATAAGTTGTTTCTAAACTAATAAAATTCGGATTTCTTAAAAACATTACATTTGCATTAGAATGTTATCTGTTACCACAATTTATGTTTTCTGCTTTTCTATTGAGTAGATATTCAGTATTTTATAAATGTTTAAGATATTTTCTTTCTGTTAGCACGTCTAAACAATTATAAAAGAATGTAGTGTGATTGAGCTCCTTTTAACACATCTCAATAACGTTGCAAAAGAATTGATCTTCATCTGTGTAAACATTCAAATCTCTAAGAGGTTTTTCCTTCCAAATACAGACCTGACAGACTTTCCGTTTGCCACTTAATGGCATTTCTTTACGATACACTTTGTAGAGCCATCTGCTGCAGCATAAAAACGGTCAAAAAACCAATGTTTCTGCCAACACCTTCAAAAGACAGTTGCAAATCATTGTTATAGAACAACAAAATGACATTTTCATGTTTCTGATGCAATTGGAAGATATATTTTCGGTTTCAATTTTTTTCGTATTCATTTCATATTTCTGTATGTGTTTTTATTACACAGGTTTTTTCAGTGTTGCTGATTTGTCACTCTTGGAAACATGCGACAAATTTGAATATCTGCATCCTTTTTTCAGTAATTTCTTACCTTTGATTTTGATTACGTTACAGGCAGCACAGGTGTCCATAAAAATGGACACTTTAAAAGATATTATATGCCAAAAAATGGAATCACGATCCTTGCGTGGACTCAAATTAGACACAGAAGTAGATCCACTTCTATTTGACAAGCACAGTTTCGTTTTGTCTGGTTTAGGGATTATTTACTTCAGAAAGGGCTTGAATTCTTGGAGCACTTTTCACTTACAGCTTACTCGTAATCAATGTCTGAAGTGTATTTAGAAAATAATAAATCAAATGTAAATTTTGCTGAATTGGACACATTAGTTGCAAATATTATGTATTCGCAACTGAAAGCCCCATAATTCTACTGCAATTAGGTGCTTACTAAAACACCATTGAAAATAGCAACTGAAAGAAAAATTTATTTTCCTTGCTTTTCTCTTTCCTTTTGATTTTTCTTGTGGTTATGTTTCTTTAATAAAATATTAATATTATGAGATTGTTCTATAGAAGAGGATTTTTTTTAAAATTGCTTTCTGTATTGACTGATCTTAAGCATTCTTTTCAAAACTTTTGTGAAAATTAAAATTGAAAAAGTATACTTCTTACAGTTTACCATGCCGTATTTAATCTAGAAAAAGACAATATAGATATCAAAATCTAACAATTTACTAGTAAACAATTGTTAAATAAAATATGTACGTAGAAACTAATTTTATATCTAATTGAACATGAAGGTTTTTTGCAGAATCATTTTAACTCATTTCAACTCTTCCTTGTAATCAAACTGCCATTGGAGCTCTTGTCTTTAGTAATTTTATGACGTTTTCGCTTTGTCTTTTTTTGCCCGAAATGTTAATGTATACACTTTTTTACGTCCTTACTGATAAAGATTTTAATACACACATAACGAGGGTGGTAATTACGTTGTACCATGTGAGCAGAAAAAAGGTATTTTAAATCTCCTTCTTCTGTATGATAACTGTAAGATAACTGTTTCAATTTTTTTTAAAATTTCACACGAAATCTTTGTGTTCAAAATTTAGTAAATTATTTTAAAAAATCGTCATAAAGGGTAAATTTGAAGGCACGCTTATCGAAGTTTAACTTCCTGCACAAGCATTAACTTATAATAAAAGTTTACAATCGAAGCTTTTACTTAATTTACAATTTCCGTTTTTGAGAAATGGAATTTTTTTTTAAATATATTGCTTAGATAATTTCAATGCTCAGATAATTCTGACAATTGTCAGTACTAGTATTAAGCTCATTGGTGCAGTACCAAATATGCTAATATCGATTCGAAGTATTATTTTCCATTTGTTCTGATTAAAACTGCACCACTACTGTACACTTTTGACAGAATGTTTTTTCTTAGTCTTTCGAAAGTGATAAAAATAATAATGCCATTTTTTAAAAAAAAAATAGTTATTATTTTAAGTTAGTTTATTAATTGTTTCGGTATATGTCTTTTACTTCTGTATATTATTTTGTAGTGTTGATAAGTAACGATAAATTATCTACTTCTCTTCATCCTGTACAAAGAATTAGTGTTCAGCTAGCTATTATTAACATTCATAATATGAATGATATATGGTATATAGGCTACTTATGATATAGGCTAATATTACATGGCTATTTCAATTTCAAAAAACGGCAGAAAATATACCATTGTTTTTCTTCTCGTTAATTTCTTTAGACCTTTAAGGAATATAAGAATTTCACCTAATAAAACTGGAAAGGATATTTAAAACTTAATTATTAAAACTTAAACGTTAAAACTTAATTATTCTAAAATTAAATCGAAATTAAAATATCTTATTTACAACATAAAAGTATGTGGCCGTGAAATATATTGATTCTACTGTGTTCTCGTGGGTTAGCAGACAGTGTTTCCCCTGATGATGTGCTGTTTTTGCTAACTTACATTTCGTTAGAATTTCGAATTTGTTCATTTTTTGTTTCTAACTTTTTATTTTGAGTTCCGTATATAATATATTTTACATGTTTAATTGTTAATCGGTAAAGTAATTTTAATCATGAAATTTAAGTGAAAAATTGCTCTTTTTAAAACCAATCATTAGATGTCATTTTTATAACATTAGAAATAGTTTAATAAAAGCACGAAATGTAAGATATTACTAGTTAAATGCATTTTCGAAACGATCCAATTTGAGAAATTTAGTAGAAGGGTTTAATGTTGCTAAGCCTTTAAGAAACTTATACTATAAAAATATCCACTTTAACATATCATCGTTTTCCCGAAATGTGCAAATGGAAAATGTCAGTCGCACGCATACAAATCAATCTTATAATTGGTTTTGAAAAGCAATTTATTTTAAGTTCATTCTGTCTCAGCGAACTGAGGAAAAGAGCAATCAAAAACAAAATTGCTAAGAACAAGTAAGCAAAGGAAAAATGATGATTAATTACACATTTGTGATAGACATAATTTAAAAAGACATAATCAACACAAAAAGATAATAAGTTCTACTTGAAATATGATTACACGTTACGGTCGTGTCGTTTATGTTTTAAATGTGTTCATCAGATATTAAAAGATTCTATAACTTTATTAAATTAAATCATATGTTTGCTTCTATTAATGATAATAATTACTGAGAAAGTCTTGAATAAATAAAGATATCGTGAAAAATCATCTATCGCAGAAATGATTTAAATATGAATATACTGAAAGAGATAAATCATTTTTTTCTTCTTTTGAAGGAAAAGTTCTACATTATATTCATGATTTAATTGTGACATCTTTTGTACGATAACAGTTGATATACATTAATACATTGATTTAAAAAGTCTTTATCCATTTTTAGACTAGGACAAACTAAAATATTGTGAATAGTGAAATCATTGTAAGAATTGCTAAAAAGTAACAAGATATTAATGCGATAATGTTGGATCATGATTAAAGCAAAATACCGAAATTCTTTTTAATTTACTCCATTGGCATTAAATAATCTAAACTGATAGTATTTTGATTATTTAAAGCTATTTCATTTGAAATTAAAACACTACTGTATCATAAATCTACAATTTCTGCTTGTTAATCAGAAAATAATTGTAATCGTAATTGAATATCGTAATCTCTATTTATATCTAAGAAAGTGTATCTAAATATTTGGATCTAAGAAAACGTGCCTGGCTCTAGGACGAGATGAAAAGAAACTCGATTATTCAGGAAAACTTGCGCATCCATATGGAGATTAAATCCTATGATTTTAGCCGAATAATTTCTTTGTCGATATATAGATACCTGGGATTTATTGAAAAATATACAGAAAAACCTTGGATATGGTACAAATTTTACATTGTTCGCATTCTTCTTGTAATTTGTTATATTGATACGATTATTTCAGATTGGAAAAATTTCATGTTTGACTATTATTGGAAATTAGGGATTTGTTTTATACTTTACTCGTCAACAAATCTACTCGCTGCAGTAATGATGAACTTAAAACGGAAAAAACTGACAAAATTGCTTCTTTCACAAAACAAAAAGATGCAACCGAAAAATTTAAAATTTGTTTTTCTAACAAATCTTTTATTTTTAACGCCAATGTTTGTGTCCACAACTGTATTTATATTTGAAGATACCAAATCAATTGAAGAATATGTTCTTTATGGCTATACTGTTACTAATTATACTTGTATAGTAACTATTAAAGCTGCAAGATTTATTTTTCCAGCTCTTATACATTCCGTGTGTCATTTAATGGCATTCCTTTATTATTCGCTTTGTGATGCCATCTGTTGCCGCATAAGAAACTTACAAAAAATCATATTGAATGTTTTAGAAGAGAATTTCAAGAGACCATTTCAAATTGATGTTATTGAACAACAAAATGGCATTTTCATGTTTCTGAAGCAAATGCAAGAGATATTTTCGGTTTCAATCTTTTTAGTATACGTTTCATATTTCTGGATGTGTTTCTGCTACATAGGATATTTTACTATTACTGATACGTCTGTTATGGATGCATATTTGAAATTCGAATATGTCTACAATGTTGTTAGCAATTTTGTTCCTTTGGTTTTGATTTCGTGGCAGGCCGCTCAGGTATCCATCGAGTTGGATACTTTAAAGAGTGTCATCTGCCAAAAGATGGATGCAAGATATTTGTGGGTGTTCAAATCAGAAATAGAAGTCAATCGTTTTTTATATAACAAGCCCAGTGTCGAGCTGTCTGGCTTAGGGATTATTCACTTCAGAAGAAGTTTCATACTTGGCATTCTTGGGGCACTTTTCACCTATAGCTTGCTTATTATCCATGTCTGATTATATTGGATGATTTAGAGAATAACTAATCAAATGTAAAATTTTCTCTAAGAAACGAACACTTTGGTTGCAACTGTTATGCTTACTTAACTATAATCACCACGAATTACTGTAATTAAATCTCAACTCAAAACATCATTAAAAAGCACAACTGGAATAATAATTTTATGTTGCTTTTATTTATGTATTTATTAATAATAACATATATTGCACTACATTTTAAACTGTAACAGCTATTGTTGATGCATCAATAAATTTGTTCACGTTCCACAAAAAATAAGCAAATAAATAAAACTAGCGGTCTGCGCCCCCTGCTCGCTAACGCTCGCCAACCCCCGAAAATTGCTACGCAATCTTATATGGTTTGCTTCTCTTGCTACTAGCTTAGGTACATTGCAAATGCACAAAATTCTAAGAATTCAAAATAATTATTCAAATCCATATAACAACTTTTTTTTTAAAAAAAATTACATCTTTTTAGTAAATACTAAGTCATTAAAATAAATTTGAACTCAAATAAATGACACGTAATTCGTTAAACCTAATAGAAATGTGCTATAGTATAAAATCCTAAGATAAAATTTCTAAAACAGACATCTCTTTAAAAAGGTTAAAATTTTGGCTATAATTAAGTCTATTAAAAATTGAAATAAGTGAATTGCAATGGAAAAACCTGCATAAGCAAATAAATTCTAGTAAAACAAATAAATTCGTGATATAAATCAAAAATCGTCAAATAAATTCGTAATATATAAATTCGTGAAATAAAGCGCTTTCGACAAAATACTAAAATAGAGATCTATCGACAGAGACTACTATGTTATGCTCAGCTAGATTTGGCATGTGACATTTTAAGCGGTAATCATTGGTCGATTTTCTAGCGTTGCCATTCGAGAAGTTGTAATGAGGCTTTTTTTGTAATATATGTATACAAGTATATGTATACCGTGTAAGAGAATATATATATATATATATATAGATACATTCTCCCTGTTTTTCCCTGCTTAATGAAAATACTTTAATCGGTCTGTATTTTTCGCAGTATTTTTTTGAAACAAAAACTCGTAAAATAATAATATTTTCATTGATATATTTATTGATAAATTCACTGTCTGAATTTACTTTATTTACAGTTTTATCGAATCGGTTGTGAAAACTAAGATTGTATTAGGTTTCCCATTGCTGATAATTTTAAGCCAGAAACGTTGCACAAAAAAAAAAATGAATCCTTCACTCTTTTTTTTTAAATTTCTTCGCTTGTAGTAGAAACAGATGAGGTTGAATTTGAAAATTCTGTACAAAAACGTGATGGCACTGAGGTTAAATTTTTTTAATGCTCATGGGGTAATTTATTTGGTATCAGTGGGATTGATGCCTAATTACGATGCATTAGTATGCCATATTTAAAGAGAAAACTCTCGAGCACACATTCATCGTGTATGTTTCAAGTAAGTAACTAATAAAAGTGTCGCAAATTCAAGAATATATATCAATCTGCAAACCATGGATGGAGTGTCAACAATACATAGAGAGAGATGAAATATAATGATAGATGACCTATACTTTAATTGAGTGTAAAGAGGAATATTTATGTGTGCTTTTATACACTCCCGGTCATTTTCTAGAAAGTTAATCGTCAACATACAAAGTTAGCATACATTAGCCAGTAACGCCTATTTTAATCTTCCATACTTTACTCTGCAGTACGAACAACTTACATATCATATGTAAGTTGTTCGTACTGATATGGTACCATATGATATGGTATCAATCTTATCTGCAGTAAGATCTTAAGTGAAACGGCGAGCAATGTGCATAAATTTTAAAGGCCACAAGTTTAAAATTGTTAAAATCTTACGGTAATTCAAAATATTTTGAGAATTCTCTTTTATTGAGGCAATTACAACCAAAAAGATATTATGAAATATCGTAACTTTATTCAAGTTCTGGCAATAAGAGTGAATCCTACATCATTAACAATTTACTGTGTTTTCCTTGCATTGTCATTCATAAGACATAATATAATGTTTTTTTTTTCAACAAATAAAAATCAGTGAAAACAAATATAACTCTTTCCTTTTTTTGATTTACCAGTATGTATAATATATAAAATTTATAAAAATAATTTTATCTGAAATGCTATAGAAATCGATTAAAATTCAAATATATGCCAGCTCTCTGCCTAGTAAAAAGGCGCAGAGGGCACGATTGTAACTGCTTCAAACTTACAAATGAGATACAATCTTTGGCTGAGCTAAGTCAGGTCGTCTGTCATGCTTGCAGTACGATCCTAACTGTTATTTATATAGACAGATGATCAAGATCAACAAATATGTGAATTTCATGCTTTAAATTTTAGTGTTTTCTGAATTTTAAAAAATATATTGGTATTTACTTTCATGGCTAAATGATGAGTTAAAGGAATGATTAAATTAAATAACTAAGCACTACGTTGCACTTCTGCTTGCATAAAAAATTTCATTTATAATAATTATTCTATTCAATAATTATATGTCGTGAAACTATTATCTACTCTCTAGTAACACATTCCCGAATTATAAATATTTTACATTTCTTTAAAAATGAATTCCTAGTGAACTGATTTGTTAACGCCTACTTTTGTCTTTCCTCGTCGGCTCTTCGGCATGGCCGACTGCGCTTCCACCGATCAGGAATGAAAGCGAGACGGAAAAGAGGAAAGGCTGGTAGCGCAAAACCTTTTCAGTTATTGCTAATTTTCGAGAAGATTTTTCTTAATCTTTTTTTAAACTATTCAACAATACCTACTTTGTTTAAGAAAAGAAGTAGTTTTATATATTTAGTAAAATGATAAAAGAATAATGTATAGAAAAGAGTAATTTAGTAATGATAAAAGAATAAGCATAATAGTTAGAAATATTTTAATTTTTTCGAAAAAATGATGGAATTTCAATGTCTTTCGTGCCAGTTTTTTCTCGTTACCGTCTTGCTATATAAAGGCTTTTAGCCATGCCACCGATCTCAAAGGCTAGATGCAGATTCAAATGGACCTGAAAAGAAGAGGAAGAAGACTACTCCTTCTGCTTCCCCATTGGACGTAGCGCCTACATCGTCATCAGCGGATAAGAACATCAATGATGCCTCCCATTCCTGCTTCTCCGGCTACATCTGATAGAAACTACAAAGCTCTTATTCATAAACTCCCAGCAAACTTTAACCCAGATCATATTTCTCTTGAAATAGAGAATATGGACATAAAATTGGTCAAAATCATCCAGTTCAAGAAGAGAGGGGGCGGCGCCTATAGGCTCCTCCCACTTTTCTTCGCAGTCAATAGAGAGACGGCCAATCATCTCCAAGTTCTCACCATCGGAAAGATCCAGCAGTTCCCGGTCTGCACGCAACGTTTCCGCGGAGGTCGGGGACCGCTGCAATGCTACAGATGCCAGGGCTTCGGCCATGCACTACGGACATGTTCTGCTCCTCCCAGATGCCTAAAGAGGGCGGAAAGTCACCGCTCCTTCGAGTGTCAGAAGGACAGAGATTCACCTCCAAAGTGTTGCAACTGCCGCAAAACTCATACTGCAAATTTCTCTAGGTGCGAGGCCCGCCCCAGTAGAAAGCCTTCTCTCCATTCTAGTACTACTACTACGAAATCCTCAGCTCATCGTCTTGTATCTATAGTGAAAGAACTTCAAGAACTTTTGCGGAATGAGGAAGTTGTTGCTCTTCTTCAATCCTTCCTACAGGGAAAGACCCTGAGTCTCTCCATTCTAATCAGGACTACTACATCCACCACTTCAAGACTTCAAAATCCTCTCATCTCTCGGAGTCTTGCTCCGAACTTCAAATTTATTTCCACTCAGATGAATGAGTCAGGGCACCTTCGGGGCCGACACTTAGATAATCATCTCAAGCATAAGCATAAAGCCACCGATCTCTTCCGAATTTTGGAATTGCCCGATATTAGCGGGAACCATCTGAGAGCTTGACGAAACACAACGCTTTTCGGCCACAATAGGAAAAAGAAGCTTCTATTAATCTTCTTATGCTTCTATTAATCTTCTTATGCTTCTATTAATCTTTTTATGTTAGTTTCTTCATTATAAAACAACTCCTAATTTATTACTAATTAATTATTCAAATCGAAATGCTTTCTCACACTTTTAAAAGCCACATCCTGTTCTTGAATCTATTTTTGGCCCAAGTATGCATAAATTTAAATAAAGACATTTTTCCGTTTAACCTTCGTGAGAATCACTCGACCTAGTTCATAAACCAATAGTAATTTCTAAGATTTCCCTCCTTTCCATGAATAGAGACTTTTTCGGATTTTTTGCAAGATTTTCCCTACCAGAAAGACTGATCGTCCATGGAGTAAACTACACTTCTTGCTCTCCACTCAACAAAGAATGACATAATAAAAGTTACTTTTGCTTTCATTAAAATCCTGCGTCTGTTTTCCTGCTTGGTCCGACTACATCATTTTACAAGGCGAGCAGGATGTTTAGGCCTGATGAAACGGGCGCAGGATAATTATAAATAAATATGATTCTTCAAAATATAATTCAAAAATGAAAATAAAAGTACAATTGGCTGAATGATGAAATTGATTCTGAACTGACATTGCTCGTGAAACGGATATTATTTTTTTAATCCTGACTAAAAGAATCTGATGCTAAAAAAATTAAACGAAGAGATTCTTGGGACTTTCCTCTTTCATGGGTCCAGAAGTTGCCTCTACCGTTGCTGCTGTGGGAATTACAGCTGGAGATTGGATTTCGTCGTTCAGTTTTACCCTGTCCGAATCAACAACAGATTTACAGCCGGTGTCTTGCTACGTCTTGCTGGCTGTCAGTGTCATTGAGGGCTGACAAAAGTCCAGTCTGCGATATCAAGTTAATATTATTCGCGTCTGCAAGTGTGTTGTGAATGAATTCCTATTCGCGGGTGTGAGTGTTTCATCAAAAATTGGAATGATTTATTAATTATAAAAAAAGATATTTTCCAGTGTTAGTGTTCATCCACAGTATTAATTTCTTTAATGGTATTTATATAATAAATGCTTACTTTGATCTGTGCTCTTGTTGTGATAATAACTTCAAAATAATTTTCAATATTGAAGTAATTGGTGTTTAAATAGCAAAAATAATAATAGATTTTGGTTATAATTTTTGATTTTTTTTCCTTCTTGATATTTCTTTTGAAACTGGTTAATTTTTATTCATTGATCATATATTCATTGTTTAATAGCTATGTTTATTTTTGCATTTTTTGAATCTTATTTACTGTTATTGAAATTTACTTTTTCTTTGAGGAATTTTACTTTAACAAACTGACTTAATTTGACTAGCATATAAATGTTATAGGATATTTAGTTTCGTTTTAATTATATTATGTGATATAATACATGATCAATTGAATATTTTAGAAAAATTTCAATTTTGTTTTAGTTTTCATCGTAAAGTAACGATAAATAAGCAACTATGAGATTTAATTTATTTCTAAATGTATTATTAAATTATTAAAATTTATTTAGATTATTGGAATGCCCTTACGGAGTGGCAAAAATTACAAATTTAATATGAATCAAAATGTACAGGATAAACCAGACATACTAATCTTTGAGCCTGACATTGGTGTTCAATTCACATCCTGGTTCAAACATTTTGAAAAACAAACTCTAGATGCTAAATGAAATGACGAATGGAATGTTAGAAAGTTTCAAAAATTCATTGTTGAGACTAGGGACTGTTTTCCTCCTTTTGGGGAATACAGCCCCTAATCCAGCAAAAAATTTCCCCTAATAACACTGAAGTTTACACTTCAAATTAAAGACCAAGTGTCAATTTTTTTATACTCTCCTTGAAATAAAAATGCTGAAGTCATAAACTTCAGAATAGCAACCATTGTGTCAAATTTTTTTACATTTTATTTTCAAAGTTTACAATCCTGAATGTAAGTTTCAGGTTGAAATATTTTTGACAAAAAGTGTCAATTAGTATTTTTATATCTTATGCCACTTGTATTTTCCTATTTTTTTCTATCTTTCTTGTTTTTGAATATTTAAATTTTTAAGAAAATTTTTATAGATTTTCTTATCCTAAGTGAAAAGTTTATTTAAATTGTATTATTATTGAGGAATAACTTTATTGTGAATTTCAAACAAAGGACTTGAATTGATAAAACTGGAATCACAAAAACTATTGAAAATGAAGATTTGAGACTTTAAATTGTTGGTAGCGCTACTACAATTTTTTTTTCTATTCCTCGAATACTTTATGAAATTTTTTTTTTCATTTTGTACAAATGTGTATTTTTTTTTATTTTTTATAATTCATGTTACCTTATATCTTGTTGATATCACAAATATTATTTTTTTTTTTCATTTTAATTGCGTCATCATAGAGAAAGTTTTGTAATTGGATAATTTTTAAAATTTTTAGATATTAGATTTAAAATTTTCGGCGAGTGGGGATGTAACATAAAAAGCTTCTATTAATTTTTTTATGTTAGTTTCTTCATTATAAAACAACTCCTAATTTATTACTAATTAATTATTCAAATCGAAATGCTTTCTCACACTTTTAAAAGCCACACCCTGTTCTTGAATCTATTTTTGGCCCAAGTATGTATAAATTTAAATAAAGACATTTTTCCCTTTATTCTTCGTGAGAATCACTCGACCTACTTCATAAACCAATAGTAATTTCTAAGATTTCCCTCTTTTCCCCAAATAGAGACATTTTCGGATTTTTTTGCAAGATTTTCCCTACCAGAAAGACTGATCGTCCATGAAGTAAACTACACTTCTTGCTCTCTACTCAACAAAGAATGACATAATAAAAGTTACTTTTGCTTTCATTAAAATCCTGTGTCTGTTTTCCTGCTCGGTCCAACTGCATCATTTTACATATATATACAGGGTGATTCTGAAAAGATGAGCAAAATTTCAGGAAGTGATAGTACACAACCAAGCTTTCAATTTTTATCAAAGAATGCATGGTCGTAAACAAAACGCAAAATCGCTAGAGGGCGTCAAAGTTTATGATCTTATATGAGGCAAAAACACACAAAGAACGATGAAGTTTTATGAAAGCAAATTTAATGGCATGTGATTACAATAAGTATTCAAAACAGTGGCCGGCTGTGGCTATGCACGCAGTACAACGGTGAAGAAAAGATAGGGCATATCACGAACTTTCCCTGCAAAAGCCGAAAGCTTGGCGACAAGTAACGCAGTGCAGTAACTCGCAACAGGAATGGAGCTTTCACGTTTGCATCAAACAACTTTCCAAATGCGCCAGCACCTTAGAGTTTTGTTTTCGACCATGCATTCTTTGATAAAAATTGTTTGCTTGGGTGTGTACTATCGCTTCCTAAAATTTTGCCCATCTTTTTAGAATCACCCTGTATATATATATATATACAGGGTGAGCCAGTCAAACCTGCATTTTTGAAAAGGGAGGGAGAGCCGTGAAAGTGGGCGGAGAGAGTTACCAAGCTTACCATTGTGTCCCCCACAACTAAGCATTTCAGTCGCCATGGTCTAAACAACAACGTTTTTTTGCTGTGAAAGCGTTTTACCGAAGTGGTAGTTATGCAGCCGCTCAGCGTCGTTTCCGGACGAATTTTCAAATTAATCGAAATACTTTATTTACTTTATTTATAAAAAATTGGGCACCTGGGCCGCGCAGCGGCCCCTATCCCATACATCTAGAAATTTACATAAGTTTAAAGTGATAACATTTTGAATTTAGCAGTCGATGTGGTTGCTAATACAAAATTACAAGCACTTTGCTTGGGTAAATAAACATTTGAATATCGAAACTAAATTTACACATATAAATATAAGCATATAAATATAAACATAATTTGAAATATATATACATAGGTTGACATAAATAAACATAATTGATATAACATTTGACTATAGAATCTAAATTGACACATATTGACATATATAAATATAAACATAATTTGAAATATATATACATAGGTTGACATAAATTAATATAGTAAATATAACATTTGAATATCGAATCTAAATTGACATCTGTTGACATATATAAATATAAGCGAAATATTGTTCATTAAATACAATAGAATTTGCAAAAGAATTTAACGTGCATAAGTTGATAAATATATATGTATAAATTGGCTATATTATCAGAAAATAAAATTTGATGTAATTTAATTTAACATAAGTAAAAGTCTACTGTGAAAAGTTCAGTGAATTTAACTTGAGAGTCTTGAAAATAAGAATAGAACTCACTGGGTTTGAGATGATTCCCCGATGATCTCCCTTAGAAGACGGAGCACTTCTTCATTTTTGAGCAATTCCTGTAATTCTTTGATTAATGACACTAATCGGTGAGCAAGTTTAGGCGTCGAATTTGATGTTGCTCGAGGGCTCCTTCTGCTGGGGCGGGTCTCGCACCCAGTATAGTTGGCTGTGTGGTTTTTGTAGCAATTACAACATTTTGGAGGTGCTGTTCTGTCTTTGTTGCATTCATGCGCATTTTACACACCTTGCAGGTGCATTGCAGTGGTATTGCGTATGTCCATAATTTTGGCAGTTGTAGCATTGTGTAGGTCTTCGACCTCCTAGAAATCGTTCGATTTTAATCGGGATCTGCTGTATGTTGTTGACTTTGAATACTCTATGGTGATTCACCGTTGATGTTAGGATTATGAGAAAAAGTGGAAGGAGCCGATAGGCCTCTCCCATTCTCTTCTTAAACTGCACTATTTTAAAGGTTTCAATATTGTTTTTCTGTAATTCTGTATTGATGGCATCTTTATCAAAGTCCACAGGCAGGCCCCGAACCAAAACCTTAATAAATCTGGCTTGCGGTGCATTAATCGAAATAGGCCCGTGCCTTCTGTTAATTCAATCAAATTGTGGGTGAAAAACTTAGAAACAATTGGTGAAATTGGTGAAGCAATTGGTCCTCAGCGTATGCTCCGTGATGTGATGGGCAGTTTCAGAAATCGCCTGCAGGAATGTCTCGATTGGGAAGGACGCCATCTTACTGGCGTCATTTTTAAACAGTGAATATTGTTTCTAAAATGCTTTTTAATGTGGATTAAGATAGTAACAACAAAATTTTTAAATATCCATCCGTTTATTTTTTACAGTTATTTCAAAAATGCAGGTTTGACTGGCTCACCCTGTATATATAGTAATTTTTAGCTGGGGCCAGATGGCTTAGCTGTTAGAGCGTGTGATTTCAGAACCAATGGCTGCAGGTTCGATTCCCGCTCGGGGCAATATAACCTATGGTTAATGTTTGAATGGTATTCCTGAAAAATAGTTCATTCGTCTTTTAAAGTTTTGAAGGCTATAATTATCCTGATCTATATATTGTACGCCATGGTGGGAGAAAACTATCTGTGTTACGAATTGGTATTACACGCATTGCGCATTTACGTAGATGTAGACATAAAAGAAATTTTGGGGGAGGGAAACACATTTTTTCTTCTAGAAAATAGTTTTGTTCATTTTAAGCTACGACACATTTCTTGACTCACTCCTGGGATTTGTAATCCTTCTCGTTGTGTTCTGTAAGACATAAACTGAAAAGATATACATATAAAATACAAATCATATATTAGATAAAAGAGGGGTAGGAGAGATCTCAATTGTCAAGTTTGAGATAGATAGCACAACGAATTGATAAAAATACTGAGCAAGTTTTACAAAATGAAAATTTATACATCAAGATAAATTATATACATTGGGAGAGGTAAAGTTAAACTATCCACACAAAATATTTTCAGAATATATACAAAGAACATAAATTTAAAGTCAAGTATAAAAATAGGGGTACGAATACGGAAAATTGGAAATTGCATATACTTCGGTGCACTGCCGCGGAGGGACATTAACCGATTTGTACGAAGAATAAAATCGATTATGGGGGGATATGTGAGGTGGAAATTAAATGGAAGAGAGAGGGGGTGCGTAAATATACTTAAGAAAGTACAATTCTTAAATTGCGATATTTTTGCGCTTGCTTCTTTCGAGTTCACTTTCAATCGATTGATGTATTTTAAATTTTGTATACTATTGAAAGTTGCTTCTACATTCTACGCAATGTTTTGTATGAAAATCCAACTGAATTGAAGAACGTTTTATTTTGGTTGAAGCTCTCATATAGTACGCAAAGTAGAAAATGGACCGAATGAATATTGTCACGTTAAAGTGTTTACATTCAGTGAAGATTACAAGATGAGAATTTGATAATTTATTAACATCAGGAATTTACAAATACCGGCAACCAGTCTGCGCCCAGAAGAACTCTTCTTTACAATCACGGGATCGCTTTTATAGTATCACAGAATGTTCTAGAAGCTTTCTAGGAAGAACGGAAGAGGAAATGACGAAGACTGAACATTCCAGAAGCTTCTGGAATGCTCATAAACGAAATAGAAAAATTAGCGACCGCTTCCCGGATCGAACCGAGGACCTTCGACTTTATAGAAGCGAACTCTACCCCTGAGCTACTGAGACTCGACATTACTCCCGTCTTAAAAGTACAGCGTCTCGCTGTTATAGGTTCCCGCGTGATCTTGTTATTGGTCCGGAATAGGCCGTGGTCGCCTTGGAGACATCAGTTCTTGCATTTTGATTCTGAACTCTGGCGACCCGCATGTTTTGGTCTGTACTCTGGGTCTCGGGGTGCCTGGAAACAAGTCCTTTTGTGCCTCAGGTGCATAGTAGGGTTTCATCCTGAGTACATGAACGATGTCCTTTGGTTTACGTCTCCTGGATGTAGGGTCAAAATCTTGAACCTCATATGTGACCTCCGAAATGCGACGCAAAACTTGATACGGACCGAAATACTTTTTGAGAAGTTTTTCGGAGTGACCTACCTTGCGCACAGGAATAAAAATCCACACCAAGTCACCATGCTGATAGAACACTGCGCGATGCTTGGAATCATAGCGACGTCGGTCTTTCTCTTGCGCTTCCAAAGTGCGGATCCGAGCTAACTGGCGAGATTCCTCTGCACGGATCTTCAACCTCGCAATGAAGTCTGTTTCCGAATCCTCGATGGGGTACTGGAACATGGTATCCAATGTTGTTTCAGCCTCTCGTCCAAATGTCAAGAAGAAGGGCGTATGCTTAGTGGTATCTTGCTTAGCTGTGTTATAAGCAAACGCGACGAACGGCAAAATCAGATCCCAGGTCTTGTGTTCAACGTCTACGTACATGGATAGCATGTCTGCCAAAGTTTTGTTGAAGCGCTCTGTGAGTCCATTCGTCTGAGGGTGGTATGCGGTCGTCATCCTATGAACTACGCTGCACTGATGGTTGATCTCGGCAATGAGTCTCGACTGAAAAACTTGACCACGATCCGTGATGATGGTTCTCGGAGCTCCGTGTTTTAGAAGAATCTCTTCAACAAAGAATTTTGCTACTTCTGGAGCTTCTGCATTGGGAATAGCTTTTGTCACAGCGTATCGTGTAAGATAGTCGGTGCATACGATTACCCATTTATTTCCATCCTGTGATTTTGGAAAACGTCCTAGCAAGTCCATACCAATACGCTGAAATGGGACTTCGGCTGGAGATATGGGGATCAGATAGCCGGGCGGCTTCAGTGGGACAGCTTTTCGACGCTGGCACTCTTTGCAATGTGTTACGTAGTGGCGCACGCTTCGGAAAATCCCCGGCCAGAAGAATCTCTTTCGGAGACGATCATATGTTCTTGTCAGTCCCAGGTGTCCAGCAGTAGGTTCATCATGAAAATGGCGGAGAATTTCTAACCGCATTTTCTTAGGAATGACTGGTAGCCACTGTTTTCCAGATGGGTCAAAATTCTTCTTGCAAAGGATGTCATTCACCATGGAGAACCCTGCGCTTGACAAGTCGGCTGAATTTTTGCAGACTCTGATGTGCTTGGCAAGCTGCGGGTCGTTACGCTGCTCCGAAGCCAAGTCAGTCACCGCAGCAAGGGACTCAACTCCTGAAATGGTTTCGTCAGGGACAGGATTTCGTGATAGGCAATCTGCATCAGCATGCTTCCTTCCACTTTTATAAATAATAGAGACGTCGTATTCTTGAAGCCTCAAAGCCCATCTTGCTAGTCGACCAGATGGATCTCGTAAATTGGCTAACCAACATAGAGAGTGGTGATCCGTAATAATTTTGAAGAACTTCCCAAAGAGGTATGGGCGGAATTTCCCTATTGCCCAGATAGCTGCCAGACATTCACGTTCAGTGGTCGAATAATTTCTCTCGGCTTTAGATAGGGTCCTCGAAGCATATGCGATGACTCTTTCTTCTTCGTCTTGTTGCTGGACCAACACGGCTCCTATACCGTATCCACTGGCGTCGGCATGCAGTTCGGTGGGTGCGTTTTCATCGAATAATGCCAAAACAGGTCGTGAAGTCAGCGCCGATTTGAGGTCATTAAATGAATCTATGTGGGCCTGATCCCAGCAGAATCTTGAGTCTCCCTTTAAAAGCTCTTGAAGGGGTTTAGCGCGAAAACAAAATTTTGGGATGAATCGTCTGTAGTAAGAACACAGACCCAGAAAACTTCTGACATCATGCACAGTCTTCGGTGTAGGGAAATTTTGTACAGCTGTGACTTTATCTGGATCAGGTTTTACTCCTCGTCCGGATACAAGATGCCCAAGTATTTTGATTTCGTTAGCGCCAAATTAGCACTTTTTGGGATTTAAAGTAAGTCCGGCTTCTTGAATGCAGGATAGCACGCAGCGTAACCGCCGAAGGTGTTCGGGAAATGTGTGCGAATATACAACTATATCGTCTAAATAACAAAGGCACATTTTCCATTTTAGGTGACGTAATAAGTTATCCATAGTTCTCTCGAACGTTGCAGGAGCATTACATAATCCGAAAGGCATTACCTGGAATTCATATAGCCCTTCACTAGTGACGAACGCTGTTTTTTCTCGATCAGCCTCGTCCACTTCTATTTGCCAATAACCAGAGTGCAGATCCATCGATGTAAAGTATTGGGCCCCTTTAAGACAGTCTAGAGTATCGTCTATTCTGGGCAAAGGATAAACGTCTTTTTTGGTGACCTTGTTGAGGCGACGATAATCAACGCAAAATCGCCAGCTTCCATCTTTCTTACAAACTAGCACAACCGGAGACGACCACGGACTCTCTGATGGTCGAATGATGTCCCGCTTCAGCATTTTGTCAACTTCGTCATTGATTATGCGTCGCTCTGTAGGAGATACTCGATATGGTCTTTGGCTGATTGCTGGATGGCTTCCGGTGTCTATTTTGTGTTTCACTTTTATTTTGTATTCTTGGCGCGATAGTCCGTAGTAGAATGCGTCTTGAAAGCTTCTCAGCAGGTTTTGCAATTGCATTCGCTGCTCCGTGCTCAGGGTTGCGGCCATCATTTGAGAGTAGTCGACTAGGTCAGTGCGCTTTGAAACTTCAATATCAGCGTATGAAGGTACTTCCGTCAACGTGTTCAAGTAGTCGGAGTTGGCAGGCTCAGCGTAACCAATGCACATACCTTTCGGGATGTGACGTGCTTGTGCATGTCCATTAGCCACCCATATTGAAGTTTCGCCATTGATAAAGGAGGCTATAGTGGAGGGGATAGCAGTTCCTTGATTAATGCACAGAATTTTATTTCCTTCGACTATTAAATCAATGTCTTCTTGTTTTTCTGGGGCTTTTACTGTAATGCGTTTGAAGGAACGGCCAGGGATTACAAAGTCAGACACAGCATGAAGGTTAAAGGTGCAAGGCTTCGTTGGTTGATCTTGTAAAAGTTCGTCAAAGGTAAGTTCAGCTCGGCCACAATCAATTACGGCTTGTGATGCTTTCAAAAAGTCAAAACCGAGAATAACGCTATGGCTGCACTTCGGCATCACGGTAAATTGGTAGGGCTGTGTTCGATCATCTATGGTCAGTTGCAATACACAAGTACCCAGTGGTCTCACAAAATGGCCGTCGGCGACCTTAAGGATAGTGTCCTTTGAGGCTTGGAACATGACTTTTCGTCGTTTTTGTCTGTATGATTCGGAGATAACGGAAAAGGATGCTCCAGAGTCCACAAGTGCTCTTACGGGTTCGTCGTCGATGAGAATGTCGATGTGGTTTCCCTGCAATTTAGCGGCCAATGGAGGATTTCGAAAAATTGCAGCCTCACCTCCCACTGAGGGCGCAAGGCTTAGTTTTCCTCTCGGGTTGGCGACTGGCTGGAACGGCGGTGCAGCATCGGCGATGGAGATCTCATATGACGTATCGGTGACCGTCCCCGGGCAGGACTAGGGGATCTTCGTCTGGGAGGTGCGTCGTAAGTAGTATCGTCTTCATAGTCAGCTGACGGATATCTTCTCGGGTTGTTGGATCGGTAGTCGTTAAATATGGTTCGGCGTTCCCGACAATAGCGAACGACATGTCCCGGTCGTCCGCAATGAAAGCACACTGGACGGTTATCCGTGGTACGCCACAGGTCGGTCTTTCGTTGGGGTTCACTCCAAGGAACATTATTTTGTGGCTTTGCGGCGTATGTGGTCAAACGTCTAGGAGGTCTTGCAATCGAGCGTCCTGTCGTGATAAAGGGAGGTCGGTTGGTTGTAAGTGCTGCTATGGATCGGTCCATCTCGTTTCGAATAGAAGCCTCAGTAGTTCACGGGGATGGACTTCGAAGGGCTGCGCGTTTACATGTTGAATTTCGTCTCTGACAATCTGACGAATTAGCACAGCCAAGTCAGGTGCTTCGTCCACTGCGGCCATAGGGACAACATTAGGTAATCGGGCAAACTTGTACCGTCCCACTCTCTTTTGTCTCATTTCTTCTATGTACAGGCACCATTTTGAAAAATCGGCGGTTGTTAGGATTTCTCTCGTAAGAAGGGCTTGGAACACATCTTCTGCGACGCCCTTCATGAGGTGGGAAACCTTATCTCCTTCGGACATGGTCGGGTCAACCTGAATGCAAAGTCCGAGAACGTCTTGAATGTAAGACTGGATGCTTTCGCCGGATTTTTGTGCGCGAGACTTGAGGTGGTCTTTCGCTCGTCTGAGGTAGGATTGTGTGTCTCCAAATGTCACTTTCAAACCATTTTCGAATAAAGTCCAAGACGTCAGTGAGTCCTCATTGTTTTCGTACCATTGTCTTGCGGTGCCGTCCAGGAAGAAGTAGGCATTAGCTAATTGCATAGTGTCATCCCAATGATTGTACGATGACACTCTCTGGTATTCCTTCAGCCATTTTGTCGGATCTTGTCCTGGAGTACCCCGGAAGATCGTTGGTTTCCTGGCTTCAGCAGCAACTGTTGGCGCCATCCAAAAGGCAGGTTTCATATCCTGTTGGTCCCCAGTGGTCATGTCTGTCTCTGGCACATTGGCCATGGCTGTCTTTGGCACAGTCGTTTCAGGAACGGCTTCTTTAGGTTTTTCGTATAGTCCAAATTCGGGTAGAAGTCCTTGAACTCGACGGCTTCTTCTAAGCCGGTCAGTGTTTTGCTCCGTGATATTGATTGAGAGATTAACTCTTACCCGGCGCCTCCACCAAATTTGTCACGTTAAAGTGTTTACATTCAGTGAAGATTACAAGATGAGAATTTGATAATTTATTAACATCAGGAATTTACAAATACCGGCAACCAGTCTGCGCCCAGAAGAACTCTTCTTTACAATCACGGGATCGCTTTTATAGTATCACAGAATGTTCTAGAAGCTTTCTAGGAAGAACGAAAGAGGAAATGACGAAGACTGAACATTCCAGAAGCTTCTGGAATGCTCATAAACGAAATAGAAAAATTAGCGACCGCTTCCCGGATCGAACCGAGACCTTCGACTTTATAGAAGCGAACTCTACCCCTGAGCTACTGAGACTCGACAATATTTATTATTCCAATGATTAGACTTGCATGTACTGGCAATCTTAAAGATTTAAGGTGATGTTTTTATAGATGCTAAATAATTACTACAGACTATATTCAGAGTTGCGAATTCAGGCACAATAACGTACTCTCTCCAAATAAACATTCCTTTTTTTCCATACATGCCAACATATCTACTCGCCGAAATTTAGAATTAGGGTTCCTTTAAAATTTGATTTCTCAGGAACTATTTGAACGACTTCGCTAAAATTTGATATTTTGCCATGCAAAATTACATTAAAATGATGTAAATAAATTTTATATCTTGCAATTAAAGCATTTTTCTACTATTTTTAAATAAAATAATGAAAATAATAAATATTAAGTAAAATGTGTTTTTTGTGTGGGTATATTTGGATAAACGAATTTTACAATTGTGTGCAAAAAAAAAAATAAATAAAAAAAAAAAAATTCCCATCCGCTTAAAAAGTTCTCGAGATATGGTACAATACACAAAAATATAAAATAAATATTAAGGGTCCCAAACTTTGGACAGCTCTCCTGACCAATCTATGAGAACCATATTTCTCAGATAACAGTTATCCCCTATATTTTGGGGGTCAGAAATCCAAATCCGACGAAATAAAGATATGTTTATTCCGAGAAAGTACGTTTTTGTGTCGGATTTCGTAACTTAAAACATTGTCTGCATCAAGTAATTAGGATATTTTGGGTCACCTCATCGAACCTTTAAGATTAAGACCTAGAGCGTGAAGATCCAATCATTCGATCTAAAATTATTCAGGACGGTCAGTTTTATATTTTGCGCATTGTACATAAAATTCTTGGTAAATTTTTTATCTATTGACTTGTGTTTGATCTGATTCGATTCAGCATTCTACATACGTAGTGGTAGTCATAAACATTTTAAATATAACTTACAAATTTAAAGTATGCAATTTCGAGAGAGAGGCGCTAAATTAACAAATATTGCATTAATAATAGTGCAAGCGGAGTGGATGTTATTAGTAAATCTTACTTCCATCAAGCTAGATCGTCAATTACGGCTGTGAAACAATCTTAGCTGTTAAAAATATATTGCATTATCTATAAGCAATTGACATGATTTTCAAGACTTTACAGTAATTTATTTTCTTAATTCTAAAAAATGTATTGGAATATTTTTTCGTAACTAAATTATGAATTATAATAATGAACAAATCCAGCAACTACATATGCTAAACACAACGCTGTACTTCAATTGCACACAAATCAAATTTCATATATTTATTCTATTCAATTGACAACAGTTATCTGTCGTTAAACTGATATATACTACTAACACGTAATAGAATTAACATTTATACTTTTTGGGGAATTGAATTGATACAAAATGAAGATTTATACATCAAGTTGAATTATATACATTGGGAGAAGTAAAGTTAAGCTATGCTCACAAAATATTTACAGAATATGTACAAAGAACATAAATTTAAAGTCAAGTGTAAAATTAGGAGTACGAATATGGAACGTTGGAAATTGCTTATATCTCAGTGCACTGCCGCGAAGCGGCATTAACCGATCTGAACGTAGAATAAAATTGATTATGGGGGGATATGTCAGGTGGATATTAAATGGAAGGGAGAGGAGGTGCCAGGCACCAAGTAAGCGAGGGGGGGGGTCGTGTGATATGAATAGTCATATAACATGATAAGAAATGCAATATACATAAACAAGAATATAAACATGAGCAAAATAAGGCTAACATAATACAGTGAGTTGAGCGATAATAGATAAAAGAATTTCTGGATTAAATAAATTATCTACATATTTACAACGCAAGTCGAAATGAAAATAAAATAGAATGGACATGTACAATAAGGGATAATGTTCAGTGAAAATAATTAAAGTCAAGATCTCTGTTATAGTGGTAACCCAGGCGTCCACGCGTTCTAGGTTGCACGCCACTTCAATTTTCATCATAATACAGGTTCCTCGGAGACGATTCCTAGGGGTTGATCGCCATCTTCGGTTCCTGTATAATGTTGTGTAATGCCATACCCTCCAACTGCTACGGAATTTCCGTAGTTTCAGAAATCTTCTTTTCTGACGGTAGCAAAATTAATGTCTTAATATTTAAAAAATAATAATTTTAGCGTAACTTGTTCACTATTACTTATAAAAGTGCAGGCCATATGGCTAGATTCTTAAGTTCTCATAAAAGTTTTATGAGAGATCCATTTGCTTTAAAAATTTCTACTTTGGTTCGCTACCACTAGAAAGAATTATTTTCAAAATCCTCATAAGTTGGAGGGTATGTGTAATGCTGTGAGGATAGTGAATTTAAATTTGTTGGGCTAGCTAGGAGTGTGTATTGTGTGTTAAGGCAACGTCACATCCCTGAGGAAAGATGCAGTGATATGGCTAAATCTAGTAGTGTCTTCTAGTATGTCTATGTCTAGGAGTGAGTTAAAGTTACTTGTAGTTCTATTTTTGTGCACCGTCATAGTTGTGCACCGTCATTTTGTTGAAATTATTTATATAGTCGTTGAATATATAGGTAATTACAAATAGGGTATTTATACTCTATACATTATACTATTAGTTTCAAAAGAATAAGTGGTAATTATTCATAAATATATTTAAGGAAGTATAATTTAATCGTGCCTACTAAAATGAAAAAAATTAATAATTTTTGAAATTCGTAATGTTAATGTGCTTTAATCATCTGTTTTTTTTCCTTCTTTTTTTTAAAAAAAAATTCCAACACGTTCCTGAATAGCGGTATCTTTGCGCTTGCTTCTTTCTAGTTCACTTTCAATAGATTGATGTATTTTAAATTTTGCATACTGTAAAAAGTTGCGTCTACATTCTACGTGATGTTTTGTATGAAAATCTAACTGAATTGAAGAACTTTTTATTTTGGTTGAAGCTCTTAGATTTTCATGTACTGGCAATCTTAAAGGTTTAAGGTGATGTTTTTATAAATGCTAAATATAATTACTTCAGACTTTATTCAAAGTTGCGAATTCTGACACAAAAACGTACTCTCTCTGAATAAACATTCCTTTTTTTTTCCTTACATACCAACATATCTACATATACTGTACCGGTTAATAACTTTAATCCAAATTAGAACATAGCGCTGTGTATCATTATTTTACAAATTTAGTTATTTATGGCTACAGTTTTCCACGTGGGATATTTTACCTGTTTATCTGAAAAGTAAAACTTACTTAATTATCTTATCACATAAACATAAACATTTTAAGTGATATAAAAAATAACGCTTATTAAAGAAATACTTTAAAAAAATTGTCCTTAACCCTTTCGCGCCGACTGTCACAAATACGTGACAGCAAAAAACCGTATCAATCAGGGTAAGAAGATAAAACTGGTAATCAAAGTATTTCTTTAGCAGTTTATTTGTGGGCGGAGTTATAATTTTTTGATTTATTTAATTCACCATTACTTTGTTCAAAATAAAACTATTTAGTTATACTTTGAATTGACATTAATTATATATATGATTAAACTAACAATAATTGAAATAAAAGCAAAGTAAGTCTGTCAAATTAGTAACGACTACATTTAAGTTACCGTTTTTTATTTAATTGCAACTTGATTCTGATTTTGTACGAATGCTTTTCTGAATCACCCGTCCCCAAGGGGTTAAGGGACTGGTACGATCAAACACATTACAACCACACTCATCGTTAGGGCAATCATGATCGTTCGTTCTTCTCATGACACTGACCAGCACAGTCCGTATCAAATATTAACCCTTTCGCACCGACTGTTACAAATACGTGCCAGCATAGAACCGTATCAATCAGGGTAAAAAGATAAAACTGGTAATCAAAGTAGTTCTTTAGCAATTTATTTGTGGGAGTGGGTTATAATTGTTTGCTTTATTTAATTCACCATTACTTAGTTCAAAATAAAATTATTTAGTTATACTTTGAACTAACATTGATTATATCTATGATTAAACTAACAGTAATTAAAGTAAAGGCAAAGTAAGTCTGTCAAATTAGCAACGCATACATTTAAGCTACCGTTTTTTATTTATTTACATTCTGATTCTGATTTTGTACAAATGCTTTTATGAATCACCCGTCCCCAAGGTGTTAATAATGATGAACTAAGTTAAAAGCAGTAACTAAAATCCACATGACGTTCGCTAGCAATAATATCTTGCACACCTGGAAATTCATATCGGAATTCCAATCTCCATGGAAAATACCCACGTGGGGTTACCAACGCTTTACCATCCGATACTCTTTTCAACATGACAGAATCCCCTAAATTCCAAAGAGAATTGCTATTCGAACATATCTTACTGGTTGGACATAACTTATGGCAGGTGATATTAGCAATATCTTCCGCTAAACAACATTATAGCTCATTGAACATCTTATCTATTTTGTCAACGTCCACCTCCCTCTCAGTCTGGAGCCGACTAATGCCAACGTTCCACTCCCGAAAACCAAAACCTCTTATAATTTAAAGCCTCCACGGTCTTTTTTTGTCGGTAGTCCGATCAGGCATCACCTCCTACATCAAAAAGCCTCCACACGGTCTTTTATAAGTAGTTCGCGCAGACTATTTAAAAAGTGAACCAGTTGTGCGCAAGTGCCCAAAACCTTTTATAAGTGAAATTGAGAGAAATTTATCATATATATTTGAGAATTGAATCTGTAGTGGTTGACAAGTGAATAAGGCAAACCAATAATATTCATAAATAAAACAAATTTTTAGTCATATATTCTCTACCTATTTCTTATTTTAACCAAATTTTGTATTAAATGACTCGGTAGGATTGTGGATATCCTTCACAGTTCACAATGGTCTGATCGGACAACCTATAAAAAACCGTGTGGAGGCTTTCAGATATAGGAGGCGTTGGATCAGCTCACTATGAAGGTAAACAAGTTTACGAACGAAGCAGTTAATACAAAATCTAGCAAAAGTACGATAGTGGTAGCAAATATATGTCCAAAAACTTTTTGAATTTGATTGTTTTGCCTTCTTTTTCTTGTCTACCGTCGTTACAAATTCAATTCTCAAATATATATAATAAATTTCTCTAAACTTCTTTTAGAAAAGTATTTAGATTACTGCGAGTAACTGGTTCACTTCTTAACACGTTCAAGCCGGGTGTTGCGCCTGAAAGCGGGATGGCAAAGAGAAAATACTGGTAGAAGAACTATTTCAATATTAGATAATATTCGGGAAGAGTTAATCTCTTCTCAACAATAACAATTCACTGTAACGAAGTTTATCACGACGAAGAAGCAACTCAATATAAAAATTGCATCCGTTAAAAACAATTGGTAGTTATGGATTTTTATTATTCCCGGAAAAAAACTAAAAAATGAAATTTATTTGTTATCAGTTTTTACTCCGGTGCGCCGCCCGATGAGACAATCTAGCGTGACCCACCGGTGGGTCACCCCGGCGTGAACTTGTTAAATAGTCTGCGCAAACTGCTTATAAGAAACCGTGTGGAGGCTTTCTGATCTAGGGGGCAATGCCAAAAACTCCTCGCTAGCTGGTTGCCACCCCAATCAATAAAACATATAAAAAGATATTGTCCAAATATAGACATACAATGAAAAATATATAGACATACAATAATATGAAAAATAATTGTTTATACTACAGAAAATGTAATTGATTTTAAATTAAAGTTTACGTAATATAAATTCAGAGAAGAAACAAAAATTTTCACTTTCATTACAAAATGCTAAGATAAATTCATACTGCAAGCCATTGGCAAAAAAGGAAAATAGAAGTATTACGGCGAAGTATTACTAAAGTATTACTATTTCAACAGTACAAGATCGAAATTTGAAATTAGGGTTTCTTTAAAATTTGATTTCTCAGGAACTATTTGAACGATTTCGCTAAAATTTTATATATTGCCATGCAAAATTACATTCATTAAAATTATGCAAATAAATTGTATACCTTACAATTCAAGCGTTTTTCAACTATCTTTAAATAAAATAATAAATGTTAAGTAAAATGTATTTTCTGCGTGGGTATATTAGGATAAACGAATTTTACAACTGTGTGCAAAAAAAAAAAAATCCCATCCGTTTAAAAAGTTTTTGAGATATGGTAAAATACACAAAAATATAAAATAAATATTAAGGGTCCCAAACTTTGGACAGCTCTCCTGTGTTTCTCTCTGTGTTCTATGTCCTTTCTCCTTTGTGTGAATGTGACCCGCGCTATAAACGGGTTTGTGTGACGTGGGCGACGCTGCTACACCGCCGTGGCTTCGCCACAGGTGCCCACTGGGTAACGAGAAAAGAGTAGCAGTTCTGGCATTCCTGTGGCCAATGGGACAATACCCAAAACCCCGCCATTAAAAAAAATAATAATATTTTGAGCATTGTACACAAAATTCTTTGTAAATTTTTTTTATCTATTGGTTCTATTGACTTGTGTTTGATCTCATTCGATTCAGCATTATACATACGTAGTGGTAGTCAATATCATTTTAAATATAACTCACAAATTTAATGTTTACATATGCAATCTCGAGAGAGAGTCGCAATTCAACGAAAGTATTATTAGATTAAAATAGTGCAAATGGAGAGTATATTTAGTAAACCTGATTTCCAACAAGCTAGATCGTCAATTACACTTGTAAAACAATCCTAGCTGCAACTAATATAAAGATACGTAGAGAATTATATGTACAATCGCCTTAGATTTTTACATTTATTTTTTTTCTTAATTCTAAAAAATTTATTGGTACACAGTTTCGCATCTAAATTATGAATTATAATAATGAACAAATCAAGCAACTACATATGCTAATCACAACGCTGTACTTCTATTGCACACGATTTCAGTATGTTTTTTGGAGCACCGAAAATACCTGTGACATTTGGAACAGCTAGAGTAGCAATGAAATTTGTCACAATGAAATAGCAGTGATATTTGTCACAGTGACAGTAGCAGTGAAATTTGTAACAGTGACAGTAGCAGTGATTTCGTCACTGTGACAACTTTTTGGTTGGAACAGGCTGTCACAGTGACTGCTCCAGTCACTGTGACAAGACGCTGTTCCGTTACTTTTGACCCATCTCTAGTACCATTACACCAAGGCTATTGTTAAATTTTTATCATACGGCATTAAAAATTAAAAATTTTTAAAGTTTATTTGTATTGTTTTACTTCCACATCCGCTTTCAAAACAATAGCCGGGCACATTTGGTAATTTTCAGAAAAGTTGCCGGTCAGCACCGCGTTAAGACTGAATTGTTCTTCCATATGGACTGCAAAAACCTCTGCCGTATCAAAGAAAACAAAGCGATCCTCACTACGATGAGGTTTCAGTTTTGAGGGCTTCAGGCTTCTGTCATATTCCATATTGCCTTATTCTCTGTCACCAGAGATTTTGTTTTGTAGTTCCACCGTAATCGCCTACAGTCTTTTCGAATTTAATTGTTTAGGTTAATCATTTCTAGTGTACATTGAGGGTCTCTGGTCTTATGATAATTTTCCTGCACCAATTTTGTTGTTTGATGAGGAGGATTTTTTCAGGATGGAGTCTTAGAAAGTTAACTTCGTATTCTTTAGTGATAGTAGCCTCAGAGTAGGTGTTAATAATGTTATCCCGGACTTTATAAATGGCATTGTCAATTGAGTCATTGGTGGTTGACGAGTTTTGAAGGACGGTTTGCATCTTAAAGAGAATATTTATGTTTAGGTCACCAATTATTAAGATTTATTGTCTTGAAGTTTAGATTAATTGAAAGTAGTTAATAACAACCATAGCCATTGAAATTTACATGTTAGTAATGAGCTGGTACGAAAGACATTTCATTTTAGCATTTTTCCAAGAAAAATTAAATTTCTATAACTACCGAGATATTTTTTACAATTTTGGCATATATATAAAACTAATTTATGTTGCAAGATAAAATCATAACAATGCTAATCACTAACTGCTTATTTGTTAATAATTATAAATAATAAATAAATAACAAAAATAATATAAAGTAATTTTTTCAAAGACTAATAACTTCATTTGTTTGCTTATGTTATTACCTGTCTGTGTTATCCCTGTTCCGTGCTGTCTTTTCTATCTTCTTTCAAATCTTCTTACAAATAATTTTAACATCAATGGCCTTTGATTCAGTTTGTAATAATATCATTTACGGAGGTGGCCTTTTTGGTCAGGTACTCCGGTGCGCCAATTACTAGTTTCCGCAAGCTAAAGTTCGAGCATTGGATCTCGCAGAGTAAGATTCTTCTATAACCGTGCTCTACGCAGTCATGACCACACACAGATTCGCCCGAGGAGGGAAGGTTATCCAACCCAACCGTGAGCAGCCCACTTACAGGGAACTTGCTTCTGAGTTTACTAGGATAGTGGATTTTCTTGAAAAAACTCTCAGTAATCCACCCGCTGACTCAGAAAAGGAGGCTTTCTTTTCCTTCCAGACGCGCATAGGTAAAAGACAGAAAAAACTACAAAGACTGATGACTCAATAGAACCAGCTGATACTTCACCAGTTGATACTTCAATTGTTCTAATGGAGCCAACCCCAGTTAAAGCTAGAATCAGCATAGAAAAGCCTATCTTGATCAACAACTCGGAGATGGCTACTCCACATCCTTTACCGACAGAAACACAGAAAAAGAAGAAAATTAATGTCAACGCGGTGACTCTAAAAAACTCTGAATCCGCACCAGATAGCGAACTTCAACTCCCTGAGAAAAGAAAAAACCTGCGCAAGATGGTTCATCCGGAATACCAATATACATACAGACCTCAAAATACCAACTCTATCACAGCATATATACAAGCTAAACGCAGATTTTTTCCCATAAAGCCATAGAATGTAAAACAGCAAATTTTAATGAAATCTTTAAGTTTGAAAATTATATCAAAGATAAAAACTACAGACCAATAGCTGCACATTTCACCTCGGACGCCTCATATCATAACTATCAAAACAAATAATTTCATCAACCATTCTGAAAATAACGTTTCCTCATGCTGATACAATTCTGAACAACTCCAAAATCAAACAAACGCAACTATAGAGCAAGCTGCTCATCTTATTTTTTGATTCCTTTTTAGTTATTCAAGCAAAGAGCTTGAGACATTCATATAAGCAACTGCACTTCCCGCTTACCTCAATGCTCAACCAAAACAGTGTTAAAATTCAAGATGAATGGAATAGGGTACGCTTCGCGACCCAGGTGCCCAATAAAATCAAAACACTAGTACTAGGAGAAAAAGATTGCTCTCGCACCCTCGACGGAATAAACACAAACGGAACCGACCACTCCGGCTGTCCCGGCATCAATCGAGACTACTGTTAAAAGAACGGAACCGATGGATATTCAGCAAAACGCCAGTAGAAAATTGAAAGCCCTCACCCCAGGATTTAATACAGAAGTCGAAATTCCGGATATCGAAAAAGAACTAGCAGATTTAGAGCTACGGCTAATCAGAATTGAACAGATGAAGAAGAATTACAAGCCAGAATTACAAGCTCCTCCCCCTCTGCCTAGTCATCCTATCAGATAACGGCAAACTCCGTGAGATCTTCAACACTAAGAGACTACTGAATACACCAGTGAAGATAGAAAGATTTCGTGACGGATGTCACGAAACACAATGCTACAGATGTCAGAAATTCGGTCTTACACAGAAGTCATGCACCGCTGACCCTGCTTGCATGAAATGTGCCGACTCACATTTTACGTACCTATCTACGAAACCGAAATGCGAGCCGACCAAGTGTATTAACTGCCATGGTGAGCACCCAGGCTGCGGTGTAAGACCCAAAAGAAAATAGAGGACACACAGCCCAGCCCAAGAATACCTCGGATAAAGTCACCAGATTCCTGTTGATCTTTAAAAAGATGCAACCGTTACTTAAGGACCAGGAACTCCTGAATTTACTCAGATCCCAGCTTGCAGACATGCCATAGAAGAGGTGATCTCACCTCAAAGCCTACAACCACCCAAGACGACCACAATCCGCCTGTGGAATGCTTCATACCTTTTTCATGAAGACAGTACACCAGGTGCCCTCGGGCACTACTTCTTATGAAGAAGTGGAGTGTCCGCTTCGCGGACAGGAACTCTGAAATCAACCTCAGTCTAACGCCTGTATTCACCATTGACCCTTACCCTCGGTCAGAGTTCAAAACAAGTTTTATGAGAGCAACTCTAGGTTAAAGTTCAAAATTTCATTTCACCGCGCACGTAACTGCGAGTTACTCTAACCCAGAGTTAAGTAACTTTAACCTGAAGATATTCCCGGTTAGAGAAACCACGCATGCGCAGTAAACGAGTGTTTGTTCATTTACTTCGTTTTCTTCGTCGGTATTTTTTATATTTCTGCTCTTTTTTGTGTCACATTTTTAATTGTTTTGAATTTCGATTCTTTTTTTTGTATTTTTTTCCTCAAGATTTCCCCAGTTTGAGCAAACACGGATACGAAGAAGAAGATTTTTTATTTATTTACCTTCTCAAAAATAACACTTTTGATGCTCGGTTGCTTATGTTCAATGAGGTCAATTTTTTCACTTGATGCAACTATAATTAATTTAGATATTTGCCTTGCCTTCAAAAAAATATTGCATAGCATAATATTAATAAAATGAAAATATATTAATGGAATGAAAATTAAATAACACTTTTTATGTTCGGTTGCTCTTTTTTATGTTCAATGAGGTCAATTTTTTGCTAGATGTAGCTTATAATGAATTTTTATAAAATAAATGCTTATTAATAAAATGAAAATGAAATTTTCCTGAGTTAATATCTTCTACAGAAGATGCTATATATATTTCCCAAATTATTATTGGCAGTCGTTACAGCACTTAAACAATTTTTCACTCGAAAAAAAAATTGCGGATAATAAAGATTGCGACTACAATAACTCAAATAAATAGTGTAAGTAAGAAGATTCTAAAAAATTTAACTAACTTTTATTTATTTTTTTTGCGAGAAAAAAAAACAATCGATACTTGAATGAAATATAAAATTTGAAAAAGAATATAATTCATTAAATGTTTTCAGATTTTGATAATGTCTAACGAGATGATAGATCTTGCCCAAAAATAAGAATAGTTTAGAGATGAACTGGCAAAATAATGTGCAATATCTAGATACGAAGATAACGAAAAGATTTTAAAATGTTTTAAATCCATAAAATAACTATTAATTAAATTAAAAACATGTACATTATTTTAAATATATACTAGAAATTATGCTGAAATAAATATTATGTAATCAATGCAAATTTTGATGCGAGGTAACATTTAAACTACACAATAATCTGCATCAAATAACTTTGCAAATCAGGAAATTTAGAATTTTATAAGCATAAAATAATCTGGTGAATATTTAGAAAAAATAGGATCATTTGGAAGAGATTTATTCCTTTAAACTATATGAAATTAAAATGCCCGTCTTTAGTTATAATTTTTAATATATAGCCTGACTATTTTATGACATATGGGCATTTATCCAACTGATATATATATATATATATATATATATATATATATATATATATATATATATATATATATATATATATATATATATATATATATATATATATATATATATATTATCTTTCTGTGTAAGAATGAAACTGAAGCATTCATCTACAGTTACTATCAGAAATGTGCGCAAAAAATACAATTAATGATTTGGGTTTATTAGGCAGTGGTTTCTGAGCTTTTTTACTTGATATTTGGCCTTGGAAAATAAATTATAAATCATGATTTTACTCTTGAAAGCTAATCTCGGTAATCATGATATGCCGACATGATGTTCACCTCACCGCATTGTTCATAAACCACCCGGGGCTAACCACGATGAAGTTTTTTAGCAGCAAGACGATATCTATTTTTATTTAAAGCAATAGATAATGATGCAGATATAGTTTTTTTGCTACAGTGTAGTCTTGTCCTCATTATTCACATGACTTGTGAATAGTAGAATTTCATTTGTAATGTCGCTTTAATCACTTTCTGTCTGGCTAAAGGTTAACAGTACAGAGTACGGAGAACAGAATTTCAAAGAACAGTTGGCGAAATTTTCTATGACTTTCTCATTAATTTTTTGATCATATCTTTGCTTTGTCAGGCAAAGGAAAGCATATATATATATTTATATATATATATATATATATATATATATATATATATATATATATATATATATATATATATATATATATATATATATATATATATATATATATATATATATATATATATATATATATATATATATATATATATATATATATATATATATATATATATATATATATATATATATATATATATATATATATATATATATATATATATATATATATATATATATATATATATATATATATATATATATATATATATATATATATATATATATATATATATATATATATATATATATATATATATATATATATATATATATATATATATATATATATATATATATACAGTTTCTGCCACACTAGATGGCAGCCCCGAGACTCTATTTGGATGCTAAAGTGCACTAGGAATTTAATTTTGCCGGAAATGCCAAGAGCCAATAAGGCACTCCAGGGATCTTTTACATGTCGCATAATCATACGACATGGCTGCTGAGGATTTTCTGCATCCCGAAAATCCGGTGTCTGGGCCGACGACAAACCAACTGCGCCACCCAACTGATATATTTCCATGTACAATTATCTAAATAATTACATTTTTAAGGGCATGATTTTTTTCAAAATTTTTAAGTTTCGGAATATTTGTTTCGATTATGACATTTTCCTTTTAAAAAATTGTTGTATTATTCACCATATCACCGACGACGATTCTTTCTTATCATCGACAGATGGCAGCACAATAATAGTCATTTATAACTTCTGAATAATATGAATGTGTTGATTTATGCTTATCTAAACTGAGAAGTTTATTTTATACAATTTCATTTAAAATTGAAAAAAAAAATTTTCCCAATGGTTTAAGTTATCGATAATATGTTACGAAGGGGAAGAAGAAAAAAAAGATTAAAAATACGCGAATAAGGATGATAATGATGTTAGCATAATCCCCTTGATCATAATGTAAAATAAAAGTATTAAATAATTGCTTGAAATAAAAGTATTTTTAATTGAATTTCAGTTACATTTCTATGGCTGCTTGCGACTATATGCTACTCATAATAATAAAATATCTAAATTCATAATAATAAAGCTCGGATCCTTTTGCTCATCAATACAAGTCAGTTAGGAAAACGAAACTAAACATATTTTTTATTTGACCAGTAAAAGAGGGATTCAAATTTAATTACGCAATGCAATCTTTTTTCCCCTTATTTTAATAGAATTTTTTTTTAAAAAAATAGCACCGAAAATTGAAAACAAACACTATTAGTACGGCTATAAATCTAACGAGCGATTAATCCTCACTTCGGCCGGATCACGCTATTGGTCGAAAATGACATCACTGTTTGGAGGCAGGGAGATGGTGGCTATTCTTTCTTGTATCTTTTACAGTTATAAAGTAACAAAAATTGAAATAAATATAAGCTCAAATTTACTAATACATCGTAATTTAGTTGTGTTATGAATAATTTTAAAAACTTCATAGTCAAGCAACATGTAAATTTAGTTTAAAGTAATGACCAAAATCCTGGGCTAGCCCCCCCCCCCCTGTATTTCTAGATCAACCCCAGTTGCCCATGACATAAAAGCAGTATAGTTTAATATCACTTATTTAGATTCTAATAAAAATTACCACAAAACTGTGAATATTGTCTTTATTACTTAACATTAATACAACGTGCAAACAGAGCGCGTTTGAAAACTAAAATCTGTCTCCAAAATACTATGCTATACTACACAGCATGGGTCATCCCCCAAACAGTGATGTCATTTTCAACCAAAAGTGTGATCCGGCCGAAGTGAGGATTAATCGCTCGTTAAATATACCACCGGGATGCAAGTTATTATCCAATAGGAAAATGCCTGTAACTGCCGGTCAAGTAACCCACAGTTAAGAAACCGACGGTTAAAAAATAATGGTGGAATCGCTTTTGAACTCTCGGTCAAAGTTTCCAAACCGGGGGTTTCGGAACTGGGAGTTACGCGTTAGGTCAGAGTCAACGGTGAATACTGGGGTAAGCAAGATAAAGTAAATATTGTTGAATAGTTTGACGGAAAGAATATATTTACTTTACTCCACCCGAAAACTAGTTAAAACTAAAAAAGTTTTACCACCAGTTTTTCCTCTATGCTGTCTCGCTTTCACCCATTACTACTGAGAGGCATTGAGACTTAAAAGTTAGCAGGTATGCAACTGCTCCGCTTTCTGGAATATTTTTACTAAAGTGCTATCAAATTATATTGTAAAATTCGTCAAAGGATAGTTACGCTTACTTTTTAATAGAGTACAGTAGGTGTATGTTTTAATGTTGCATTTTATATGATACTTATAATTTTTGATATGTAGTGGTGACAAAATTATTTTAAATGAAAAATACTGAACTGAAAGTAACTTAAATTTCGTTACAACTCGTCACCAACCGAATCATCTTATACTGGTTTGTTCTGTGCCCAAAAGTCATGAAGGAATAATCTTATACTGGAGTCTTGCATGCATTCTCAGGGTGTGGATAATCAGGGTAAAAATAAGATAAAACTGGTTACTACTTAGTTCGAATCAAAAATTCATTCAAAACTCAAATATTGTATGTGTTAAAATTAAAGTGAAATCAAAAATAAATCTGTCAAATTAGCCATGCCCAACTTTAAGCTACCATTTTCTATTTTTTACTATCCTGATTCAGAGATTCCGTATGAATACATTTATGACTTGCCCGTCCCGAAAAGGTTAATGATACTACTTACATCAGTGGTCGCCAAAGTGGTCTATATAGACCCCCAGGGGTCCATTTAACAAAAGCGGGGGTCTATCTGAGCCAGGGGGTCGATCCGAATCGGAAGGGTCAATTGGGGGTCGAAGAAAAAACAGTTCTTAATAAGCCACTCACACATACCTTAGCGAGTATGTAAAATTTGTGAATTTTTTTATAATTGACATTATATCAGTTTGTTTATAGAACATAAATTAATAAACTTATATTTATTCGGATGAAACAAGTATTTACGTACCAACCAGGCATGAACTCTGCACTTCTGGTTTATAAGTCATATGCATATGTGCGCTTGTCCAAATGTCACATGTGACGAGCATTGACGTTACACAAATATCATACGCAGTTTCAGCTATCTTTGCAAACTGTGAACGGTGTTGAATATTTGCCGAGTCATTATTAAAATTTTTATAGTTTTGGATAATTAGTTATTGTTTCGACAAAACCATTCGTTTAGTTTAGATATCAATTTTAATTATCAATACATGTAAAAAAGAAGGTAAGCATTAATTATATGGATTAGTACAGCCCGCGGCAAAACTATAGCACACTTTGTGATTTTTTACGAAAATTACGAAATTTTTGAAAATATTATTATTTTAATCTGATGTGTGTCTTTAACTGTTCTTAACAAAAACAATTTTGCGCGAAATAAGTTTAATTTAATATATATATATATATATATATATATATATATATATATATATATATATATATATATATATATATATATATATATATATATATATATAACTGTGAAACTAATTTTCTACATAGCTTCCGAAATTTTGTAGGCACTTGTCATAGCGTGGCACAAGTTTTTGTATGCCTTCTTCATAGAAGGTTGCCGCCTGTGTTTTCAACCACGTAGTAACATGCTCTTTCAGCTCGTCGTCATCGTTGAAGTGTTGACCACCAAGGAAAGATTTTAAGTGTAAAAAGAAATGAAAGTCGCTAGGAGCGAGGTCAGGGCTGTACGGAGGATGGTCAAACACGTCCCAGTCAAATTCCTGTAGGAGTTCTTTTGTCACGTTCGCAGTGTGAGGTCGGGCATTATCGTGTAAAAAAAACAACACCTTCAGACAGTAATCCTCGGCGCTTGTTCTGTATTGCGCGGCGCTATTTCTTAATGGTCTCGCAGTAAACACGTGCATTGATTGTTTGGCCTCGTGGTCAGAAATCAATCAGAAAAATGCCTTTTTTGTCCCTAAAAACGGTGCACATGAGTTTTCGAGGTGTCAAGATTTGCTTAGGCTTAACCTTCGTTGGGGACGAAGTGTGCCTCCATTCCATTGATTGCCGTTTAGTTTCAGGGGTCTCGTAACCAAGTTTCATCCCCCGTGACTATCCGAGAAAGAAAATCATCACCATCTTCATTGTAGCGTGTCAAAAACTGAAGCGCACTGCCCATCCGTTGTTTTTTGTGTTGTTCAGTAAGAATTTCGGGTACCCAACGTGAGCAAAGTTTTCGAAATTTCAGTTTTTCAGTAACAATTTCATGAATTAGTGATCGTGAGATTTGCAGAAATTCCGTAACGAGAGCACTAATTGCAAACTTACGGTTTTGCTTAAGCTTCTCTTCAACTGCGTGAACCAGTTCATCAGTAACCAAAGACGGGCGTTCACATCGTTCTTCATCGTGGACTTGATCACGTCCTTCAATGGACTGTCTGACCCATCTTCTAACCATTGAATCACTCATAGCAGTTTGTCCGTAAACCTCGCAGATTTGCCGATGAATTTCACATGGTTTAACTTTCTTTGCATTTAGAAAACGAATCACAGATCTGATTTCACAAGCGGCGGTATTTTCAATTAAGGCTGACATCATAAAGAAGCACTACAAGGAACACATCGGCAGCAGGGATCTGAAAATGGCGCACATTTCTTCTGCTTGAATCAGAGTAACTGGCGCGCATGCTCGGAACTGCGATCGCAGCTCTGCCGCGGATAGAAATAGAAACGGAACTTACTTTGTGGATATACCTCGTATATATATATATATATATATATATATATATATATATATATATATATATATATATATATATATATATATATATATATATATATATATATATATATATATATATATTATATATATATATATATATATATATATATATATATATATATATATATATATATATATATATATATATATATATATATATATATATATATATATATATATATATATATATATATATATATATATGTAATAACAGGGCTCGCACCCTGTTATCAGTGTTGTATTTAGCTTGAAATAATTGCAGTCATAAGCCATCAGACGTTCTAAACAGGTTTATTCAAAGGTTGGCTGGCATTGCTACCAATTCACGTCCCACTCCTGCAAAGGAGGGGGAGTGGACAAGACTCCGGACAATCCCGGAACAGCTTACTTGGATCACATCATGATGAAAAGGACACGCAAAACTATGCGCTCTTACGTTTTATACCAACATAGATTTGAGGTAAAAAGGCACATTCGTACATTCCTTGTATCCTTACGCATTAAGGAAAATCATTTCTGCTTCCTTATATGGAATTGAAAGAGGGAACGATTCTAAAAATAACTCTTCCTTTGAAATATAAATCTATTTATATTTCAATGGCCTATTTATTCTATTCTATTATTATTCTATTATTACACTATTATACTATTTATTATATTATTATACTATTTATTCTATTATGGCCTATTATTTCTATTTATTTTTCAGCCTTGAATTCCCAAAATAGAATCTCTCTACGCTTATTCTTTAACAAAGACATTTTATGAAAACGAAAGAGATTTAATTCTTTTATTAATACAAAAGTATTTAATTTTTGTATTACATCCCCCCAAAAAAATTTTTGGTGAGTCAAAATAAAAAATTTAGAAAACTTTAAATTTAAAATTTTTAGGTTGGTACGACTGTTCCTTTTTCCCTACTACAAACAACATTTTTTCAATTATGAGAAGAAAAATATTATTTACAATGACAAAAATATGAAAAACATGATTATGCAATTTATTTATTTAGTAACTAAACAGAAAGAAAAATTAAACATGTTTATAAAACTAATCTACTAAAATTTTCAAAAAATTTTTTACACAAAAACATACAAAACTTAAATGCAAAACAAACTGGACAACAAGTGTCATTTATTCTGAATTTAAGATTCTGTGTGGTTAATAGGGGTTGTTTACTTTATGAAAATCTGTATTCTACTAAATTTTTCAAAAAAAAAATTTTCACACAAAAATATACAAAATTTTTATGCAAATGAACTGGACAACAAGTGTCATTTAATCAGAATTAAAGATTCTGTGTGGTTAAATGATTTTTTACTTGATAAAATATAACTATTCAACTAAAATTTTCAAAAAATTTTTCACACAAAAATATTCAAAATTTTTATGGAAATGAACTGGACAACAAGTGTCATTTATTCAGAATTTAAGATTCTGTGTGGTTAAAAATATTTCCTAAGCTTTGATACATGTATTTTTTCAAAATTTTGTTTACATAACTTTCTTTTTATTTATTTTGTTTTTGTAATCAGTTTCTTGGTCATTCTTTCTTTTTCCTATTTTTCCTTTTATTTTTTGTTTTTGTTACCCTTTACATATTTTTTCGTCGATATTAACCTGATAATGAACGCATCAATTACCTAGATCTATCTTCGAATCTTTTGAACTTTTTGGACATTCTTTCTTTCTATTTTTTGATGTTTACATTTACTGAAACATCCTTAAAATTCATTTTTTCGATGCTTACTTTTTTGAAACATCATTCTTTTCTTTTTTCAATGTTTACTTTTTTTTTAAACATTTTTTTCACCATTTTTAACCTTAACATTTTGAGAATTCTGCAGTTTAATGTGCAAAGATAAATTGTCACTTTTAGAATTAGCAGAGATGATCAGTCTCTTACCAAATAGAATAACAACTGGCCCGACACAATCAATAAACAAACAAAAATCCCTGCAAGTCTACAACCCTACTAAAGCATATGGTAAATCAGTATCAAGTATAAAAAACTTAACTGATTAAACAATTTCGCCTATCGTAATAAGGGAGTCTCACAAATTTTGTTAAGTGTTAACTGTCCGTTTGTTTGGGTTTCACATTTTTTTAAAATAGGAATATTTAGTTTTGACCAAGTCCGAAAAAGTAAGAGAATTACAAATTTCTTTAAGTTTGTTTGAAAATTCTTCATTGTTAGGTTCAAAAGACAGTTTTGAAAAATTTAATCTTTTTTTTTTGTGGTTAAATCTAAAAAATCATATGGAAACAAAAGTTTAAAAACTTAATTTAGTTTGCCGTCACTAGTTTAATTGACGTTTGAATCACATTTCTTTCCTCTTTTTTTTTTTCAAAAACAATTTAAAATGCACGAAATACAATATTATATCATAATTTTTTATAAAAAAAAAATATATAAACACAAGAAATACAATCTAACTCTTAGTAATACTCTATTCCATTATTCACAATAAAATATTTAGATTACTACTCATATCCAATATTACTAAAATATTTAAGCATAACATTGAAAAAGAAAAAAAAATGAGAGAAAAAAATATATATCTACAGTAAATCCTTTCCATTAGCCACACTCTTCCTTTGACCTTCCTCTATTTCTTTGAAGAAGAAAAAAAATATATCACTTTTTTTTTTCTTTCGCACACTTAAATCGTAGCAATTCATGAATATTCATGATTAAGATTCGCGCACATTCACTTTTTATTTCACAACTTGAGTAGTAAGAATTGTAGGATCACTCGGAGTGAATCACTACTATGGATGTTTCTTCCAACTTAGAGGCACTATGGAATTGTAGGGTCATCGGATGGGATACTTTCACTGGTTTCAGGGGACAATCTCCAGCTATCGTCCTTCCTTCCATCTACATTTCAGGTGCGACGAGGTACAAGTAGTACGGGTGGAAAATCGCCATCCTTCCTTCAACGTTTTTTTCACTGCCGACTTTTTTTTCTCCTCCGGGGGTGATGGAAAATTTCCACGAAGCAGTCAAAATGGGTAAACTTCCTCCGCAAGTATTAATCCTGCCGGCTTGTAATAACAGGGCTCCAACCCTGTCATCAGTGTTGTATTTAGCTTGAAATAATTGCAGTCATAAGCCATCATACGTTCTAAACAGGTTTATTAAATGTAGGCTGGTATTGCTAACAAGTCACGTCCCCACTCCTGAAAAGGAGGGGGAGTGGACAAGACTCCGGACAATCCCGGAACAGCTTATCGGAATCACATCAAGATGAAAAGGACACGCAAAACTATGCGCTCTTACGTTTTATACCAACATAGATTTGAAGTAAAAAGGCACCTTCGTACATTCCTTCTATCCTTATGCATTAAGGAAAATCATTTCTGCTTCCTTATATGGAATTGAAAAAAGGAACGATTCTAAAAATAACTCTTCCCTTGAAATATAAATCTATTTATATTTCAATGTTATGTTTTCAGCCTTGAATTCCCAAAATAGAATCTCTCTACGCTTATTCTTTAACAAAGACATTTTATGAAAACGAAAGAGATTTAATTCTTTTATTAATACAAAAGTATTTACTTTTTGTATTACATACATATATATATATATATATATATATATACTAGCTGACCCGGCAAACGATGTTTTGCCATATGAATTATTTATAGAGTATGAAAATATATCTTATATTATATAAAACGCTAATACGTATGTATGTATCAATAAAACCGATGATATTTCTTTTCTCGCGTTGGCAACAGTTTTCATTTTTAATTGATCGGATTCGGCGCGCAAGAGCACGTAGTGAGCATCATATGGCTAATCTATATTATATAAAACGCTATTACGTTTTAATTGATAGGCTTTGGCACGCAAGAGCATGTAGTGAATATCATATGTCTAATCGGGGGAATTCTCACCGAATTATCAAGAAAATTCTCACAAAATTATCTTCATCGAAGCCGATGCTTTACATCCGGCGTTCAGTACTATTACATATTGTTTTACAACACATGGTTTTAGCCCTCTGGTGGGAAAGACTTTAAAACAAAACTTACAACAGTTACTTTTCTCAACAACTGAAATTTAGAATAGTGTGATTAAGAAAAATATGCGAACTGTTTTCAATTTCAAATTAATATTGAAATGCACAGGTTTAGAATCTTCTACAGTGAAAAGTTTTCAGAACTCCAGTGTTCAAAAAGGTATACAAAAGCTAGACGTTAAGAACGTATCCAATGAGCGAGCATCGGATTGCGAAGCAATCCGAAATGAACTGCGAAAGCAGTTCCGGGGGTTGGCGTGCGCCAGCGAGCAGGGGGCAAAGCCTCCTAGTATCTTATTTATTGTAAATGTGTGCGTATGTGGTATATGAGTGGAAGAGGCATGGAGCGCTGTGAACGATGACGGAATGTGAAAGTAACAACACACCAAGTAATATTTTTTTAAAATTTATTGAAACTTTTTCTTATAAATTATATATACAACGAATTCTGAAAATATTAGTCAACAATATTAATCTCTTAGTGCAATGGAGTGTACAATATTTTTTGTCATTCCATCTTTAGCTAACACAAATAAACTGGATGGTTTGCCCACTCGAGAGTATGCCACGTATCTGTGCGAAAAACATGGTGTGTTCAAATCTAAGACGCAAACAGACATTGTTTGGCCTTATCATTGCGAATGCCAATCTAATGTGGAACTGAATGCGTTTAAATTGAATTGGCACATCTGTGGGGGCATAATAGGCATAATAGGGGGCATGATAGGGATTGGCACATAATAGGGATTCGTGAAAGTAGTATACTTTCATCCCGGAATTTGTCATTTAAAATAATGACTTCGATGACGTTGTTCATTAATTTTTTAATGACTAATCGCGTGCCGTTTCACAGCCAAGGTGGGTTCAAATTACGAAGCAAAATAACCGGAGATCCAACTTTGAGTACTAAATTATGCGGTGATATGCCAGGTAAATCCAATGAGTTTAAAAACTCTGTTGGAAAATTTGCGGCTTCAATGGGATCGCAAACTGCATCAACGGATTTGCATGTCACCAAGTTACCTGGCAATAACTGTTGCATCTACAGATTCAATTCGTTGACGTCCACATTTTTTGCTGCTAAAATCACCCTTTCTGCCAGCCACTCATGATGAATTCATTGCGTGTGTACATCGGAAAATATTAGGCTAATGAGAGCATCTTGTGAATCAAATCGTCCGGTAATTTAAGCATCCAGTCTAATCCTTAGTAACCTTTCCATCACCGATATCTAACAATTGTTTTGAGATTGTTTCAGCAGATGGATCTTGAAGCATTTGGACGCGCATATTTACTTTTAGTATAACTTTTTCAACATTACGCCAAAGTGCAGATGATCTCGAGAAAGCTTTGATCTCATCAGCGTACATTAAACGCGGAATGACGTGAAGTGTATTTGTCTGAAATCACCTGAAAGGAGTAACAGAGTGCCGCCAAATAATTTGTCATTATTTTTTTATATCTTTCAATGTCCTGTTCAACGCCTCAAGCGATTTTTGTGCTCCATAGTGGGATCATCCCAGATGATAATTTTACTGTGTTTGAACACTGTGGCCATAGAAGAAATATTTTTTATGTTGCACACTGCATCTGGGTTGTTTTGAATATTTAGTGGCAGCTTAAATACTGAATGAGCTGTTCTGCCTCCGTCCAATAAAATTGCCGCAATGCCAGATGATGCAACGGCCAACGCGATGCCATTATTTGATCGTATTTCACCCAGAATTAGCGAAGTAATTAATGTTTTGCCAGTTCCCCCTGGTGCATCAGGAAAAAAATCCACTCTGTCCTGCTGAAACTGCGAGCATAATGCGGTCATAAATGCTCCTTTGTTTCTCATTCATTAGTGGAACATTGCGAGTAACAATCGCTGCCATTTTTTATCGTATTGCATTGAAGTTCACGATTCATGTCAGTGTTTAATAAATCAGATGCACTTCGATTTGGCGAAAGCATACCGAAATGACTGAGTGGCAATTTGGTAATAATAATGCAAAGATCCTCAATAACAATCAGTGCTTCATTGTACATAGCATCGCTGAATACTATCGTTAGATCGTTGCAACGTGTGCGATATTGATACCGTATATCATCAGTCATCGAATCTTTGTGATATTCTCATAACGTTTCTATACGGGCCGGGAAACATGTAGCTAATACTATAGCAAATAGTAGACGATTTTGCTTTGCAGTACAGTTCAATGCTGCTTCAGCAAGCATACATTCCCACTGGTTGTCGTCTTCCAGCAAGCCGAGTGCAAAGCATGCATCTTGATACGTTGGATGCTGATTTCCATCGACTTTACATATATCTTGAAATGACAATGAGCCGGTGTATTTAACCAACAACAGTCGAAAATAAAAGCACTCAGTCTGCTTTGGATTGACTGTAAATATTCTCCCCAAGGCGTTTGATTTGAATAAACCGGGACATGCATCAACCGGTGTGCCTTGCTTGTGGGGTGTCCATTTTTTGAACCCATGTGAAATAGGGTGGTACTTCTGAGTAGAGTAATGTCCGTGCAAAGACGCCAAAAGCATCCGTACGGTTACCCAATTCAAAAAATTTGGCGAGTGTAGTTTTTGGTGGATTTATAGCTCGGTCAATCGCTGTCTCGTTCGTGAAATATACGCTCTGACCGTTTTTAAGATGGACGGCTAAATGAATAACGGTTGGATCCCGTTCATTAAATGGGAAACCAAACATACGCCAAACAGCTTCATTGGAGCTGATGTACCGGCCTATTTGGTATAGCGTTATTTCGTCGTTGTTATTCACTGGAAGAGCAGTCACATTGGTATTTTCAACTCGAAATACTGCTATATCATTGCCTTTATTCACATACTTGCAAATATATTTGATGCTCTTCTTTTAAGGGCATGCATAAGTATTAGAGTTTAATATGACTTGTTGCAACGTGCGTGAATATTATTTTTGATTTATTATGTTTCTATGTCTAGTTTGGATCCGAATACGATTAAATAAAGATATATTTAAAATATACGTTAAATCTGTCCAAAAAATTAAAAAAAATTAGATACAAACCATTCTCGAATCCTTCTGAAGGTACACAGAAAATTTCATTTAAATCAGTCCAGCCGTTTAGGAGGAGTTCAGTGACATACACACGAACAGACGAAATATATATATAAAGATATATATATATATATATATATATATATATATATATATATATATATATATATATATATATATATATATATATATATATATATATATGTCATTGTATGGGTCCTCGCTAAACTGTGCTACCGTAAAGTGCTCGACTTCGCGCGCAGGTCGTCGGTCTACCGAAGCGGGAGTGCCATCCCCTCCGCAGAGGATCAAAATTGTGATGGCATGTCTTCGGATCATCCTCCGGGATGTTTCCCAAACCGTCGCCAATAGCCCATTGTGCAGCTCTAGTGCGACGTAAATTAACAACAACAACACGTCATTATATCATTGAAACATTATATCAACCATATATATAAATGATTGATATCATTCCATGCTTCCAATATCAAAAATAAATTATGATACGATTTATGCAGTCAATTATTGTGTAAGTTGTTTACGTACTGAAATTTTACTAAGGATTTTTAAATTACTAACAGGCATATAAAGAAAAATAGCAAATTACCATCTTTGTATGAAAAATCAATAGTCGAATCAATTGATTCCTTACAACTCAAAGTTTCAGCAATTTTATTTGACTGAAAGATAAATGAAATAAAGTTGACATTTTGCAATAGATTCGTAGAAGTTTATACGAGAAAAAAACAATAAGAATTCTCATAAATGCAATCGGAAATATCCAAATCAAAAAGAAAATTTTTTTATCTGAATTACATTAGCATGAAAATGATCAAAAAAATTTTGATAAAGAATAATAATTTTAAATTTGTTTGTATTTGAAATTTAGTAGAGTAAAAAATTGCTTTTTATTATTTTTTTATTATTTTTTGTGCTTTATTTATATTTTATTTTTATGTTTTTGCAGATAGCAGGGAAAAACTACTTAAAAGTGAGAAGACATTCATTTCAAATATTTTATCTTTCACTTACACCAATTGTATGAAAAAATATCCATGCATATTGAAAGCATTGAGATGCAATTTGCATTAACTATTAGTATAAATATGCAAAGAGAATTAATACATAAGGGACAAAAGTATTTTTCAAAAATTTCTGAAGTAAAAAAATTGTCCTAAAGAATTATTACTTTCAAAATTTTAAATACCCTAAAAGATATTATATCTCATAAAAATCTATTACTTTGATGTACTTTATTGAAATAAATACAAGTACAAGTGTAAAAAAATCGTTAAATTATAAAAACAGGCTTAACATATCGAGAGTCATAAAATGATTATAAAAAAGACTAGAGCCATCGGACTCAACTATATCAATGCCAGTGTCAAACCACTCTCTGTTTAAATAACAAAATTTTGATCAAAGCTAACCACAGATATTTGGCAGTATATCACTTTAAATTTATGGCGAATCTAATAACTGACTGAGAAGCTAGATTAGCCAGAAAGCTAATAACGTTAGTATTTTGTATGAGGAATGTTACCATTTACCTGAAACTCCAAGTCACCATTCTCATCATCAACATCACCATCGCCGCCGCAGCAGCACAAATTAGCGAAAAATCGCTTTATTCGTTGAAAGTATTCCATAATAGAATCAAAATCGCTTTTAAATAACTCTTGAACAAAATTCAAGTTATCACACCAAATACAAGCTTTGGAATGACAAAAATATATTTCAACACTGCGATTGTTAACGCTTTAAACAATGATTTTGTTTTGTCGTATTGTTATAACAATTAAAACTAATCTTTCTGCTCTTAATGACATTGTTAAGAAGTTTTATATAAAAAAAGCAATTGTTAATATTATGCCATTTTTTCAGTATGATTAAATAGGGATGCGCAGCCTTCTAGATTGAAGGAACAGTTATCTCAGTTTGAACACTAAAAGGTCACATCGCAAATCATTTTTCTCAATTTACTCGGTAATAAATAAGACAATAATACACTTTTAAGTTTTAAAATTCATTAAAAAAACTTATCGTCTAACATGGGTTCATAAATCGGCATTTTAAACCCCAAAATTTTACGAAAACTAAAGCGTCGACTTATACACCGATAATAAAGTAGGACACTCGTTTATCTCAAATATGGATACGTTATAAGCAATGAGATAGATATGAATAACTTTGCATCATTTTCTACAACTTAGACTTTTCAAAGAGTATTTTTAATACGTTGAATGCAATAATCTTTAATTTTTCTTCTACCATATTTGTTTACATGTGAAGGTCTTTTTTAAAAAGAAACATTAATTAAGTTTAGAAAAAAAAAACTGCCAAGAAAAGTAAAGATAATTTATTCATGAGTATTTCAAAATATGCAACACAATGATACATTTTAAAACATAAAAGAAAGTAAAGCAAAAGCTTAAATATTCCAGAATATCATTCATTCATGTATGTTGGATTTATCAAATGAACAAGATTTTTCATCTTGGTCAGTGCAATTTTCTTGCTGTGGAAAGACCACTTGTGTTGGCGTCATGAAAATTGAATCGATCATTAAAATTCATCTTCAACAAAAATGATCTGTGCTGATATAATTATGTGTAAAATCAAATTTACCAACTATGAAAGATGAGCCGCAATTGCTATGGGGACAGTGCAGACGTGAAATATCCTCAGGGGTAGACGGATAATGGATTAGAGGCCCTTGCTGTTAGACTAATTGTGGCAGGTTTTCGTGATTTTTCTCTTCATGTAACGCAAATGCGTGTTAGTTCAATCAAAATGTACTCTACGAAGGCAAATTTCTCTCAATACTTGATCCAAGGGTTCCCTTGTCTTCTGAATTGGGTTCAAAATTACAAAGCTACCGAATTGAACTTTAGAAGTCATAAACCCAAAAATTGTCTCGGCTGCTCAACGACGGTTATAAAATAATATAAAAAAAAATATGAAAGATAGAACTATTTTAAATAAATACACAATTATGTTTTTGGTTTATGATTGTATTTAAATTTATATCATAAAAATTTTTTTCCTTTAAAAAATGAGAAGAGGTTTATTTGTTTGATATGCTTGTTTTTTTCTCAAATAACTTTTGTTCCTAATTTAACTTTAAAAATAAATCATTAATGGCATCATCTTTAGCGCACTCAGTCTACAGCATGAAGATGCAGATTTTTTTCAGAGATTGTCAAAAGGAGATCAGTAACTAAGAACCTCACACAAATATTTTTATACGGTTTCATTTACTTATTTCTTTTGTTAAAATATTTTTTCATGTTTCCTTATTTTGCCTTTTCGTATCTATTGCAGATGCTCAAAATTTAATCAGGAATTCCTTTCTTGATGATATGAGGGCTTAAATCGAATTGATTATCACAGTATCTCCAATTAAAATTTATCATCAATTGAAATTCTGACTCCTCTCCTTCAAGTTTTTGTTCTCAAAGTGTAAACTGGACCTTTGCTCTTCTTGAAAATTCTAGTTTCTGAAATTTTGTCTTAGCTGCACGCAGAATTTATCATTATATAATCGCCAAATAAAAATTATAGATCGTAGAGATTTCGCCTACTTTTCAACTGGCTGAAGTTTTCAAATTTCAACTGCAGTTCCGTGATTGATGTAAGTTTAGATGCATTCTTGATTACCACAGATAGGAGATTTATTATAGCCCAATATGTAGCCCGTCAAAGTTTATCGCAGATTAAAATCCTGACCATTTTCAAACTTTTTTTCATTTCCAATGACAGACATGAAAGACAAGTTTGTAGCTGAGAACATTATAAGGAAAGAACAAAAAACTGAAACAGGAGCTACAAAAAGAAAGAGTCTATAGGTCTGTAATAATGCATCTCGCCAGCCAAAAACGATCCCACAAGGGCCCAGGAGGAAGTGCAGGGCAACGTATCAGATGGTTAGCTTCCATTTCTTCTTGCAGGTTACATAATGGACAAAAGGGGCTTAAAAATATTTTGATTCTGTACAGGTGTTTTGATGAACAGTTATGGCCAATATTTTAAATTCTTTTTAAATTTTTTTTATTCATAATGATTAGCCGTTTAAAAAAAGCGTCAGTTTACGAAAATCAGTTAAAGGAATACCGTGCAATGAATCATACATCTCTTGGGGTTATTGTCAAGCGGCACTGCCCTGTATACATTTAACCGGTACTGCGAACAGTGATGTTTCTCCTAATCTATTTTCAGTAGATATTCAAATATCGAATAAATATAATAACATCAACGAATAAATTTATATCAAATCGGATATAAATATTTCGAATATTCACCAAATCGACTATGTAATAGTCGACATTGATGTTTCTCCTAATCTATTTTCAGTAGATATTCAAATATCGAATAAATATAATAACATCAACGAATAAATTTATATCAAATCGGATATAAATATTTCGGATATTCACCAAATCGACTATGTAATAGTCGACATTGATGTTTCTCCTAATCTATTGTCAGTAGATATTCAAATATCGAATAAATATAATAACATCAACGAATAAATTTATATCAAATCGGATATAAATATTTCGGACATTCACCAAATCGATTATATAATAGTCGACATTGATGTTTCTCCTAATCTATTTTCAGTAGATATTCAAATATCGAATAAATATAATAACATCAACGAATAAATTTATATCAAATCGGACATAAATATTTCGGATATTCACCAAATCGACTATGTAATAGTCGACATTGATGTTTCTCCTAATCTATTGTCAGTAGATATTCAAATATCGAATAAATATAATAACATCAACGAATAAATTTATATCAAATCGGATATAAATATTTCGGACATTCACCAAATTGATTATGTAATAGTCGACATTCATTTGATTTCGGTTATTCACTGTAACATATATATAGTTGTGGTTCCTTAGCTGTTTTTCCAGTTTTTAAAAAAAAAAAATTATTTTCCTAATCTTCGGTGGTTAATTTATGTGTTCTATTTCAAATAATTTATGTTTTCATCATTCATGACTGGTGAGTGTTGAGAATATATCGGCTTTTGCCACCGTATATATTGATGCAAATGAAGCTTTATTTCTTCAAAAAATGTGCTAATTTATAATGAAATTAACGGTGGGAGAGAGAAATTCAAAGAAAGTATGAAAATTCCAGCTTCTAAACCACTTAAAGACAAAATGGTATATTAACATTAATTTATTACAACAATTAAAATTTTTCAAGCACCGCGGGAACCCTAAAAAAGTTCACTGTAAGAGTTCAATATGAACTTATAAATCCTTATTCTGTAGTGATAGGAAAAATGTTTTTTTTTATTCTTGCTTATTTTAAAACATTTTTCATGGAATAAAAATTTATTTCTGCTATATTGTTTACTCATATTTATAAAATTTAACACCTTTTTCTTATGCTTTTTATGAAAATAAAGTACAGATTTACCAATTTCCTAACATTTCTGTTGAACATGGATGGTTATGAATTTAGTTAATAAACTCTATTATTTGTTGATAATTCAATTAATTCTCAAAAACATCAAAATTTCAATACTTTTATGAGTACAAACTTCAATGAGCTAAATTAGTGACCCATAATTCAATTTTTTATATATTACATAAGAATTGTTAATCTCCATTGTGACGTTTCTTATTCCCCAGACTTATGTATGAATGCGCTCTTAATCTAAATTTTACGGAATTTGCGAAATGGTGTTATTCGAGAAATAAAGATTATGGACTTCGTTGTGTCAGAAACTTTGAGAATCTATCCTCCTGCTTCAATGTAAGTGGTTTCATTAACCTTTTCGGGACGGAAGAGTCATAAATGTATTCGTACAGAGTATGAATCAGGAAAATAAAAAATAGAAAACGGTAGCTTAAATTTGGGTATGCTAATTTGACATACTTACTTTTGCTTTTGCTTTAAATCTAACACATCCAATCCTAGTGTGTTATTAGTGTAAGTATGCAGTTTTTAATTCAAACTAAGTAGTGAGTAATTAACTAAAGCAAACTATTATTACCCCGCTTACAAATAAACTGCTATAAAAATAGCTTGGTTACCAGTTTTATCTTTTTATACCCTGATTATCGACACCCTGAGAATGCATATATGACCCGCCCACCTCGAAGAGGTTAAATATTATTTTTCCAAACTTTGAACAATGGCAGGACAAATTAATTGCTGAAATAGATAAGGATAAGGTTATAGATTATTTAATAATTGTTTATCCCCATAGTGCCATTTCTTATTCACGGAACTCGAGTATGAGTGCGCTGATACCTACATTTTTGGGAAATGATGCTATTCGAGAAATGAGTACGAATACATGTCTGGTGATCCATACATGTACTCGTACGGAATCAGAACCAGAAAAATAAAAAGCGGTAGGTTAAGTTTGGACATAACTAACTTGACAGACTTATTTTTGCTTTGAGTGTTACAAGTGTAACTATACAATTTTTAATTCGAACTAAGTAGTGGTGAATTAATAATGCAAACTATTATTACCCTTACCACAAATAAACTGCTATAAAAATAGTTTGACTTGGCTACCTTACTTTGTCTTTTTTTACCCAGATTATCGACACCCTGAGAATGCACATATGACTCGCCCGTCTCGAAGAGGTTAAATATTATAATACCAGACCTGCCAACTACTACGCTTACGCTTTTTGTGAAATATTTCATACAGCTATAGACATTTAAAAACCACAGCTTTCAGAATTTTTTTTTTTTGCCAGCATTTTAAACGCCTTACCACGGATGAGCTGAAAAGAAGTGGCGTTGCATATGAACTTTTGAATCGTTTATATGTAGTGGAGTGGAAGATAAATTCAAATGATTAAAAAATAATATATTAAAACTTAAACTTTAACCGGTTAACGCCCAGCGTCATATATTTAGGACAGTTCCTATATTCAAAAATATTCATTGTGGTAGGAAACTTTTTTCTTCTTCTTCTTCAGGAGCGCAACAGCCCTTTGCTGGCCTTGGCTGCCTCAAAACTTTTTCAGCATTTTCATTTATCTGGGTGAATTAAAAGATTATCAGATACCACAATGATTTTGTTATTTCTGATTAGATCTAGAATTATAAGGAGCAAGTACTTTTTGATCTATCAAAGACTTTTTGAATGCCCTAACAGTAGAAAAAAACAATTAATTTCGAAAATATATTATACCACTTGTTCCATATAACCACGTTTTGTATCATTTCAATATATAAATGCGGGACAAAACGGGTTAAAGTCGTTACCCCATCATAAATTTTTTTTATGGATAGTGACGCATTTACACTTCTTCGAAAGGTTCGAACTTCTTTAATGAGAATAAAAGTTGGCAGTTACGATTTTCGTAATTTTATAATTTATTGCACCAAAGGGAATCATATGGTATAAATTTTTTTAATATTTTAGTTTATCCATATTTCCTCATACAATATTAAACTCACATGCTTTTCATATGCCTTATTTATTTCAAGTATTAATTTGTATCGCCATTGATTGTTCAAAGCCAGGGCATAAGCCACGTAAGCTAGTGTTGATGCTGTAGTTTCTTGACCAACAATGTAAAATAAGACGCACTGTGCTACAAGCTCATCTTCCGAATGTCCTGGAAAAAAACATTTAATATTTAAAAAAAAAAAACAATTCACGCAATAAGATTACGTCATTAAGCAATGATATGAGTGTCAAATTTTGCACTTTGTGAATATTATCCTACTCAAAGGCACGAACAGATAGATGTAAAAAAAATCTATATCTTTCTCACCCACCGCTAATTTCATTATAAATTATCACATTTCTTGAAAAAATAAAGCTTTATTTGCATCAATCAATATGATGACGGCGGTAAAAGCCGATATATTTCGAGCGCTCAAATATTGCCCGCCATTCTCAAAACTCATCAGCCACGAATGAGGAAATCATAAATTATTTGAAATACAACACATAAATTAACCACCAAAAAACAGAAAAGCAAAAACTCTTTAATGTTGGTGCCTTTCTTAGCCGGCATATCGGCCTGTTCATTGACTTAGATATCGCAATATCCTGGGATCTATTGGAGTGTTATTTGTCGCCCTTCTATCCCCAAACTCTTCAGGAGAACCTGAGAATAACTTTTTTTTAACCTGGGAATAATTTTTATCTAAGGATAATCATTCTTATTCAGAAATATCGTATTAATTTATACCAATAGATGTGTCTTGATAACGACTATTGGTCCCATTCCCATTTTAGTTTTCTCTTTATATTATTTTATTTTATTTTATTATTTGTGTTTTTACATATATATATATATATATATATATATATATATATATATATATATATATATATATATATATATATATACAGTCATACCCCGCTATAGTGAACACGGTTTAGATGAACTCCCGGATATAGTGAACGAAATGTTCGGTTCCGTGCCTTGCTATACACGGATAATGTTATTTTTTGTGCATATAGTGAACCAAAAAAATGAGGAAGTTGGATATAATGAACTTTTTTCTGTATTCGACTAATTTTTTTAAAAAAGAATTTCCGATAATTTTGAAATTTCTATTTCAAAATAAATACATATACCGATTTTCCGTACCATGTATAGAGGGGAATGAAGCAATAAGCATTTTTTCTTGTTCGCTTCGTTTATCTCACTTTCCCATCCCTAAACAAACCAAGCTGATGTTTCCAACCCAGGCAGACGATGCACCTGTAAGGTGTTAGTGGGATCAATATGCATTTTCTGTCAGAGGGAGTGAGTGATTATTCATTATTGGGTTGGACACTAATATGTGTTGATAAGGCCCTCATTTCAACTCCATTTTGCTCTCAGTTTAGTTAAAAAAATCCTGAGAAAAGTGTCTCAAATTTAACTATAGCGAGTAGTAAACGTAAAACGTTCTCTATTGATGATAAAATGGGCATAATCAGAAAAATTGAATAAGTCAAAATTTGAAACGCGTTTTTCTCAAAACGCTGTTTTTTTTAACCTGGCGTAACGTTTTTATCATGATCTATACAACGAAATAAGCTGTTCTTTACTTTAAATTACGTTAAAACACATTCTTTAAAAAGTAGCTTAGGATTTTTTTGATATTTTTATATTTCGATTTTATATTAGTATTTTCATGAATATTTTTTTAATGAAAAACTTATCTTTTTTTTTAAAATGCTGCCATTTTGGTAATTTTGCGAATATCAAAAAACCACTATGCTACTTTTTAGATGATGTTAAAAAAAGAAAAAAGTGTATGTGTTATGTTTCAGAAAATCTAAACAAAATCGTTTTCCTACGTTTCAGGACTTCTAAATCCATGAGGTCAGTGGGGTGCTACTTTTTGATGACCAGCCACACACGGAGCTGCCACCACCTTATTTTCTATTATTTTGTAAAAGAAAATTTTTTAAAATAAACTTAAATTGTAGCTAAATAACAGGAAAAAACAAGGAGTCTCTGCATTGTCTCTATTACTTAAAAAAAATCAAGAAAAACGTTAATATTTTACCATCTCAGGGTGAGGTCCCCTCTTAATAATCTGCCATTCTTTAAAATATTTTGCTAAAAGTGTTGTAGCGTGCTAAAATTGTGTTTCCCTGAATGAGAAACATTTTGATAAGTAAAAAAAAAGTAGTATCCGAGCTATTAGGTCCATCGGAATGTGTCCCATTATGCATCAACGTGTCACATTATACCAGGATGCAAAAGGGGCCATTATTAAAAAAAAAAAATCGCTGGACATTTATCCATTTATCTCAAAATTCTTGATGAGGTGATTCACGTAGAAAAAGTGTTCTTTAACAATTCACATTTTTCAAAGTTGCTATGTAAACAGTAAATTATTTTACCCCCTTAAATATTTTCAAATAAAGTTCTTTAGAGTCAGTATGTCTAACTAATCTTAATTGAATGATTATCAGGTCCCATATATTTCTTAAATTGTTGTAATGGTGTTCAAAATCATTGCAAATCATAATTATTAAACCCAAAATGAAATTAAATATTTTAACTTATCTTCAAACATACTTAAAAATCATGCTATGGAGTTTTCAATAGTTTTGAATCTTAACGATAATGTTCACTTTTTTATGCTTTTATGCTGTTTCTGAATTATCACTGTCAAAAAAAAAATTGCAAAGCGCATAAAATTTTACTGTTTTGCCTATAAGTGCTCAGCATTTTCCGGAAAATTTTTATTTTTACTTATATTATTATTCTCCCTCAAATATATTGATTATGGTTAAATGATATAGTTGATTGATATATACTTACAAATATATTAATTACGAAATGGCTACCATTCTTTTATTTATTTGCTTTTTGTTGAAATTTACTTTAGATTAGAGAAAAGAATATATATATATTTTTTTCTCACTCCTCTAGATGAAATTACTCCTCTGTGCACCTGCGAATCCCATTATGGGGGGAGGAGAGGTAGAAAGGTAATGGAATCTATCCCAACTGTTTCTCTCTTCTCCGATTAAGATCTACATCATCTATTTTTCCCTCCGCTCTAAATATGTATATACTAGTTCTTCAGTTTTATTTTTACTCATGCCGTTGTAAATTTTGTATACATTCAAGGTAGAATGGTAGAAATCACATAAATCTCGCAGGGCTGCAGCGAAGCGGCATCAACCAATTCATCTGTAGTAATAAATCGATGATGAGGATTAGTGAGGAGGAATGGAGATGGGAGGAAGAGGGGATGTTCAGCACTTAAAAGTCGAGAGGAGGTTCGTGTGACATGGACAATCAACAAATGTTGAGTGGCATGGGGTATAATTAAATGACAATATAATCATAAACAATATGAAATAAGATAATCATGAAGATTATGATGATCGATATTATTAAGGAAGGTCTGGGTTAAATATAAAATATATATGTATATATATTTACAAAACACTATAATCAACCCAAATTGAATATAAGTTAAGATAAAAATAATATAGATATATACAATAGGAAAATAATCAATGAGAGACATTTATGTCGTGAGCTCTGCTGCAATGGTGACCCAGTCGTCCTGGTTGAATAATCGCTCGTCAACTGAGTTGCTCACCACACTAGTCTTAATCATACTACATATTCCCCGGGGACGACCCCTTGGGTGGTACAGCGTACTCAATAGCAGAAAAAAATCGAAATATTCGCAGATTCGCTTCAAAATCAATTTTCACCAAATATCAATTCTGACCAAAATTATCACAATATCATCACTAAAGAAGTTAATAATTTTCAAATTAAACACCTCATCCCAGAAACAATAAATTCAACCAATAATCAAGAAATTAGCCGCATCATACAAAAACTGAAAAACAATAAAGCTCCAGGTGAGGACGGGATAAAGAATAAAATGATTAAACTATTACCAAACAACTACATCTGCAAAAGCACGCATATTTTTAATACCTGCCTTGCTCATAATTACTACCCACAAATCTGGAAAAACGCATCAGTCATACTATTTCTCACGAAAAACAAGAACCCAAGCTGCCCTGAGAGTTATCGCCCAATCAGTCAACTTAACATACTTGGAAAAATATATATTGGACTATACTGGCAGAGCAATCATAAATAAAGAAACAATAGCCTTCCTGATGATCGACATATCCAAAGCATTTGATAAAGTATGGCACACTGGCACAATATATAAACTCATACAGCTAAATTTTCCATTAGGCATAATCAAACTCCTATTCTGTTATCTTTCTAATAGAACATTTCAAGTCACCATCAAAAACAAAAAATCTACAAAGAGAAACATCACAGCTGGAGTACCTCAGGGCAGCATTCTGGGCGGGAACGACCCCTTAGGATTATACATTTATTTTTTCGACTATGTAAATAGCGTATTTTTTCAGTTATTCAGACTTCTTGTAAACGCACTTGCATCTTATCTATTATTATTCAAAATTTTGTTCTTTTTTTTATATATATATATCGCACATTTTACTGTTCTTTATATTAGTCATTCGACCGTTGAAATTGGCAATTTAATCTCAGATGAATAGACCAGTATCTCAAGGCAAGCACATTTACATAACAACATTATAATTACATAATTCGATAACATTTACATAAGATAAGGATCAAGCTTATTTTTTGATGCTTTTACTGTTTCTGAATTATCACTGTAAAAAAATTGCAATACGTATAACATTTTATTTTTTCACCCATAAGTGCTTAGTATGATCCGGAAATTTTTAATTCTTACTTATATTACTATTCTCAATCAAATATATTGATAATGGTCAAATGATATAGTTGATTGATATATGAGTCGCTCAGAAGCCAATGCGGTTAAATCCAAAACACAAACATTGAGAAAATTAATGTTTTTTGATACATTAGTTTTCAAAATTCTTGGTTTATTAATTTAATTAGAAAAGTGTATAAAGTCTTTTTTCGAGGTGTAAACTCTGCAAAAAAACAAGATATAGACAGGATGTGTAAATAAAAACGTAAGTATTTATTGAAATAATGACAGCATCTTAAAAATTTTAGGACTTATACCTTTTGGCAGTTGAAAAAGATAAGAAATATATATAGTCTACTAGTATAAACGAACTTTTATTTTTCACAATCATCACTAGATACAGTGACTAATAGAAAATAAACTGTTGGATAATTTCAAAAATTGTTTTTTACTTCAAAACTAGAGTGGCACTTTTCTTTGTTTTGGGAAATGAAAATAAAATAAATAAATAAATAAAAAAACTAAAAATACCACATTTTAAAAAAAATACTACGAAAAATACCATACCCCTTTTTTTGGTGAAAAAATACTACCGTAGTATTAAAAATACTACGTCTGGCAACCCTGATTACTATGAATTTCTTGTTTTTCAATGTTACCAACAAATATCGAAAGAAGAAGAAGAATTTAATTTTTATTTCAAAGTTTATGTAAAAAAATACTGATAAAAGGTGGACTTATTCACAATGGCTTCTGAAATTATTATACAATATATTCAGAAGCTATTAAAAAAAGGGCTGTCTAACCTAGAAAAAGTAACCAACGAGTAAATCTTTTAATAACTAAGAAGATTATTATTTATTTCATCAAAATTTCCAAAAATCAGAAAATATCAAAAAATGGACTTAACCGCATTGGCTTCTGAGCGGCTCATATACAAACTTACAAATATATTAATATAGAAACGGTTACCATTCTTTTATTTGTATGCTTTTTGTTCAAATTTACTTCACATTACAGAAGAAATCGCACTTGTATCTTATCAATTATTATTCAAATCTTTTTTTTTTGTTGTATATATCACACATTTTACTGTTATGTATATTAGTCATTCAACCGCATACGTTGGTTGAATTTTGCAATATAATCTCAGATGAATAGGCTAGTGCCGGTAGTCAGGTACCTCAATCAATACTCACATTTAAACATTAAAAAGGAATTCTTTATCTACCACACCAAAATATTAGTTATAAATAATATAAATTTTAATCTTCTAAGATATTGTGAATGTCAGTAAGAATGTGTCAATCAAGAATATAATTAATGCATCCGCCAGTAAGAGTTCAGCTGGTAGATGTAACGAGTACATTATGAGAATTTATTCTTAGTCAGCGGCAAAATTCAACGCATGAAACTTGACTCGGCATATAATCCAAATGCTAGTTGCTCTGAAATCGTATATTTGTTTAGGTTTCTTTACAATTGCACGAGGACACTCTCTGTAGAGAGAACACGTTTTTAGTACAAATAAAGCATTAATTTGATTTGAGCGTATAGATTATCATAGATAAACCACAGTTTGAATGCCTTAAATCTTTTATTTTGAGTAACCTATATGTTGCAAATATATATGAAGCCGTGAGGGATCAGTGATTTGCTGACATTGCAAAGATATGCGGTTAAATTCTCAGCGGCGGCTTTTCACAATGACAGTTGACCACAAAGGAGACATTGTGGACCCTCAAACTCCATGTCCTGATATTTTTGCAGGAATGCTTTTTTATACCCCTATATGAAATCTGGATGTGTATAGTTTTATTTAGAATGCCTGAAATTGAAAGACAAAGTCCAAAATGACTATTATGATGTTAGTTCAAAATGATATTTTATGTACTACTACCAAGCATTCAATGGAAAGCCTAATGACAAACCGGCAAACGCGGGAAGTACAATTCCTAGTGAAATGGAACCACGAATTAGGTAAGATCAAGTACTTGTATGTAAATGTAACAATAAATTTGTTTCCAATGTAATTAAAATTGTTCAGTAAAATTGAAAATAATTAGTTTCAACGGAAAATTCTGGAAACGAAGGAATGCGCCCAATTTAACAAGCATAATAAGTAAAAAATAATTTGTACACTTCAATATGTATGAATCAGATGTACAATCTAGGTTTGTTGGACAGTTTCTTTATAAGTGTAAATATGTAAGCATATGCTTTTTTCCGATATATATGTTCTGTCTCTTTAAGCTACAACATGACCATTGCATTAAATTCTCTGCAACATTCTGTTCTGTATACTAGTTTTTCGGTTTTGTTTTTACTCATGCCGTAGATAATTCGTAAGTATTTATTTTTTCGACAATGTAAAGAGCTTACTTTTCCTGTTAATCAGACTTCTTGTAATCGCACTTGTATCTTACCAATTATTATTCAAATCATTTTTTTTTTTTGTATATAACGCACATTTTACTGTTCTGTATATAAGTTATTCGACAGCATTCGCCCGTTGAATTTGGCAATTTAATGTCCGATGAATAGGCTAGTGCCACAAGTCAGGTACCTCGATCAATACGTTCACATTAAAGCATTAAAAAAAGAGAAACATTACTTATCTACCACAACAAAATATTAATAATAATTATTATACTTTTTAATATTTTGAGTTGTAGCGAATTATTGATCAATTGAATTATATTAACAATACCTCCGCCAGTGAAAAACTTTAGCTGGTAGATGTAATGAGTACATTATGAGAATTTCTTCTTGGTTAGCGATGAAAATTAACGTATAGAACTTGAATAGTCGGCATGTAATCTAAATGCTACCTGCTCTGAAATTGTATAATTGTTTAGGTTTTTTTTTGAAATTGTAGGTGTACACTTTTTTGTGAGAACGCGTCTTTGATGAATGCTGTAATTGTAACAAAAACCATACAGCCAACTATACTGGGTGAGAGACCCATCCCAGCCGAAGGAGCCCTCGAGCAACATCAAATTCGACGCCTTAACTTGCTCACCGATTAGTGTCATTAATCCTTTGATTAATTGACAGGAATTGCTCAAAAATAAAGAAGTGCTTCCCCTTCTGCGGGTGATCATCGGGGAAACATCTCAATCCCAGTGAGTTCTATTTTTGTTTTCTCTCAAGTTAAATTCACTGAACTTTTCACAGCTGACTTTTACTTAAGTTAAATTAAATAACATTAAAATTTATTTTCGGATAATATAGCCAATTTATGCATATATATTTATCAACTTATGCACGTTAAATTCTTTTGCAAATTCTATTGTATTTAATGAGCAATATTTCTCTGATAAAATATATTTTCTGCATTTTCCCCAAATATGTTATTTCATCATGTATCAAGGTACGATTTACATATATTCATCAATTATGTCTTTCATTTTTAAAAAATCAATTATTGTACATATCAAATCATGTTTTTTATGGTTACCACAACGTTTGCCAGATCAATGTATTTCAAATTACTGTATGAAATTTAATGATGTGTGTTTTAGTTCCTTGAGTTGTCAACTCGGTGAAAATTTTTAAGCAATTAAAAAGAGAAAGAGAGGAAAAAATTATACACTGTTCCTTTCTCATGATTTACACAAGCGAAAGCCATGCAATCTTATTAATAATTTCTTCGGTGCATTTGTAATTATAAACAATGCCTAGGTTGCCAGATTTCCTACTTTGCCAAAAAAAAATCAGATTTTGTATGCAATACCGAAATTTTATTACGTTTTATAAACGTTGTTGAACAGCAGATCCAATTATTGAGTTTACGACTATCAATGTTAAACTCTGTAGCGTTGTAATTTTGAACCCTATCCAGAGGACAAGGGCACTCATGGATTAAGTATTGGGAGAAATTTGCCTTCTTGGAGGACTTTTGATCAAACTAACCTGCATTTGCGTTACATGAAGAGAAAAAAAAACCCACGGTTAGTCTAGTCACAGTTAGTCTCCATCCCATGATTCCACTGCCACGGAGGATATTTAACGTCATCACTGTTGTTTGTGCGAGCCGGATGAGAAATTCGTATCGACTAGCCATTACTGGGATTCTGGTCACTTCATTGAAAGGTTAGCGCTCTATCCCCTGAGCCACCATAGCTTGCAATACCGGCATTGTCGATAAAACTTACACAAGATAGAAATTCATACTATGGAGTTATCAATAGTTTTTAATATTAAGGATAATGTTCATTTTTGATGCTTTTGCGCTGTCTCTGATTTATCACTGTAATATAATTGCAAAACACATAAAATTTTATCGTTTTACCTACAAGTGCTTAGTATTCTCTGAAAAGTTTTTGTTTTCACTAATATTATTATTCTCTCACAAGTGTATTGATAACTATTATTAGCTGATATAGTTGATTGATATATACTTACAAATATATTGATAACGAAATGGTTACCATTCTTTTATTCATAAGCTTTTTCTAGAATTTATTTTAGATTATAGAAAAGGAAAACGAAATTTGTTTATCTACCACAAAAAAATATTAATTATAGTTAATATACGTATTAATCTTCTCAACTCTAGCAAATTAAAAAAAAAAGTTCGGGAATTAATCAATACATCCGCCAGTGAAAATTTCAGCTGGTAGATGTAATGAGTACATAATGAGAGTTAATTTTATTCAGCGACAAAATTCAACGCTTGAATCATGACTAGGCATCAGGTGCGGATCTACTTAAGGGCTTTTTGGGCTGCAGCCCAGGGCCCCATGGATACAAAGGGCCCCAGTCCCCACTGAAAACAATAGGTGATATTTTAAATTAAAAAAATATCTAATATTTAAAGAAAAAAACTATTATAAGGTTGGCAACCCTGAGATCAATCAACCCATGCATGTGCGCGTCTATCGAACGGAACGGGGAATTACCAGTCGCTTGTTTTCGGTCAGTGTATTTTTTCGCGTCTACTACGGGGGACTTCCCGCAACGCCACTTAACGCCCGACGTAATTTTTTCCCCCTGCACTTCTGTTCTCTTCGTCAAAGTGACAAACTTGTTTAGTTTACTAATAACTGTCTTGACAACCAGTAACTATCTCATCCCACTGAAAACTATATTGGTGTTCAGCAAGAGGACGGTAATAACGAGGCGGAAAGAAATTTAGAGAATATTAAGTTTGAGTTTGAGAAATATGTTGATGTAGGCTTGTGGCCAGAATTGCAAAATAATGATTTTATTAATGACATACTCTCACATGAAATGACTGACTTTCAAAATAAATATCCAAAAAATATATATTCAGCTTCAATAAAGAAATACAAAAAACAAAACAGAACATTTTCAAATAGGTATTTCATTAAGAAAATGAAAAATGGTGAGTCACTGGAAAGATCTTGGTTATGTTATTCAACCAGGGTTGATACTATTTTTTGTTTGACTTGCAAACTTTTTTCTAAAATCCCTTCTCAATACAAAACCGGATTTTCTGATTGGAAACACATAGGAACTTGTTTAGAAAAGCATGAAAATTCTAATGAACATAATAAATCAATGTTAGTGTGGTTGACACGTGAAGGCAGCAAGTTAATTGTGTCATTTAAAGACTTCGTGAACAACATAAGGCACCAATCAGATCAGAAGCTAAAGGAATATGAAGAGAAAGCTAAAAAATTAAGTACTAGTGTGGGAATAGACTACAATGGCATAAACAAGAGACGCATTACTCCAAAATTTTCAGATAAGTCTACAGATAAATTCCCAGTATACGGCGCAGAAAAATTTAAAAAACACACTCTAAACGTTGCGTTGGATAAGTTGATTATGGATTTAAATAAAAGGAGCCAAGTCTATGAGATGTATAGCAAGAAATTCAAATTTTTAATGGATTTGTAAGACAAAAATATGGAAAACATAGATCTGGAAAGTTTACGTAATATTGTTGATTATTGTCCAGATGACGTAGACGAGCATTTATTGAATGAGTGCATTAAGTTAAAATCTTATTTACTTCAGTCTAAGCCAGAGTCTTACACCTCTTGCAGTGAAATTTTTATGCTAATTTATGAAGAGAAATTTGTTGATGTTTTCTACACTATCATTCCATGATGTCTCTATGCTACACTATCTTGAGGATTTTTTTAACTTTGCCAATCACTAGCTGTGAAGCTGAGCGCTTTCTCCAGGATGTCATATATAGAAAACAAATATAGGACAACAATGTCGAACCATCGACTAAATCATTTATCAGTTCTTTCCATAAATTGTGATTTAACGAAGGACTTATAATGTGATGAACAAATAAAGGAATTTGCAGCACAAAAATGCAGAAAGGTTGCTTTATATAACATAACTACACCTAACCTGTCAATTTCTTTTGCAATAATGTTGTACAGTTGCTATTTGTATAGACAAATAAAAATAAATAAATAAAAAAAATTAATAAAATTATTTTATTGTCCTATTTTTTTCTATATACTTATCTACATCACTATAGAAAACAGTTTTTTGGCAAAATGGCTATTAGGGCCCCAAAGTAGTTTCAGCCCAGGGCCCCACAAATTCACGATCCGCCAGGCATATAATCCAAATGCTAACTGCTCTGAAATCTTATATTTATTAGGTTTCTTTACAATTGTATGAGGACACTTTCTTTAGTGAGATCACGTTTTTAGTACAAATAAAGCATTAATTTGATTTCAGAGTGTAGATTGTCATAGATAAATCACAGTTTGAATGCCTTTAATCTTTTATTTTGAGTAATATTTATATAGCAAATATATATGAAGCCGTGAGGGATAAGTGGTTTGCTGAGATTGCGAAGATATGCGGTTCAATTCTCAGCGGCGGCTTTTCGCAATGACAGTTGACCACAAAGGAGTCATTTGGGACCCTCAACCTCCATGTCCTGATATTTTTGCAGCAATGCTTTTTTACCACTATATGAAATCTGGATTTTTATAGCTTTATATAGAATGCCTAAAATTGACCGACAAAATGCCTAATGATTATTATGATATTAGTTCCAAATGATATTTTATGTACTACTACCAAGCATGCAATGGAATGCCTAAAGACAAACCGGCAAACGAGGGTAGTACAATTCCTAGTGAAATGGAACCTCGAATTATTTAAGATTAAGTACTTGTATATGAGAAATTTCAATAATTTTTTTGTTTCCCAATGTAATTATTATGGTTCCGTTAAATTGAAAAGTATTTGCCTCAACGGAAAATTCTGGCAGCGAAGAAATGCTCCCCATTTTTCAAGGATAATAAGTGAAGGAGAATTTATACCTTTCAATGTGTATGTATCTGATGTACCGTTTAGTTAAGCATATATCGACACATTTTTTATCTACATATTCTTTTATAACAATAAGTGGAGTTAAATTTAGAATTCCTGATTTTAAAATATGCCGTTAATAGCATTTGTTCATACTTAATCATTAGGAAACATCAACCTTAAACGCTAATTACTGAAACAAAATAATAATTTAGGTTCATAATGACATTAGAAATTTTACAATTGCTTATAGATATTCAAATTTACGAAGATATACTTCATAGATATTTAAATTTAAGAGAGCATAATTTTTAAAATAAATCATAAATATTTAGAATAACTACGTTAAAAAATATGTTACGAAATTAGGAGAATTTCAACTATGTACTATATATTTTATTTATACTTTTTATTTACATTTTAATTTTCTTGGACTTTATCCATTTTTTAATTTTTTTCACTTGCCTTTTTTTTTAAGTAACAAGGCGGTTTCTATTTAGATCAGCGATTCTCAACCTGTGGGGCGCGCCTCCCTAGGGGGGCGCGAGCACATCAGAGGGGTGGCGCGAGAATATTCAGGAGAAAATATTATTTAAAAAAATTGATTAACTGGATGAAAGGAAAGCACACATATACATAGAAAACAAAATACATTTTGACATATTTAATAACTTATTAAAGTGAAACAACTTATTAAATCAAAATTTAAGGTGTGGAGCGAAGGGTGGCTTGGTCTTAAGGATTTTTTTATAATTTTCTGATTAAGTCTGTGTATCTGAATTTTTTCTGTAACATCTTACACTTATCTCAAATATATATCACGTATACTTTTAATTGTAAAATAAAATTTCATTTATTTTACAGTACAATTTTAAAATTTTAGCTTCTGCACCTAAGTTCGCACAGGTTCCAAAGGTGAGCCATGTTTTGAAATCACTTTTTCACTTACTCAAATTATCTTTAGAAAAAACACTTGGGCAGGCAAACTTCTTTTAAAAAGGCACTTTAAGTGTCTTGCTGGTAGGAACAAGTTTCCCGACTTTAAAAAAGATATTTGTTTTCAGAGTGTACAATTTGTTTATTGATTTTACTTTGATAGTTCTTGTGTGAAGTCACTAGCGATTCTTTTGAGTTCACTCATTAGAATTAATCAATAATTATTGAGTTAATTTTTTCAGAAGGATTAGCCAACAAGTAAGAGCTAAATAACCATACTAGAGTTAACTAACTAAACCCATAACTAATCTAAAAATACCCAAATTTGCAAGAAAGTACTAGAATCGACCACAAAAACACTCTTAACTACCACAAAAATAAAAAAAAGTACCTGAAAAATGACTTTAAAATGCAAACAAAATATCGCAAAGTCTACTAAAGTGCAGAGAACGTCAAAATATTATAAAAATTTAAAAAATACCAAAGTTCCACATTTGCTTAAAATGAAATAAATCAATTGGCATTTAATTCAAGCATTCCTTTTTGAGAAAAAATATGCTACGTAGTGATTTATAATTAACTCTTTTATAGATTTCACGTTTGCTTCCGAAGGTGGCCCGAGTGTCGCGCCACTTGGGAACAGACATAAGGTCTCTCTTACCATTTGCACGACGTAAAACTATTAATCTGATAGATTAATTCGAATTAAAGTAATGTGGTTAAAGAAAAAGAAATAAACTTTCAGAAAACACATTATAACTCAAAGTTCTAAGAATTAAATCACCTCATACAATGGAGGCCATTCAAGGAAATATCTTCCAATTCAGCCTCGTGCACCTCAGATACAAGATTTAGAAGGGACATCTTATGATTCAAAATAAATTTCATTTTACTTTGGGGGGGGGGCTAAGTTAGGAGCACTGGCCACCTTTGGCTTACCCACCTTACTTAATCAAACATACTAAATTTTTAAAAAAAAATTATAATTTTTAGTGACTTCCTTGGGTTTGTCCTGCAGAGCAAAGTTTTTTGAGGTGAGGCTTAATATTAGAAATAGCCACTGTCAGTCCTGTTTCTATATTTAGCCGTGATCTATATTTTGTCTTCAAAGAAGCCACAGCAGAAAATCCAGTTTCACAAAGTTAGTATATTGAAAACGGTAATAGAATGCAAAATGCCCTTTGTTTCAGTGCAGAAAAATCCTCCTCCTGCCAAAATTCAAATAGTGATTTATTACTAAATTGCATTTCAGTTTCGCCACTTGTCTTGAAGTCTATGAAGTTTTCTTCCTCATCAATTGAGAGTCCTTCGGGAGTCTTATGAAATGGATTTGTTCTTGTCTTTTATTGACAATAAGTAAATAAACGTTTTCTGACTCCATAGTACTTTTATTAAGGTTCCAGCTATTCAATTTAAACATTATAATTCATTAGATCTTATTCAGTAACAGCATGTGTGTTTATACGAGAAGCTATTTAAATCAACTATCAATCTATAGTGGTTACAGTTACAAGTTGTACAGTTAAATAGATAAATTACAAATAATATAAATAAACATTAAATTAATAAATAAACATAAAATTAATAATAAACAAATTACAATTATTGTAACAAAGCAAATAATTTAATTTTAGTTTTGAAATTATTAGTGTTGCATACAAGGCCTTCTGCAGGCTCATGATGCTGCCATCTATTGGCTTCCTGCCGCCACATTACTCCCTCACCAGTAACTAAGTTACGATGTTAGAAAATATGCTTGAGAATTAATTTTTATACATATACATGGTGCTAATACATACAATCACAGCACATAATCTGTATAACCAATAAACAAGAGAATTTATATATTTACATAGTGGACGGTTAAAATTGTAACAAGGAATTATTTTTTTATATATATCACATATTTCAATTAGTTAATATAAAAATCATTTAAAATTGATAAATATAACTTAATTTGTAGTAATAAAATTCACATAATTTGGATGATATCGCCTTAAATTATAACTAATGAAACAAAGTAAAATGCACTATTCACACATGCCATTGTGACTCACTAATATCATTTAATTAAATTAATGATTATGGAGTAAATATACAATAACATGATTAATCCTTAAATCTTACAGGTTTTAGAATTTTTCTACCTCTACGAGTAATTAAATTTTGGTCATTATTATGTACATTAATAGCATTTTTGTCAGGGTCATTATTTGTATCCGGTGGTTCTTTTTCTACTAACAAATAGGCTGGCTTTAGCCTATCGATCGAAATATTTACATGTTTTCCTTTAATTAACACTGAGAAATACTTATCGGATTTCTCCACAACAGAAAAGGGTCCTTCATATGCAGGTTCCAAACCTTTCTTTACTCTATCAACCCTAACAAATACATGTGAACACAATTTAAAATCTTTGTGAACAAATACTTTTTTAGAAGTAATAATAGGTGATTTGGCTGGTCGAAGTTGGTCCATGAAACGCTGTAATCTTGTTACGAAAGTTTCAGGGTCCATGTACTTCTCTGGCGGGGTAAAAAATTCCCCAGGTACTTTAATATGTGTACCATAGACCATTTGGGCTATAGAAAAATTGGTATCTGGTCTAACAACCGTTCTCAACCCTAAGAGCACTGTAGGTAAGCTTTCTGTCCATCGGATGTTGGAATGGGCCTTTATGGCTGTTTTTAAGGTTCTGTGAAAACGTTCCACCTTTCCATTACTCTGTGGGTGATATGGTGTTGTATGCTGTACTTTGGCACCACATATCACAGCCAAACTTCTAAACAGTTGTGATTCAAATTGCCTCCCTTGATCTGTTATTATTTGTGTTGGCACACCAAAACGTGTTATCCAGTTTTCGTAAAAAGCTCTGCTGACAATGTCCGCTGTTATGTCTGGTATAGGGATGGCCTCCATTCAACAGGTATACCTATCTATACATGTCAGACAGTACATCTTACACTCTGAAGGAGGTAGAGGACCGATTAAATCTATATGTACCATACTAAATCTGGCATCTGGTTCTTGATATTCGGAAAATTGAGACTTGGTACGCCTGTGGATCTTTACTTTTTGACATTGGACACATGTCTTAGCCCATTCTCGAATTTCTTTAGTCATATCAGGCCATATGAATTTTTTTGTCATTTGTGCCACAGTTGCTTTGATACCAGGGTGCGATAACCCATGAACTTGATTAAACATTTGTTTTCGAAACTTCTCTGGGATGAAAGGTCTTATATTCAGTGTAGAACTATCACACCAAAGAGTTTTTCCTGATGGCAAAATACATCCTTTAAATATAAGTGAAACATTATCAATCATCAATTTTTGCAATTCAGCATTATCTACTTGTGCATCAGCTATGGCATCATAATCGATGACTGACACTGCTTCTAATCTTGATAGGGCATCAGCAACTAAATTTTTACTGCCTTCAATATGACGAATGTCTGTAGTGAATTCTGAGATGTACTGCAATTGGCGTTGCTGTCTGGGGGAGGCTTTTTCATTTTTTTGCTTGTATGCAAATATTATCGGTTTGTGATCCGTGTATATACAAAAATCACGACCTTCTATAAGATATTTAAATTTTTTTACAGCCAGATATATACCTAGTAACTCTCGATCATAGGTACTATATCCTTTTTGTGTGTCGTTGAGTTTTTTCGAATAAAAAGAAATTGGTCTCCAATCACCATCTTCTAGTTGTTGCAATACAGCACCAACAGCTACATCTGAGGCATCTGTGCACAAGGATAATGGTAGAGAAGATTTGGGAAAACTAAGGAGGGCAGCATTAGCCAAATCTGCTTTGCACTTTTCGAAACACTGTATGGTTTCCTTTGTCCATGGCACAGGCCGTCGGTCATTTTTCTTGGCGCCCTTTAACATTTCGTGTAGAGGTGCTTGTGTTTCTGCTGCATTTTTCAAGTAACGTCTAAAGAAATTTATCATTCCCAGAAATGTTCTAAGCTCCTTTATCGTTTGGGGTAATTTGTAATCAGTTATGGCTTGAACTTTTTCTGGAAGTGGCTGAGAGCCATTTGCAGTAATGAGATATCCCAAATATTCAACATGGTCAACACCCAACACTGACTTAGCTAAATTTATGCAAAGTCCATATTTCTGTAAACGTTCAAATACCAGGGAAAGATGTAGTCTGTGATCTTCTGGTGATGATGAGGCTATTAGAAGGTCATCCAAGTATGGGAAGGCAAAATCTAATCCATGTAAAACTTCGGTTATAAACCGCTGAAAGGTAGACGGAGCATTTCGCAGACCAAAACTCATGACATTGAATTCATAGAGTCCAAATGGTGTTGTTATGGCAGTTTTCGCTTTATCCTCTTCAGCAATTGGTATTTGAAAATATGCTTTCACAAGATCAATTTTAGAAAATATGATTTTATCTTTCAAAATGAAATGGAAATCATCAATTCTTGGGATAGGGTATCTGTCAGGGATGGTTTGTGCATTTAGTCGGCGATAATCACCACAAGGTCTTAATGTCCCATCTTTTTTATTTACTAGATGCAAAGGACTTGCCCATTGAGATTTTGATGGACGAATGATATCCTTGTCCAACATATATTGAAACTCCTGTTTAGCAAGCTTGAGTTTCTCAGGATCCAGTTGTCTTGCTTTTTAAAATGTAGGTTGACCTGTTGTGGTTATATGGTGCTTAATTTCATGTTTAGCAACTTTTTTTACCAAATTAGGTTTGGTTATATCAGGATACTTGGATAACAAATCAAAATATTTAGATGTTTTATTTATAGTGCTTAATGTATTTTCTTCTTGTATAGCTGTAACTTCTCCTGTGACTGATAGGTTAGTTACACCATCAATTAATTTTTTATTATGAACATCTATTAACAATTGAAAATTATTTAAAAAATCTGCACCCAGTATTCCTCGTGCAACTTTAGCAACTACAAATGGCCACTGGAATGGACGTCTTAGTCCTAAATTTAAATTAAGCATCTTAATACCAAATGTAGGTATCTCTGTACCATTTGCTGCGTACAACTTAAAATCTGTATTTTTAATGTCTCTATTTGTTGACGGAATGATGGACACGTCTGCACCACTATCTACCAGAAATTGGCAACCACTCGTTTTATCCCTGACAAATAACCTAAATTTACGGCCATACACTGTGGCAGCAGGACTTGCCGCTGAGTCTACTGCTGAGGCTGGTTTTCCGGCAAGTGCCGGAAAGTACTGTAATGAAAGTATGTGTGAGAATGAGTAAATGTGTACAGGGCTGTACACATTTGCTGGGGAAACATTTGTTACCGAATTTAAAATGAAAGTAGCAAAACTTGCCCTTGGGATCGAATCTTTGACCTGATTTGCTTCGACTTCTGTGTCGGTTTTGAGTTCTCACAAATCCGCGAGCATTTCTTTCCAATTTCAGGCTTGCAACCTGATGCTCAAGGCTAGTAATCTTTTCCAACAGTGACTGCATAACAGAAGGCGTTTCTTGCACTTCAGCTATGCTATGAGGTCGTGGAGTGATTTCGGCAATTTTATCTGCCATTTCAGCAAGTTTTTCTAATTTTAAGGAGTCGTCACTCACAGCTAATATGCTTCTTATACCATCCGGCATCTTATCCATCCAAAGTGTATGAAGCACTTTATCGGAAATGACTTCACTTCCAGCAAGGGATCTCATTTGGTGTAGAAGTTGGCTTGGTGCCATATCGCCAAGCTCAATTCCGGTTAACAGTCTTTTAATTTTTTTATTTTCACTTTCCGTGAATGTAGACAAAAGTCTTTCTTTTGCAGCTGTGTACTTATTTGAGGTCGCATCTTTGATTATATCCCAAATATTTTCGATAAAGCGTGGTTCCAGTTGCGCCACGAGGTAATTAAATTTTGTTTCTTCGGCTACAATGCCAGCAATCCGGAATTGAGCTTCTACTTGAAAAAACCACATTTCTGGTCTTTCAACCCAGAATGGGGGTATTTTGATGCTCACAGCACTTGCTTCCGATCCTTTTTCAGGCATGTTTTCACTAAGTTCACGTGTTTACTGACTGACCGTGTTTATTGACCGAAGTCACCAATGTTCTTGTCTTTTATTGACAATAAGTAAATAAACGTTTTCTGACTCCATAGTACTTTTATTAAGGTTCCAGCTATTCAATTTAAACATTATAATTCATTAGATCTTATTCAGTAACAGCATGTGTGTTTATACGAGAAGCTATTTAAATCAACTATCAATCTATAGTGGTTACAGTTACAAGTTGTACAGTTAAATAGATAAATTACAAATAATATAAATAAACATTAAATTAATAAATAAACATAAAATTAATAATAAACAAATTACAATTATTGTAACAAAGCAAATAATTTAATTTTAGTTTTGAAATTATTAGTCTTGCATACAAGGCCTTCTGCAGGCTCATGATGCTGCCATCTATTGGCTTCCTGCCGCCACAGATTCCTAATCCACTCGTAACTTGCTAGCAGTTTGTCATTAGAAGGAAAATACTTTTTAAAATTCTTTGCCAGCATGGCTAAATGATTTTCAATGGTTACAAATGTAACTTTCATATATTCTTCTTCAGCCTTATAAGTTTTAGTACAATTATCCGCATTTGCAAACAGTGTTAGGTTTTTTTGCTTTAAATTTCTGCCCCACAATTCTAATTTTCTGCAAAAAGCATTAACTTCATCACTCGTATCCAACATATGTGTATTTGCTACTTGGAGTTTAAGATTCAAGTTATTTAATTTCTCGAATATGACGACCAAGTTGACCGAGTATTGTTTATTTCATCACAAATAAACAATAGTGTAAATTCCCGGTTTCCGGTCTGTTATCTTCTAAGAAAATGACGATTTCTTCTCTTAATTCATGAGCACGTTGCAAAAATTTCTCACGTGATAAACATCTTGCCTCACATTTAAATAGTAACTCTGAATGTACTGAACCCATGTCATTGCAAAGAGCAGAAAAGATTCTCGATCTCAGGGTTCTCATTTTTATATAATTTTAAATGGTTACAACCGCAGTTAATACAATATTTAAACCAGGACGTATTTCTTTCGAACCCGAAGCTTCTCTGTGGATCATGCAATGTGTCCAGACGCATTGAGGCGATTTTTGTTTTACTAGTGCTTGTATACTTTCGAACCTTCCGGATATTGAACAAGCATATTCCGATGCATATTCCAGTGCATATTCCGATGCAATTTTTGCATTCTGTGTTTGCATCATTCATAACATCATTTAAAATAGCAAATAATGCTAGCGCTGTTGTTTTGAGTTCTATTGATTTGCAGAAAAGTAGTTCTACTACTGACATATTATCACAAAATCAAACATAGGCAATGAAGTGAGCATCTTTATTAATATCTCTTGCTTCAAAGTTTATTGAAAACATTTTGTCACGCAACATCGAGAAAAGCTGACACTACATTTTCAGCTGTATCACCAATTCGACGAGCAACAGTATCATTTGAAAGAGGTATGGACTGTAATTGTTTTGAAAAATTAACTCCAAACATAGTTTCTCCAATCTCAATTGCTGCTGATTTTTTACTTTACTTTTGTTTTGGTAGTTAGTTAAAAATAATTTAAAGACAGAATTAAAAATACTTAATATACATTATTGTTGCATATATTTTACTGCAAGTGGGGGGCGCGATGAAAATTATGATTGAAAACTGGCCCGCGAATACTGAAAGGTTGAGAAACGCTGATTTAGATAATAAATTTTTATAAAAGCTCTTAACGACAGAATAAACGTATTGCTATTTTATATTAACTGTGTCATTTCGGAATCCATTCTTTACATAGTTGTTCATTTACTTTAGGGAACAAGCGGAAAATTATATTTTTTCCTTTTGTTTTTCTATCAGAATTTTTGCAAGTTGCAATCGCGCGAACTGGTATTTCGATAATAGTTTTAAAATTCTTGTAAATTCACTGCAAAAACTGAGGAAAGTCATTATAGAAAATAACAAATGTCTTCGAATATCTCGCAAAAAGAAATGCTCCAATATTAGTTAGAGCTAGTAAGGCTCCGTTCTTGAAGTAAAAGTGCGAGCTTTGCGTCAAAGTGACGTCACTAGACAAAATCGTAGGATTGGCGCGCCGAGAGTTTCTTCAGAGGAGTGAACCAGCCCTTCTATTCTCTTTAGCCCTGATGCATAAATGACTCGCCCGTCTAAAAGAGGTAAGCAGTCGACAATACATAGAGGAAGATGAAGTATCATGATAGAGGAACTATGTTTTATTATAATTATTTTAGGAAGGAAGAAGAGGATTTTTTCTGAGTGCTTGTCTCATACAATCGTCAACATACGAATGGTGCCGCCATGGCGTAAATCGTCAACATACACTAGACAGTAACGCCTACTTTAATCCCCTACTCTTTATTCTACAGTGCGAACCAGCTTGTATTTGAAAATTACGATCTTAAGTTAAACAGCGATCAATGCGAACAAAATTTGCAACTCCATTGCCTGCTTACCTCATTGCTCAACCAAAACTGCTCTAAAATTCCAGATGAATGGGATAGGGGCCGCTTCGCGGCCCAGGTGCCCAATAAAATCAAAACACTAGGACTAGGTGAACAAAATTTAATTTTCAGGTAAAAAATGTCCACTAGGTTAAAATCCTATGAAATAATAAAGCAATTTGCAACTATACCTGTATTTAGGCATTTACAACAAAAATGGTACTAAGAATTGTCGTAATTTTATTCAAGTCCTGTCAATCAGAGTGAGTCCTACACAATCGAGGCAATTTACTTTCTTTACCTTGCATTGTTTTTCATAAAACCTAATCTATTATGAATTTTATTAATCTTTTTAAGAAAACATCACTAAAAACTTAACTTAAAATTTTACTTTTAAAGTTACCAGTATCAAACTAATTTAAATTTTGCTCTGTTTTCTAAAATTAAAATTTCATGCGGAAAGCTTTTTGCATTATCATCCATATCTAAACCTTCTGCGCAATAAATGAGCGTGGAAGGCATTCTTAACAAAAGAACGCAGAGTTTTGGTACTACTTCTTTCCCTCGGTACTAATACACGAGATGAAAATTTGGGACTCGGTAATAGTTGTTGTTGTTCTTACCGGGGGAATCATATATGCATTAAAAGTGGCTGAAATCCATTATATATATATGGACGGAAAAGAGTAAAAACTGGTAGAAAATAAATTTCAATTTTTAACTATCAATTTTTTTTTACGATATACAATTTATATTCTGAATTGCTCCTTCCCCCAGAATTAATTAATTTCGGTGAATTGTTTATTGTTAAGTATAGATTTACTCCTCCCGAATATTATCTAATATTGAAATAATTCTACTACCAGCATTTTCTCTTTTCCGTCTCGCTTTCAGGCCTGACCAGGGAAACACTAAGTATACATTGAAAATTATGTTTGAGTGTATCAAAGATCAGAATTAATTGAAGATTTGGGTAACTATGCTTAAAATTTAAGCTTAGGTGGAATCAAAGCTCCGTAAAAGAGTTTCTTCCAGAAACTCTTTTTCGAAACAGAATTACAAATTTTAAGATTAATTTTTAAATTTTGCATAATGGCAATCTAGTTAAAATAATAGTACTGATTTCCAGGTTGTTCAATATATCAGGTTTTGAATTAGTGAGCTTTAACCGGTTAACGCCCAGCGTCTTATATTTAGGACAGTTCCTTTTTTCAAAGACATTCATTGTGGTGGGAAACTTTTTTCAGCATTTTCATTTATCTGGGTGAAATAAAATATTCTCAGATACCATAATGATTTAGTTCTTTCTGATTAGATCTAAAATTATAAGGAACATGTACTTTTTGATCTATTAAAGACTTTTTGAATGCCATAACAGTGGAAAAACCAATTAATATCGATAATATATTAAACCACTTTTTCCATAAAACCACTTTTTGTATCATTTCCATAATTAAATTCGGAACAAAACGGGTTAAATAGCAACAATTGAATAAAAATTTTATTGCCTTCACGTTTTAGGTTTCAGTCTTAATGACTCGAGGGGGTGACCTCAAATTGGCTAGTAAATAAGTGCAGACGATATTTTAAGTTGCGAAATCAGACGTAAGAACATACTTTCTCTGAATAAACATACCTTTTTTTGACGGATTCAGATTTTTGACCCCCAAAATATAGGGGGTAGCCGCAATCTACAAAATATGGACCCAATAGTTCGGTTTTGAAAGTTTTGGCCCCTCAATGTTAATTTTACTTTTTGAATATTTCGCTATATCTCGAAATCTTTTTTAGCGAATTGAAAATTTTTGCACACAATTATAAAATTCGTTTGCCCGAAGATAATTCCACGCAAAAATAATTCCACGCTTTACTAAATATTTATTATTTTATTTAACTATGTTCGAAACAATTTTTCACTGCAAAGTATAAAACTTTTGCATCATTTTAAAGAATATAATTTTACATGACAAAATATAAAATTTGAGCAAAATCCACTGAATAGTGCCTGAGAAATTGTATTTCAAAAAAGTCAGATATTAAAAAATATCTAAAGATGTCATAACCAAATTTTAAAATTTTGTAACAAATAAATATGGAGCACATAGAGACATTAAAAAACGTGTGCAAACATGTATACATTAGCTTAGTAGCAATTAAGCATTTCGAACAATCTTTTTTTCTTTTTTTAAGGAACATTTGAATTCATCTAAATTAAGTATAGAAGTCATATCCATTTTAACAACAATATTTATTTTCCAGTGATATTAGGGAAAAATTCTGACCTATCTGCATTCGTATCAGATTATGATGTACAAGTTAATTTGTTTTCTAGTTACTCATATATAGTAATGATCTGGAAACTAATTGTGCCCCTTATTATTAATTTGTTCTTGTGTGGGAAACTATTTTTTATTTTGCTATAATTTTGAAGATGAACATTTTTCACAATTGATTTCTTTCTAGTTAAAACATGTGCCAACAGATGAAAAATTGAACATTCATTTAAAACTTTTGTCCGTTTTAAAAGAGGAGCTAGATAAATGTGATTAAAGAATGCTATAAAAATATGTATGTAATTATTTACAATTCAATACCAATCACAAGCTTTAGCAATGTGCATTACATTTAAAAATATAAACAAAACTTTTATCTGGGGCTATAACGTTAATCTCGGGTATATGATTGAATATTCTACATCTAAAGTAATTTGAAAAATAATGAAACTCTGAATACACAATGAATTGTTTTAATAGTATATGAATCAACTTTTCTAAAAATATTAGGCCAAGAGAAAAAATATATGGAATGGCAATTAAAATGGAATTTAACTGATTAAAAATCTTACTTGCCCTGGGATAAAATTTTATCGATTAAGGACTCTTTACGAAATGCTTTTTAAATGCTTCCATTATGGCTTTTGCCTCTTTCGAATAAGCATTTGTAGCAATTTGCTTCAAATTCAGGAAACCCTCTGACTTTTCCTCTTCTTGGATCTTCTACGAAGTCTCCTCACGCCACTTATCTTTTGTTATAATCCTATCCACTTCTGTGTCTGTATATACAGAAGGCAAGTAGTGGCGTTGGCAGATGGTTGAATTTATTTCATTTTGGCAAACAAAGGTACGTAATTTAGTTATAGCTATTTTTCCCCTGTTGTGATAGAGGCTACTATTGGCTTCCGTAATGCGACTACTTGTGATGCCAAATGTTTTCTCATAGAGCCTTCTTGCTCGGCATAGTCTGTAGTTGAAGGCCTCTTGGTCTATACTCAAATTTTCCCTGAGTAGGGCCTCATTATATTCTTTTTGAGTGGGAAGGCCTAATCTGCTACAAAGACAAGAGACAATGTTTCATTGCCCTGGGGGAGGCATCTGTCCCTGGGCAGATTAAGCCCTCCTACAGCCAAAAGTTTTGCCAGCTGGGACTCCGAATATATAGTTGGGTTCCCTTGCTTTCCATCAGCACGTATGTCCACAAATTGGAAACAGTAAATGGCGTAGCACTATATGGTAAGTTCCGTTGTAATTGGAGTAGAGGGAGCCATTGTTCTCGGGAGCTTGCATGACAACGTGTTTGCCGTCAATTGTCTCGACACATTTAGGGAAGTTGGTAACATCCAAAAAGGTGTATGCCTTCTCCTCCCACTTTTTTTTTACTTGGTTTTCTCAAGTACGTAGGAGTCAGGCAATCCCAAATGCTTTCAAATGTTTCATTAATGACAATAGCAACTTTCGATAAACCATTCCTGTGTTTGAAGGCCATGCTAGGCATGGAATCTCCTCTTGACAGGTATCTGAAAAATAAAAGATAGCGTAGAATTAATTTATCAGCATTACATTACCTATTAATGAAAAAAGTTACCTTAAATATTTAGCAATAAAATTATACTAATAGGGAGGAGGACATTTTTGCCAAAAAACCATATTTAATATAATTTTCATCTCGTAAGATATTTTTAAAATGATTTGAGCAATTACCTACCCGCATTCTCGTTAAGATATGAAAGAGCAAAGTTGTTGAGTTTTTCCACAATATTTAAAAAAAAAAACTTTTTTCGGTATCCACTACTTTTATAACACAGGGCAGCCAATGTTACAAGCTGTCGGACTAGTAAGGACAAACCTGATTACTTATTAAACAGTCATTTATTACAACTCGAGTATATCTAAAGCCAAGTTGAAATCTAAGCCTTATTTCAGAATTTTCATTTCTGAAGTGAGTACAGCTTTCAATCGGGTAATATCGTAAATGAATTGAAGTTCTAGCAAATATGTTGCGTCCTATTGGTCAATTGGTAGGTTTCTGCTGCTATTCTTGTATAGTCAATTATAAAAATAAATGAATAATAGTTTCTTAATAATAGACTAGTTATATTATTGAAACATCAAAAAGCCAAATTTATAATTTAATTAGTTTATCTGCCAGTATAAAACGGTAAAAACTAATGAAAATTTTTATAAATTATCAGTAAAGAATACCAGTCAGTTCCATAACGTTGCTGAAGTCTTTTGAGCATTACTAAGATGCCACTTGTTCTACGTCAGATTAATTTATACCGTATAAAGAAGGGAATAAATTATGATTTTTAGCTTGTGATTAGTATCTTCTAAACACATGCTAAAAAGTCAGGAAACATGTCTAGAAAAAAGTCTAGAAACAAGTGTAGAAAAGTAAATTAATGACTTTAACATGATTTCATTATTGATATTTAACTTGGTTAAGCACAATATCTTTATTCCAAAATGTTTCATAAATGTTCCTTAGGTTTTTTTTTCTCCCAAGTTCAGTTTTTTTTCTTCCAAAACCAAGTAATCGTCTACTTTTTCAAAATAAACAAAATGTCCTTACATAAAGTAAAATTAATTTTGCGTTCTGAAAAAAATATGATCTATCGAAACTATTGACGTCTAATGAAAAATTAACAATGCTCTGTTTACAAGTTAACATTACAAGTTTACTGGTAAACTTGTAATGTTTACACAAATAATTAAACTCGGAACACAAATAATTAAACGCAAATTTTGGATCTCACCTAATTCGGATGTAGGGATTGTATCCCCCAGTGTTATCTTGTATCAAACGGTTCGTGAACTAATTTTATTTCCTAATTTTAAACGAATTAAAAGTATATAAGTTTCTAAACTTTTTTCCAACAGGGAGGATTAAAGCACTTGACCCAAGCAAAAGTAAGTGTTACAGATTGATGCCAATTTACTTTTAAAAATACAATAGGACTGTGTAATTTTCGCACATACTGTTTGTGTCATAAAAGAATGTTTAGAGGGATTAATTTTCATAATTAAATATATTTGGAAGAAAAAATATAAATTCTTCTTCTTTTGTGATTACTGAAATATCTTTAAATATCTTGTATTTTTGATGAAACTAAGTCTTTTTAATTGCAACAACAAAGGATTTGTGCTAGGAATTTAAATAAATATAGAAAATTATCAGAATGTTTTTTTTCTTTCTTTTTCATTTACTGATACAAGTGATTTCTTCTGGTTACTCATGTTTCTTTCTACATAATTATGCTCGGAATTAATTGATCTTGCATATTTCGTTTGCGTGGTTTGTAAATTTAACGGTAATTTCATTCGGAAAAATTCAGATGTATAGCAAAATTATTTTCAATTTAGTTTTTTGGCTGAATATTTAAAAACATATGACATTAAAATATCTCATCTTAAATTGAAGTATATTATAACTTTCTTTCTTACACACCCTATGTCAGGGGTGGCGAACCTTTATACACCAACGTGCCATTTTCTCTAAAAAATTGCTTAATGAGGTCATAGACGTGCCGTCAAATAATTTTGACTACGTGATTATTGGGAAAACAATACTAAAAGCTATCAACTCAAAACTGTTTATTTACATTGAAAAAAAATTCATTTTGCAATGTCTCAATTATACAAGTAATTCAACTTAAAGTAACATCAATGTGATTTTTGTTGTTGCAGATTAGATGACCAATAACTTATATTAGGTTCTAAGATGTTAGTTTAAGGAGAACTGTTGATTTTTTTGCTAGTTACTAATTGTTAGCTTGTTTTTTACGGTTATTAATTGTTTTTTAGTATTAATTTTTAATTTTTCTATTAGTAATTGTTTAATATTTTGTTTGTTTTTTGTGAATTTTAATTTAATTGTTTCATAGCGTAATAACATTTGTGTAATAACAAATGTGATCGGTGGAGTGCCAAAAATATTGTGTCGCGTGCCATAAATGGCACGCGTGCCATTGGTTCGCAATCCCGGCCCTATGTAATACAAAAATGGAGACACTTATTATTCACTCAAATGATTGATTTAGAAAAAGGTCCTGGTTTGGAATTGAATGTGATAGGGTACTCCACATAACAAGTGTTTTATATCAGAAAAAAAACTGCATTTTTTGTTCTTGTATACCTTATTGATGATAGATTAATCACAATAATTCAATCACTAAAAGTTATAAGTCCTCCGCCCAAAGATAAGTAGGTAATATATCGCACCAATTTCATAAATTAAATAATTTTTATTAATTATTTTGTTAAAAATGAAAAAAAAAATTCAAATCAAAACGTTGTTTATGCATTCAGAAGATTTAGATTTTTCATACTAATACGTAGATTTTCATGTCAGTTTGATTAATAAAAAATTGCTAATAAATTTATTTAGAGAATTAGTTATTGAATTGTTATGAAATTTAATTCAAATTTGCAATTATACTGTCAAATTGAAGCACTTCGTTTCATATGCTTTACGAGTTAGACAATAAAAAAAAGAAATTTTCTTTCATAAATTAAATTCATAAATTCCTAAAAAATAAAATTTTTCACAACAACATTCATTTCATAAATTTTTTTTCGTTTCTAGGATATTTTTATTACATTTTTACGTTATTTTTATTTATTTAATGATATATATTTATTTTGATGTATCGTTACTAGTAGCGAAGAAATTGTTTCTAAAGCAAGCATGTATTGTTTCATTGCAACGCATAACGGTTCTGAGAAATTATTTTGCATAAAAAAAACGTTCTGTTACTTGGATGACTTTCCATTTATTTTTATTTCTTTATTCATACAACTTTTCTTTTCGTCTTGTTTGTATTAAAGGCTATATAAACTAGCATCGGAAATTTTTATCCGTGAGCTCCATTGACATAGCTTATAAAACTATTTCAAAGTATGATATTGCATTCTATTTCATCATTTTTTCTTTTCATGGGCGAAACATTTATATTTCTTGCCCTACTGATAATATCTACCTTAAATCAAATAAGTAACATAGCTTTTTGAAATAGCAGAAATGTCTATCAAGTGGGTGTGAAACGATGAATACAAAAAATTTCTAATATGCTCTCTAGATTGACAAATTATTCGTCACAGACTTTTGGAAAGAAATTTCCATCTGACATGGCAAGCAAACCCTTTATAAATATTTTACAGAAGCAGTTTCAATTAACCTGGCTTACAACTTCTACAATTAATTTAAAGCTTCGTAAGTGCTATGGTTTAACTCACCACTCTTTATGCGGAAAAGTGGGCTACTAGGTGAGGGCAGAACAGTTTTCGTTCTAAACTAATTTAATATAATAGAAATATGTTACCTTTTGCAACATTATATTTGAGATAAATAAAATACAATATGAAAAATTTTACGTTGCATACTCTTTAGATTTTAAGAGTTTTAGTAAAATAAAAGTATAATTATTCTAGAAATTATGGTCTCTCGCAATGGAGTAGGCGTTACCTTCCTTCAAGCTTCTATTCCTAATAAAATTTAAAAAAAACGACCGTCTACTCTACTTGATAATATCCTAAGAAAATATTGTTTTATACCAAATATCAAAAGGATAGAACTAGAGTCATTAGATCGACTATTTCCCCGACATACTACATATACATACCTTCCGCGCAATCATTGCGCGGAAAGCTTGAGTATTGAACTCTAAAGAATGTGCAAGTAAATTAGTTTCTTAATGTTTATAAATATAATAAAAAATTTATATATTTAGTTACTGGTAGATTAAAATTAAGATATGGAGTTGTGTTTTTGCTATTTTAATAGAATTAGAAAACTATCCTATTTATAGGACTATTGTCCATTAGGTTTTATCGATTAAAGTGCAAAGAAAATACAATGGTGATGCTATGACTCTCACCATTTCTTCCAGAACTCTGTTAAAGTTATGATATTTCATTTTTCTTAGTAAGTATATATATGGGAGAATTTTCAAAATATTCTAAATTTTAAAATTATTTTAACAGTTTTAACATTGGGTACATTATGATATTTTTGAAAGTTAAATTTTATTCACGTCTTTCGTGGTTTCATTGAAGATGTTTTTACCATAACCAAGATGTTCGTACTGCAAAGGAAAGAATAGAAGAGAAAGTAGGCGTTACTGTATAAAGTTGACATGCTTAGTTGTTTTAAGGACTTCTAAATAACAACAAGTTGACATGCTCTTCTCAGCCAACACAAGACACGCTTAAAGCTGCAGTTCATAAATACAAAAACTGATTTACAACTCCAAAGTGAGCATCAAACTCAGAAAGAAGACTTCAGTATAAATCTGTGTTAAGACCTATCCTCACTTAACCCCTTGGGGACGGGTGATTCAGAAAAGCATTCGTACAAAATCAGAATCAAGTTGCAATTAAATAAAAAACGGTAACTTAAATGTAGTCGTTACTAATTTGACAGACTTACTTTGCTTTTATTTTAATTATTGTTAGTTTAATCATATATATAATCAATGTTAATTCAAAGTATAACTAAATAGTTTTATTTTGAACAAAGTAATGGTGAATTAAATAAATCAAACAATTATAACTCCGCCCACAAATAAACTGCTAAAGAAATACTTTGATTACCAGTTTTATCTTTTCACCCTGATTGATACGGTTTTTTGCTGTCACGTATTTGTGACAGTCGGCGCGAAAGGGTTAAGCGTCACCTGCCTAGTACACATAAGCAGTCAAAACTCAAGACAATATAGCAATATTATAAACACATATGGTTTTAGAAACATTCAAGTGGTCTTAAAATTAAATACATAATCGAATTCAGGGCTTCACAATAAATGAAAAATTCGAAAAAATAATAAATTACAAAAAAGCTATAAGATTTTCAATGAAAAAAAAAATTAATTTTCTACGAATAGTTTTTTTTTTATTAAATTAAAGCTGTGTGTTGAGGAAAAAGATTAAATGCTAACTAAAGTATTCAATCTTTTTCCTCTCTGTCATATGCAGGAGTGAAAGCGAGACGGAAAATAGGAAAGACTGGTAGTAAAACCATTTCAGTTATAATTAGTTTGTGGGATGAGTTTACTTATTCTTTTTTTTAAATTATTCAACAGTATCTAATTTATCTATAAAAAGAAGCAGTCTTATATATATGATAAAATTATAAAATAAATCGTGGTAGTTACAGATATTTTATTTTTCTTGAAAAAAATGCTAGAATGAAATATCTTTCGTAGCAGTATTTCTTCCTTTCAGTATTGCTATATAGGGGCTTTCAGCGATGGTCATATGCAAGAAAAAAAGTTTCAAAAATCAAGAGGTCTGAAAAGAAAATATATAATTGAATTTGGGGCCTAACAATCCATAGAAAAACTGTTTAATTTAATCTTAAAATTTTATTTCAACTTATCGAGGGGCACATGAATATAAATCAATCTGCAAACCATGGAAGGAGTCAACAATACATAGAGAAAGATGAAGTATAATGATAGATGACCTATACTTTAATTGAGTGTCAAGGGGAATATTTATGTGTGCTTTTATACACTCGCAGTTAGTCGTCAACATTCAAAGTTAACATACATTAGCCAGTAACGCCTATTTTAATCTTCCATACTTTACTCTGCAGTACGAACAACTTACATATGCAGTAAGATCTTGAGTGAAACGGTGAGCAATGTGCATAAATTTTAAAGGCCACAAGTTTAAAATTGTTAAAATCTTATGGTAATCCAGCATATTTTGAGAATTCTCCTTTATTGATGCAATTACAACCAAATAGATACTATGAAATATCGTAACTTTATTCAAGTTCTGGCAATAAGAATGAATCCTACATCATTAACAACTTACTTACTGTGTTTTCCTTACATTGTCATTCATAAGACATAATATAATGCTTTTTTTTTCCTACAAATAAAAATCAGTGAAAACTAATTTAAACCCTTAATTTTTTAATTACCAGTATATATAATAGATAAGATTAATTTATTTTATTTTATTTTTATAAATTATTATTTATTCGTTATTTATAATATCATTCTGCTGTCAGAGATGCCAACTTGCTCCGGACAGCAAATACATATTTTAAAGTGGTAGTTTATCAATTGTGATTCTTGGTTTAATGAACTCAATTTAGTATATTTTTATTCACCACTATTTCTAAATAATTTGTAGGCTTATATAATTCACCACTTTATAATATTTACGTCATGCTATGCTTGTTAAAAAGCAAGCATAAGTATCCTAATCGTTGCTAAAATTACTTTGTAGTTATTTACCGTATTTTTAATTAATTTGGCGTGTCCGGAGCAGTTGGCATCTCTGTGCTGTATATAAAAGCTCTCTGCGCATAAACTAGACGCAGAGGGCATGAATGTTACAGCGGTTGAATCTTTTCACATTTCTTTCCTTTTCCGTTGTTGTAGCTGCCAGCGACCGACTTTATCGGAAACTAAGGCAATAAATTAAGTCCGATTCCATATTCATAGTTTATTGCTTACAGGTGTAATCAAGTGTAGCTGCGTTGATTATTTTTATGTTAAGCTCTTCACTTATGATTCAGTAAATAAAGTAAGTTCATTGTTTTGAATAATTTTTTTTTATTTTATAATATTGCATCAATGTATTTTAAACGTTTACCACATTTTATTATTCTAATTATCTGTGTTAAAGATTTCCACGTTACTGAGTTAGGATTAGCAACATGTTTACCGATTTTATCTTTGATATGATAAATGTCTGTTAATAAAAAGAGAATTATTTTAAAGATTCGATAGTTTATTCTTTTGAACATAAAAACTATAATCAATACAAAAATTTCTGAACTGTTTAATTCTATTATGTGTGTTAAAAATATGATAAAAGATAATTAGGGGCCGTTCAAAAAGTACGTACACAAAAATGGAGAAATTTTAACACCCTCTCCCCTTCGTACATTATCGTACATAAGTTCCTACTCCCCCCCCCCCCTTAGAGAACGTACATTTTATTAGACTACACTACTTTCACATAAAAATTAAAATAATTATGTTTTAAATAAAATTAAATATTTATTTAAAATGATTTATTCTTCAAAGTCAAACTTAAATTTGGTGTATGCTTATAATGTACGTACTTTGTATAATACCTCCTCCCTCCCCATCGTACAAAACCGAACAAAATAGCAAATCGGGATGTACGTACATTTTGAACGGCCCCTTATACGGGCTTAAAAGGTGTCAATGTACCATCATTCACAATTAAAAGGTTATTAATTGTAAATGATGGTACATTGACATCGATAATTACTTTTCTTTAAGATTATTTAACCGTATGTAGATTCTTAAATTATGATACTTATAAAGATGAATTTAGTGAAATTTTTAGACGTATTGAGTTTATAATCCTTATTGTTTTTCTGATAATAAAAAAAAATTGACTACTATGAATGAGCTTACATAGTGATGTGGTAACTGTAGACTTGTATTTTACATTGAATTAATTTTAAGTAAGCACTGTAATAAATCTATCAAATGTTATCTGATTCATTCATTGTTTCATAATTGGTGTAGTTTTTACTAATTGATGTATTTAGCGACATATTTTCAACTGAATTTACCCACGCAAAATTCCAGTAAAGTTAAGATTATTTTGTAATTATATATATTTCCCATCAATAATTGATGAAATACCAGAATGTATATAAGTACTGTAAGATTTCAGCAGAGGTTGTGCAAGCATTACCTTTAACTGTGGAGAAGTGATGCAGTTTAGCGATAATATATGATGCAGGATGGCTCAGTGGGGCTTTAGTGAGGGAACTTGTTTATTATTTTGATATCAAGTCATTCCTTCTATTGCCCCTTCTAAGCCGCATCTTTTGATTTCCACATACAACTGTCTCGATGTGGAGTTTTTTGGGAATCTGATAATATAGGTGTATTAGTAAGTATAATGGTGAGTATTTTACCTTATATGTATATAGTTTTTGTTTACATCCTTATAAAAAGAAATATATATTGTATTATTAAGTTGTATGTAGATTAACATATACTGCGTTATATTTAAGTTTTTTTAGCAGCTAATATAAATAGTTCATTTAACCTATGGATTTTGGATACCTAGATGTTTAACAATTTTGTATGGTGCGTATTAAGTGTTGCATAATCTTACTAAATCTAAGAGTCAAAGTATGACAGTTAGTGAGGTATTTATTGGTGCCCAATGTGTTTGAATTACCATGTCCAACCAGGAGTAAAATATTTATGAATGCTAAAGGGGAGAGGTCAGCTTATCCGATTCACTAGCTTTGAAAATTTACACTAGGATATTACTAAAAGTGCCTCTCCTTTCGTGGCGAAATAATGACAGTTGGTAAATATTGTGAAACCTGCATACAAAACGTAAAATAGATGAAATTTGAATGCTTGTATATAAAATTTAAAAGAAAAATAAAGACAATTGGAATGGAATACTTTTATTACTTAATCTTCTAATCATTATGTTCGTGCTTATACGTACTGTGTAACCGTTATTGCAAGAGGGTGCACTATTATTTACAAGCGTAGCATGCCTAATTTTTCATTTTATTTACAGCTTGTACAAGGCTTTCACATGAATTCCCAAATGATAAGCATACTGTTCAGTTTTTACTAGTACATGGGCGTATATACAGTTTGAGATAGGTAATTTTGTTAATTGATGTTTGTTTTATGATTTTAATATTTAGTAGTGTGTTAAATGGTTTTTAAGATAAAATATGCTTCTCTTGGTGTTACTTATTTGATAAATATTTATTACTTCAGTAAGTATAAGGCATAATAACAGTCTAGACTAAAGTACAATATGGCAAGATAACTTATATTTTAAGAAAGGATATACCTATTATTGAAATTTTACAATTATATATTTTTGAAATTTTCTAATCAGTCTGAAGTAACGTCAAAAGTAACCATTTAAAAAAAATTTTTAATATTAATAACATTATTTTATGATTATTAGTTATTAAAAATTGGTAATCCATTGTATATTTTAGATAAACTTGTAAGAAAAATAAATCATTTTAAAGTACTCAGAGTGCAAAAGGGTTATTAAGTGACTGAACTTCCATGAAACATTATTTATTGGCAATAGTTTTTAAATAGTACTTAAATGCTCAAAACCGCATAATTAACAACTAAATGTATAATTTCAGTAAAGTGTCATTATACGCTTGTCTATTTTTGTTTCTTCAATTCTAAGAATCTTTTTAAATCTTCTGTGTTTCAAATACATCTTTTAGGGCAAATTAAGCTTCGCCTAATCATGTGAGAAATAATAATTAAAGCAGTAAGATTGTCATAATCATATTGAAATTATATTATTTAATCATATTAATTGCAATATTTAATCATGTAAAGTTAATTTACATATGATGACACACAACTATAATTTTACCTATTTGTATGAAGTAGGCTTTAAATGAGTGTTCTGAATAGGATCAAATTAATTTTATCCATGTTTTGTATCAATCTTTAATATTTACAAAGAATGAATTGTTAAGATAGTAAAATTGAATTACCAAATAGTCTGTTTTTGTACTTGTCTTAATGAGAAAAATATGTACTATCACTTAAATAATAGATTTTGTTAATATATAGCTATTTATCTAACTATTCGCATGAATTTGGAATCCGTATATATACATACATATGTTTGAAAAATTCTTGGAAATAAAAAATTATCATGAGTTTGCATACTTTTAAAGATATGGGTATACCCAAAGATGCTATTATATAAGATTAATTATATAATAGTATATTAGTAGTATAAGTTAATTACTGTAGCTATCAGCACACTTATTTTTTCTTTTCACGAATATTATAAGAGAATTTTAAAAAGTCATGTATTTTCTGAAAATTCATTAAAAACTTAATATCATTATTAAATGAAAATTTATTCCTCTTATCACTATCTGTTCGTTGAAATTTAGCGCCATCTGGCAATGATTTGATAAACTTTCTATCCAAAGCCGAAAATCTTGCAGCCAGTTGTAAAGGGATAGGTTTGCAACATTTGGCAACTTTTCGCTGTTTACAACTGGCTGAGGTGTCAAAAATTTCTCCCTGCGCATGCGCAGTTGCTCAGCCGGTTGTACCCACAGACATAAGTCACTTAAAACGTAAACATACTAAGAAAAGTAGCTCTTACTTTTTCAGAATACTAAATAAATATACTAAGAAACATAACGCCTACTACATGTTTACTAAATTGCAAAGAGCGTCAGTAAACAATTTACGGTAGAAATTTTTTTTTCCTCATTCATGTAATTACTTGATAGTTTCTTTGTCTTTACAGGAAAACTGTTGTTGTGAAGTAATATTACGATCAAGTTCCCAAAAGTGGGCGAACCTTAACATATGCGATTCTAGATTCTTTAGAGTAGCGAGCGATATAGCCAAGAACTTCAACAAAGATAGATAATGGCGGATGTCTATCACCTTTCTCCTGATCTCAGTCTTCAGAACTATAGGGTAGGATGACCGAGCGTTAATATTGTGAAGCGATCAAAAACAGAACAGATACTTGATACGATACAGAAAACCCAAAAATTATTTTTGTTTCAAATTACTGGTAAAATTGTTTTCTTATACTTGTAATGTTTACACAAATAATTACACTCGAGAACAAATTTATAGCATTTATGCAAATTTTGGATCTTACCTAATTTGGGTGTGGGGATTGTGTCCTTCAGTGTTATCTTTTATCAAACAGTGTGTAAACTAATCTTTTGTCGTAATTTCAACGAAATATAAGTTTCTGAACCTCCTTCAAACAGGGACGATTAAAGCACTTGACCTAAGGAAAAGTAGGTGTTACAATTTAATTTTAAAAGGACTATAGAACTGTGTAATTTTCACTCACACTGTTTCATAAAAGAAGATTAATGTTTAGAGGGATTAATTTTCAGAATAAAATATATTTGAGAATAATATAAAATAAAATCTTCTTCTTTTGAGATTACTGAAATATTTCTAAAGATCTTGTCTTTTGATGAAAACTATATCCTTTCAATTACAACAGCAAAGGATTTGTGCTAGGAACAGAATTAAATATAGAAAATAATCAGAATATGTTTTTTTTCCATCTACTTTTGCAAATGTTTTCTTTAGGTTGGTTACTCATGCTTCTTTTTACATAATTACACTCGGGAACATATTTTTTGTTGCATTTTCAGAAGTACTTGATCTTCCCTATTTCGTTTGTGAGTATAGTAAATGTAACACTAATTTCGTTTGGAATAATGCAGATGTATATCAAAATGATTTTTAGTTTAGCTTTTTGGCTGAATATTCAAAAACCGATGACGTTAATATATCGCGTCTTAAATTGAAATATATTATCGCTCTTTTCCTTGCCCATCCTACGTCCTACAAAAATGAAGACACTTAGTATTCACTCGAATGAATTTAAAAAAAAAAGTCCTGGTTTGGAATTGAATATGATATGGTGCTCCAATTAACAAATAATTCAAATTTGAAAGAGAAAAGAAACTGCATTTTTCGTACTTAAATATAGTTTAAAAATATTGAGACATCGCATAAGATAGTCTCTATTAATTTCTCCGCTAAAGAAAATATTGTGAACAATGGAAAAATTATTAGGAATGCTTAAATATATTTATCAAGCAGCTGATGCTATGTTCGGATCATGATTAAAATAAAATATTAAAATTGTTTTCATTGAAATCTGTGGAATGATTTAAATTGACAACATTCCGATTCCTTATATTTAATACTTTAACAGTGAAACACTATCTTTTACACAAATCTACTATTCCCAGAAATGTCAACTTGCTCTATTTTGTAAGAATATCTTTTCTTGTTGTCACTTATGCCATTTTCAGTGAAGTATTTTTCATTTTGAATATTTTTTCCTGGTTGTATATTGAGAAAATATTAGATATTTTATGAGTAACAATATAACATATTTAAATAACAATTATAATAAAAGAAAATATTTGACCTTTACATATTGCATTGTATTAACGTAGAATGCCCCTCCTTGGTTGAAAAACTTTTTGTAGCAAAACAGTTTTTGTGAAGTAATATCAAATTATATATAGTAAGGCCAATGTCGAAAACAATAGTTAATATAATTTAGCCGAAATATTACCAGGGAAAGGCTTTGGTAACAATACGCCGATATATTAACTGGGTGGATGTTACGAGTTTCCTGGAGTGGTTATTAAGTTAGATCTAATGACAACATGCAACTCAGGCATCGTAACTACTTAGTAGGAGGCTTGAGCGTTAATAGTCTGATACAGACAAAGGAATCGTACACAATTATACAAAGAAAAATAGAAAATTCAATATATTTTTTTCTGTTTTATTTACTGGTAGTATTTTTTTCTTATGCTTGTATTGTTTACATAAATAATTACACTCTAGAGAAAATTTATTGCATTTATGCAAATACATGAACTTATCTAATTCGGGTGTGGGGATTTTGTCCCCCAGTGTTATCTTGTATCAAACGGAGCGTAAACTCACCTTTTTTTCGAATTTTAACGTAATATAAATTTTTAAGTTCCTAAACCTTAACCCGATTTGTCCCGAATTTATATATTGAAATGATACAAAAAAAGGTTTTATGGAAAAAGTGGTATAATATATTTTCGAAATTAATTGTTTTTTCTAATGTTAGGGCATTCAAAAAGTCTTTGATTGATCAAAAAGTACTTCATCATCATCGAAATATAACTGGGCGCCTGGGGCCGTTAGCGGCCTTTTTCCCATTCATTTTGTATTTAATCTTTAAGGTGGTTCTTTCTGGTAATTGGAATAAAAGGAAATCAAATATTTTGTATTTTAGTTAAAATTATGTCACTACAAAAATGAGCTGCAATCGGCCTGAGGTTTATCAAAAAGTACTTGTTCCTTATAATTCTAGATCTAATCAGAAATAACTAAATCATTGTGGTATCTGAGAATCTTTTAATTCACTCAGATAAATGAAAATGCTGAAAAAAGTTTCCCACCTCAATGAATGTTTTTGATTAAAGGAACTGTCCTAAATATATGACGCTGGGCGTTAACCGGTTAAATCAGGGACAATTAACCCTCCGCGTACGGCTCAGTTTTTATACTTTCCGGTCCTGATTTTTAAGTTACTTTTAGTTTAGTATTTTTCATTTTAAGAAATTTTTTCAGCTCTAAATATCAAAAATTATAAGTATGATATGAAATGCAACTTTAAAGCATCAATCTACTGGTTCTTAAACTCTTACAGAGTGCTTATAACAAAACCCTCCGCAATATCACATATTCACCCTGGTATTTCAGGAATAAAAATATCCTTAATGACACCTGTACGCCTAGAATTCTTGACTTATACAAAAATAGTTCTCTCAAGTATTTTCTTAAGAGCAGTGGACACTTAAACCCCCTTATTTGGTCTTCTTCTAACTACGACCCGGATGACCCTAAGTGCAGGAGACGGCCTAAGGCCATTCTCCATTACTATAATAATCTCCAAGACATCGTTTGAGTCGTATTGCTGATTTTTCTATCCCCCTGACTGGCTCATCATCTCCTCTATCATCATTACCCTTTTCCACCTTCTTGGCTTGGCCCAATCCTTCACGGAATTACTGCGGCTCATTTTGATTCAATTTACTAATACAACTACTAACAATGCTAATCACTAACTCCCTATTTGTCAATAATTTTAAATAAAAAATAAATAGTGATTTATAATAAATATTTTTTTTTCTTTTTTTTTTATTGTTTATGTTATTACCTGTCTGTGTTATCCCTGTTCTATCTTCTTTTCCACAATATTACTTAACTACTAACATTAAGTTTACTAACCCAAATAATTTTAATATCAATGGCCTTTAATTCAGTTTGTAATCATATATATTATGGAGGTGGCCTTTTTAGGCCAGGTACTCCGGTGCACCTATTACTAGTTTCCGCATCAATCTACTAGTTACTATATTAAAAAGTAAGTGTTACTATCTTTCTTCCTTGACACTCGGCAAATCCATATCTTTCATAAATGTTTATCGCGTACGGGGAAATGGCGGGATCCGTATTGAAATCAGGGGAAAAATTTCTTCGCCCGCGATTTTCACGTGACCCGTAGTGGGGGACGAAACAGATACCCCGCTCGAATCGCGGGAGCCGTATGCGTATGGTTAAAGGACTTGACCCAAGCAAAAGTAGGAGTTACAAATTGTAATTATGAACAGCGACAAATATATCAAAGCGAAGCGTTCTATTTAAGTATCGAATATGTTACCACATTTTTAATACAAAAGTTAAACTTTTCTCCACTTTGATAAATGTATGGTAATGCGAACCTTACAATTAAATTATTAATTCCCTCGTATATTATTGGTTTAAGTTGTCGAAAATTAATATTTCAATTGTAAGGTTCGCATTAGCATACATTTATAAGAGTGGAGAAAAGTATATGCATTTTTTAATTCGCGATCGCAACGAACTATAGGGGGCGTTGTTGTATGAGACGCTTACCTGCGATTTCTATATGAACCGTCATTCAGTTACTCTGGAGACGTCGTTAATGTAGCGTGTAGCATTGCAACGTTCCTTCTTTAATGTGGCTTATTAAATTTAAAAAAGAAAAATGCTTGATCTTCTTTCTTGTACAACCGAAAACAAAATGGTATCTCTTTTTATTAGAGAAGGAACATCCAAAACACATCGGAAAAATATTTGTACATTAACAGAAAAAAATATATATATTCTCATAAGAGTTAAAACCTAATGCCCGAGAAATAGTATTACTAAATTTAATGATATAACATGAAAGGCCCATTTAAACTTTACATTCTATAGTTTTAAGAATCATATTAGTTCAAAAATTAAAATGAACAAAAAGTATACATAAGCCTCATAATTTTATGAAATTTAATTTTGTAAACAACGTTTTTTGACAACAATTTTTATCAAAAAATTTCAAGTTTCAATAAAAATCATTATTTAGAAACTAAGAAACTTAAAATAAAGAATGCTGACGAAACAAAAACAAAAAAACAATTCTTTTTTGTCGCCATTTTTAGTGCTACGAATATTCGTCTTTGGGATTTGCCAAAAACAAAACAAGATGCAATTTTATTTTTTCAGGAGGGAAATATTTTACCGAAAAAACGAAAATGTACCAATTCCGCCAACATGAAACTTTATCTTGGTAAACGTACGTTTTGGAAATGTTATTTCATTTGGAATCTTATTCATCAGAGTTCATATGGCGATATGATTGTTTTGAATCTATGCTAAACTCTATATCGGCTCATTTTCCACCTAAATTCGATTAACTATTTTGATTTTAAATAAAGTGTTTTATTTTATGAATTGTCGCAAAAATTTTAAGTGTAGATTGGCGGCACTTAAAAACCGCCAAATCTGTAGCGGCGGTGGCGTTAATACGTTAGTACCGAATTTTTATTCCATACTTTTCTGAATCACATTATTTCAAACATTGGAATATACAAGAAGTATACATAAACACATAATGTTATACCATTTAATTTTTCAAAAGTATTTTGAGAACAATTTTTATCAAAAAATTATAAACTAAAAAACGGAAAATAAAGAATTCTTAGGATAAAAAAAAAAACGATTTTAAGAATTCTTAACATTGAAATAAAAACTTTCATATTGTTTCTTTTTTTATTATTCTTATAGTTCTTAATCAGACGTAAAAAACCATTCTGTAGAGAACCATCATCAAATGAAAAAAAAAATATTTACAAGCAAATTTTTTATTGTAAAAATCATTGCACTTACCTGATTTATGATTCCCGGAGAATTCCAAAATGATAAGTTCCTTGTTTGAAAACTTTATTCTCAAATAATAGATACATAGTTTATACCTTCATTACTTTTAGATAACATACTACACAGCAAAATTTTATAATTGATATGAATTTGAATATGTAGCTAAAAACAGAATAGCTGAATTCTAGTTGAACTTATTCTTTCAAAATTAAAAAAAACTTACCAAGAAAACGATTTAAATTAATTAAGAATCAGCACAAATGGCACTATTTCAAGTAACTTGGATAATTTTTTATTGTTGTTCTCCGAATTATACGGATACAGAAATATATACTATTCTATAACGAAGAAGAATATGCTATAACTATTACAATTCTGTATGTTCTGAATTCATATTTATTCACTGGAATGACGAAAGCAATGTTGACTTCACTTTAATTCGTAATGAATTGAAGACAGAAGAAATGCATTTTACCTTAATACACACATCTGTAACAGTATCCGAAATCGGAAGTCATCAGTTGCAAGTTTGTTGATAATAGAAATTAAAAATTATTGAGGAATTTTTCTTCAAATGTTTGGCGTGTTCTGTTCCTGAAAGATTTACTAATATTCTGGAGATTTTTTTCAAGTTCTTCGGCCTTTTCCTTAGGGAAATTTTGTTTCTTATTTGCTGCTAAAAAATGGCGTCTGATTCAGTCAATGACTTTGATGGAACTAAATGAAAACGTGATAAATTAATGTCCGATATTTACAGGCTCCCGCTAGACGGCGTACTCGAGCGTTGCGATCGCGAATAGTTTTTTGAATATGGCTCTTTGAAGACGAAAAAGCATAGATTTTCTTACAAAATGACTGATAACTAAAAAACTAATCCAAATTTTTGAAAAAGAAAAAAAAATACTTCTTCATTATGTCAAAACACAATTATGTGCCGAGTTTCGTGCCTGGGCGAGGCTTCTAGGGCGATATATTGTGATTACAGACACACACACAGCCGCGTTTATTATTATGTATAGATTAAATGCCACATTGCTCTTGAATTATAGTTCAAACTGATATATTATTATAGTTTTAAACTTATCTAAATTTGTGCTTAATTTACCATGTTTTTTTAAATTTAAATTTAAAAATAATTTCGCTGTTTTGTATAAAAGTATGAAATGCCAACTTGATTTTGAATTATAGTTTAAAAGCAAAGTGGCACTTAATACTCTCATGTTCAAACTCTTTTCATTCAACTATTCATACTCTTGTGGAAGAAACGAGAATTAAAGTTTCTTCTATAACTTTTACAGTATTTTGAGGCAATTATTAGGTCAACAATAAGGTTACATTCACGGAAACAAGAGCCTCATTTTACAGAATGTTGTAGAGAATTTAACTCAATGCTAATGTTGTAGAGAATTTAACTCAATGATAATGTTGTAGCTTAAAGAGACAGAGCATATATAGCGGGAAAAAGCATATGCATATACAGAAACTATCCAACTAAGCTAAGCAGTACATGTGATACATTCATACTGAAGGGTTTGAATTCACTTTCAGTTATTTATATCGGCACATTTGGCATCCTAGTAAAATTGGGGACATTTCTTCGCGGCCAGAATTTTCCGATGAACTAGATACTTTTCAATTTAACAGGACCATAATAATTTCATTGGGGAAAAAATTTATTGTTGCATTAATATACAACTATCTTACCTAATTCGGGGTTCCATTTCACTAGGAATTGTACTCCCCGCGATTGCCTGTTTGTCATTAGGCATTCCATTGAATGCTTGGTTGTAGTGAATAAAATATCATTTGGAACTAATATCAAAATAATAATTTGGTTCCTTATAGGTCAATTTTAGGTATTCTATATAAAGCTATAAAAATCCTAATTTCATACACTGGCAAAAAAAAGCATTCCTGCGAAAATATCAAGACATGAAGGTTGAGGGTCCGCAATGTCTCCTTTGTGGTCAACTCTCATTGTGAAAAGCCGCCGGTGAGAATTGAATCTCATTTCTTCGAAATGTCCGCAAACCACTGATCCCTCACGGCTTCATATATATTTGCATTATATATGGTACTCACAAGATTTAAGGCATTCAAACTGTGGCTTATCTATGATATTCTACACACATAAATCAAATTAGTACTTAATTTGTACTTAAAACTCACTAAAAAGTGTCGTCATACCTAAACAATTAACCTAATTAAAGAAACATAAACAATTATACGAATTCGGAACAACTAGTATTTAGATTATAAACCGAGTCAAGTTCTATGCCTTATGTCATGCGCATTATTGCTTTTGAGATATATCCATCAATGTAACAGCAACAAAACAATTTATTAATCTTTAAAACAAATAAACAAAACAATTATGAGCATATTATAAGGACCCTCAGCGGCCAAAATACAGAATTATATAAAGATTCACTTATCGAGGAAAGACCAGCCTACGCGCCGACTCCTCTTCTCTTCATTCTTTAACCGGTTAACGCCCAGCGTCATATATTTAGGACAGTTCCTTTTTTCAAAGACATTCATTGTGGTGGGAAACTTTTTTCAGCATTTTCATTTATCTGGGTGAATTAAAGGATTCTCAGATACCACAACGATTTAGTTATTTCTGATTAGATCTAGAATTATAAGGAACAAGTACTTTTTGTACCACCTGAAATAAAGAATATAATAAGATTAAGGAACTCGCACAGGAAATGGTACCAAAGAACTTACGACCCAGCACACCTGAACGCAATAAAACAACTCAATAACCAGATTAAAAAACACAGTAAAAAATATAAAAAACAACTGTGGCAGGCAAAAATCGCCTCCCTCTGCACTACCAACAACTCTATATGGAAAATGGCCAAGAAACTGAAAACAACTCCTCAAATAGACAGACCAATAAATGGACCATCAGGCTCAGCTTACACAATATCAGAAAAAATCGAAATATTCGCAGATTCACTTCAAAATCAATTTTCACCTAATATCAACTCTGACCAAAATCATCACAATATCATCACAGAAGAAGTTAAAAATTTTCAAACTGAACACCTCATCCCAGAAACAATAAATTCAACCAATAATCAAGAAGTTAGCTGCATCATACAAAAACTGAAAAACAATAAAGCTCCAGGTGAGGACGGGATAAAGAATAAGATGATAAAACTATTATCAAACAACTACATCTGCAAAATCACGCATATTTTTAATGTCTGCCTTGCTCATAATTACTTCCCACAAATCTGGAAAAACGCATCAGTCATTCTATTTCTCAAGAAAAATAAGAATCCAAGCTGCCCTGAGAGTTATCGCCCAATCAGTCTACTTAACATACTTGGAAAAATATACGAAAAAATCATCTACAATAGAATAAAACCACTTCTTACAGCCCTCCCCGACGAACAGTATGGATTCCGACAAAAACTAGATACCACCAAACAGTTACTCCGAATAATAGACTATACTGGTAGAGCAAACATAAATAAAGAAGCAATAGCCTTCCTGATGATCGACATATCCAAAGCATTTGATAAAGTATGGCACACTGGTACAATATATAAACTCATACAGCTGAATTTTCCACCCGGCATAATCAAACTCCTATCCTGCTATCTTTCTAATAGAACATTTCAAATCACCATCAAAAACAAAAAATCCACAAAGAGAAACATCACAGCCGGAGTACCACAGGGCAGCATTCTGGGATCGATATTATACATATTATACACTTATGATTTTCTTATAAACAAAGCCGATTATAACAGCATAACAGCCTATTACGCAGACGATACCGGTATTATTATTAAATCCAGAAACCCAAATCATGCTCTTCAAAAACTACAAGACCATATAGACGAAATAGAAGACTGGTGCTTAAAATGGAAAACTGCAGTAAATGCTGGAAAATCACAAATATTAATTATACAAAAAAGAAGAATTAAAATACTTCCACAACTTCAACCAAAAATGTTCAACATACCAATACCAATAGTTAAAAAAGCAAATTATCTTGGCCTTATAATCAATAGCAAACTCACCTGGAATGATCACATCAAAAGCACAATAGATAAAGCAAACGCAGCAATAATAGCCATACAACCATTAATATATAATCAGAATATGTCACTTAAACTAAAGAAGCTACTATATACAGCAATGATCCGCCCAATACTTACCTATGCCTCACCTGCCTGGACAACGATACCTCAACATCTACTGAAGAAATTAAACCAATGCCAAAACAAGATCCTTAGAAAAATAACCTGTGCAAGATGGATCATCCGGAATACCAATATACATGCAGACCTCAAAATACCAACTCTATCACAGCATATATACAAGCTAAACGCAGATTTTTTCGATAAAGCCATAGAATGTAAAACAGCAAATTTTAATGAAATCTTTAAATTTGAAAATTATATCAAAGATAAAAACTACAGACCAATAGCTGCACATTTCACCTCCGACGCCTCATATCATAACTATCAAAACAAATCATTTCATCAACCTTTCTGAAAATAACGTTTACTCATGCTGATACAATTCTGAACAACTCCAAAATCAAACAAACACAGTTTAGAGCAAGCTGCTCAATTTATTTTTGATTCCTTTTTAGTTATTCAAGCAAAGAGCTTGAAACATTCATAAAAGCAACTCCATTGCCTGCTCACATCATTGCTCAACCAAAACTGTTCAAAAATTCCAGATGAATGGGATAGAGGCCGCTTCGCTACCCAATAAAATCTAAACACTAGGACTAGAAGTACTTTTTGAGCTATCAAAGACTTTTTGAATGTCTTAACAGTAGAAAAACCAATTAATTTCGGTAATATATTGTACCACTTTTTCCATAAAACCACTTTTTGTATCATTTCACTTTATAAATTCGGGACAAAACGGGTTAATTGGGTTAGTGATTAACTCACCCTCTAGCGGTGAGTCAATCACTACACCTTAAGGGGGGTCAGGACCCTTAAAACTCTCAAAAAATCGATTTTTCAAGAATCATTTTTTTTTATTCCTTGCATTATTCTGCGCATTTTCATATCTTACATTTCGAAATCTTTCAATTGGTTCAAAAGTTATAAGGGTTAGAAGACAAGTCACTCACCAACAATTGCTTTAGTGGGCGTGGTCGCGAATTGCTTCATTTCGGGCTTATCTTATAGTTTCTAATAATAATCTGAGATTTAAAGTGTCTACAACTCAACTCTGCTCCAACCCTTTGCAGATTTTATTTGTTTATATTCGAATTGCATGCGTTTTTTAATCTTAGATTAATATTTGTACATTCGTCTATTAGCTTTCATTTTAGTCAAAAATCTAGTTTCGGTTTGATTTATTTATTATAAATAATCATGAATAATCCTCGTAGATCTGGTCAGAGACCAAAAAAGAGAAGATTTCGTGGAAATCAATTTCGGCAAAGTGTAAATGTGGGCAGTTGCAATGTTTTTATTGAAAAAGAGGATTTTAAAAGTGCTTCTAAGAAAAAGCTTTCGATGTCATGTTCCAGTTTCAAGGATATCGAAACTGAAACTAAAGAGACTTTTGATGGTTATCGCCTTATTGATGTTGCTTCCTTGATAAGTTTTTTCAATAATGTAGCTGCTTGTGGAATTTGTCATGCTTCCTTGAAAATGACTGAGAAATCCCAGTGTGGATTGTTGTCTTCTTTTGAAATAACATGTCAAGCATGTCAGAAAAGGGATGTTTTTAAAAGCTGCAAACTGATAGGAGTGAATAAGAACATTCCAGAAGTAAACAGAAGATCTGTTTTTGCAATGCGGTGCATTGGTGGTGGACTTTCAAGTCTGCAGACATTTTGTTCTGTGATGTGCTTGCCCAAGCCCATAACTCAGAAATCTTATGATAAAATTAATTCTAAAATATTGGAAGTATCAAAAGAAGTTGCTTTGTCATCCATGGAACAGGCAGTTAACGAGGAAAAGTGTCTATCAGATAATCCAAACAGTCTAACCGTCAGTGGAGACGGCACCTGGAAAACCAGAGGTCATACGTCTTTAATAGGCGTATGTACCCTGGTAGGCGGCGAGACAGGAAAAGCTGTTGACATAGAAGTAATGTCGACATTCTGCAAAGGTTGTGCTTCGTACAAGGGTCCAAAGTTTGGCTTGAGATATCATAAGTGGCTATCTTCTCATAAAACAGTGTGCCAGAAAAATCATGCCGGCTCTTCTGGAAAAATGGAGGTTGACGGCATGAAGAGGATTTTCCAAAGATCTGAAGAAAAATATGACGTCAAGTATGAAACATACATTGGCGATGGTGATTGTAAAACTTTCCAGGCTATTTGTGAGGCAAAGCCATATGGAAAAGATGTTTCGATAACCAAAGTGGAGTGTGTGGGACACATACAGAAGAGAATGGGCACTCGTTTGCGAAAACTCAAAACTTCATATGGCAAAAAAAGGCTTTCAGATGGTAAGACGATAGGTGGTCGGGGAAGACTGACAGACGTAACAATAAATAGAATTACAAGTTATTATGGCAATGCAATTCGCCAAAACAGCAATAACTCAGTCAACATGCGAACAGCGATTTGGGCCATATGGGCTCATACTTGCAGCACGGATAAAGAGCCGATGCACTGGTTTTGTCCGAAAGGCGAAAATAGTTGGTGCAGCTATAATAAAGCTGTGCATAACAACAAAGTGCATGAGTATAAGCACCCAATGCTGGTTGCTAAAGTTGTTATGGAGGCAATAAAGCCAATATTTAAGGATCTGTCTCATCCGTCTCTTTTGAAAAGATGTTTGGGGGGTAAGACCCAAAACTCAAATGAGTCGTTGAACTCACTCATATGGAAGTTTTGCCCTAAATTTGCTAGTGCTGGCAAAAATGTTGCCGAAATAGCTGCATGTATGGGTGTTTGTGTTTTTAACGATGGAAAAAAGTCTTTGATGTCTATTATGAAACTGTTGGAGCTACAAATCAACAAAAAAGCAAAGCAAAACTTTCATGCTCAAGATAAACTCCGCGTAACAAAAGCTGAAAAGCGAGCTAGTGAACAGTCTATTGTAGCTCGTAGAGTGAAACGACAAAAAAAGATTTGTGAAAATGAGAGAATGAAAAAAAGTGAAGGGGGGGATATGTATATTTCTGGTGGCTTTTAATTTTTAAATGTTTTTTTTATATTGATTTTATTATAAAATAATAAAATGTAAGAAATTTATTCCTTTATATCTATGTCTTTGAGGTTACTTAGGATTTCTAGATAAACATAAAAATGGATATTGTTATAATAATCAAAATTTTAACTTTGTGGTCATTTTTATAAACAATTTTTTAAAAGTTACTAATTTGAAAATCTTTTGTTTGCTTTTGAAAATTTATTTTAAAACATCATCTTTTAGATTTTTATAAATCTCAAAAATCTATCATTTAGGTTGGTTTGGTTTTTGTATCAATCATTTCTAATGTTTGAAAAGTTGATTACTATTTGACTCGATGCTCGTTATGTGACAAGTCGTTGTGAAATGTTACTTTATTTTGTTTATAAGTCAAATTTAGTTAATGTATTACTGTTTAAGTTGTATGTAGGTATTGTAAAATGATTTATTTTATTTATTTAGGCATTTTTAGAAAAATATATTGAGTGGTATTCGAAAAAAACAAATTTTTAACTTTAAAGTCATTTTTCTCAAAATGTGATATGTTGAACTTGTGCGCACTGCGTACAAAGAACTAATTGATAGAATTGTACGAAACTTTAGGAAAAGTTTTATGATATGGTTTGCTACAACTGGTTACTACTATAAAAACCATTACTCTCTTAAAATTTTTTTAAATAATTGTGTAATGTGCCAAAAATATAGAAATTTGAAAAACTTAAACTTTTTTAATTTTTAGAAAATTAAAATATATGTATATCAAAATAATATTAGGTAACACAGGTTTAGGGTAATTATAACTTTAATTTAAAATTAGTTTGACATTATTTTGATGATATTTGACTCGTACGCTTTGCGCGCAATGAAACTCACTTTTTCGAAAATAAAAAAATTTCACTATATTAAAAAAAGTCTGTATTTTTTTTATGAATGATTTTTTTTGAATTTAGCTATTTAATTATATTGATAATAGTGCTAGTAAATGATAAAAAAAATTTCATAGCTTTAGGATAAATTCAAAGATAGTTACAGTGTGTCGAAAATATGGTATTTATATATTGTATAAATCAAATATAATTAACATTGAAGCATCAAATCTTGGTAGATGAAAATATATATCAATTATAATTTATATTTTGTTGCGATAGATAAACAAATTTCGTTTTCCTTTTCTATAATCTAAAGTAAATTTCTACTAAAAAACATATAAATAAAAGAATTCTAACCATTTTGTTATCAATATGGTCTAAGTATGGTGTGTTGATCTCAATAATATCTAAGTATATAGCAATAAACTTCATCAGCTAACCATTATCAATACATTTATGAGAGAATTATAATATTAACGAAAACAAAACTTTTCCAGAACATACTAAGCACTTACAGCTAAAACAATAAAATTTTATGTGTTTTACAATATTTTTACTGTGATCATTCCGAAACCACGCAAAAACATCAAAATTTCAATACTTTTATTGGTAAAAACTTCAATGAGCTGAAATAGTGACCCATAATTAAATTTCCTAGATAGTTATAAATTATTTAAGAATTGTGCCGTTTCTGTTATTCACAAGACTTAAATATGAGTGCGCTGTTAATCTACATTTTAGGGAAAATTGGGAAATAATGTTATTCGAGAAATGAAGATTATGGACGCCGTTGTGTCAGAAACTTTGAGAATGCATCCTCCTGCTTCAATGTTAGTAGTATCATTAACCTTTTCGGGACGGGCAAGTCATAAATGTATTCGTACGGAATCTCAGAATCAGGATAGTAAAAAATAGAAAATGGTAGTTTAAATTTAGGCATGGCTAATTTGAGAGATTTATTTTTGATTTCACTTTAAATTTAATACATACAATATTTGAGTTTTAAAAGTGGAACTATGAATTTTTAATTCGAACTAAGTAGTAACCAGTTTGGCTACCAGTTTTATCTTATTTTTACCCTGATTATCCACACCCTGAGAATGCATGCAAGACTCTAGTATAAGATTATTCCATCACGGCTTTTGGGCACAGAACAAACCAGTATAAGATGAAACGGTAGCTTTCGCTTACTGAGGTACCCTACATATCCAGCATGCAAGAAGTCTGAAAGAGGTTAAATAATATCATAACTGTCAACTTTTACACATTTGGCGTAAAATGTTATTTCTATTCTTAAAGAGGCAGTAAATTGCATGCTTTCTATATATTACTTGCATTTCTAAACTTAATTTATGATCTTTTTGACAACCAATATTTTTTTTTAAAAAATATGTATATTAATATGTAAAACTGTTTATTGTACTCCGCATAAGTTTCTCCAAAATGCAAAATAGGTTATCTATCTAAAATTATAATTTAATTACCATTTTACTGTCTCTTGGGTAAATCCTCCTCCAAAGGATGAATCGTTGGCAGGTATGTGATGTTTTACCAGACCTTTCAGCTACTAAACTTTATGCAAAATATTTTATGCAGTGGTAGACACTTAAAATCCAAAACTTTCAAAGTGTTAGGTGATTTTACCAACCTTTTATAATCTTCGACAAGGAGAAATTGGACCTATGTGGCCTTGTATATGAACTTTTAAATCGTTTATATCTTGTAGTGTGAAAGATAAATTCAACTTATTAAAAAATAATATATTGAAGTTAAAACGTAGCTAGAATAAATTTTTACAAAGTGTAAAAAGTTGGAAGCCCTGCATCATTCTATTACAACAACGACTTCACCTGAAGCAGCTCAGCAATTTTGCTTCACGCGCAGATCTTTTACGATTTGTTACACAAAGCCTTAAAAATTGGCCTTTAAACCTTATTACAGTAAGGTTTAATACACTCTTTAATATATTAAACCTTAATATATATTAGCTTAACATATTTCACCTAAATATATTACCAACGGTATATATTAAACAACCTTTGGTACAGTCCCTGGCCAAAATATTCGACACACTATAAGTAAATTATGTAAATTCTAAATTACCAAATGAAACTATATACCATTATTGTTTTCCCGCGACTGAAACCGGTTTGTTCTTGCATCAAATGGTTAACATTGTAATGCAATACGTTAAAAATAAGTACAAATAGGAAGCATACACAAAATCTCCTGAATAAAAACCCGTTACTTGTATGTTTAAATATAAAAGTTAAAAATACTTGTGCAAAACATGGAATTATTAAAACACTACGGATCATCTAATAATTTGGTTTAATTATTATATACAAATATAATACTTAATATAATAATTATTTCAAATTTATATAATATATCGTCGAAATTTATCCATTCATCGAATTTTTATTCTATATCGTCTAATTTAATCAAATGAGTTGCAAGTGCAAACCAGAGTAAAAACAATAAAGCTGTATAGTATCACATGATAATTAAGATTTTAATTAAGAAATCTTAAAGTGCGTCTAATAATTTGTTCAGGGATTGCATTGAGGTTTATATTAAGCCTTAATATATAACTTAATATTTTAGCAACCGCCTTCGGTGACCAGATTCAGTAGAATTTCAAAATAATCTTTAACAATAAATAAACTTTAATGATATCCAAGTCTAACGTACAGCACAGGTTGAATATTCTAATTCTTCAACCCGTTTTCCAATCCTAACAAGTCAATTCGTTTTAAACAATGCATTAGCCAAATATTTTCTCCGTTCAGCTGTTGCCCGCGACATTTCCCACGCGAAAGTACTTGGATTTCAGTTTTAACAAGTTTCAAGCCTTGATCGCAATATTACATCAAGCGTTGGCGGCCCTCAACGAGTTAAACATGCAGGGATAATTTTGACCATGCATCTTTGAATTAGCGATAGAGTTTGCGATAAACAATATAACATTTTATCTAATAAAATATCTGATTCTAAATCTGGTAACCTGGCCTGAAATCGAGACGGAAAAAAGGAAATACTGGTAGTGAAACTATTTCAATAATAGAAAATTTTCGGGAGGAGAAAATCTATTCTTAGCAATAAACAAATCATTGTTGTTAATTTTTTTCAGGGAAGAAGTAATTCAATATATAAATTTTATCCGTAAAAAAAATTTGGTAGCTATGGAAATTTTATTATTCCCAAAAAGAAGTTGAAAACGAACTTTATTTGCTACCAGTTTTTACTCTTTTCCGTCTTTATATAAAGGGAATTTTAGGCCGGTTGGTAACATAGTTATTATCGATTAAACTGAAAGCTTTGTCTCTTCGCAAATGTTTGTTTTAAGTTATCTGCGAATTGTGAAAATTTTTTATTAAAACATTCCATTTAGACTAAATTTATTTATTTTGGTCAAGTAGAATAGCAACTGCAGATTACAAATTAAGAGACACTGGGATGGTGGTGACAAACGGGATGAATATACTTATTCCACTTTACGCAATGCGTTACGATGCTGAATATTTTCCAGATCCTGAAATATTTAATCTCGATAGGTAAAACATGGATCATAGTTTTCTTGGTGGCGAATGCTATGCTATGAAAATGTAAATAATCGGAATTGTGGTTACCGTTCGTGGAACAGTAAATTATTTAGGTTGCAAATTTGAGTCTGGAAACGAACTCACACAATGTATTCTTATTGAAGAAGTAAATTCATGTAGGTGTTAAGTAGTGCTATTTACCTATGTTTTTTTCCAGAGCTCTTTTTCTTTGCTTTTCTTTTCGCTCCTTTGGAGCTTTTTTAGTTCGTTCCAGCGAAAATTATTCTTTTTGGAAAACATTTCGAAAGTTACTTGTATATGTGGTGAAAATGTGTAGTTGTTGCACCTCGTTTTAGTAAATTCCATGGAAATTGAACACTGTCCCATGAAAATTTATTTTTGTCAAAAGGGAGTAGATTTCACACTCTTACGTTTCATTCCGTATGATTTGAAGTAATTTCTCCTGAAGTGCTCATGCTTCAATTTTAGTAAAATACAGTTGTGTCTGGGAAAAAGTAACAAACTTACGTAAATGAAAAAGAGATTTTTTAAAAATTCCTTAATTTATTCACGCTATCGTTGTGGAATATTATCTTAAGTTCGACCACAAATCCAAAACAAACATTTACAATGGAACGTGGATATTAAGGAAGTTAAACTTCTTTCAACTAAATTGTGTAATTAAAGTAAGTATATTTTCTAATTTCGAATAACCAAAATTTTTCAGTTTCCTAAGGACCTATTATAATTCGACGACCAAAACTTTAAACAAAAGCATATAATTTTTTTAAAAAATTAAATCAACTGATTGTTGTAACATCAAAAGATTCATTTCAGCATTTTGCAATAACGAATCCTTCATTTTCATTTTGCGCTCGCGTTTTTCTTGATCTATTGGTAACACGGTCATTAAGTTAAATTGAAGGTAGGTTTAAATTAATTTAAAAAAAAAACAATTCTTAACAGAAATGGCCAGAGTGCTTGTTGCTTTGTAAAACCAAGCCAACACTACGGAACAGTTAGTAAGATTTCAAAAAAAGAGTTCTTCAAATCTTACACTCTAAAAACTGTACCTCTGATTTCAGAGGCACAAGCTAAATGTACCGTGTATTTTCTCGCGTAAGAGGCACATAACTAATGTGCCTTTAAAAATGAGAGGCACCACGAGAAATTGAAGGCACCAAAGCAAACGCCAGTCAATGCGCGGTACGAAAAGACTTTTGTGCCTTTCATTTCTTTTTCTTCGGTACGATCATGTAACGGAGAACAAGCGCATGCGCACATCAGTGAAAAATTTTATGACGAAATACGTTTTCTGTCCCTTCCCATCCACGCTACCGATGGAAGAAGTTTGTCTACAAATGTGTTCTATCGATGTTATAAAAATGCTTGAATTTGGTAAGTTTAATACTTATATCTTATTTTTATATTTATTCCTAAGTAACGACGGCATCTTTTTTATTAATACATTTCAATTTTTATTACTGAATTATTAATGCTACAAATCTTATAAAAATGTTTAAGCGAGAGAGCTAACCCTAGTTATGTTTACATTTCTGTTGTAGTTGTATTATTTATGTTTTATCATTATAATATTAAGAGGAATGTTTTTAAAGTGCCCTATATTTGTTCTGTAGTGTTTGATTATAATTTTGTATGAGGTTTTCAATGTGGCGATAGCTATGAATAAGAAATCATTTTTATTTGAAATACCAATTTGCTTTTTTGTTTATCTTAGTTTACATTCGAGAGCTGTCACAGAAATTCTCTCACAGAATGATTGAATAATTTAAAAAACAACGAAGAATGTTTTCGAATTTTTATTATAATTATGAAAAGTATACTTTCAATTATTAGCTATTTTAGAAAACAATTGACATTGATATCTAATTATAATTATTTCAAACTGTTACTAAACTTACAGTTGACATAAACCTGAAGAAAAAAATAAGATTATGCTTTATTTATATTTTAAATATGGTGTAAGCATGGGAGAAAAAGGCAATCTTCTAATGATTTATAAATTTTTAATTAGTTATTATTTTTTTTGAAAAAGTAATGTTTAAAAATGTTTTATTCTAACATCACAGCTTTCAGTGTATAATTTCAAATTTTAGTTTTGAATTTATGACTCAAAATAGATAACATGGGATATATAATTATTTACGACTGTGAAACTCCTTTTAAAAATTGTAACATTTCAAATTGAAATTTAATTTATTTGATTTTTAAAAAGGATTAATAGCTTGCTCCAGGGTGCTCTTGTGGCACAGCTGGTTAAATTATCTTTCACACTGCTTATTAGAGAACTAGGGTAATGAGTTAGATCCTGGCAATGTATAAAACAACTGGCGTGTATACTTTGCATATAAATTCCGCCACAACTGAAAGTTCTCTCATTGGTTATCGTGCAGAAGATTCAAACGAGCTAGCTCAAGCGGAGTCCACTTTATCTGACCAGTATCAAAATTACATGGCATTTTAACCATGGCCGTTAAAAAGTAAAGCCCTAGAAATAGGATTTTTGGTCATGGTTGAGTGATGGGCGGTGATGAGTACCTTGCTCTTTGTTTAAAATAATATAATGCCAAGTACTTAACAGCTTGAACTTTTTGAAAAATATTAAAGTATTGCTAACTAGAGCAGTTTAATTTACATAATTTTGATATCAATAACTATATATATAAAAAATAAAAAAAATATTTGCATAACATTCATTGGATCACAAATGGATTAGATATGCAGAATCGCTGTTGTGTCACTGGCATTTTCCAAGATAAATTCTTAATGCTTTATCGATATATACTGAATACTTTATTTAAAAAATATTTGGTACTTCATATTCAATGCTCAACACTTTATACTCCATGTTTTCTTGCTACGAAAAGCTACCTAGTAAAACTTTCTAATTCAGCATCAGTGATAATAATTTTTAAGAAACTTTTATTTTTTTTTATTGTTATTGCTACCTTACCTGTGTTACTTAGAATAACATTATCAAAAAACTTTTATTAATCTATAACTAATGCTTTTCCTGAACTGTAGTAAAAAAAATATGAAGCGAAGCAATTTTGATAACAATATTTAGAAAGAAAATATATTGATTGTAAGGATTGATATGTGTATAAACTTGATACAGTGAAAAATTTTTTTTTTTTTTTTTTTTTGCTCTCTGAAAGACAATTTAATGTTTGTGTAATCTAAATTTATATTATTAGTATAACTAAATGATTAATAGTTTTTTTTGCTGTTACTTTTTGTCTCGACTGTGTTCCAGTAAATGCAAAAAAATGTTTTTAATTATTAAATATTTTTATAAATAATAAATAATTACTTTTCGATTTACATTTGAATTTTCTTTGTTGACTCCAATTTTGTTTTGTGTTAAGAACAATCCTTGCACTTTCTTATGTATTTAAGCTTAGATAGATTTACACTTTTTTTTTCTTTAACATGTTGAATGCCACACTAATTTTACATGGCTTGTCCGTCTGGCCAAAATGATTTTTTCAGTATATATTACAATTATTTCTTCAAACCATTTTAGTAATAATAATATAAAAAAAAATTAGAGCATTAAAAATTTATTCGAGTTATGTGTTTCGAATAATCTAGGCACCAGTCACCGGTGACCCCTATGGCATTCAACGTGTTAAATTAGTTCAATAATATTATATATAAAAATTATTTTAGCTAAACCTATTCTTAATGTAATAAAATCTTCATGAATGTATTTGTGTACATTGTGATAGAAACTTTGAACAACTTATTCAAATAAAATACTCTTACATTGATAAGTCCTGTTTTAAATGTTCTAGCCGAGATGAATGCATGACAAAACACTGACATGGAGAGGAAAACCACTAAGCCTGCTACAGTTAGTCTGGCGTCCAGGGGACTCAAACCCATGATCCAACTACCTCGGAGGGTATTTTACATCAGCACTGTGGTCAATGCTAAACTATAAATAATGTGGATGCTGTGGGAAGGATTTGATCAGGCCTCCTCTGCAAATGCTTTGCCCATGTACCTCCCCCGGCGAAGTGTTGAGCATTTTTTCTTCCGGATACAACCTTTAAATGTCCGTTGCTATTTCTCTGAATTATTGTGATTCTGTATTAATAACTAGTGAAAACTAAAAGAAAGAAAAATGTGTGTCATTTGATTTTTTTCAAAATTTGGAAAATGTTTTAATAAAAGTTCTCTGCGAAACGTGTGGACTTTTTTTATAAGGGTCTGCATTAAACGAATCTTACCATTTCCAAGTAAAATTGACTTACAGTTGTTCCACTCTGTAAAGCAAATTTATCTATATGTTATCACCTTTTACTATGATATTTTATTTTCTCATTATAGTGCTAATTTTTTTAATTTTGTTTTATTTTAAATTATTATAATTTTTGTAAATTTGGTTTTGGCTATTCTCACTGGTTAAATTACTCATTGTATTAAGTGTGTTTACCATTATAATTTTGCTTCCGGTGTTGTTTTTTCTTTTTTTACCTGCACTTTTTCTTTATTGACCTTTAATTATGATATTACTATATATATATACATAGCCTATACTAAGTATTTCAAATTATTTGCCAGATTTTAAAATTCTTAGCCAAAGGAAAATGTTAGAAATTTTTTATGATAGATTTTTTCTGTAGGAAACTTTTAAACATAATACAAATTTATTATAAATTAATTATTTTATAAAAATGCAAATAGAAATTTAGAGTCATTTTGCTGTTGGGGAGGAGTAAACGTGCAATGAATGGGGGAGAGATTGAAAAATGCAGATGTTTTATCGTGTTTGAGGGGAGGAAATAAACATAGATTAAGGTTTATTTTTGGCAACGTATTAGATTAGTGTAGTAATATAAAGATAAACCTGAATCGACGCTATGTTCTGCGTTATTAAATTAGTGCATATATTATTGTCATGAAAAAATATTTTTTCTGCTAAAATAATCTGCATCTTGTTTTTCGTTTGAAAACAGCTTTCGCCAATACTTTCCCTCAAAAGGGAACAAGGTCTTTTTTCTTCAATTGTAAACTAGCCATTGTACATTTTCTGTATGGGCTAGTATTATTTAGTACATTAGATTGTTGTAATCAAGTTTAAGTTAAAATAATTTTTATTTTAATAATATTTATAAAACAAATGCATGTTTAATGATTGGGGATAAAAATGCGGAATTTCACGATTTTTAAAATACTATAAAAAATAAAAATTCTGAAACAAGCTTTCAAAAAAAATTGCAAAATTCTTTTCATATATTCAGAGCTCAAATAAAATTGTCAATTAAGTAATATTAAGTACAGTTAGTTCTAAAAAAATTGAAAGCTAATGTTCCCAAAATGGGAATGATGGCGCCTAATGGGTTAATATGCTTCGCCAAAATCAGGCTTTTAAAAAAAAATTCATTTCAATAGAAAGAAATCTTTGATTTTACACTTGTAAAGTCATTTGATTAAACATATTTGATGTTATAAAACATACAAATTGTTCAAAATCTACATCTATAATTTTAAAATATTGTGAAAGTTCTATATTTTTCCATATTTGTGTGCAACTGTTACTAAATTATGTAATATTGTTCTTTATGTGTGAAAATAAAAGATATTAGATTTCATGATATTTAGTGTTTAATTTTGATTCTTATAAAGTTATTTTATTGAATCTCTAAATATTTAAAAAATATCTAAATTTATAAGAAATTTCCATTTTGAGGATACTTTTTGGAAAAAAAAGTCCATGAATTATATTGACTTGGTTTAACAGAAATAAATATTTTTTATACCTATATCTGATTAGAAAAACATCATTGTAATTGTTGAAGTATCATTAAACGCTACATAATTAAAGAAATTGTATAAATTTACATATTTTATAATTGCCTATGAAAAAGCATTAGATGGAATCCCTTGAGATGATCACCTCAAGTGGCCAATATTCAAAGAATTGGGAAATATTTTTCATTAAGAATTATTATAATTAATATCTTGGTAATAGTGTAAACCCCTTTTTATATGAAGAGCAAGCAAATTACGAATGGGTAAAAAAAAAGTGTGTTCAAATCTGGTAAATAACAGGTTTTGGTTCCACTAAATGCTTATTTCAATGAGTGGTTCATAAAAGCAAAATCTAAGGTACAATGTACCTTTCAAGCTAAGAGGTACATCTGATTTTGCCTCTGAAATCAGAGGTACATAGTGCCTTTCATTTTTAAAGGTACGTTGTGCCCTTAAAATTCAGAGGCACAAACGATCCAAATGTGCCTCTGAAATCAGAGGTACATTGTGCCTTTCATTTTTAAAGGCACGTTGTGCCCTTAAAATTCAGAGGCACAAGCGATCCAAATGTGCCTCTGAAATCAGAGGTACATTGTGCCTTTCATTTTTAAAGGCACGTTGTGCCCTTAAAATTCAGAGGCACAAACGATCCAAATGTGCCTCTGAAATCAGCGGTACAGTTTTTAGAGTGTACGCATGGAAGCTTACGGAATATAACGTAAATTTTCAAAGTCTGTCTAATGTCTTCAATACCTGTAGTAAAATAGCAAAGCGGTTTTCCAATTTGAAATCAGCATAACAAACTACTTTATTAAAAGGTTAACGCCATAGCTGATATCTTTATCTTATTTATCAGTGTAACCTTCTTATAATGTCACTTGCATCCTTCATCCTTTTAGAACATGATTATCGAATTCCATTTTACTTGTCTCCATATTCATGGTTTCATCTCCGCGAAAGCATCCGCAGTATGCTTATGTACCATTCGGCGAAGGACCAAGAAACTGCTCGGGGATGAGATTCGCATTGACGGAGATCAAATTATGTAGGCAAACATATTGCATCATTACAGAATCATTCAACAACAAACGTAAAAAAATCTTTGATTTTACTAATTGATTTTTATAGATCGTAAAAGGAGTATTAAATTCAGTGACTTTTTTTTACAGGTAACATTGGAGTACAGGAAATTCACACCTTTTCTCAGTGCAAAGTATAAGACAAGCCTCTTGGTTTAGAAAAAAAAAAATAAATAATTCAATACAGCAAAAAAAACTCTAAAAATGTATTGGAAGCTACGTGACGCAATGTTTCTTTAAGTTATACAATGCAGTATTTTGAAAAGTAACGTATTTCAAAAGTTCCCTTTATTGTAGAAGTTCTTTATTTAATAATTAACTAGGAGGCTTCGCTACCTGCTCGCTGGCGCTCGCCAACCCTCGGAACTGCTTTCACAGTTCATTTCAGATTGCTTTGCAATCCGATGCTCACTTTACTCGCTCATTGGATACGTTCTTAACGTCTAGCTTTTGTATACTTTTTTGAACACTGGAGTTCCGAAAACTTTTCACTGTAGAAAATTCTAAACCTGTGCATTTCAATATTAATTTGAAATTGCAAGCAGTACACATATTTTTCTTAATTACACTATTCTAAATTTCAGTTGTTGAGAAAAGTGACTGTTGTAAGTTTGGTTTTAAAGTCTTTCTCACCAGAGAGCTAAAAACCATGTGTTGTAAAACAATATGAAATAGTACTGAACGCCGGATTTAAAGCATCGGCTTCGATGAAGATAATTTTGTGAGAAATATTTTGATAATTCGATGAGAATTCACCCGATTAGACATATGATGCTCACTACGTGCTCTTGCGCTCCGAAGCCCATCAATTAAAAATGAAAACTGTTGCCAACGCGAGAAAAGAAATATCATCGGTTTTATTGATGCATACGTATTAGCAAACTAAGTTAGACAACGTTAAAAAGCACAAAAATATATTTAAAAGCAGACAGCTGTTTCGGATGCTCAAAGGGCAACCTTCATCAGTGCATCAGAAAGAAATGAACTTGAACTGAGTTTGTCTTCAGTGCACCTGTCCGCGAAGCGGACACTACACACTTTCATCGGTGGTTGTGCCCGCGGGCACCTGGAATATTGACGTTGTACGTGGATCAAAGGCAGTGAAATGCAGAGGCGGTGGTCAAATTAAAATCTACATTTTAATTTTACGCATAGATTTGAGATTTAAAATATGTTTTCTGAAGTTGGAAATGTTTATGTTTAAAATGAGTCTCTGTGACCCGGTCGTCCTGGTTTAAACCACTCGTACCGGGTTGCTCACTGTACTGATTTAAAGGAAGCTACGGCTTGCCCGGATCGGACCCTTTTCAGAGTTACTCCTTCACCGGGTTTGCCGTAGCCCTGTGTAATTACTGTGCTTGTTTGCGATAGAATTTTGATAAGATCATGTCCGAAAGAAAAAATGATGTAATTGGGTTGTATCCTTTCATATCGGGGATAAGATTTTTGTCTAGGATTTTATTAAAATCGGCGGGATCTGTGTAGCTTGTATTACTATAGAAAGATGCATTTAGCTTATTTAGATATTCGCTGATACTATCTATATTTAGGTCTTTCCTAATGGAGGAGTTTGGGAGATAGTAAGGTGCGCCAGTGATTCTACGGAGTATTTTATTTTGCACTATGTCTAATTTTTTGATTTGGTTTTGCGCAGCTCCAAGCTGGGCTGGCGTAAGTCATTATCGGCCTGATACATTGTAGATATAATAACCTCTTTGGATTTAGTGGGAGGGCTGATTTTGAGTTAAGTAGAGGCCTTATGCAGCTATAGGCAGCATAGGCTTTGTTAACAGTCTTATCAATATGGAGGTTCCATGTGAGCTTGTTATTGATGCATAGGCCTAGGTAATTGGCCTTACCTGTGATTGGTATAATGTTATTGAATAATATTACTTTGTTATTTATGCTTTTATGTCTCTTTTTCCTCCGTATAACCATAAGGTTAGATTTACTAGTGTTTATGACCACTTTATTCTCAATACACCATTTTTCTATAGGTGGCATTAATTTATTTAGACTAACAATCGATTGATTCGGGTTCATAGAGCTCATGGCGATGGCCGTGTCGTCAGCATAAAATGCGATAATATAGTTGTTATTATTAGTATTCACTGGGAAATCACTGGTGAAAATTAGATATAAGACTGGTCCTAAAATACTGCCTTGCGGCACACCAGCTTTGATCTTTCTTTTATCTGATAGTTCACCGCTTAATTTAATTTGAAAGGTTCTCTTGGTTAAATACGATTTTAAGATATTGATTAAGTCAAAAGGAAGATTCTGCTTAATTAATTTGTTGATTAAGGCCTCATGCCAGACGCGGTCAAAAGCTTTGGCCTGTCTAGCATGAGCAGTGCTGTGGTCTCATTTTTATAGAAGCCGCTACTTATAAAATTCACAAGTCTAACAAATTTCCATTTCCGCTGAGCTAAGATGTTGTTCCTCAGGCTGGGGTCTGGGAGTCTGAACTGGGTCTGGAATCTGAAATTCCCTCTGTTCTGCTGGAGTCTCAGGAGGCTCGGTCTGTTGGGGAGTTGTTTCAGGCATAGTTGATTCCTTAGCATTCCATTTCTCCTTGATTTTCAGATAAGTTTCGAGCATATAGTTCATTCGAAAATGATTTTCGTAGCAATCTTCATCTCCGGTTTTGTTGTATTGCTGCAAGTAGCGATTCTGATTTTCATCCGTAAATTTGATCAGTTCATCGATGTTCGCAGGGGATGCTTTTCTTTCAGCATAACTGGAGCAATCCTTTCTAATCTCGTCATGATCTAGTATGGGAGGTGGCTTTCTAAACATTCGCTTGCCTCCGCGTCCGAATCTGTGGTATGAAGACATTTCAGCACAGGAGCTCAGTCATAAAACAACCTTACTCCTCGAAGTCTCAAGAGAGAATCGGTCTGGTCATAGGGAAATGAGAGAAAAATAGGGTAAATATATAGAGAAAGGTGACGTCACAAGGGGATTATAGCAACGGCCAATAGGAGGGCAGGGTGAAAGGATGACGACGAATGGGAAGCAAAGAACAAAAAGGTGGGGGGGGGGTAAGTTAGGTTTAATCATAGATTTCCAAACTGGAGAAAGATAAGGAACGCTGGATAGGTCATTGACCAACAGTTTGGATTTTTTTTTTTTTTATTCAAAAATTCCAAACTGTTGGTCAACGACCTATCCAGCGTTCCTTATCTTTCTCCAGTTTGGAAATCTATGATTAAACCTAACTAACCCCCCGCCCACCTTTTTGTTCTTTGCTTCCCATTCGTCGTCATCCTTTCACCCTGCCCTCCTATTGGCCGTTGCTATAATCCCCTTGTGACGTCACCTTTCTCTATATATTTACCCTATTTTTCTCTCATTTCTTTCTGATGCACTGATGAAGGTTGCCCTTTGAGCATCCGAAACAGCTGTCTGCTTTTAATAATATTTTTGTGCTCTTTAACGTTGTCTAACTTAGTTTGTATTTTAGCACAAAGGTCGCCCACTTGTGTATATACGTATTAGCGTTTTATATAATATAGATTTGGGGATTTTTTTAAAACTTATTTTGCTGTGACTCCCAAGAAATAGATCGCAAAATTTCCAAGAACGTTGCAGCGTACTTTAGATCTTTCATTTGGAAAATTTCAGCAGTGGTAGCAGCTTAAAATTTGTATAGTGGAAAATTTTATGTTTGCCTAGTATTTGACGTGATAGTGGCACACATAAGAAGCCAGGGTGTGGAAATTGTTTGTTTTAAAAACAACACTGCAAAGGTATATATCAAGGATTACTTTTATTTTAGAAATTTTTTATATGGAACTAAATATCTCATTTTTTTTGAAAATGTATTTCACATTCTTTTGAATGGTATACTGATAAATAGACCATAAATTAGAGCGGAGAACAGAGCTGCTAGCAACAGCACGTTCATTTGCAGATTTTTTTAGTCAATGCTAATTTAGTAAATATTCCCAAACGTGCTCAATAGCAAATCTAGTTTTAACTTTGTGTATGTAGGATTCTTGCCTAAGGGTCCGATTTAATTCTCATTTTCAATATTTTCTATTTTTGTTAATTAATAGGCTAAGTTGCATAATGGCATCACGGTTCTATTTCGTCAACTTTCAACTACATTTTTCATTTTTCCTAGCCCTAAACTATTAAAAATTAACATATAAAATTGATATTGAAGGTAGTAGCGAACATTTATAGACAGGCGTAGACTGCATAGTCTGAAACTGACGAGATCAAAAATTAATGATCATGTATAATTGCAACTAAGCTTAAAACAAAAAAAATCTAAATAAATGTCGTTTATTTTTAAAAACAGGCGGCCTTTTGAAAGAAAAAAAAAGCAGAGATCAACAAAATCGCATTTAAACAAACATAAAAAAAATTAAGAAATGTCGTGAAATATTTGATTTTTAATGGTTCTTAGCCATAGTTACATCAATTCTCTACAAATTTCCTAAGAGACTTTAAAATAGATCAAACAGTTTTTCCGCAATCTAAAGCACCATGAAAAAGACATGATCTTTGGGAAATCATGCTTAAGTTTTTAAACCGTTTTATTTATTTATTTTTAGGACTTTTCATCAAACGGTAATGCTAGGACCATAAAGCAAGCCTTTCTCGAACAGCACGCTTTCGTTCTCGTGCATTCTTTCCTCCTGGGTTGCAGATGTGTCACCGTTGGTTAAGACTTACGCTTGGTGCTACGATTCTATTAGGAGGTTCGTGTTGATATTTTTCTGAATCCCGAATGTTGTTTTGCCAATTCGAATACCCATGAGAATCATCATGCTGGCAATTAACATGAAACAGTAATTACAGGTGGTAAATAGTATATAATAACAATATTTTCTTTATAACTAAGTACATTCTGAGAAAGTGTAACGCCTACTTTTAGTTCAAAGCAATGCTCTGGTGAAAGAAGTAGCAGTTTTAACCACGCTTTGTCTCCACTGTTGCAGTGAATATGTTGCACACACACACACACACACGCACGTAACAGACATATATTTATATGTATGTGGGTGCGCGTGTGTGTTTACGGTGAAAGTAATAAATCACGTTGTCATACAAGCTCCCGGAGAACAGTGGCTCCCTCTACTTCAATTACAAGGAAACCTACAGTGTAGTTCTCTTAGCAGCATGTGACGCCACGTACTGTTTCCCATTTGTGGACATAGGTGCTTATGGAAAGCAAATGGGAACTCAACTATATTTTCAGAGTTCCAGCTGGGAAAACTTTTGACTGCAGGAGAACTTAATCTGTCCAGGTATAGATGACTCTCCCAGGGCAATGAAACAGTATCTCTTGTCTTTGTAGCAGGCAAGGCCTTCCCACTCAAAAAGAATATAATGAGGCCCTACCTAGGTAAAAATTTGAGAATAGATCAAGAGGCCTTCAACTACAAACTCTGCCGATCAAGAAGGCTCAATCAGAAAACTTTTGTCACCACAAGTAGTTGCTGGTGAGTATTAAGGAAGCCAATAGTAGTCTCTGTCTCAACAGTGGAAAAAATAGTTAAAGCTGTTGTATATCGACATAAACTACGTCTGCTAACGCCACTACATGCCTTCTGCATATGCAGACACAGAAGTGGATGAGACAGGCAAGTGGAGTGAGGAATTTACAATTTCGCAGAAGACCCAAGAAAAGGGAAAGGTAGAGGGTTTCCTAAATTTGAAGTAAATTGCTACAAATGCTTAATCAAAAGCCATAAGGGAAGCATTTAAAAAGCATTTCGTAAAGCGTCTTTTATCGATAAAATTTTGCCCCAGGGCAAATAAAATTTTTAATTAGTTTATTTCAATTTTAATTTTCATTCCATTTATTTTTTCTCTTACCCTTATGATTCAGAAAAATTGATTTGAATACTATTAGAACAATTCATTGTGTATTCAGAATTACATTATTTTTTAAATCACTTTAGATATAGAATATTCAATCATATACCCGAGGTTAACATTATAGCCGCAGATAAAAGTTTTGTTTATATTTTTAAATGTAATGCACATTGCTAAAGCATGTAATTGGTATTGAATTGTGAATAATTACAAACATTTTTTACAGCCTTCTTTAATCACATTTATTTAGCTCATCTTTTAAAAGGGACAAAAGTTTTAAGTGAACGTTCAATTTTTCATCTTTTGGCACATCTTTTACATAGAAATAAATCAATTGTGAAAAATGTTCATCTTCATTTCGCTCTGTTCATAGCTTTTTCAATAAATTATCTGACTTCTCCACCCTGTTCAATATTATTTCTGTTTTTCTTTTTCTAATAGTCTTTTTTGTGAGTTGATCTGAAGTAGACGGTGCATCTAAAATATAAATATAAAAATTATAATACGTAAAGGAAATACATGAATTACATTTAACACGGCATTATAGAAATTAGAAAAGTAGTATACATTAATTTGAAAGTAAAAAGTTGTAATATTTTTGAGTCCAAGATTTAAATTTTTAAATGTAAGCAACATTGATTTTTGACGTCCAAAACTGGTCATGACATGAAGAAAACCAGTCAAAAACATATGGTAATTTTTTTTCCGGCTATTGGAAGCAATTTAAATTACATAACTGTTTTAAACCATGCACAATACTTGCATCATAATTCCTACCTAAATTATTGTTCATATTATATATTATGCATAAAATATATAGTCAACATTACTTTAATTATATACTATAATACTTTACTTATTTATTATGTATTTACTTTTTTATTTACTATTACTTTATTACCGTAACTATATATAGGCTATATAACTTTTGAAATAGGAGAGAAGGAAACTATTGTTCTTTAAAAGTGGCAGTAACAATTTTAAGAATAAACTATGGTTTTACAACTCAAAAATCAATCTATATATATATTTCTCTTACACGGCGATAAAAAAAAAGCCTCATTACAACTCCCCGAATGGCAACGCTAGAAAATAGACCAATGATTACCGCTAAAAATGTCACATGCCAAATCTAGCTAAGATGGCTCAACATATAGCGCTTTTAAAAACGGAAACTGAAATAACCAGGGAGAGCATAAGCTAGGCAGAAGTCTTTGCCGATAGATCTCTATTTTGGTTTTTTGTCGAAAGCGTCTTTTTTTCACGAATTTATGTATTACGAATTTATTTGACAATTTTTGATTTATATCACGAATTTATTTGTTTATGCAGGTTTTTCCATTGCAATTCACTTATTTAAATTTTTAATAGACTTAATTATAGCCGAAATTTTAATCTTTTTAAAGAGATATCAGTTTTAGAAATTTTATCTTAAGATTTTATACTATAGCACATTTCTAATAGATTTAACGAATTACATGTCATTTATTTGAATTCAAATTTATTTTAAGGACTCAGTACTTACTAAAAAGATGTAATTTTTTTTAGAAAAAAAAGTTGTTATATGGATTTGAATGATTGTTTTGAATTCTTAGAATTTTGTGCATTTGCAATGTACCTAAGTTAGTAGCGAGCGAAGCGAGCTTGGTTTGCGGAGCAAACCATATAACATTGCGTAGCAATTTTCGGGGGTTGGCGAGCGTTAGCGAGCAGGGGGCGCAGCCCACTAGTATTTTAATAATACAAAAGTAAACTTGCTTTCGACATACTTTGGACTAATATTTCTTGAGTGTTATCACAAAATGATGAGTTAATTTCTAACTCAACTTCATTTTCCGTATCTGAAACGTAAAATAAAACTCATATAAATATGAAATAATGGAATAATGAATATGAAATAATCTTATAATAAATTCTCATTTTTAACCATGTAGAAGAAGTCTAAAGTTATAGCAAAATAAAAAATAATTTCATATACAAGAATAAACTAATAATAAGGTGCACAGTTAGTTTCCAGATTATTATTAATGCTATATATGAGTAACTTGACAACAAGTTTACTTGTACATCATAATCTGACAAGAATGCAGATATGTCAGATTTTTTCCCTAATTTCACAGGAAAATAAATATTGTTAAATAAATATTGTTAAAACGGTATCTGACGTGTATACTTAATTTAGTTGAATTCAAATGTCTCTTAAAAAAATTACACTAATAATAATATAAATAATAATAATAATAATAAAAATAAACGTATACAAACAAGTTTGTATACGTTTCTTGATGTCTGTACATATGTGCTCCATTTTTATTTGCTAACAAAATTTTAAAATTTGGTTATGACATCTTTAGAGAGTTTTTAATATCTGACTTTTTTGAAATACAATTTCTCAGGAATTATTCAGCGGATTTTACTCAATTTTCTATCTTGTCATGCAAAATTATATTCTTTAAAATAATGCAAAAAATTTTATACTTAACAATTAAAATTTTATCGAATGTAATTAAATAAAATAATAAATATTTAATAAATATTATTTTTTGGATGGAATTACAATTACTTTGGACAAACGAATTTTATTATTGTGTGCGAAAAATTTTCAATTCGTTTAAAAAATCTTCGAGATATAGCGAAATAAGCAAAGAGTAAAATTAACAGTAAGGGGTCAAAACTTTCCTGACCAAACTCTTGTGTCCATATTTTGTAGATCACGGCTGCACCCTTTATTTTGGGGGTCAGAAATCAGAATCTGTCAAAAAAAGGTATGTTTATTCAGAGAAACCAGTTCTTACGTCTGAATTCGTAACTTAAAATATTGTCTACACTTATTAACTGGCCAATTTGGGGACACCCCCTCGAGCCATTAAGATTGAGACCTAAACCGGCAATAAAATTATATATATATATATATATATATATATATATATATATATATATATATATATATATATATATATATATATATATATATATATATATATATATATATATATATATATATATATATATATATATATATATATATATATATATATATATATATATATATACAGTGAAACCTCTGTTAAGCGGACATTCTAGGGACCGAAAAATTGTCCGTTTAGGAGAGTTGTCCGCTTACGGGAAGGGTACCCTAATAATGAAGTTTAACACGGTTCATTGTTTTTAGAATATTTTCAAAGAAGTAGAAATAATTAAATAATCTACAATATCTATCTGCAAGGATATTTATTTAAACATTAAGAAAGATAAAATAGAATATGTACAGTAGTTTGATAGAAATACATAATTCTAGATGTAGCTACAGATAAATGGATATAATTTTCCTATCAGCATGGATACTCAAGTCAGACATATGATACTGAATGGGAGTTTTCAGTCCTTAGTCGGTTTAAATTATTAGGTTTTAATCCCCTTACACCAATCTATCATGTGATAAGGAACATGATTAACACCTTCTTGAAAGTGAACCTCCCTTGATTCACAGTTTAGTCATGAGGACCTATGGAGTTGATTATTCATAATTGATCAGCTATCAAGTGTCTGAATAAGTGTGTCATTTATATGAACACATCAAAGACTATATTTCTGTTCTCTTTTTTACTTCAGCTGTGTTAAATACAACCTTTATATTCATAAGAAAATTTCAATGGGGAACTATATATATATATATATATATATATATATATATATATATATATATATATATATATATATAATAATATATATATATATATATATATATATATATATATATATATATATATATATATATATATATATATATATATATATAAATATATATATATAAATATATATATATATATATATATATATATATATATATATATATATATATATATATATATATATATATATATATATATATATATATATATATATATATATATATATATATATATGACGCCCGGTGGCTGAGCGGTAGCGCTTCGCGCTGTCGTGCCACAGGTCCTTGGTTCGATCCTTGGGCCGGGCAAGGCCGACTCAGCCTTTCATCCCTTCAGTGGGTCGATAAAATGAGTACCAAGCATGCTTGGGAACTAACACTGGGGGTTCCGCGTTCGGCTGACCACCTGACCGGAACATATGCTCCTGCACCCCAGAGCCCAAGGTCAAGAAAACTGAGATGGGCACAGTCGGCCTTGGCCCTCTTAATGGGCTGTCGCGCCACTGAGTTAGTTATATATATATATATATATATATATATATATATATATATATATATATATATATATATATATATATATATATATATATATATATATATATATATATATATACGTGTTAAAATTATCTATTAAAATTTTATTTCTTTGATAAGTTATATAATTTTTCTTTGTGCAAATCCATTTCGGGACTAAAATTATTTGCAAAACAAGCAATTTATGTTTGTCTTTTCTATTTTATATTTTTTCTTAAATAAATATCTATTTTCTAAAATTATTTATGGTCAACTTTTTTAAATTATCCAGTATAATATTATCTTGTGCACATCCATTTCGTGCTCATCCTTGGTAACTAACAATTTAATGCACAGCATAACAAATCACTTCAGAATTGCAATAAGAACGGTACTTTAAAACCCTCTAGTTACACTCAGTTTGCTCTTTTGTTTTCATATTTGGTAATCTGGCAATCTTGTTGCGAAAGCATTTTTAAATCATTCTTGAAAAATTTCCCGTTCATGTAAGTACATCTGATTTCGCTTATAGTTTATGTTTTATACTGTTTTTTCTTCTTATTTTATTTTATTTTCTGTTTTTACGTGTTATTTTTACTTACTGTGTTCTATTTTATTTGTTGTAATTTTTGTAAAAAATTTTTTGAGTGCTCCTCACACTATTGTATTAACATATTTTGCTTTGGGTGAATTGATACAATATCAGAAAGCACTCTTTTTGCGGATATAATCGTGTGGGCTGATGAAAAGATTATATCTTTTTTTTCCGGTTTTTTTAAATTAATTTTTTTCCTTTTTTTTTAAATCAGTTGTTTGTTATTTTTGTTAATTATTATTCCCCCCCCCCTTTTTCATATGTCAATAATTTTTCTTTGTTTTATCTTAATTTATAACTATATATATATATATATATATATATATATATATATATATATATATATATATATATATATACCTCTTACTATCAGGAACGAACTGTTTGATAACAATAATAGTAAGATAAAATTTCAAAGTGACCTATACTCACCATCAGCGTTTGAAAGCTCCGCTAATTTCTTCCATGAATTAAGGTTTTTTGCAGAATCCCTAAATACTGCTCTGCTAGCATCATATAACCATGGACATTCTTGAACGAAATTGATAATATCTTCAGTCATGTTTTCTTTTTTTTACGAAATTTTACAACAGTCAATGACAAGTGTAAACAAACTATAGATGAAGATGGATTGAAAACTCAAGATTTTTGCTTTATAGGGAATTGTGCGTAGCGATTTAAAACAAATCTGATTGGCTCCCGGGTCTGCACTGGAATAAGGAAGAAAATTAAACTCAATCCAATTCTTGAAACCAGTCATAGCCACCGAGAGTCAAGGCCTCTCAGTAGATTTGTGACGTCATCCTCTGAGGGGCTAGTGAAGCATAAGATAACACGGTATTCAGATTTGTATTAAGAGAAAACTAAAGTAAATACTTCAAACTTTTGAGCCACGTAATATATTTTTGCTTTAGTTAATTTAATAGCACTTAAAAAAATGTAAGTGGTGAATTTTTAGCTTTTTAAGATATGTTTAAAGTTATAATTCTATAAAATGAAAATGTAGGACTTCTTGATGCTTTTCAATAGAAATGAATGAATAGAAATGAAATTTAATAAGAAATTTTATACTTTTAATTTTAAAATCTTGATTCCTCATAACTATTTTTAATATCAAAAGAATAAACCTTATTTAAGTATATAATTTATTATTTTCTAATGTGTAATTATACATTAGATTTAATCATATTTGAAAATAAGAAATAATACATTTTAATCATGAAACGGATGCGAGACAAATAAAAATATGTTATATCATGGCAGAAAAGAGACAAATAAAGAAATAATAGTTTTATTGGCACATTTATAAAATTTTTTATTTTACATACTCTCTTCCAGACTTATAAAATAAACATAAAAATGGGAATAAAATGAGAATAGTACATATAATCTGGAGCAAACTCAAAATTTATTTATCCATAAGATTGCAAAAATCTAAATTTAAATTTTATTTTATTAATTTATTTTTTTTTTTTTTAAAAAGAATGTTTTATGTTTAGTTTTAGTATAGATCATTATATGGTAGTTCAAAAAATTAAAAGGAAAATAATAGCATAATAATTTAATAATATTTTTTTTGTTACCAGATTTGTACAAAAATATATTACAAGGAGGAAATATTGATTGGATAATTATAGGGAAAAATAACATATTCTAAGAAAATAGAGAAGATTCTTTAATATGGACGAACTACATTGAATATTAATTAAAAAGTTGTCTCCTTATTATTTTTCAAAATATACACACTCGCAAATAATGGCAGATTTTTAGGTTGGTTAGCTTCGTGGAAAAAATTCAAATGTCCGGGTTATATATATATATATATGTAATTAATATTTACCAAAATTTATACTAACTTTATACGTAAATTTATCAAAACATAATATATTTGAAGAAGAAATTTTTTTTTAGCATTTTTATGCATATCTTTATTGAATATTAGTCTTACTTCAAAGCACCTAGTTTTCTTTTTTTCTGTTTTTGCAAACGAAACTACTTTTTCATTTACATTACACACATAGTCAAATGAAAAATCAATTAATTTTCAAAAATTAACAATATTGCTCAAATGTTTTAAAAAATTAAAAAATTTTATACAATTTTCCCAATTTTTAAAATTGCAAGTTTCAGCAACATTTTAAAAGATCATTATCAGCACAATATTTACTACCGTAAATCTGTGCAATAAATCTGATCGAATCTATTAAAACGATTTCTACGGTTATGTGCAAAACCGAAAAAAAATATACATATATATATATATATATATATCGAATGCACGCATGTAACGCGTAAACGCTTTGAAAGGTTTAATAATTTTCAAAACGCCCTATTTTATAAAGTAAATTAGGCTGATACTAAAAAAAAACTATTACCTTAACAGAACTAGGATTCAAATAACATGCAAACACCAAAAAAGCATGTACGTAAAAAAGTTTTTGTTTTAAAAATTACAGTCTTTTTGTCAAAAAATGCACATTAATTTATAAAAATTGTAGTCAAAGATAAATATTTTTCAGAGTGTTATTTGAAAATTTTATTCAAGCAATAAATTATTTTTCAACACTTTTGGCAATCTTTGGGTAATGTGACGCATTAAAATTAAATTACAATATTTAATAACAAATTATAAAATAGTAAAAAAAAAATATGTAAGGCAACAGCATAAGATAACACGAAAACAATTCATCTGTATTCGAAAGATTCATAACATATTTAGCATGAACATACAAAACTTAAAATGGCTAACAATGAATTAAATTCCTTTTTTATTAATATAATCTAATGTATCGGAGTTTTTTTGCCTTCAAGTATGTATATTTATGAAATTTTACTCATATGATCGTAAGCTATCGTTAAGAATAAATAAGCTTCAAATGCCAATCCACATTGTTATGAATTTTTCTTTATTTTAAAAGTATAACTAAAGCTTTTTTGCTATTTTTTTTAAATAATACAAATGTTAACTCTTAATGACATCTTATATTTGTTTATATATACATTTAAATACGACAAATGATGTTTAAATTTGTTTTATTTCACGTCTAAGAGTTTTGCAAAAGTACGAATATATTGCTAGTTTCATATTCTAAATTTTGCTAACAATAAACAATACCTTAAACAATATAATTCTTAAATACAACTTATTTCATTATTTAGTTAAAAAGCTTATTATTAAGTCTGCAAAAAGGAATATTAAAACATGAATGCTAAATAACACTTACTCGACTATTAACGGTTATTTGATAACTGTCTCGTTTGATGGAATTAATCCATTTTTTTTTAATTTCCTCACATTTTGGAAACCTAAATACGGATACTTTAGGCCCATTTTTGTAGTTCCCTTTACATCTTGGAACTACACACGTAAGGGGCATTGTTAAAAGCTGTAAAATAATGCAACATATATTTTTTTGAAATCGTTTAAAACCGCACACCCGGCGAGCAAACGATGCTGCTATTTAATGAAGAACAAATATTTGAAATTGGCGGCTAATCGCATATCCCCACAGTATGTGACGTCACTAAAAGACCTTGATGATCTCAGCGGCCTTATTTCTCGGTGGCTATGAACCAGTTCGACGGCGATCGCTGGCAGCAGCTACAACGCTAAAGGAAAGAAATGGGAAAAGATTTAACCGTCACAATCATGCCTTGCCCTCTGCGCCGATTTCCTACGCAGAGAGCTGCTATATATTTAATTTTTTATCGTTTTCTAAAGAGTTTCAGATAAAATTGATTTTATATATTTTATATATTATATATACTGGTAAATAAAAAAAAGAAAGATTTATATTTGTTTTCACTGATTTTTATTTGTAGAAAAAAAACATTATATTACGTTTTATGAATGACAATGCAAGGAAAACACAGTAAATTGTTAATGATGTAGGATTCACTCTTATTGCCAGAACTTGAATAATGTTACGATATTTCATAGTATCTTTTTGGTTATAATTGCCTCAAAGAAAGAGAATTCTCAAAATATTCTAGATTACCGTAAGATTTTAACAATTTTAAACTTGTGGCCTTTAAAATTTATGCACGTTGCTCGCCGTTCCACTTAAGATCTTACTGCAGATAAGATCGATACCATATCATATGGTACCATATCAGCAATAATATACTTCAGGTAGTGAAATGATATATTGCTGTCCTGTAACTTCTGTCTCAAAAGTTTTTTTTTTCGAAGTGGACAATTGTTAATGTATATTATAAACCTCCACCTTCTTTATAAATTCGTACATTCAGACAAACAAATAAAAACTAAAAAAAAAAGGCATTTAAAAAAACATCTGTATTTTTCCGAACAATATTAGTGTTAAATTTAAAATCTCCACACCCGAATTAGGCAAGATCAAGTATTTGTATAGAACAGTGGCTCCCAACCTTTTGTGGACCTTTGCCCCCTTCTTGGGGTTGGCTGACACTCCTCGTCCATTTCTCTTTTTGCTCAAAAACCATTTATTGCTGCTTGTGAGTAACCAAACGCTAAGTTATATTTGATTTTAGTTGAAATTGTAATGCAAATAAGGAGGCAATTTTATCCTGCCATTTTCATTTTTTAAAAAAATATTGTGCATCTTTTTTTTTTAAAAAAGAAATGATATTTAAAAAGGAATAATCAAAACAAAAGCACATTTTTTAAAATTCATATTTTAATGTAATCAAGAAAAAATTAAAGCGTTAGCAACTAAAAATTGGAAAAAAATTGAAGAGGGAGAAAGTACATTTTTACCACTTCAATGACTGCCCTGTGCTTGGTGTATTTCTGTTAAAGCTTGAATGTCAGGTTTTATGTTCATCATTTTTAAACGCAGGTCTCCTTTGAAGCAAATGTTCAACCTATTTTTTTTGCTTTGTGAGGAGCTGGACGACAGAACTAAATCCTCTCTCCACTGAATATGCTGACACTAACGAGATGAGAAGCGGCTCAGTTAGTTTCCACAATTGTGGATAAGTGTCCATAAGCTTTACCCAAGATAAAACTCGTAACCGTATTTTTTAAAGACGACTTTAGCATACTTCAAATCTAAAAACTCAGTCTGCAAAGAGGAAGTGAGCTTATCCACAACATCAAATTAGAAAGGATCGAAAATCCAATCCGGAGTTTCTAATTTCATCAAATCTTTAAATCTTGATTCCATATCAGTTTTTAACTGATCAAAGAGATCAGTAAAAATTAAGATTTTATTTTCAAGAATCTCGATATCTGCCATTAAACACTTTCTAAGAGTTGGAAATTGCATTAGCTCTTTGCGACCAATGTTTGACTTGAAAATATCAAACTTGGAGATGAATGAAGATACGATTCCCATAGCCTTGATAATGTTCACTTTATTTCTTTGAAGTTTTACGTTGATTTGGTACATTTTTACAAAAATATCCATGAGGTACGCAGTTTTGATATCCCTAGAGATCCTGGTATTCTGACTGCACTGTACGCTGACGATACAGCTATTGCCACACAAAGCAAGTATATCAGCGATATCAACAGGAATATTATTTATCATCTCCTCACCATCATTGACTACTTCCAAAATTGGAAACTTGCCCTGCATATCGACAAAACTTAAGCGGTGCTATTCACCAGAAAAAGGACCTACAAGAAGGATGTTATCATTGATAACAACTTCTCTTTCAAATGGGAAGCGAAGGCCATGTCATTATGGATAAAACCCTGACAATCAAATATCATTTTAAAAACATTAAGTATAAATTCATAGCTGCAAAATGTGCACTTTTTCCTATTCTAAAAAAGAACTCTCCCCTCAGCACTAATAACAGGATTCTAATTTTTAAAATGCTTCCCACCCCCACCCCTCCCTATTAACATATGCAGCACCCGCCTTCGGGGGGGGGGGCTGCAAAGACAAATCTTAAACTCTTACAGAGAGCTTATAACAAAACCCTCCGCAATATCACAAATTCAACCTGGTATTTCTGGAATAAAAATATCCGTAATGACACCTGTACGCCTAGCCTTCTTGACTTATACAAAAATAGTTCTCTTAAGTATTTTCTTAAGAGCACTGGACACTTCAACCCCCTTATTTGGTCTTCCTCTAACTACGACCCAGATGACCCTAAGTGCAGGAGACGGCCTAAGGCAATTCTCCATTACTATAATAATCGCCAAGACAACGTTTGAGTCGTATTGCTGATTTTTCTATCCCCCTGACTGGCTCCTCATCTCCTTTATCATCATTACCCCTTTTCCACCTTCTTGGGTTGGCCCAATCCTTCGCGGAAATACTGCGGCTCATTTTGATTCAATTTACAAATTCAACTACTAACAATGCTAATCACTAACTGCTTATTTGTCAATAATTTTAAATAAAAAATAAATAATGATTTATAATAAATAATTTAAATTTTTTTTTCATCGTTGCTTATGTTACTTCCTGTCTGTGTTATCCCTGTTTTATCTTCTTTTCCACAATTTTATTTAACTGCTAACATTAAGTTCACTAACCCAAATAATTTTAATATCAATGGCCTCTGATTCAGTTTGTAATCATATAATTTACGGAGGTGGCCTTTTCGACTAGGCACTACGGTGCACCAATTATTAGTTTCCGCAACATTCTACTTGTTACTCAATTAAAAAGTAGGCGTAACTGTCCTTCTCCAACGAATTTTACTACATAATTTACAACCACTTTATCATAACAATTCCAGAAAGCGAAGCAGTTGGCCTCGCCAGAGGGTGACATTTTCGGAAGAACGGTGGGAGAAACAACTGCCACTTTCGATTGCTGTACTGCTGTTTGCTCGTAATACTGCGCGAATTGATGAAACGAAAATTGCTCATTTCCCTGACCGTTAAAGGGTTAACGATAATACAATGCGAGATATGAGAGTTCAATTTTCTTTTTATTTATTTTAATTGTTATATGTGAATATATTAAATTGTCATTCATAAAATTTTCAATATCTTCTCAATAAACAACGAAGAATACAGGGATACCAACAGCTCCGCTTTCTGCGAATGTTTTAATAAATTGATAACACATTAGATAGAAAAACTTAAGGAATTAAAATAATTAAACCCACTCTGTAAAGAGTAACCAAGAAATAAATAGAGTAAAAATGCGTTTCATATGATACTTTGAATTTTTTTTTTTAGTATGATTTTTGTGGAAAAATACTTAAAATGAAATATACGAAATTAAAAATAACATAAATTTCGTTACTTCAAGAAAATTTATTTTTGCAAAATGAATCAAGAAAATCATTCTCTTCTTATTGATAATTTCAGATAAGATTGATAATCAATTGTTGGGACTAGGATGCCCCTAAGGGCACCCCAAGTCACAAGGAAAAAAATGAAAGTGAATGAGTGCTCCCAACGGACAGTTAGGAGCATGGGAAGAGATTGAGGATAGGGAATTTTTTGAAAGATAACATCACCAAAACTAAATCAAACCCCCATAACCAATATCAGGTATGAAAAATTTTGGCAATTGCGAATGGCCGAAAAGACTGTTAGAATTAGTAAAACCATGTAACGAAAACATTTCTGCCTTAAGATTAAAGAATAAAGGTTTATAGATTTTTGTTTTCAATTCAGTTAGTTAATGATTCTGGTTTGGCATTAAAAACTCTTTTTGTGGTACGGTGATGCCAAACCGGTTGGCACACGGAAAAGAAGTAGGCCTAATTTGAGATGGACAGATGGCCTAGAAAAAGACCTCTTGGTCATAAAAACCAAAAACAGGAAAACACTAGCAGGAAAAATGTTAGCCTGGAATAAACTTCGAGAGAAGGCCAAGGCCCACCCAGGGATGTCGAGCCATTGATGATGATGATAAATTAATGAATCTACATTACAACGAAAGGGATAAAATATTTTATATTCTCTTTTTTTTATAGTGTGATAAGAAATGAAATAATTTCTTTAATTTAATTAAAATTCGATTAAAAATGATTAAAAAATATAAGTTAAGCAATTAGTGGAATTTTGAAAGTTAGTTAATATGAAATGCCTATTGTAACATCCACAGCATCAGTAGATTGGTAAATGTATTAAAACAATCCCAATAATTTTTTCAATGTTTACAATATTTTACATAGTGGAGAAATGCATAGAGACTTTCTTACTACGATAACTATATATTTTTAAACCATTTACGTACAAAAGATGTTATTTTTTTTATATGTATGAACTACTACAGTAAGTCTGAAAATTACACATATTGTATTTTTAAAATTGAATTGACGACTATTTGTAACGCCTACTTTTGCTTGCGTCAAGTGCTTTAATTGTCCCTGATTTAAGGTTCAGGAACTTAAAAATTTATATTTCGTTGAAATTAGAAAAAAAATTAATTTCCACACTGTTTGTTACAAATTAACACTGGGAGTCAAATTTCCCTGACCCGAATTAGATAAGATCATGTATTTGCATAAATGCAATAAATTTTCTCTAGAGTGTAATTATTTTATTGTAAGCATTGCAAGTATAAGAAAACATTACTACCAGTAAATAAAACAAAAGAATTTTATCATATTTTCTATTTTTCATTCCTCATTATGAAAAAAAATTTGTTAACGCTTGTTAACGCTCAAGCGTCCTACTTAAGTAGTTATGACGCTTGAGTTGCGTGTTAAGAAAAGGCTTTCAAGAGAATGTTGTCTTTAGATCTATCTTAATAACCACTCCAGGAAACTCGAAGCATCCGCCCAGCCAATATATCAGCGTATTATAACCTAAGAATTTCCTTGCTAATATTTCGGCTAAATTATATTAACTATAAATAATTTGAAACTACTTTACAAAAGCTGTTTTCATAGAGAAAGTTTTTCAACCAAGGAGAGGTACTCGCCGTTAATAACGATAATACAATGTAAAAGGTTAAATATTTTTATTTTATTTTAATTGCTATATTTAAAAATGTTATATTGTTACTCATAAAATATCCAATATTTTCAACCAGGAACACAGAGATGCAAACTGCTTCTCTTTTAACCCTTTGACGGTTAATGAAATGACCAGTTTTCGATTCATTAATTCGCGCAGTATTACGAGCAAACAGTAGTCGAAAGTGGCAGCTGTTTTCCCTCGCCGTTCTTTCGAAAATATCACCCTTCTCAGGAAATGCCAACTGCTCCGCTTTCTGGAATTGCTATAAAGTGGTAGCAAATTAGGCAGTAAAATTCGTTGGAGAAGGACAGTTACGCCTACTTTTAAATAGAGTAAGCTGTAGACTGTTGCTTTAACGTTGCATTTTAAATGATACTTATAATATTTGATATTTAGTGGTAAAAATATTACTTAAAAGAAAAAATACTAAACTGAAAGTAACTTGAATCTCGCTACCACTTGAAAATACTATTTTACAAAACAGAGCCAGTTGGTATCGCCTTTATAAATACAACTTATGTAAAACTTTATGAAGCATTAAAATACAGTAATTACTTAAATACTCAGAGCAAAGTCTTCTTCAGACTCGAAACTTTATAAGCTTTCTGTATCATAATCATCATCATAATTATCTTAACTTTCGCTTTTTAGCCATTTTACTTTACAAACACCCTAAAAAAACGCGCCAAAATACATCTAAAAGGAGCAAGGTAAAAAAATAAATTCCCCTTTCATTCTAAGAAGAAATTCTTGGAACTCGTACTGCCATCTGTGGTAGTAAAACTAACTACGTTTCGCGAGTAGGATTCGTTTACAACATAGTCAATGCAGAATAATAATGGCGAACGAGCTCAGCTCGTCAGCGCGCATTGGGAAGAAATTTCACTACGCGAGTAGTGCTCGTTACTAACCATTACGGTCGAAATCTTGCTCCCGAGCTGAACTCGTTTGCGCGCATTATGAAGCGCGATTCGATTGCGAGGCGAACTCGTTCATAATCGTCAAAGGGTTAATGGAACACATTAAATGGAAAATATGTAAGAATAATTACGCCCACCCTTTAAAAGAGTAATCGTGAAATAAATGCATTAAAGTTGCATTTTATATGATGCTTTACGTCTTTGATATGATTTTTGAGGAAAAATTATTCAAAATGAAAAATACTTCACTAAAAATGGCATAAATTTCGTTACAATAAGAAAAGATGTTCTTACAAAACAGAGCAAGTTGACATTTCTGGGAATAGTAGATTTGTGTAAAAGATAGCGTTTCACTGTTAATGTATTAAATATAAGGAATCAAAATGTTGTCCATTTAAATCATTCAACAGAGTTCAATGAAAACAATTTTCATATTTTATTTTAATCATGATCCGAACATAGCATCAACTGCATGTTTAATATATAGTCAAACATTCCCAAAAAATTTTTCATTGCTCACAGCATTTTCTTTAGTGGAATAATGAATAGAGACTTTTTTATTCGATGTCCTAAGATTTTTAAACCATTTAAGTACAAAAAATGCAGTTTTTTTTCTTAAATGTGAACTACTTCTTAAGAAGAGCATCATATTATATTCAATTTCAAACCACATTTTTTAAAAATTCTTTCGAGTGAATGCTAAATGTCTCCATTTCTGTTGTACGCAGGGTGGGTAAGGAAGAAATTGATAATATATTTCAATTATAGACGCGATATTTTAACGTCATATGTTTTTAAATATCCAACCAAAAAGCTAAACAAAAAATAATTTTGATATACATGTGTATTTTCCCGAACGAAATTAGTGTTAAATTTACTATACACACAAACGAAATAGAAAAGATAAAGTAATTGGTATGTAAATGAAAAAGGAAGAAAAAAACATATCCTGATAATTTTCTATATTTATTTAAGTTCAACCACAAATCCTTTTTTGTTGTAATTGAAGGGACTTAGTCAAAATGCAAGATCTCTAAAAATATTTCAATAATCTCAAAAGAAGAATAATTTATTTTATATTATTTTAAACTATATTTTACTCTGAAAATAAATCCCTCTAAATATTAATCTTCTTTTATGAGGTAAACAGTGTGCGTGAAAATTACACAGTCCTATTGTCTTTTTAAAATTGAATTGCCAGCAATCTGCAACACCTACTTTTGCCTGGGTCAAGTGCTTTAATCGTCCTTGTTTGGGGCCGGGATAGCCTGGTCGGTAGGGCGCTGGGCCCATATCCAAGAGGTCGTGGGTTCGATCCTCGCCGGCCGAAGACTCCCCGTGTAGTAAATGGTGACTGATGCACGTTAAATCTGTCGAGTCTCAAAGTCCTCCATGTTCCCACAACAAATCAATACCTCTGGGGGTACTGATCCAGGAGTTTCCTTGTCTTCTGGATTGGTTCAAAAATTACAAGGCTACGGAGTTGAACGTAAGTAGTCGTAAACCCATGAAATTGGGTCGGCTGTTCAACGACGGTTATAAAATAAAAATAAAATAAAATCGTCCTTGTTTGAAGGAGGTTTAGAAACTTATATTTCGTTAAAATTAGGAAAAAAGATTAGTTTTCACACCGTTTGATACAAGATTGATTTGGGTGTGGGGACACAATCACCACACCCAAATTAGGTCCAAAATTTGCATCAATGCAATAAATTTGTTCCCGAGTGTAATCATTTGTGTAAACTTTGTGAATTCAAGAAAACCATTTTACCAGTAATTTAAAACAAAAATAATTTTTGAGTTTTCGGTATCCTATCTGAACTATTGTATCTGTTCTGTTTTTGATCGCTTCACAACATCATACCTACCAACTTTTAATCCCTTCCATTATTATTTTTCCCAGTGGTATTAAAATGGAATTAAAACTTCAATTTTAAGCAAACAAATACGTTGTATTTGAGAAAACTTAACTTGACAACCTTGACAGTAACGCATGTTAATACATGTGCTTAATCTTTGTAAGAATAGTGGTGATAAATATCATTTAAAAATTAAGATAATAAAAGAAAAAATAGTATGTAATTACTACCACTTTAAATATGAAAGTAAAATCTTCCGGAAGAGTTGGCAGATATGCAATATTAGCACTCGGTCATCCAACCGGCCTGTAGTTCTGTCTGATGACTGAGTTCAGGAGAAAGGTGATAGAGATCCGCCATCATCTGTCTTTGTTGAAGCTCTTGGCTAATTGGCTATATCGCTCGCTACTCAAAAGAATCTAGATTCACACACTTTTGGGGACTTGATCGTAATATTACTTCACAATAAACAGTTGTCCGGTAAAAACAAAAAAATTATCAAGAATTTACATAAATGAAAAAATAGTTCCACCGTAAATTATTTACTGACGCTCTTTGCAATTTAGTAAATATATAGTAGGCGTTATTTTTTATAGTATAATTATTTAGTATTCTGCAAAGTCAGATCTACTTTTCTTAGTATGTTTACTTTTTAAGTGAAATGGACCAAAATAAATAAAAACTGTTTGAGATCATGTCATAGATTTCTCATGAAATTTTTTTCAATAAAAGCTCGAAGAATATTTGCTAAATAATTTTTTTTAGATTTAAATTTGGGAGCAATTTCGAAATTTGGCAAATGGTGGTGTGAATGTTAAAAATGTCAATATTTTGTTAATGTTTGAGGCATTATTCTTAATTGTATGTCTCATAGCAAAAAAAAAGTGAAGACGGTGTTATTACACCATTAAAAATGCTTAAAATATTACTATACATATTTAAAAAGTTTCATTGAATTTTGTGGGGGGGGGGATTTATTCGGCAAATTGCCAGAGATTTTTACTGTTAAGGAACAACGATCATTTTTTTTTCCTCATAATGTTAAATATAATCCCTTTCAACATAGGAAATATCAAGTGGGTGCTTTTGCTGTCTTTAAAAAGTTTTTTTGCAATTTTATTTCCACAATTTTTAAAGCACAAATACGACATTTCTTGCCCTGAGTTTTTCACGTATTTGTAAATGCAATATTCTTCAATGGTAAGAAAATGAAAAGGATATTTATTTACTTTTGATAAGTTAAAAAAAAACAATATATCTATAGTAATTCTTAGTAAAAATATTTTAATTTTTTTATAACACGAAAGTAAAGTTTCTTGACCATAATTATTTTTCACATAATACTTAATGTTATACTATTGAGCATAAGAGAACTCTAAAAAGATTTTTTTATTGGTTTTTATTATGATTGGTATTTTATTGGTTTTTATTTTATATGTTTTTATTACTTTAAAGTACAGGAATTGTTGGAATTATATGAGACTAATTCGAAAAAAAAATTTAATTTTAAATATTTTAATATATATATATATATATATATATATATATATATATATATATATATATATATATATATATATATATATATATATATATATATATATATATATATATATATATATATATATATATTGGTCAAAATATCAATAATTAACCTCTAAATATCAATCTTCTCCTATGTCAAAAATAAGGTGTGGAAAAATTGCACAATTCTATTGTCTTTTTTAAATTTATTAGACAACAATCTGTGAATATGGACATTTATCTCTGGACTGTAAATCTCGACTCCTGAATCAGTTTTATTAGTTGTCCCAGTATGAAAAAAGTAAAGAAAATTAAACATTCGTAATTTGCTAAAAATTAGAAAATGTTAAATATGTTTAGTTCGCACAACGCTTCATACAAGATAATAACGGGGGACAATTTTGTTTTGTTGTTGCAAGAGATTTTTTAACGTATCTTATATCTTTTCGCATCAGTGATTTCAAATATGCTGTAGGCTTTACAGTACAAACCACAGCTCTTATACAATCAAATTATATAAATCCCGCTCATTTGAAATTTATTCGAGTGAATGCCAAGTATCCCCATTTTTCTAGTACTTAGGGTGTGGAAGAAAGAAGGCGATAATATATTTCAGCTTATGATGCGATACGTTAAGGTCATATGTTTTTTTGTCTTAAGTGTTCCTTTAAAAGGAGTAGACAAAACAATATGTAGATAAATCTATACGTTCTCTGTATATTTGCACATTCAGCCGAAAAATTAAACTTAAAATCATTATGAAAAACATCTGCACTTTTGCAAACAAAATTAGTGTTTAATTTTAAATCTGTACACCTGAATTAGTACTTGTACTAATTCGAAATTGTATAAAATAGTACTTGATCAAGTACAGACGGAAATCCTGCGGCCCACCGGCAGGAAAATTAAAGTTCTCTTCCGGGGACTTGATACAGATACCGAGATTTCCAGTCTCGAAAAAGAACTTTCTACTATTGGATACCAACCAATAAGAATAGAACAACTGAAGAAGAGGCGTGGCCTTGAGTACAAGCTCCTCCCCCTCTTCCTGACCATCCTCCCAGATGATCCCAAGCATAGGGAAATCTTCCATACGGACAGACTGCTCGGCACACCCGTGCGAGCTGAAAGATTTCGCGGTGGACGTCGCGAGATTCAGTGCTACAAGTGTCAAGGCTTCGGCCACACACAGAAAGACTGCACCGGACAAGTTGCGTGCATGAAATGTGCAGGAGCACATTGGACATATCTTTGCAGTAAGCCAATCAGCGAGCCTCCAACCTGCTACAACTGCCACGGCGATCACCCGGCCTGTTTTTCAGGCTGCGGTGCCAGAAAAAGGAGGAAAACACCACCCAAGAACAGGCAACACAGGAGTGCTGCCGACTCTGCCTCTAGATTTCTTCGAATCGTCAAGGAGTTACAAGAACTACTGAAGGACTCTGAATTAGTCAACCTGATACAATCCCTTCTCCCATCAACCAAGGACTAGAGTGGAGAAATTACATGATGAAATCACAGATTTTTTCTGTGATACATATCATCACGTCATTTAGTCACAGTCGCCTTAGGGCAAATTCTAATCCGATGAAGGAGTGAGATGCCCGCTTGCGCGGGCAGGTACTCCGCATCACTTCATATCAAGTCAAGTCAAGAGACCGTCAAAATTTTCATAAATATTATATCTTATTTTACGCTCAGTTGTCCTACTATCTACGTAGTCAAGACGGCTGAGCTTCATCTATGTCATTAATTTAATTTTTTCGTAATGGATTGGGCTGTCACGCTCACCCTCTTTTGGTGATTTTAACCAACGCCTCCTCCTATAACTGAAAGTCTCCACACGGTTTTTTATAGATAGTCCGATCAGCCCACTATGAAGAAGGATATCCACTTTCCGAAAGAGTCACATAATACAAAAACTAGTTAAAATAAGAAATATATTACTAAAAATTTGGTTTTTTTGTGAATGTTATTGATTTGCCTTATTGCCATTGTCAACCACTACAGATTCAATTCTCAAATATATATGATACATTTCTGTCAATTACTTTTAAAATAGAAACTGGATTCATGCGCACAACTGGTTCGCTTTTTAAATAATCTGCGCGGAATACTTATAAAAGACCGTGTGGAGGCTTTTTGATGTAGGAGGTGATGTTTTAACACTTAACCATTCTGGAATCGCAAAAATTAGAGATCCGCCCACTTTATATCTTTTCAGTCTTGAATGTAGAGCTGTTCTCTATCGAAAAACTCACCAAAAGAGGACGGACACATTAATACAAAGTGATTTGTAAAGATTATATGTTTTCTAGTCTAGAGTTATTTTCTTGCACCCGAATTACGTTAGATCAAGTATTTTGTATAAATACAACAAAAAAAATTGTTGCGCAGTGTAGTTTCTTTGCAATTCAGTAAAGATTTTAAAAGAAAGTAGGCGTTACGCTCCTTAGTGTAATCATCTACTGCTCTGAAATAGTAAGCGTTTTGTTTCATAGTATAGGCTCACTCCAAGTGAAATACAAGCGCATTGATATCATGACACAGATTTTCTTATACATCTTTTGTAGAAAAGTTCTTCAAAAAAAATATTATATTGATTTTTTCAAAATTTCTGCATCACGATTAGGGAGCCATTTAAATTCAAAATAATTCAAGTTTTTTTTTTTTTTTTTTTCACAGCACAAAAGCAAAGTTTCTTGCCCCATTTTTTGTTCATTTTTTTTTTGTAATGATAAATATAATTTTTTTAATAAGATAAATTAAGTACTTTAAGAGTTTATCATATTAACAATAAAAATCTTTCTGAATATACCAATTTTACAAGAAAGCAATAATTTAAATATTAAATATTCATTTGAATAAACATCAGCGTATCAGATATCATGTATATACTCGTAATTATTAATAATTTATTATCAGCATAATTCGAGAGGATTATGAGTTTTTTAAACTTCCGGGGGGAGGGGAGTAGATAGAAATTTATAATTATCTTTAAATCATTTGAATGAAGATAAATATAGTAAAGGCGCCCCTAAAATCGAAACTTACATTAATAGCGATTCGAAGAAAATATTTTGTAATAACTTGGTGTAATTCAGTCTTTGCGATATTTTTTTTATTCATTTATTTTAAAATTTAACTAAACCCTTTCTATGGCCGTTGTAAGTATACTTATCGCAAATTTTAAAAGCCCAGTATAAAATATTTTACTACTTTTAATTTGGTTTCTCCATTTATTAATATTTTCAGCTCTGGTGAAGTAAGTTTGAATAAAATGTGTGACCAAATTCCAGTTTTTAGAAAGCATTTTAAAAATTATAGTAAGTCTATCTTTTTCGTCTTTTTTTTCCAGATTGTCGTAATAATAAAAATAATTTTATAAATGAAAAAAAAATGAATTTAGTAATTTCCTCATCTTTCTATTTTAGTAACATCTATTAACCCTTTCGGGCCGACTGTCACAAATACGTGACAGCATAAAACCGTTTAAATCAGGGTAAAAATATAAAACTGGTAATCAAAGTATTTCTTTAGCAGTTTATTTGTGGGCGGGGTTATAATTGTCTGATTTATTTAATTCACCATTACTTTAGTTCAAAATAAAATTATTTAGTTATACTTTGAATTAACATTGATTATATATATGATTAAACTAACAATAATTAAAGTAACAGCAAAGTAAGTCTGTCAAATTAGCAACGACTACATTTAAGTTACCGTTTTTTATTTAATTACAACTTGATTCTGATTTTGTACGAAAGCTTTTCTGAATCACCCGTCCCCAAGGGGTTAAGGCATACCTGCCAACTTTACCTAATGACATTAAACACGCACAAACAATTAACATAGTTAACGAAAACATTGCTAATTTTCTCTCTAATAACAATACTACACCTTCCCCCCCTACCACACCCTCAGAGGTTAGTAGCTTTATCGATAAATTGAAAAACAACAAAGCTCCAGGCATTGACGGAATTAATAATAAAATGTTAAAATCTCTCCCTATTAATTATCTCTTCAGGATCACAATTATCATTAATGCTATTCTCACACTCTGTCATTTTCCCAAGGCATGGAAAAATGCAGCTATTATACCTATTCCAAAACCTAAACAAAACCACTCCCTGCCTATTAATTACAGACCCATTAGCCTCCTTCCGACCATTAGCAAAATTGCTGAGGCAGTCATACTTTGCAGAATTAATAAATTCTTAGATGACAACAAAATTCTTATACCTCAACAACATGGTTTCCGTCGATATCACTCTACAGTACATCAACTTTTAGGAGTCGGGAAACCATCACTGATAATTTAACACAACACAACTCCATTGGAGCAATTTCTATTGATATTGCAAAAGCCTTTGATCGGGTGTGGATTAAATTTTTCGCGTAAACTGTCACAAATACGTGACAGCATAAAACCGTATCAATCAGGGTAAAAATATAAAACTGGTAATCAAAGTATTTCCTTAGCAGTATATTTGTGGGCGGAGTTATAATTGTTTGATTTATTTAAGTCACCATTGCTTTAGTTCAAAATAAAATTATTTGGTTATACTTCGAATTAACATTGATTATATATATGATTAAACTAACAATAATTGAAGTTAAAGCTAAGTAAGTCTGTCAAATCAGCAACGACTACATTTAAGTTACCGTTTTTTATTTAATTACAACTTGATTCCGATTTTGCACGAATGCTTTTCTGAATCACCCGTCCCCAAGGGGTTAAGGGGCTCATTCATAAACTAATCACACTCAATTTCCCACACAACTTTATTAAATTAATTATCTCATATTTACTCAATAGAACATTCCAAGTTAAAATTGAAAAATCCTTATCCAATATTAAAAACATCTCTGCAGGTGTTCCTCAAGGTTCCAAACTTGGACCAACCCTTTTTCTCATTTATGTTAATGACATCCCTATCTCCCCCCACACTGATATTCACCTTTTTGCAGATGATACCTTCATTCTTGCACATCACCAAAATATTGATAACTTATCTAACTATCTTAATATGCACCTTGAAATTCTCGAAAACTGGTTCAATAAATGGAGAATCAAAATTAATGCCGATAAAAGTACATCTATTCTCTTCACCTACAAAAGGATTATTCCCAACAACTACCCAACATTATTCAACACCACACTGCCCTGGTCTGATACATGTAAATATTTAGGTATTACCTTCGATCCTAAACTAACTTGGAATAAACACATTAAAATTATTTCTGATAAATTTAGAGCCACTAAATCAATTCTTTATCCCCTTTTATCTCGCAATTCTAAATTATCCCTAGAGAACAAAATTATTATTTACAAAGCCTATTTACGCCCACTCCTCACTTACGCATCCCCCCTGTGGAGTTACACTCATAAGACCAAAATTAATAAACTTGAATCCTTACAAAATCAAATTATTAAACTAATCACCAATTCACCCTGGTATGTTAGAGGTGATAAAATTCGGCAAGAACTCCAAATTCCCACCATTAGGACATCATTCGCTAAAAATTGTAATAATCTTTATAAAAAAATCCACCGTACTAACAATGATATTATTCAAAATTTATCTATTTACGATCCCCATGATCCCGCTAATAAATACAGACCCCGCGCTATTCTGAGATTTCAGAACCCCAGACCCCCTGATCCATGATCCTTTCTTATTTTTTTTTTTTTTTTTCTTAAATTTATTACAACTTTTTGTACTCATTTTAACATTACTCTTCTCCCCTCATTTTCACCGCTAGGGCGACATCATCGCCGCCGCTATTATTAGCCACACCCCCTTAGGGAGTGGCTTAGTTCCATTCCATTCTTAGCCGTCAAGTGGCGACACCAAAGAGGAACTAATTTTCAGCCCTCTATCGGACTACACTAATTTACATTTATTTTTTAATTCACTAGGTTTTTCACTGTTATTTTTATATTTTTATTAAATATTAGGATTAATTACACCATTTTCATTCTTTTCACTCAATTGTTTTAACTTTTATTACACATTTTGCTTGCTGTTTAAACGTTGTTTAAACAATTTTTCCCCCATCTTCATCATGTTATTTCTAATTCATACTTTATGTTATCCAACATAAATATTTAAGTAATTTTTTTTATCCCTTTTTTCTATTAACTTTGCACCACTAATATGTGTAACTAATTTTGAGCCATGTTATCTTTCATTTGATATTACAGAGGATTAAGGGTCGTAGGACCCAGGTACCTCAATAAAACTAGGCAAAGAGCCCCCAATGACCTGCCAACTTTCACTCCTTCCGAGAATGGATTTTCTCAGAGTGGTTGTAAAACAATAACCGAAAACCAATCTGATTCAAAAATATATTTATATTTTTTTCCCGTTGAAATTTGCTTGCGTAAAGATTATTATGCTTTTATATATTTATTGTAATTATTTATATGTAGTGGTGGTCAGACTCATCTATAATTATCATTATATTTCAAAAAGTTAATTGGAATAACCTGAGTATTGCTACCACTTTAAATATGAAAATAAAATCTTCCGGAAGAGTTGGCAGGTATGTATTAACCCTTTCGCGCCGACTGTCACAAATACGTGACAGCAAAAAACCGTATCAATCAGGGTAAGAAGATAAAACTGGTAATCAAAGTATTTCTTTAGCAGTTTATTTGTGGGCGGAGTTATAATTTTTTGATTTATTTAATTCACCATTACTTTGTTCAAAATAAAACTATTTAGTTATACTTTGAATTAACATTGATTATATATGTGATTAAACTAACAATAATTAAAATAAAAGCAAAGTAAGTCTGTCAAATTAGCAACGACTACATATAAGTTACCGTTCTTTATTTAATTGCAACTTGATTCTGATTTTGTACGAATGCTTTTCTGAATCACCCGTCCCCAAGGGGTTAAGGGCATTAGTAACCATATTTACTATAACAAAGGGACATTAATTTTCATCTAATAAGAGAAATGAGGGTTTTTTTCTTACGTCAATTTCAATCCCAAAAAATAATTAGATATATCTTTACTAGAAATAAATAGCCCACTGAAGAGTTTAAATAAATTCAGATTATGTTTCCTACATTAGCGTATGAATTTCAATACTGAAGATACACGCATTAGAAAAGTGTTTTGTTGAGTTAGCCAAGTTTAGCCTGGAGAATAGGGGACTCTAACCCCCTGATAACACTGAAGATATTTTACGTCAGCAATGTCGTCGGTGCAAGCCGGATGTGGAATTCGAATCGAATAGCCATCGTTGGGATACGAACCCGGCTCACCTAATTGGAAGGCGAATGCTCTATCCCCTGAGCCATCACGTCTCTCTTTTCAATTTTTCTATACGTCATTGAACAATCGACCCAATTTTTGGGTTTACGACTACTATTGTTCAACTCCGTAACCTTGTAATTTTGAACCAATCCAGAAGACGAGGAATCTCCTGGAATTGAATGCAAAGCTATTGTTTCTAGACGAGAATGCAAATCTTATTACATCAAATACGCAAGCGTACGCTTGTGTGTTTAGGCGGAGCCAGTAGAAAAACAGGCTGTATAAGTGCTCGAAACTTAAGTCGTTTGCTAGCACGCCTCGGCGAATTTCCCTGGGTTGTTTTGCAGCAATAGGAAAAATTCAAATTGTTACAGTGAAAATGAGTAACAACCAACTTTTAGATCAGTGGTTTCCAACTTACATAAGGGCGGGGGCCGCAATTAAAAACACCAGTCAAATGGCGGGCCACAACTTTATCAAAATTTTATATAGGACTCTTTTATGTTAGAAAGAACATAAAATATTGCTGTCACATTTTTATCAAAGTTTTTAATCTTAAAAACAAAATAACAAGCACTACAAATAATGCTTGTTACGTATCATTTTAAATATTCTCTTAATCAGAAACTTAGAGACAAGATTTTTTTTTAAAATTTAATTCTGTGATAAATTAACATTTTTAGGAGTTATAGAAACAACATTAGGAACAGCATTATCTTTTCAGAACATTAGGAACTTATTAGGAATTATAGCAACAATAGCAAAATTCTCGAGCATCTGAAATTAATTTTTTTTTCTTCCTTTCTGCTCATGCGATATTCAATTTAAGGAATTTAGATAAAACATGATATTCATTCCCTCTTTTATGAGCTTTAAAATTTACAAATGTAAATAATTTCGTCTAAAATGAGTGGTTTCAAAAAGTTAAATCGGAGAATTTCTTCGATAAAATTTTTGATGCGCACATGCTAAATTATGTTCAAAAAATACAAAAATAAATAAAGAAAAGCAACATACTCTATTATTTTTGTATTTGAATAAATATTTTCTTGCATGTAAAGCCTGAGAAATAAATTATTTTGCGCCGTTGGTACGCTAAATTTCACAGAAATGAGAAGACGAGTTTTTTTTTAAACGAGTTAAGTATTTTAAACCCTTATAGATTTTTTACAAATATTATCCGCAAAAAAAAAAATGAAAACTAATATATTTTAGTACGCGGGTCACAAAAAAAGGCTTCGAGGGCCGGATGCGACCCGCGGGCCGCCAGTTGGAAACCCCTGGTTTAGATGATGGAGTAAGGTGGAGAATTGTGGGGAGGTTAGAAGCAGACCAATCTCAGATCAAGATTTGTAGAGAGTTCAATTTAACGCCCTGCGTTGCGTGTAACTTATGGAAACAGTTCCAGGATACTTGATTAATATCTTTTAATTCATTGTGTCAGTTCAGTTTTTCAAACAGTTCTCCTACTGAAGTTATAGTTATTCACTTAACTTATATTTTCTAAAAGGAATTCTGTTGCGCTAGGGCCCCCAATTCCCACATTTTTAACAGACCTCTTTAACTGTAATTTATAATAGTACATTAATTTTATTTGAAGAAAATTAATAATTGTAAAACGGTTAATAAGATTAGACCACTTTTCTAAATAATTTTGTCTTAAAATGCAGCGCAGAAATACATTATAATAATAATAAAAGAAACAATTATCTTAGTTTTAAACTCTTGAATGAAAAGCGCGATAATAGCAATACAGGAAAATAACTTTAAATTCGGAATAGAAAAAACTTTTTAGAAAAGTTTAACTTTTAAGTGTTTTTTATTAATTTTATGCTGATGGTAACCAACACAATGTGGTAATGAATGTTCAAAAACTAGATACTATCTTGTGATTTTCCAGTCAATAATAATGCAAGGACAAGAATGAAACACTGCGACATATTTAGTAGATCCTTATAAATAATATGAAATTACAATAATGCATTTTACTTTAACTACCACGATATATTAAAAAAAAGATAATCAAGCTTTTATTACCTCTGTGTCTGCCAAATTAAAATTTCCCTCCGCAAGATTGTTTGGAATTGGAAAGATAACGCTCTACGGTTCTTTCTCCCTATGTTAAAGATCGTGTGAGTAGGTGAATATAAAGTATGTTTAAGTTATGATGATGAGTGTGGATAAAACTGCCGCATACCTGCCAACTTTTAATCCCTTCCATTATCATTTTTCCCACTGGTATTAAAATGGAATTAAAATTTCAATTTTAAGCAAAAAAATAAGTTGTGTTTGCAAAAACTTAAGCTGACAGCCATGATAGTAACTTCATACTAATATATGTGCTTAATTTTTTAAGAATAGTGGTGATCAAAATCATTTAAAAATTAAGTTTATAAAAAAAAAATAGTATATATTTACTACCACTTTAAATATAAAAATAAAATTTTACGCCAAATGCGTAAAAGTTGGCAGTTATGCTGCCACTGTGATTATTTCGACATAAATTTAATCGATATTATCTATCATTCAATTCGATTATATTCGAATAATTAAATTTGGTATAAATTGGTTAAAAGTTTTTCATAAATAATCGATGTAATTAATTTTTAGTAAAGTTGTTTGATATCATAAATATTTTACGCAATCGATTAAATTAAGTAATCTCTTACTTAGAAATCCTTCTTATATTTAGTGAGATAGTTGTTATTGGCTATATCAACCATCGTCTACGAAAAGGTATTCCACCAGTTTTCAACGTTTTATGTAAGAAAAAAAAAGGAAAGAAATTTACCAATTTTCATTAATATCTACATATCTTTCAGTTAATTGCGTCAGTTCAGATTTTCTAATAAAGTTAAAATTATTCACTTAAAATATATTTTCTGAAAAGGATTCTGTTTGCTTACGCTAGGGCCACCACTTCACACGTCCGAATATTATCTATTAGTATTATAAATATTACAGAAGTATTTATTCTAAATAATGTTTTTTCAAAATAAAATTTGTATTGTTATAACATTATATTATTCTAACCAATTTGATGAGCTCACTACCGTAATTTAATATTTTCGTTTACCAAACACAATTTTTTCTTGCATCTTATTATGCGCGAATTTATTTAGCAGATTTATAACAGTATATTAATGTAATTTGCAGAAAAATAATAATTGTAAAACTGTTAATAAGATTACACCACTTTTCTGAATAACTTTATCTTAAAATGTAACGAAGAAATACATTATAATAATAAAATAAAAAGAATTATTAACTTATTTTTAAACTCTTGAAAGAAAAGCGCGATAATAGCAGTACAGGAAAATAACCTAAAATTAGGGTTACAAAAAGATTTATAGAAAAGCAATACCTTTATGATTTTTTATAAATTTTACGCTGATGACAACCAAAACAATGTGGAAATGAATATTTAAAAACTGGATCCTATCTCGTGTTTTTTCGGCCGATAATAATGCAGGGACAACAATAGAACACTGGAACAATAATAGATCTTCCCAAATAGTAAAAAATTAAAAAACACATTCTCCTTTAACTACCACAATATATTTTTTTTTAAAAAAATTGTAAATTCTTTCATCAGTTTTTCATAAACTTGACTTGAAAGTGAGCCTGAAAAAACAAACATATCATGGAAGCTCTACAGTCCTTATCCTTAAGGATCGTGTGAGCAAGGTAAAAAAAATTGGGTAATAAATAATATATTTTTTTGTATATTACTCTCCTAAGCCTTTACTCCGGGATGGGCAAATTATCGAAGCTATAAATGTAGTTCTATAAAAAGCTTCAGAAGCAAAAAACAAGCCATTTTTTTTCATTTAGAAACCATTCATTTTTTCCAATAAAACTTCCAGAAACTGTACGTAACGCCTACTTATTTATCAATTTCCACATAATATTATAAGACTGTGTTTAATAAAATAAAACAGAACATTATAAAAAGTGAATATTTCACTTTTCTGAAATTTAACAAAATCTTCAAGTTACAAATTATTTAAATTTTACTCACTCGAACAATATGTAAAATATTTTAGTTTTTTCATGAGTTTCGACTTTTAGGATATGATGATATACCGCTTATTTATTGAATCTACCAGAATACTGTTAATCAGTTGTTTCTGCAAGGTAAATTTATTCAATTAATAATTCAGCGAAATTATGCTAAAAATAATTCGGTGCATTTATTGAATCTTATCTTGTAGGCATGGCATTAAGTTTTAAAAATTTCTAACATAAAATTACAGTAGTTTATATGCTAGGTTATATCAGAAAAAATTCCAAGTACATTTAACATAAAATATCACGTTGGAGGCTTAAAACAATATGTTTTATAATGAATGAAAAGTATGTCTTTTTTCCTACCACTATCTATGACATGAGTACTTTAATTATTTTTTAGATACAAGCAATGCACAATGTGCATCATTTTTCTTGAATCCGTAAACCATCATGGTTTAGTAAAGCTCTAACGTTCCTGATTATATGTTTTTATAATCTTATAACGGTCGTTGCACATCATCATCATATTTGGCTAGACAGCCCAGGGTGGGCCATTGCCTTCCTTTGTATTCGAATCCACTTCTCGCTACTTTTGACACTTGTTCGCCAGTTTTTCTCCTTTAGAGTAAGGAAATCAGTCTCAACTAAATCCAGCCATCTCAGCCTGGGTCTACCTCTTTTCCTGTTCGTTAGGGGTTTGTGTAACAGGATTTTTTTAAAATTTGAGTCATCATTCCTTCTGAAAATGTGAGCTACCCAGTTCATTCGATGTATTTTAATGCACAGCCGACTCAATATTTTTGGTTTACAACAGCTAATGTTAAACTCCGTAGTCTTGTAATTTTGAACTCAATCCAGAAGATAAGGGAATTCTCTGATCAAGTATTTGGAGAAATTTGCCGCCTTCGTGGAGGACTTTCTAATGGAACTAACCATCACCTCCTACATCAAGAAGCCTCCACACGGTCCACGTAGTCTATTTAAAAAGTGAACCAGTTGTGCGCATGAACCCAAAACCTTATATAAAAGTAATTGAGAGAAATTTATCTTATATATTTGAGAATTGAATCTGTAGTGGTTGACAAGTGAATAAGGCAAACCAGTAACATTCATAAATAAAATAAATCGTTAGTCATATATTTACTACCACTTTCTTATTTTAACTATAATCTGTATTAAATGACTCGTTCATTACTTATTGCATACCATAATGTTGCAAAATCAAAATGTTTTCACACAATGTTTTTAATTCATGATGTATGGGATAGGGGCCGCTGCGCGGCCCAGGTACCCAATTTTTTGTTAATAAATGAAATGAAAGTGGATATACTTCACACCACAGTGGTCTAATCGGACTACCTATGAAAAACCGTCTGGAGGTTTTCAGTTATAGGAGGCGTTGAACTAACCAGCATTGCGCCACATGAAGAGGAAAGCACGAAAACCTCCCATGGTGCACAGTCCCCTGACAGCAAGGGATCTTTAACCCATGTTCCGTCTACCGCTGAGGATATTTTACGTCAGCACTGTGGTCGGTGCAAGCCGGGTGCGGAATTCGTAACGACCAGCCATTGCAGAGATTCAAACCAGGTTCTCCTCAATGGAAGGCGGCCGTTTATAACTTTTGATATGAATATTTTGAACCCCACTAACTTTTGATATGATGAACAGATTTTCATGTACTAAGTAGCAATCCTAATTGTCCAATGGTCTTACCTTAAATAAACTAATTTTTATTTAAACAGACAATATTTTATGTAATAATATTTGACATATAAACATTTTTTCTCAGAATAGGAAAAACATTTTCCCCGTACATTGCATACATTTGTGTGAAGTTATTTAAGGCCAGTTAACCCTTTGACGGTTATGAACGAGTTCAGCTCGCAATCGAATCGTGCCTCATAATGTGCGCAAACGAGTTCCGCTCGGGAGCAAGATTTTGACCGTAATGGTTAATAACGAGCACTACTCGCGTTGTGAAATTTTTCCCCAATTCGCGCTGACGAGCTGAACTCGTTCGCCATTATTATTCTGCATTGACTATGTTAAGTACGAAAAGTACGTAAAAACTGTTATTTATGTACTATGAATACTTTAAGAAATTTTTAAAACGCGTGAGGCGAGCTATCTACCGCATCCAGGGATGCCAACTTGCTCTGCTTTGTGAAATAGTATTTCCAAGTGATAGCGAAAGTCAAGTTACTTTCAGTTTAGTATATCTCCTTTTAAGTAATTTTTTCACCACTAAATATCAAAAACTATAAGTAACATATAAAATGCAACGTTAAATCATCAATCTACTGGTTACTCCATTAAAAAGTAGGCGTAACTGTCCTTCTCCAACGAAATTTACTACATAATTCCTACCACTTTATTATAACAATTCCAGAAGACGGAGCAGTTGGCATCGCCAGAGAAGGGCGACATTTTCGGAAGAACGGAGGTGGAAAACAGATGCCACTTTGCACGTAATACTGCGCGAATTAATGAATCGAAAACTGCTCATTTCCCTGACCGTCAAAGGGTTAATCAAGCTTCTTGAAAACATGGAAGTCTATGATTCAAGAGGAAAATTAAGACGCAAAAAATCATTTCAGCAATCAATCATTCAAAAAATACACTTATTTAGAGAAATGCTTGATTTCGTAACTTAAAATATCGTTTACAAAAATCTGATCACTTAATCTGCAGTAACCAAAAAGTTGCAGCTGAGATGCAGGACGAGCTACAATTTGGTATATGCAATGTGTTTGTACGATGCTGGATATAGGTGTGATCCCGGTATTTAGCGCGAAGAGCCAGCAACCGATTCATCTTTACTTGTTTATCTTGTATTAATTAGTCATAATGATTAACAATCTTGTGCTTAGTGCATATAAGAATTAAAATTATATGTATTATTTAATTCACGAAGGGCTATCACGGGCATTGCTAATTTTAAAAAGTGGTAACGTAAATAAAGCAAATGTTGATATTTTTTCATTTTTGCGTATCTACCACTAAAAGTTGATTTCCAAAGAAAGTATATATGCATGAGAATCCAGAGACGGTAAGAACGCCTCACCTCCCAGCAGTCCTGACCCAGAAATGGAGACTACCGAGCCTATGTTAACAATCAATTCAGTTAACTGCTCTGAAAAACCAGATGAAGGAGAAAGAGCCAGCAGTCGAGCCATTAGAACCCTCAGAGCCAATGGAACCTGATATGACTACAGATCCCACAGCGAACATAGAGCCAACGCTGCCTGAGCCTTCACCCGACATCATTACTGATATTCCCACTGAGTCTGAGACAGAATCACCTGCCCAGGAGATAGAACCAACGAAGGAGGAAAACACCGAGCCTCCAAAAAAGAAGAGAAAGAGGAAAAAGAAAAATTCTCCTACTACTACTACAGAGAATACGGACATCCCCCCTACTACCAACATCCCAGATCCTGTAGCCTCACCAGTGGAGGAGACCACAGAAAAGATACAGCCAGAAATTCTACATAAGAACAGTAGAAATTTAAAATTCCTCATCAAAGGACTCCCATCTGAAACCAAGATTTCGGTCTTGGAAGAAAATCTCACAGCCATTGGTCATCGGCCAATCAGAGTGGAACAGTTCAAGAAGAGGCGTGACGAAGGGTACAAGCTCCTCCCCCTTTTCCTGATCATACTTCCAGACAGCCCTATGCATAGGGAATGCATCAACATCAAGGAGATTCTCCATACAACTGTGCAGATAGAGCGATTCCGAGGAGGTCGCTATGAAGTGCAATGTTTTCGTTGCCAAAAATTTGGCCACACACAAAAGAACTGTACCGATGATCCTGCATGCATGAAGTGTGCGGGAGCTCACTTTTCGTTTGAATGCTCCAAACCCAGAAGTCTACCAGCCACCTGCATTAACTGCAATGGAGCGCACCCGGCCTGTTTTACAGGCTGCAGTGCTAGGCCTAGGAGAGGGCCCAAACAGAAGAACAAGCAGCACAGGAGTGCTACCGATTCAGCCAACCGTTTCCTGCAGATCTTCCAAGAGCTGCAAGACCTACTTCAGAACGAGGAGCTAGTGCAGCTTCTCAGATCCCTACTACCCGAGAACAAGTCTTAGTGAGCATCACTACTCCACCATGCCGACTACCCAGCCCAGTCACCATCTTTTACATCTACTTCAGTCTTTAAAATTACCTAAAGACAGTACAACAGGCGCCCACGGGCACTATTTTAGTTGAAGGAGTGAAGTGTCCGCTTCGCGGACAGGGACTCCGAAGAAGAACTCAGTCTAAGTCTAACCCTCTAAACCATTTAATAACAAAGTGGTGCTTCAGAATGAAAAATATCTTCTAGCATTAACATCAATTTACTACAACTACTAAAAATTATCAAGGACCTCGGGAACCCTGACTACGTAAAAGGAAAAATAAAGAATTACGTACGCCAAAATCGGCGAAACTCGGTCATGAATGAAATAACTGCGTCTGAGCTGTAAGTTTCGCAACTATTGGTATTTAGATTTAACTACAACCCATTAAAGCGTGAATGAACACTCAATTCTGTATTAATTTGAAATTAAATTTTCATTCTCACAATTTTTGGAATTTTTTTTTAAAAGAATAAAATTCGGATAGGTGTTACTCCACTATTTTTACAGTGTATGAATGGGGTATATGGTGATATGGTTAGAAAAAATCATAACTTAACAAAGGAAAAGTAAGTGGGGTATGTGTTGAATTGGGTATTGGGTGATTCTATATGCTGAAACCACTTTGCCAAATGCAGATTTTTCATAGAATATGGGGTGAAAAATGTTCGGAATGAATGATTTCTCTTCTTATTACCATAGGTATCTATTATCATATTACCATAGGCTATCATATTACCATAGGTACTATTATTCAAGAGATACTACTCATAGATAACTTTTTTTAGCAATGTTCTTTTAATCCCTTATAGTATACCAAGAAAAAGAATAAATACAGTTTAAGTGTTTTCACTTGAGGTAAAGCTATAAATTTAAATTATGTACCCCAGCTTGACTAAAAGAATTCTTAGAACGTAATAGTAAATTACATATTTCTAAATTTATAACACTTTTAAAAATTGTTCAATTTTATTCTATTTTATAACCGAGATTGAGCACCCGACCCAATTCTGAGTTTACGACTATCAATGCTCTACTCCGTACCCTTTAAATTTTGAACCCAATCCAGAAGACAAGTGCTTCAAGTATTGGGAGGAATTTGCTTTCGTAGAGGACTTCTTGATGGAACCAATCAACATTTGCATTATACGGAAAGGAAAACCACGAAAACCTCCCACGAGTAGCCTGATGGCAAGGAGACTGCAACCCGTGATCAGTCTAGCACTAAGGATATTTTACTTCTGTATTGTGGTCCCGCAGTGGACTGATCGTTAAGACACGGTTCCAAGCAGATCACCGAAGTCAAGTATCACTGGCTGCGGTCAGTGTGCGGGTGGGTGACCACTTGGATCAGTCTGCGTAGGGACCGAGGGTGTGCGGTATTGGTCCTCGTTAAACTGTTCTACCGCAAAGTGCTGGACTTCGCTTGCAGGTCGTTGGGTTACCGTTGCCATCCCCTCTGAAAGAGGATCAAAATTGTGATGGCATGTCTTCGGATCATCCTCAGGGATGTTTCTCAGACCGTCGCCAATAGCCCATTGTACAGCGCGACGCAAATGAACGACAACAGCAACTACGTCTGTATTGTGGTTTGTGCGAGCCGGGAACAGAATTTAATCTAATAGCCATTACTGGGATTCAAACCTGCGTCTGCTCATTCGGAGGCGAATGTTCGATTTTCTGAACTACAGAGGCTCTGGCCCCTTTGAATATCATTGGCATTTAGTTTCACGCTGTTTAGAGTAATGTTACTCATGTCTACAGAGATCCTTAACTGAATTTCTTGAAACTTTTGCGCCACGGACCGGGATTGCCTGGTGGGTTGGGCCCTGGGCCCATGTTCAAGAGTTCGTGGGTTCGATCCCCACCGGCCGAAGACTCCCCGTGTAGCAAATGGTGACAGATGCACGCTAAATCTGTGGAGTCGCAAAGTCCTCCATGTTCCCATAACAAATCAAAACCTCTGGGGGTACTGATCCAGGAGTTTCCTTGTCTTCTAGATTGGTTCAAAATTACAAGGTTACAGAGTTGAATATTGGTAGCCGTAAACCTAAAATTCGGTCAGCTGTTTAACGATAGATATAAAATAAAAAACTCTTTCGCCAAGAAAAGAAAAGCTGCGGTTTAAGTATTTTACTTTGTGGCAAAGCTATAAATTTCCATCTACTACACCAGCTTGTTATAAAGAACTCTTTGTGATTTAGAATGTACCAATAAATTAAATGTTTCAAAAGTTATTCAACTTCTTTGAAAATCACCAAGTTAGCTATATTTTTTCCCTTTCAATGAAAATTTTAAAAATCTATAAAAGTTTCAGATTAATTGAATATTTGTATAGTATCGTAAATTTTCCTTTGTTATGAAGGCAAAATATCTCAGGTTGCCTTAAATAAGCAATAAGCAGTTTAATTAGAGAATTTGAAAGAAAGTCGTGGAATTCAATCGTAGCTCAAAGCGAAACTAAAACCTAATTTATTTCTTCAGAAAGACTAGGTTTGGCGATATTTTTGCCGCCAATCCGTTTGCCTCCGTTTTGTCGATACTCTTAGAGACAATCAGCAGTCATTTTTCTGACAAAATGATAGTTCTGGAAACTTGGAGCTGCAAAGCGTTAGAGCCAATATATACGAAATTATGCGAGATTAAAGTGAAATCATGTCGAAAGTTATGGCGTTTTCTAGCCAAGACTAAAAATAGAAGTTTGTCTCACAGAATAATAGTCAAGAATATTAGCAGAATATTAGCCTACTAGTGACTGCAATACTGTTCTAATGAAGAGTTCATTGAATCGTCTGAGGTTTTAAAGCCTGTTTTGCGTATACAGTTAATAATCTGTTATTTGAACTGTAACTGAGTGCAAGAAATAGCTGTATTTCTGTAGAATTCTGCTAATAAATTTTTGGAATTTTAAGGACTGTTTCTTTCGCCTCCAACCAAATCCCTGTGCTCAATACAGAACTTTTCAAATTTTATTGAGTCCAGATTAAGCGATATTGATGTAACATTTTAAACATTAAAAATTTAGATCGTAAGCGCTTTCCATTTTGCCAGAGATATGGCAGCTCTTATTCTTATGTTACGCCATTTCCAAGAATTAGCATGCAAGGAGCAGGCTAAGAATAAGCTAAATTCAACCTAGCAGTGGCAAAAGAGTAACAACTTTGAAGCCTGTAAATGAATGTTACATCCTGAAAAATTAAATTTAGCTCTACAAATTGAATTCTTAATTTTTTTGTGAAAGTATGTATAAATACTTAAATTTTATTGCATTTGTTATATCTTATTTTTGAATAGAGAAAAAAAAGTAGATTTAAGGAATCAAGAATGATTTTTCAAAAAAATAATTGCGTTGTGAGAACATTTAACTTTAACTAACAAAATTTATCAGATATAACAAGTAGAAGTAATTTAAGTTAATTTAAAACTATTAGCACATTTAAATTTACAGCAATAATAATCTTGGTGATCTGGAAGATAAAAGCAAATTAAATTTTAAGGATTCACATCCAACAGCATAATTAATCCAGACTAAATATTTTTATTCAAAGAACTTAATCATAAGTCAAATAAGTTTACAATTTAAAAATGAGTTGCTTCACTGCTACATAACTTACATTTTAGTTCGACAGGTTATTTAAAAATAATCATTTCTCTTTAGTTACGTCATACCAAAATTATACAACAATAAAAGAAATTACGGGCACATAAAAATATATTAAAAAAAAGGTAAAGGACTTATCCTAGAAGCGCGCGTGGCCGGCCACCCCGCATCCTTCCACAGATCACGTTCAATCTCAGTCGTCAGCAGCAGGGAATACCTAAAATCGAACTGCCGCTCTTTCCTCCCGCTCATGTATTCATCCGCACCGAAGGGTGGCGCTACTATCGCTTTGACTATTCACACCTGTGAATGAATCCATTCTCAAGTAGGGGTGAAGGAAGGAATATTGGAAGGTGTTGAAGGATAGGGGTGTAAGTGAAAATCAGATGGGGTTGTTGATTAAAGTAAAAAAATATAGATTAAAAAAAAATGAGATTATTTAAATTAAACGCGGTGCCCAAAAAGAGTTAAATAAAATTGTGCCCATAAATAACTAACAAAAATAACTTAAACATACCATCATAACATTCCATCCCGGTAAGGAGAAAAAAAAAATCCAAAGAATTTTTTTTTTTTTTTTTTTTTTTTTTTTTGATTATTACTTATTTGAACTAAACCTAAACATAAATGATTCAATGGAATATCATGACGGTGTGTATTTGAGAATCGAGTTGTTTAAAGGTCTAAAAGTTACAGGGGCATCTTCGGTTCCTTGAACCAATCAACACAGTTCAACATAATTCAAAGCTTCTCAATAGACTTTCTGCAGTAAGTCCAGAGGAAAGATTTTGTTACTCGTGATGTGTATTCTTGTGTGTGTTAGGAGTTTTTCCTTCAGAAGCCTCCCATCTGTATACTCTGTCTTTTATCACATTCCATGTCTTAGCTAGCTGATCACATGGCACTTTTCGATACATGTACTCTCACTTCAATAGTACTCTCACTTGGATAGAACTCTCATTCATGACTGTCACTTTTCGACACGATATAACTTAGCAGAAAATCATCTACCGACCAGGAACGGCAAAGGGCCCTTTTGCTGCCCCAGGCAGTAACGTTTCTTGCGTAGTAACCATCGTTGCTTATGGAGTGTACGTTGCTTATGGAGACTAACGTGATTTTAGTTCTGTTTCTCTGATGAGACATTTTGTACTTCCAAACACACACTTTGAACACAGTGAAATGTCCAACAGTTACATATTGTTAAATACGCTTAACAGTCTATTTAGTTGAAACGTCTTAGCAGGTAATGTCCAACAGTTACATATTGTTAAATACGCTTAACAGTCTATTTAGTTGAAACGTTTTAGCAGGTAATTATAAATCCATAGTTGCACTTCCTACCATCTATATCCCCAAACAACTCAATTCTCAAAATCACAAAAACATTGAAAAATTTAAATGACCAAAAAGAAATTTATAATTTACTCTCTTGCCAAGGATTTTAGAAAAAAAACTTATACAATTCATGTCAAAATTGATCATAACTTTTGTGAGTTTCACTCACAGAATAAAAACTTGGCAAAATATCCTTAAATATATTTGCGACGATAATACATTGAAAACATACATAAAATTTTATATAAAAGTTAGAAATATCATAGAAATATAAAAACAAAGTCACATTTACTTTCTATGTCTGAGATTATAGTTATGGGTGTTATTTCTATTAGTTGTCGTTTTATTAGAATTATCAGTGTCTTGTTTGTTTGCATTTGTATCACAAAGGTTAGGGAATACAATTTTCTCTGGTATTTTCGCTAAGCGATCTACGTGTACCACCTGTGTCCTATTGGTGTCACGAACATCCTCAATTTCAAAATTTACAGGTGATCTTTGACTTTTAACCCTAAACGGACCTTTATTGGGCTTAGCAAATTTTTTTGTTAACCCTTGTGACAGTTGAGGAGTGTACACATATACAATATCGCCCACCTGGATATCCTTTATTTTGCTGATTTTGTCCCGCCTTTTTTCTTGTTTGGAAGCAGACAGCTCTAAGCTTTCTTTGGCACATTGAAATGAATTTTTCAACCTTAGTGACAAATCATATGCATATTCATGGTGGTCAGCATAAGTAAATTTCGCATCATTGGTTAAGATATCCTTAGGAAGTTCTATTTCACGACCATACAGTAAGGATGCTGGGGAATAGCCTGTAGAAGAATGGATAGCACTACGATGAGCCATTAGGGCGAAAGGTAAGTGTCTATCCCAGTCATTATGTGTTTTATTGACAAGGTGGCTGAGTGAATTAATTAGCGTCCCATTTAAGCGCTCGACTACACCATCACTCTGTGGGTGGTAGCTGGTAGTGGAATGTTTTTTAATGCCTAGATAGTCATATACCTGAACTATTGCCTTCGATAAAAAGCTGGATCCACGATCGGAAATGATTTTAGATGGGACACCATGACGAGAAATAAATTCTTCCAAACTACGTGCCACTGTGTCAGATTTTATATCGGAAGTCGCAAATGCTTCCGGGTAACGGGTGAAATAATCACTCATTACTAAGATAAATCTATTGCCCGAAAAGTTGTAGGGAGAGGGCCTAAAGCATCGATTGCTATACATTCTATAGGTTTAGTTGTAACTGGTATTCTCTGCAAAGGGGCTAACCTGTTAGGTTTGTGGGCTTTTTTTCCAATACAAGAATTGCAAGTTTTTACATGGTTCAAAATATGTTTGTACATTTGGGGCCAATAAAAGGACGATTTTACTCGTTTCAAGGTTTTTGTAAATCCCTGGTGAGCAGTAGTGGGTGAATTATGACATAAATTTAACACTTCTGTTACTAAGGTTAAGGGAAGAACTAATTTATCAATACTTTGACTTTTTCCATTTTTAGGGGTACAACATAGGGTATCATCTTTAAGGAAGTAAATTACTGGCATCTCTGACAAAATATTACTACCAGTTTCTATTAATTTAAGAATTTTAATACAATGTGGATCTTGTTTTTGATGGATCTTCAATCTTTCTAACAATGCTGGGGAAAATTGAGTGCTAACAATATTATTAGTATTTTCTACATATCTAGATAAGTAATCTGCGGTCAGATTGGATTTTCCTGGTTTGTGAATAATTTTATAGTCAAACTGTTGTAAGGTCATCACCCACCTCGCAATTCTAGATGTAGGGTCTTTTACATTTAAAGCGTAGGACAAACTAGCTTGGTCACAGTATACCGTGAAATGTTTTCCATATAAATACTGTTTAAAATGGGTAACACCAAAAACGACACCTAACATCTCTTTCTCAACTGTGGAATAGTTTATTTCGGGATTTTTAAGTTTTCTACTGGCATATGCGACGGGATGGAAAAATTGATGTTCATCTTCCTGACACAGAACGGCGCCTAACGCATATTTAGATGCGTCAGTAAATATTGTAAATGGTTTCTCGAAATTTGGCAAACTTAAACAAGGCTGTTGTGTTAAAACAGTTTTTAATTTATCAAACGCGGATTGTGTTTCCGGAGTCCATTGAAATTTACAATTCTTTTTAGTTAGTTTAGTTAATGGCAATGCAATTTTTGCATAGTTTTCTATAAATCTGCGGTAAAAACCGGTAACTCCAATGAAGGACCTAACCTGATCAGAGTTTTTGGGAGTTTTAAATTTTTCTACTGCACTAATATTGTCTTTATCAGGAAAAACTTTACCTTCGGTTACTAAGAAGCCTAAATATTTTATTTTTGTTTTTAGAAATGAGCACTTTGACGGCTTTAGTTTCAATTTGTGCTGGCGAAGGCGTTCAAAGACTAGTTGCAATTTATTGTAATGTTCTTCTTCAGTTTTCGAGGCTATTATAATGTCATCCAAATATACGGCTATTTGTAAGGGTTTTAAACCTGATAAAATTAAAGACATTAATCGTTGGAAGCTGTTTGGGGAGTTTTTTTAACCCAAAGGGTACCCTATTCCATTCGTAGAGACCGTGCTCGGTGGCAAAAGCGGTCTTATATCTGTCACTAGGATGAATTTTCATTTGAAAAAACCCACTGCATAAATCTAATGAGCTAAATAACGTTGCGTCAGCCAGATTATCCACCAAATCAGTAATGCAGGGTATGGGAAACGAATCGGGTAAGGTTTTTAAATTTAATTTCCTGAAATCGGTGCATAAGCGGTATGATTGATCTTTTTTCTTCACTAAAACCACGGGGGCTGCATATGGTGAATCACTTGGGCTAATTATACCAATATCAAGCAATTCATTAATTTGTCTATCAAGTTCTTGTTTTAGATGGTGTGGTACTTTATAGTGACGTTGCCTGACAGGAATGTCATCTGACAAATCAACTTTGTGTAACAGCGTTTCACATCCCTCAGATAAATCTGTGACCGAGTGAGCAAAAACATCCTTGTAAACTTTTAAAAATTCCAACAATCTATCCCTTTGTTCAGCATCTAAATGATCAAGCTGAAAATTTCCACCCCAACACTCAAAATCCTCTCCAAGTTGAGCTGTGTCAATGCTATTACATTTTTCTTTATTTGATACAAACAAACATTCCATTTTAACAAGAGACGCGTTTTTATTAATATGGATAGGGGTTTCACCTACATTCATGACATTTATAAATAGTTTATCAGAAGCCAAGGAAACAGTCCTTGCAATTAAAAGATTGTCTATATTTTTGTTGGGCAAAAGAAGTATTTGTTCAGTATGTTTAATTAATTTGTTTTTAGAACGAACAGGAACTGCTAACTGTGAGAAAGGGGGTACAATTATTTTCTTATTTGCATAAAAAGGAATTCCCTCCTCTGACTTGCAAGCATTACAGGTATCATTAGAATTTGCATACATTAGATTCACATTAAGCTCATCATTTTTCAAAATTTTGTTTTTACAATCTAATATCAGTTTATTTTTACTTAAATAGGGAAAACCCAATATCATATCATAATCTCTAGAAAGTTTAGGTAGGACAAAAAAATCTGCCGAAAATCTACTAGTATCGATTTTGAAACTCAAATTTATTGATTTGTTTATGCTTACACGACCTCCATTGAAATTCTGTACCTCCACTCTACAATTCTTTTGTTTACTAGTCAAACTTAATTCGTCTAAAATGTGTTCGGAGATTAAATTTACAGTAGATCCAGTGTCTAAGAGAGCAAAATAATTTAAATTTTTAATATTTACTCCTATAATGGGAAGGTTTTTATAATTGTTAAGGCTGGGGACAAACTCTGGGCTTTCAACCGAAAGTGTACTCCTTTTTATATCTTGATTTAAATTCTGATAATCTTTAAACACCACATCGGGGATACCAACAGAGACAGGTGGTGCAGCGGTCTCTCCCCCAATTAGTTTAAACTTTTATTCTTTTTAAAACAATTATCCAATGAATGTCCGCTACGGTTACAAAAGTTACAAAATGGAATTCGGCAATATTTAGCTATGTGGCCTAATTTGTTACACTTAAAGCATTTTTTCTTTGACTGAGCCTGAAGATGATTATTAACATTTCGCGTCCTGTGTGAATTTTCTTTATTTGAATGAATGCTCTGTGCATTTAGTTGAATTTGCATATCATTTAATTTTACAGTAAGCTGTTCAATTTTATCAGTAAGACTATCTATTTTGTTATCTGATTTTTCTCCTGCTTTAGCTTGTATAGTAGCTGCTAGCTCTAGCGGTTCAATAACCTTAAAATTTTCTTCGAATGTTAGTGCATGCTTCTTAAATTCATTATAGCTGTTTAAAGCTGTTGAGGCAATTCCTCTCAGTAACTCCACCCTCAGACCCTGTTTAGCAGCTGACAACAAGAGTTGTTGTCGATAATCCTCAAATTCAGTACTATTATTATTCGGTACACAGTTGTATGATATACCTTCTAAGCGGCTAAAAAATTGCCTGGCATTTTCGCACGGCAGTTGATATGCCTGTGTAAGTTTAGTGATATTTGAAGCCATGTTTGACTTCGTCTCAAACCTATCCCTTAAAGAATTAACTATTAAATCAAAATCTTTCGCTTGTTTTAAATTTCGTTGTGTGTTTATAAACTCTTGTGCTTCGCCAGTGAGGCGTAAAGATAGTGCTAAAATTTTATCATTTGCATCCCAGTTGCAGTATTCTGCAATGAAATTGAATTTGTCGAAAAATCTGGAAAAACTCGAATTCCCACCAAAATTAGGGATAACGGGTAAAAATTCTGAGATCGTGTGGCTTTTGACCACAGGAATAATATCAATTCTGTTTGCTGCAGCAGGATCCGAAGACGAAGTGTCTGACCGAGGTTCTGCCATTTTCGATAAAAGGCTTAACTAACAAAATTTATAAGAAATTTCCTACACCTGAAACGCGCCAAAAATTTACATAAACTTAAAATAAAATCAAAGGCTTTAATATTTGTGACTATATAAAACATAAAATAAAATCCTGATTGATATTACAGATGACGTTTATCTATTACATTCAATAATTAACCCTATCAATTTGTAACACGTGCAATCCATGTTTTCTTGTAAAAACTCAAATATCTCATGAAAATCTAAAAACATTCCTACTACACAAAATATATAAAACAAGTTGGGATATTGTTTTTAACCCTAAACCTAAAAGTACACGTGATTGACTAAGATTATGAGGAGTTAAGATTCTATTCAATTCTCATAAAATGAACACAATTATACAATTAAATACAATAATCCTTAACAATAACAAGAGAGTAAAAATGAAGCATACGCAGATGTAGTGCTTCGACAATAATAACGCGATCATGTAGCAGTAATAAAAATTAATTTAATCAAGATTTAAGCAATCATTCATATATATACTATATATATTATTAAAAATTATTTTTGGTAATCACAATTAAATTTAGCATTATTAGTTTCATATTACTTAAAGTTAACGATCAGCAAGTTAATTTTTTAATCTTAAGCATTAACACGTGGCCGCTGGTCAACGGCACCAATTTGTTATATCTTATTTTTGAATAGAGAAAAAAAAGTAGATTTAAGGAATCAAGAATGATTTTTCAAAAAAATAATTGCGTTGTGAGAACATTTAACTTTAACTAACAAAATTTATCAGATATAACAAGTAGAAGTAATTTAAGTTAATTTAAAACTATTAGCACATTTAAATTTACAGCAATAATAATCTTGGTGATCTGGAAGATAAAAGCAAATTAAATTTTAAGGATTCACATCCAACAGCATAATTAATCCAGACTAAATATTTTTATTCAAAGAACTTAATCATAAGTCAAATAAGTTTACAATTTAAAAATGAGTTGCTTCACTGCTACATAACTTACATTTTAGTTCGACAGGTTATTTAAAAATAATCATTTCTCTTTAGTTACGTCATACCAAAATTATACAACAATAAAAGAAATTACGGGCACATAAAAATATATTAAAAAAAAGGTAAAGGACTTATCCTAGAAGCGCGCGTGGCCGGCCACCCCGCATCCTTCCACAGATCACGTTCAATCTCAGTCGTCAGCAGCAGGGAATACCTAAAATCGAACTGCCGCTCTTTCCTCCCGCTCATGTATTCATCCGCACCGAAGGGTGGCGCTACTATCGCTTTGACTATTCACACCTGTGAATGAATCCATTCTCAAGTAGGGGTGAAGGAAGGAATATTGGAAGGTGTTGAAGGATAGGGGTGTAAGTGAAAATCAGATGGGGTTGTTGATTAAAGTAAAAAAATATAGATTAAAAAAAAATGAGATTATTTAAATTAAACGCGGTGCCCAAAAAGAGTTAAATAAAATTGTGCCCATAAATAACTAACAAAAATAACTTAAACATACCATCATAACACATTCATGAATAAGAAATCTATAATTCGTGGTTTCAATTTCTTAATTACGTATTTCCTAACAAGCTTTTAAAAAAGATTTTTTAATCAGTTTTAATTTTTGAATTTTATTGTAGGTCTTCCAAACGTCTGAAAGCTTTAAATTTTATTGATAAGTATGAAAAATCGCATAAACTAAACACTTCTAAATTTACAAAATAATCCCTTGAGAATAGTACTGCAAGGATTCGCATTGCATTATTACAGTTTACTATTGTAACATGCAATGTATTAATGTAATTATCTCTAATGGATATTTTATTCATGGTAATGAAAAAATGATTTCAGCAATAAAAGTAAAAGAACAATTTATTTTTTGAAATGATGTGATGTTGAACTGTAAAAGTGTGATTGTTTGTCAGTTTTTAACGCTTTTGTTGTAAATGAAGATGTTTTCTATTGAGAAACTCAATTTTTTTTATCGTAATTGCTTTTTTTCACTGCTATAATTGCTTTTTTTCACTGATTTCATTTTTAAAAATCTGCTGTTTTGAATTTCTGTTAATTTTTTTTTATTTTTAAAAAGCATCTATTATAATTACTTATTCTTATTCTGGTTAATTTCATTTGCCATGAAATCTGCTGAATCGTTATTCCAAAAAAGAAAAAAAAATATGTAACGCAATAGAGTATTCTAAATAATTTTATTTGTAAATGTAAGTATTTGTTAAAATTCATTTGTTAAGTTTCATTTGTATTGAAAACTGCTGAATCGTTATTCAGAAAAAAGTATGTAACGCAATGGAGTATTTTAATTGTAAATATAAGTATTTGTTAAGTTTCATTTGTATTGAAAACTGCTGAATCGTTATTCAAAAAAGTATGTAACGCAATAGAGTATTTTAATTGTAAATATAAGTATTTGTTAAGTTTCATTTGTATTGAAAACTGCTGAATCGTTATTCAAAAAAGTATGTAACGCAATAGAGTATTTTAATTGTAAATATAAGTATTTGTTGAAATTCATTTGTTAAGTTTCATTTGTATTGAAAACTGCTGAATCGTTATTCAGAAAAAAGTATGTAACGCAATAGAGTATTTTAATTGTAAATATAAGTATCTGTTAAGTTTCATTTGTATTGAAAATTGCTGAATCGTTATTCAAAAAAGTATGTAATGCAATAGAGTATTTTAATTGTAAATATAAGTATTTGTTGAAATTCATTTGTTAAGTTTTATTTGTATTGAAAACTGCTGAATCGTTATTAAAAAAAAATGTATGTAGCGCAATAGAGTATTTTAATTCTAAATATAAGTATTTGTGAAAATTCATTTGTAATGAAAACTGCTGAATGATTATTAAAAAAAAGTATGTAACGCAATAAAAGTATTTTAATTGTAAATATAAGTATTTGTTAAAATTCATTTTTCAAGTTTCATTTGTATTGAAAACTGCTGAATTGTTATTCAAAAAGTACGTAGCTCAGTAGAGTATTTTAAATAATTTTATTTATAAGTGTAAGTATTTGCCGAAATATTAGTTTAGCATTTAAATGACTTTTTAATGTACTCACATTTCCAAAACTATGGAAACTTTGTAGAATCGAGCATCAGGATCTATTTTAAATGGCACGATTTGTTTGAACAATGAAATTTTTATAATGAATAAAATGAGTTGTACTGATAAGTAATATTTGTGAATTGTGAGAAACAACTATTTTATCAGCTTCCCTGATTATCCTCGGGTACTGATACTGCAAATATTTATCGTCCCGTGAAAACTCGGGCTTAGCAGAAATTGTCAGTACATTTTGTCTTATCACGTTTTTACTCGGCCGGAAGCAAAGAGCACAATCTGCTATAATTGGAAGTTTGCCAAATTAATTTTGGATGTTTTGATTTTGAGCTGTGGGACTGCTCACGTGTTTTGTGCGATTGTATACACCAGGGGTGGCCAAGCTCCTTAATAGTCGAGCCATTTTTCAAAATCTGAAATTTTTCGCGAGCCGCAATTAAATAAATAGTATTTAAAAGGTACGCAAAAAAGGTACAAATTTTTTTTTTTGCATAAATTATACTTATTGAAAACATATAGGAAAAAGTACAAAATATGTGTAGTGAATATCAACATTGAAATTTAAACACATTTATTTTACTTGTCTTGATAATTCTTTAAAATTTGGTGAATAGTTGGTGACAGCACTTCTCAGTAATTCCTTGAGATGCTGGTTAGTTAATACTGATCGGTGTTCAGATTTCACGAATTTTAAAGTGGAATAACATGATTCACATAAGTACGCCGTTCCAAATGTTGAAATAATTCGTCAAGCAGCCTTTTTTAATTCAAGATACTTCGACTTTGGTACAAATTTCCAAAATTCAGTAATCGACATCGACTTATATTTTAATTGTAGAGCTTGATCTTCTTGCATCTCTATTAATTCTAACTCTCCAAAAGCTTTCTGTGTCATAATTATATTGGAAAAGGATCTCAGTAATTTAAAAGACATTTTGATACACATACGGAACGATAATAATTTTTTAAAATATAATAGCACAAAAAAGAAAAGGGAACTCGGATACATTTCTCGATTGCCGAAAATAATTCTTCAAAGAGCCGCATGTGACTCGCGAGCCGCAGGTTGGCCACCCCTGGTATATACGATGGTTGCTGAATTTGCATAGCAATAATAGTAAAAAAGAAAAAATGGCGTGTTCCTTCACTGACGTTTGAAAAGTATAACTTTGTGTTGTCCCTTGTTTTAAGAACTATCATACAAAGACTAAATATTTAACTTTTTTCATTTACCCAAAATAACTCGGAATAGTAAACTGATTTTACGTTAAAGGTTTCTAACACATGAAAAAAAATTCAAATTTCAACTTAAAACTTGTGCATCATGTTTTGTTTTAGCTCATTGTATTTATTAATTAAATAAAAAAAAATCTGCTGATTTTTTAAATTTTTTTTTCTTCAAATAATTGGTAAGGATGGAATAGGGAAGTGGTTAAATATCATATTGACATTTGTCAACCGCTTCCCTTAAATATATTCTTTTAAATCAACATATTTGTTTTAAATATGTTGATTTTTTTGATGTTGATCTCATGGATTTCAAGTTCTTGAGTAAAACCGTAGGAAGAAGTTAGTTTTAAAAAAGTCCATGTGTTAAGGTTCTTTTTTATCTAGTAAGGAAAAAACTATTTACCATATAAATTTTTTTATTTTCAACTGAGAAATATTCTATAAAATATATATAAAAAAAGTATTTAAAATTTGCAAAGGCATATTTTTACATCTGGCATTTTTTTAAATTAATCGAACACATTTTGATGCCTTTCGTGAGTGAGAACTGCCCAATCTTTTCACCGGCTCGGAGGCAAAATATTTGGTTATTGCTACCAAAGTAAAAATCTTAGTTCGTTAACAATTCTTCAGCAGACATAAACAATTCTCTCATAGACCACCAATGGTTTACGGAACATCGTCATCTACCGCAAAGTGTTTTAGATTTGAAGACTTATGAAAAACTTGAAATACACCTCATCCCACATTTTGAAAATTCCTGATACAAAAAGTTATTTAAAGACAAAACTTTATCTACATAAATATACAATTTACTTTGCATTAACATAAAATTATTTTGTATTAAATAAGAATGTGTATGAAATATTGTAGTTATGTATTACTGGTACCTACATAAATGCATACATATCATAAATTACATCTATATACATAAATATCAACATATCATTGACTCAGATCTACATGAATAATTTAGGTATTTACACGACATTTATTGTATATATAAAAACATAAATGTATGCTGAATATTACAATGATGTATTATTGGTAATTAAATTAAGTGTAATTTAATCAGAATTAAAGTGCAGAAAATGAAGCGTAATTTAATCGGAATTAATGGTTCAGAATCAGATATTTCCTGTCTTCGACTAGCCATTGGCGATTAATTATTTTGCGAACGAAGAGTGTGAAATACGATAATTTTGGGGCCAATGGTCATTCATTCATTTATTCGTGAATTCGCATTTCGTTAGCGAATTATATACGTCATAACAAAGCACTTTGTAGTAGGGAAATATATTCAAAAACAATAACGAAGTGTGTGGATGTTTCAGAGACTTAATAAAATCAGAATAAGTTTTATCTTTTCGGAGTAAGTTTCATACATTAAAATGATAAGTTTCAATCTAATTAATGTGCTTAATTACACGCGCTTATCAGAATCAAGTCGAGGAAGTGCTTTTTGAAATAAGCATTATTTTTCTATTTATAATTAAAAAATCCCTGGAGTGCCTTATTGGCTCCTGGCATTTCCGGCAAAATTAAATTCCTAGTGCACTTTAGCATCCAAATAGAGTCTCGGTGCTGCCATCTAGTGTGGCAGAAACTAGACGTCCAAATTAACATGACCAACGGTATCTCACCCATTGTGGTGGTCCTGAAAAAGTGGATACCACCTGTGGAGAACGCACTAGGTCTGCTCATCGGCAAGACCGATTGTGCAGCTCATTGGAAATAAAATAAAAATATTTAAAAAAAATGGTGAGTCTTCCTCTTTATCAGTACAATACTATTGCTTACAGCCGTGGTGGCTCAGGAGATAGAGAGTTCATATTTTAATGAGGTGAACCGGGTTCGAATCCTAGCTCACACCGATCACAGTGAAGTAAAATATCTTCAGTGGTAGACGGATCATGGGTTAGAGTCTTCTTGCCTTCAGACTAACAGTGAGTGGTTTTCCTCTTTATGTAACGCTAATACGGGTTAGTTCCTACAAAAATATCCTCCACGCATGCATATTGCTCCCTATACTTGATCCTTGAGTTTCCTTGTCTCCTGAATTGGGTTCAAAATTACAAGGATAAATAGTTAAACATTAGCAGTCGTAAACCCTAAAAATTGGGTCGGCTGTTCAACGACGGGTATAAAATAAATTACTACTGCTTCCGGAAACATAAAGACCTTAAGGAGACTTTATTGAGATATTGTTTTATTATTATTGCAATATATGCGTTTTGATTTTTAAGTTTCTACTTTCTTTCACGTTTTCAACCCCCCAAAATTTCTTTCGTTAATATTTTAAGAAATATAAAGATATTTTTCATGTATGTAAAATGGAGATGAGCATAACTTTTAGTTTGGGTAGTATATTCAGAACTGAAATTTCATTCTCTGATTTAAATTATTAGAAATTTATTTGAAAAAAAACCCAGTACCAACTAGCTTCGGTTAAAAATTTATTTCTGAATGTTTCCTAATTTTTTTAAATATCCAAACCCATGAATAAAAGTTTTAACTGAATTAAATCGAATACTTCAAAGAAATGTTTTAGTATTTCGAATTATTCTTGAGAAATTACGTACTTAATGTTTTTTTTTTAAATTTATTTTGTTGAAATAACTTTAAATTCTTATATCAATTATAAATCACAAAAAAAGGTTTAAAATTTGTTATTAAGGGCTTTTAAGTTATTATTATTTTAGTTATTTAAATTTTAAAAAGAAATATTAGGTAAAGATGACTTGATTTTTTTACTATAGAAATGTTCCTCTTTCATTACGTCAAAAATTTTAGACCTGAAAATTTTGTCATTACTTTCTCTGAAATTCGACATCTAAATAAACGTGGCACCGTTATACCATCAAATCCTCCCCCCCCATTCCCAATTGTCACATTTTAGAGACACATAAGTTACCATTTTGTAATTTTTCCCAGATCGCAGCAACTCTGTATCTGCAAACGTGCCTTGGGAACCTGTTATTCAAAACTCTTTAAATAATGTGATAATCTATATTAATCTTCTAATAAATTTGAATCTGAATCGATAATGATTCTAAAAACTAAAAAGTTGCTCTTAAGAACATGAACATTTAATGACGATGAAAATGTGACGCATGTAAACAATATTCTAAAATGAATTTCCACCGAGTTCTTTGTAAATGGATTCCAAGACATTCAGTTCATTTTCCATTCTGTCAGCAATAGCGTTGATATCATTCGCTTTCGTGCTTTTGGATCCTTTGCGAATGTCGATCGTAGTTATCACTAAATTGGCGACATCCAAAACGATTCCGAATCCGAACAAAGCACTCTGGGCCACCATTCTTGCTGTTGCCTGAGATACTTCTTTAGTGACCACAACACCAGTTTTCATGGCTACACTGGCAATGGTCATGCCCAGGTCACTCCCAAGATCTAGAATCTTTATCAAACCTAAAACCAGACGGTGAGATCTAACAACACTGCCAAGTATTAAGTTATTTTTGCTATGTAACAAAATGGCGACGAAAAAGAAAGCTACGACGGCCGGAATCAGTAACATATTCTCGTTTAAAATGCCCTTCATTCCAGATGGCGCTGTTTTTTCAACGCAATCTTCAATTAATTCCTTGAGTTTGGGATGAACCTCGCCATTTTCTAGCGCAGTCAACTTCGCAATGTCTTCATTGCAATCTGTGAAGTTTCTATAAACTTCTTTGGCAACATCAAATCCAATGACTGTTTCGATTAATGTTATTAGGTCTTGAGCATGTTGGAACCAGGGCGTCATGTTTTTGAAAGTGTCTTGGTCGTTTCTTAAGACATTTGTTGCCTTTTTTATGCTTTTGTTTAGAAGAGCGATTTCCGTGACAGAGGTACCAAATGTTGCAGCCCCACCTACAACGGCTGTTGCTAAGCCAACTATTCCAAGAATCATGGCTGCAGGTGGAAAGATGAATGCCGAGACTCCCACCAGACCTGTAAATAAGTAAACATTTAAATTATGAGCATAAATACGTATATTTTACATGCATTTTGAATAGTAACAACTATTGTACTCTTATAAATAGAATAGCCATTTCAAGGTCACGAGATTTCCCCACTCTTCCAACTTCTCCCATCTCCATTTCCATGGTTTTAGTAAATCTTTTTCCTCTCGTGAGCATATTTCAACTTCTTACTGAAATGTAAAGCCAAGATAAACCTTAGGTGAAACTAACTATTTTATCTTTCCAAATTAAAACTCGTAGAAGACAGATCTCAAGCAGGGATTCTTAAGCAGAAATGTTTTTTTTTTAAAAGAAACATTGAAAAGGTAAGTTTTGTAATGTTATTTTAGAGTTTTTGCTATGAGTTTTCTATTTTTTTCGGACGTAGGTAGCCTTAGACATGCTGATATCATGGAAACAGATAGGGGAAAGTGCGCAGAGTGGGAAAATCACACAATCCTGAGACGCCTATTTTACTTAGAAACAGAATACACATAAGGCGAAAAAGAAATTAATCTTAATTAGAGAAAAGAAGCTGATTCCGTTTTGCACTTCGAATCAAAATTAGTTAACACGTTGAATGCCATTAATGTAACTCACTAAATTAGAAATAACTTGAATTTCATTACCACTAGAAGATATTTTAATACAAAGTGAACATATTTCATATCTCTTAACCCTTTCGCGCCGACTGTCACAAATACGTGACAGCAAAAAACCGTATCAATCAGGGTAAGAAGATAAAACTGGTAATCAAAGTATTTCTTTAGCAGTTTATTTGTGGTCGGATTTATAATTTTTTGATTTATTTAATTCACCATTACTTTGTTCAAAATAAAACTATTTAGTTATACTTTGAATTAACATTGATTATATATATGATTAAACTAACAATAATTAAAATAAAAGCAAAGTAAGTCTGTCAAATTAGCAACGACTACATTTAAGTTACCGTTTTTTATTTAATTGCAACTTGATTCTGATTTTGTACGAATGCTTTTCTGAATCACCCGTCCCCAAGGGGTTAAAAACGAATATGCAGAACGTTTTCTTTTTAAAAAATGTTTAATTTTCAATGTCAGTCACGGTGGTAGTTACGATTGAATAATTTAATAATTAAAGGCGAATTGAATTTCTACCATTTTTTACATTTTTAGTCACTAGTAGCATACCTGTGACTGGGATCTTTTTAACACGACTTTTTTAACACGTTGAATGCCATGGGGGGTCACCGATGACCGGTGAAGCCAAGATTATTAGAAACACATATTTCGAGTAAATTTTTAATTTTTTAATATTATTATCGTTACTAAAATGGTGTGAAGAAATGAATGCAATATAGAACACACAAAAATAGTTTTATTTATATACACAGAGATGCCAACTTGTTCCTAGCAACGATTAAATATTTTAAAGTGATAGTTTATCAATTGTGATTCTTGGTTTAATAAATTCAATTTAGTAGATTTTAATCCAACCCTATTTCAAACAATTCGAAGGTTTATATAATTCACCACTTTTTTCAGATATGTCATAATTCAAATCTGACTGTAATATACCAAGGCTGCTATGATGTTAAAACAGAGGAAAAAGCTTTTAATTTCATACCCTCATTTTGGTCGATGTAAATTTTGCAGGGGAAAAGTTTCAAACATGATCTTTCAAATATGACCAACAATTTTTCCCATGATAAATCCTCCAAAAGGTTTTCTGCCGAAAGATTTTTTACATAAATTTAGTATAGGAGTGCTTTCTTTATTTTCCAGGCCTGAGAACTACTACGGTTTTCGCAAAATATTTTGTAGAGTGGTACACATTCGAAAACCAAAGCCTTCAGAATTTTGGTAATTTTGCCAGCATTTTAAAAGCCTCATCATAAGAAAGCTAGAACAAAGTGGATGAACTTTTTAATCATTTCTATGTAAAGGTGAAGAAAATAAGTTCAAATTAATCAAAAATAATACATAAAATGATAATACCCCGGTACCACTATATTAAATTTTTACAAGACGCGTAGAAAGTTGGCGGCCCTGATTTTGTCGTGGTTGTGTTGGCGATTTGATCCAGAGATGCTAACTTATGAGCTTAATAATAATTAAAAAAATTATTGCTGTAACAAACACAATGTTTTAATGCATGATTCTTGATTAAAATAAAATAATCCTTTACTAGGGCAACTAATTTTTAAATGTTTCCCTATTTCCACAGTTTTTCATCAAAAATCCTTTGTAAATGTTTTAAAAAATACCTACATTTCTGCAAATTTTAGTTTTTTGATTCTGTATCACTTGATCAAAACTTTTTTCAAAAAAACGGAACAGTTGGTCTAACTCAGTGAACTGTCCGAAAAATGAACACGGTCTCTTTTATGAGTGAATCTCACCTAATATTGGCGCAGGAATCTAATATACAATAGAACAAGGATTTTTTTTAACGATTCATTAATACCATCATTGTTAGCTTTTCTCATGATTCTACATCAGTTTCAATACGGTGTACTCTTTATATTTCAAAGTTGGAGGGACGTTAAAAAATTTCGAAATAACAAGTTCACAACTAAATATGTTCTAAAATGTAGAAGAATATATTCTAAGATTGTACTCCAGAAAGTAGAGTCATTAAAAGCATAAAAATAACTGCTAATAAATATGTATGTTATGAAAGTTAACTATAAGTCTAATTCTATTTTTAAAAGTTAGACAAAATTATGCATTAAATATAAAAGAATTGGTTTACAATGAACTTACATTGTAATTTTTCTGAAAAAGTTTATTTTCTATTTCACAAAATATTCGATATAGCAAGATTTTGAGACGAAACTCTTCGACATAGGAATTTAAATTAAAATGATATAAATATGTAACGGCAAGGAGTAAAAAAAAGTTTTTTTGTCATAACAAGGCTTTCGAGTTACGGAAGTTCGAGATATCGAGAGTATGTCAGAGTAATGTCACTTTCCTGACATATCTTCCTGGCATTTTTCTCGATCTAATTTTTACGTATAAACTCTTAAAGGCATTTCTAGAGTACATACACAAGTAATGATTCCCAAAATATATTGTAAAAATAAGTTTTTATGTCAATAATTATGTCACACGAAAAAATGTCATCTGGCAGCTTACTATAGTCTATATAAATGATACGTTAGTTAACACGTTCACGCCGGGGTGACCCACCGGTGGGTCACGCTAGATTGTCTCATCTTGGCAGCGCACCGGAGTAAAAACTGGTACCAATAAATTTCAATCTTCAGTTTTTTTCCAGGAATAATAAAAATCCATAACTACCAATTGTTTTTAACGGATGCAATTTTTATATTGAATTGCTTCTTGGCCGTGATAAATTTCCTTACAGTGAATTGTTATTGTTGAGAATCGATTAACTCCTCCCGAATATTATCTAATATTGAAATAGTTCTTCTACCAGTATATTCACTTTTCCCGGCGTGAACATGTTAATGAAATGTTGGTTAATTTTGTTTGAAAACATGATCGGTAAGCGATTTCGGATTAGGAACAGAAAAGAAAGTTTCGAAAAGAAATTCATTCAAAGAGATTTTAAAACGCAAGTAGGTTTTTATGTTACAATTTGCCTGCCTTCTATAAATCATTAATAACATCCTATATAAAGCTTTGTTTTTAATATCCCAAGATAAAAGAGTCACATCTAAATTTTTAATATTTTCCTGCAGAACTTGATAGTAAAAAGCTATCAAATTACAAATTGTCATTATCCTGGCAATAATTTTCCTGGCACTTGAATCCCAGGAAATAATTGCAAACTGTATTGCTTTTTATAAGGTATCATTTACGGATACTAAATGAATATTTAAAAAAAACTGAAGATGTAAAATTTAAATTCCCTCCCCCTAAAATTTTTATATTTTCAGAGAATTTCCCATATGTGTATATATAAAAAAAATTAATTCAATAACTTACCTCCCATTATGCCAATTGAACTCGATCCAACTTTGGCAGAGTTACAATTACGTCTGTCAGTATTAATCTTCTTGGCCAATCTCCGTAATTCAGCTATTGTATTTTTTCGAGACACTGCCCAGGTGGGACAGCTCTGCAGAAATTCTGGAGTTGCTCTGCTCGCGTGATTGAAAGTTCTTATAATCCTTTTCAAATTCCCTTTCGTCATTTCTAACTTGTGGTCAAAATCCGCCATGGTATCATCTCTCGGTGCATCTTCGCATAAATTCAGTAACTTTTCCTTAGCAACCGTGAAGAGCGATGATGCTAGAGCGAGACTGACTTCATCGCTGGATTGTCTGAAGAAATCGCAGTTGAAAAAACTGTTGAAGGAAGGTAAACGTGCCATTTTTAGAAATATTTCAATTTAATTCGTGTCCATTGATCTGAAAAACTTTCACATTAAAGCATATCGTTCAACCAATAGGCATATAAGTTTCTTATAAATTATCACAGAGTGGAACAATTTTCCGATTAATGCTCACCGTTCAATCAGTATGAAGGTAAGTTCTCATATAAATCATCACAAAGATGAATAATGTTCTCGTTTATGCTCACAGTTCAATCAGTATGAAGGTAAGTTCTCATATAAATAATCACAAATATAAATACGTTTGTCGTTGAGTCGCTGATGCTCACCGTTCCATCAGTATGAAGATAAGTTCTCACATAAATCATCTCAAATATAGTAAGTAATTTTCTCGTTTATGCTCACTGTTCCATCAGTATGAAGGTAAGTTCTCGTGTAAATCATCACAAATACAAATACGCTTGTCGTTGAGTCGTTGATGCTCACCGTTCAATCAGTATGAAGATAAGTTCTCACATAAATCATCTCAAATATAGTAAGTAATTTTCTCGTTTACTCTCACCGTTCAATCAGTATGAAGGTAAGTTCTCATATAAATCATCACAAAGATGAATAATGTTCTCGTTTATGCGTACAGTTCAATCAGTATGAAGGTAAGTTCTCATATAAATAATCACAAGTATAAATACGTTTGTCGTTGAGTCGTTTATGCTCACCGTTCAATCAGTATGAAGATAAGTTCTCACATAAATCATCTCAAATATAAGTAATTTTCTCGTTTATGCTCACTGTTCCCTCAATATGAAGGTAAGTTCTCATATAAACCATCACAAATATAAATAATTTTCTCGTTCATGCTTACCATTCAGTCATTAAGAAGATAAGTTCTCATATAAATCATCACAAATACAAATAATTTTCTCGTTTTTGCTTACCATTCAGTCAGTATGAAGATAAGTTCTCACATAAATCATCACAAAGATAAATAATTTTCTCGTTTGTGCTCACTATTCAACTAGCATGCATGAAAATTGTATCAAAATCGTCTCGGAGATAAATAATTTTTTACACAAACGCATATCATTCAACTACTATAAGTGAATGTTTTATATAAATGATCAAAATATATACGAAATAATATCAGATTTATCCATATCTATCAACCAGCATCCATGAAAGTTAAATAGTTTAAGATAAAGCAGAGATAAAAATTTTAATATTCTTACATATCGTTACCAGTATGAATGAAAATATGTAAAAGTTTCTTTTTAAATCATCACAGAGATAAATATATTCTCAATGTTATGGAGACATGAATGACAAAAGAAGTTAGGGCAACAGATGTGAAATTTGGGATCATGAGGTTTACTTTAAATATAAATCTTATGATGCAAATTTCAAAGGCTTCAATATCAAAAAAGTAAGGTTTAATATCAGTTAAATATAGAACACAAAATCAAAATGCAATAAGAACTATTGTTCATCTTATCATCTCAATTATCGTTGCTATCTATTACAAACACAGTGATAAAGAGATATACATAAAAAGCTAAAAGGTAAAGATAAAATTTACATTACATAATAAATCATTTTAACTCCATCAAAAAAATTTCGTTGCACTTTCACATTAGAAACTCGAAAGCTAAATATAAACTTATTTGCAAATGTAATCTCGAAACTAACATTAAAGAAACATATTATATTTAAGATTCGTATACTTATTTAAATATTGATATGCTAAAAATTCAAATTCGGCATTATAAATTTTTTATTTTGTAACAGTCGTTGAACAGTGGAACCTATTTTGAGTTTACGACTAGCAACGCTCAAGTCCGCTGTCTCGTAGTTTTGAACCCAATCCAGAAGACAAGGGAACTCTTGGATCACGCATTGGGGCAAATCAGCCTTTAATGAGAATTTTTTGATGAAACTAACCCGTATTTGCATTACATTGAGAGAAAAACACGAATTACTCCCACGGTTAGTTCTACGGCAAGAGGATTCTAATCCATGATCCATATACTACTGAGGATATTTTACTTCAACACTGTGGTTCCATGCAAAAAATAATTTTTAATAATTATTTTTTTTAACTTTACTTAAATACAGTCGGAAATTTTGAATTGTAAGGTTTGCATAATTATAAGGAATGTGATTTTTTTTACGGCAAAATACAAAATTTGAACGGAATCGTTTGAATATTTTCTGAGATATCAAATTTTAAAAGAGTTTGATATTTAAATGTATTTATAATAATTGGATTCAAAGTTATCCAAGGTGTTCGCTTTTTTAATTTGCGCACTATATATTAACTCAAACTCTATGCATTTCTTCATGGTACGGTGGGAAATAACTTTATTTATATTCTTCAATACCTTTATTTTGAATTCTTTCAAGATCTTTATTTTGTATACTTTAATTCTTAAATACTTTATTTTGTATTCTTTCAATATCTTTATTTTGTATTCTTAAATTCTTCACTACTTTATTTTGTATTCTGTCAATACCTTTATTTTGTATTCTGTCAATACCTTTATTTTGTATTCTTAAATTCTTCACTACTTTATTTTGTATTCTTAAATTCTTCACTACTTTATTTGGTATTCTTTCAATATCTTTATTTTGTATTCTTAAATTCTTCTATTCTTTATTTTGTATTCTTTCAATGTCTTTATTTTATATTCTTAAATTCTTTATTTTGTATTCTTTCAATATTTTTATTTTGTATTCTTCAATACTTTATTTTATATACTTTCAATATCTTTATTTTGTATTCTTAAATTCTTCACTACTTTATTTTGTATTCTTCAATTCTTCACTACTTTATTTTGTATTCTTAAATTCTTCACTACTTTATTTTGTATTCTTTTAATATCTTTATCTTGTATTCTTTAATTCTGCAACACTTTATCCTGTATTCTTTCAATATCTTTATTTTGTATTCTTTAATTCTTCAATAATTTATTTTGTATATTTTTAATATCATTATTTTGTATTCTTTAATTCTGTAATGCTTTATTCTGTATTCTTTCAATATCTTTATTTTGTATTCTTAAATTCTTTTGTATTCTTTCAATAAAGCCTACTTATTTTTAAATATCTATCTTCTTCCAACTAAATCTCCCTGTATTCCAGTTCCACTATTTTTCATTGTTAATAATAATAATTTCTAAAATCCAACAGATGGCGCTCTGCGCAGTAGTGTGAAAGGATTAATTTTATTCAGTTTCCTGCATGGCACTGCAACATGAGCATCATTCCTTGTTTTTTGTTATTAAATAAACTTTGTTGAAGGCGTTTGTAATGCTTTAAAACCTCGAGATTATCGTACTTACCTTACAATGTTTGACTTCAAGTATCTCCATACCACAAGGAATGGGAAAAGGGTTAAATTGATTGTCTGCTTTCTGGGTTATAAAATTTCTAAAAGACCGTAATTTTAAAAAAAATTTCTTACACAAAAACAATTCAAATATTTTTTCCTTTATTCGAAAACTTTTGGTTCAAATTGTCTATTTTGGCATTTTAAATTACATTTTTAAATCATGTAAAAAATATGATTTTCTTACAGTTCGAATCTTTATTTACCATAATTAGATTATTAAAAAGTAATAATTAACTATTAAAAGTTATCGTTTATTTATTATTTGAATGAGATAATCCCTGAAAAAACGAGTTCTTTAAGTGAAGTAATTCGTTTGCTTAAGTAGTTCTGGAGATATGGCGAAATACGAAATAAATAAAAAAATAAATAGATAAAATTAACATTAAATGATTTCGATCACCAGTATCAGTGTTGCTAGAATTTAAGATTAGAAAGTAGCGAATGTGAGCTCCAAAAGTAGTGGATTCGAACATTTTGTAGCCCAAAAAAACTATGTAGATTATAAAAATAAGTTAAATTTCAATGCTGTTGTAGTTCATTTACGTCGCACTAGAGCTTTACAATGGACTATTGGCGACGGTCTGGGAAACATCCCTGAGGAGGATCCGAAGACATGCCATCACAATTTTGATCCCCTAACAGGGGATTGCATCCCCGCCTCAGTTGCCCGACGACCTGCACGCAAAGTCGAGCTCTTTACGGTAGAACAGTTTAACGAGAACCCATACCGCACACCCTCGGTCTTTACGCAGACTAGTCCAAGTGGTCACCTACCCGCATACTGACACCAGCCAGTGATGCTTGACTTCGGTGATCTGATGGGAACCTCTTAACAATCAGTCCACTGCGGGATTAAATTTCAATGCATTGCATTAAAAATTTCGTCAAATTCAATATTTCGTTTCAACTCTAATTAAAGGTCATGTGATTTATTTTAGAAGATAAACGATTAATAATGGTTGGAGTTAAAGCTTTTTTTTTTTTTCATCATACTTGCCGTGCATTTTTCCATATATCTTTGCTATTTCACGAGCCTTATGATTTGAACCATAGATATGGAGAGATTCTAGATTCCGAGCAGCAAAAAAAATAAATAAATAAATAAGATAAAATAAAATAAAATAAAGAAACCAAAACTAAAGCTGATACGTTTTCAGGAAGAAAAAAAAATTTCTTTTTTAAAAAGATAAAGAAACTGCAGATTTTTCAAAATCATTTTATAATGGGAAAGGAAAAATTTTTAAAAAAGTATTTCTGTAAGAAGAAAAAATGCTGCGCATTTTAAAGATTTGTAGCGTTTGAAAAATAATGAGTAGCCCAAAAAGTAGCGGGGAGCCCAAATTTGATTTTCAGTAGAGAGGACTTTTAAAAGTAGCCCAATCTGGCATCACTAACCAGTATTCTTAAAAAAATTTAGCATATATATTAAACACGTTCACTCCGGGAAAAGTGAAAATACTGGTACGGGAAAAGAGAAAATACTGGTAGAAGAACTATTTCAATATTAGATAATATTCGGGAGGAGTTAATCTATTCTCAACAATAACAATTCACTATAATGAAATTTATCTCGGCGAAGAAGCAATTCAATATAAAAATTGCATCCGTTAAAAACAATTGGTAGTTATGGATTTTTATTACTCCCGGAAAAAAACTAAAAAATGAAATTTATTTCTTACCAGTTTTTATTCCGGTGCGCTCCTAAGATGAGATAATCCAGCGTGACCCACCGGTGGGTCACTCCGGCGTAAACGTGTTAATATGCATTACAATCATGGTCGTCAGCTAAAGATTTTTCAATACAGCATATTTTTTTACTTACAATTGAAAATTTAATTCCATTTTGCTACCACTAGGAAAAATCATACTGGAAAGGATTAAAAGTTGGCAGGTATTTACATACCCTCCAACTGCTACGGAATTTCCGTAGTTTCAGAAATCTTCTTTTCAGACGGTAGCAAAATTAATGTCTTAATATTTTAGAAAAATTAATTTTAGCGTAACTTGTCCACTATTACTTATAAAAGTGCAGGCCATATGGCTAGATTCTTAAGTTCTGATAAAAGTTTTATGAGAGATCCATTTGCTTTAAAAATTTCTACTTTGGTTCGCTACCACTAGAAAGAATTATTTTCAAAATCCTCATAAGTTGGAGGGTATGCAATTCTACAATCGCTCGTCATAATTTTTTTTTTAATTAAAGTTGTAGCTATAGAGATAAGTTTGTTCCAGCTTTTATGAAATCTCTCTTACCACTTTTTAATCTCGAAGAGCTGAAATAAATACTTTAGAAAAGTTGCCCGCAAGCATTATACTAACTACATAAAACTGCTTGTGGCATATATCTTGATTTAAAATCAAATAGTTAAACATTTTTAACAAAATTAGTAGCTACATGAAGACAATCTAGTACCATATTTTTCATAATGGTACTTATTCACATTTATGCAAAATACGAATCTGCAGGTAAAAGGTTAAATACTTTTTTCTTAAAAAAATCACCTTGATAATTCTAAACTGCCATTATTCCGATTTTTTCTCACCAGAAGTTTTTTTCCTAAATATTTAAAGTGGTAGCTGAACTTTTTTTATATATATTTTTATATTTGATTTAAAAATTATTTTGTCCGTATAATATGTAATAAATGAAAAGATAAGCATAAATTGTCGAAAATATAAGTAACATTGTCATTAAGTGATGACAAAATTTTAAAAAAAAACCATTGCTGATTTAATTATGAATTAATTACCACTTTAAATAATGTTATTTATTATTACTTCCTATAGAAGTCAAGTATGTTAAAGTAGCACAAGTATGCTACAGCGTTTTTTTACAAAAGCACTTTTTGCTACTATATTATGTTAGAAACTATCATACTTTTTTACTCAGAAAATTCAACTTGATATTTATTATTACTTCCAATCGATGTCAAGTATACTAAAAATAAGAGAAATATGCTATGTCTTTATTTTTACAGAACAATTTTTTGCAACAATGTTATATAAGAAGCTATTATTTTTTTACTAAGAAAAATCTGCTTGATATTTATCTTTACTTCCAACAACAGTCAAATATACCAGAAATAACTGAAATATACTACTATGATTTTACAGCAGGTTTTTTTACATCCTTGCCGTACTAAAAACTTTTACTTATTTTTCTTTAAAAAAATTCACCTGGATATTTATTATTACTCTCACCTGAAATCAAGTGTAATAAAAACAATTCTCGAACTTGACCTTTAATTTTTCCGGTTAAAATCAGTTTCTTAAGTCACTGTGTAAATTGAACATGTCTCTAAACCGATTATTACAGTTTCAGTTCGAAAAATGCAATTTCTTAATGCAAACACAAATTAATTTTTTTCTTTCTTTTATTGCTGTATTTATGTGAATTTTCACCACACAAGTGCAGCTGATCGTCTGCTCATTTAGACAGCTGCGAAGTAAAGAACGAAACGAAAAACTGACGTCGTTTGCGTTTTATTGGTTTCGAATAGTTTTCAACGTCATAATTTCCGAATACAATTAGCAATCACCGAAAAGAACAACTTTCATCATAACGGATAATAAAGAAGGGGAGTTCCTCGCTAACCGAACCTCTGTCCCAGAAAAGAAGAAAAAGGATACCTGATTATTACTTTCACTGTGAGTCAGAGGATACTATTTGTTTGTGTGTACTCGAACGTAGGATGCGATTTTCCGATGCCACCCAGAACTTTGTTAAAACTGTTTGAGAATAAAAAAAATAACTTTTATATTATCGTCTGCGTTTCATCAATGAAACGACGTGTGTTCGAAAATATTGAAATAAAATCGAAGTTTCGAAGATATGATTGGATAAAATAAAAGAAATAATGAGGTAAGTGGAATTAATAGAATTACTGTCTTTTCGTGACCTTCGTTAGTTATGTTTTATATGTCCAGCTGATGCTTTCGTCTGAAGAATCAAGGTCAATTTTGGGATCTGTAAACATTACAAAATTCCCCTTTTTTCATAGCTCTTTTCTCTATCATAGAAAACAATGTTTAGTCTTAACTTTTCAATGATATTTTTTTAGAAGTATATATTATAGAAGTCTCTCAATTGTTCAATAATATTTTTTCAGTTGTATATAGAAGTCTCAATTTTTCGTAACATATTTTCAATAGTATATAGAAGTCTCAATTTTCCAGTAATGTGTTCAATAGTACATAAAGGTCTCAATTTTTCAATAATATTTTTTTCAGTACTAAATAGAAGTCTCAATCTTTCGATAGCATTTATTCTATAGTATATAGAATTCTTAATTTTTCAATAATATTTTTTCAGTAGTATGCTTGAAGCCTCAATTTTTGGACAGTATATTTTAAATAATATGTAGAAGTGTGAATTTTTCATTTTTTTCAATAAAGGTCTCAATTTTCAGTATCATTTAATATTATAATATAGAAGCGTCAATTATTAAATAATATTTTTTCAGTAGTATATAGAATTCTCAATTTTTTGTAAAATATTTTCAATAGTATATAGAAGTCTCAATTTTCCAGAAATGTGATCAATAGTACATAAAGGTCTCAATTTTTCAATAATAATTTTTTCAGTACTAAATAGAAGTCTCAATCTTTCGAAAGCATTTATTCCATAATATATAGAATTCTTAATTTTTCAATAATATTTTTAGTAGTGTGCTTGAAGCCTCAATTTTTGGAGAGTATATTTTCAATAGTATGTAGAAGTCTAAATTTTTCAATATTTTTTTTTCAATAAAGTTCTCAATTTTCAATATCATTTAATATTATGATATAGAAGCATCAATTGTTAAATAATATTTTTTCAGTAGTTTGTAGAAATCTATTGTTTTGATAATATATTTTCAATAGTATATAGAAGTCACTATTTTCCAGTAATGTGTTCAATAGTACATAATAATAGTACATAATAATGGTTCAATGGTCTCAATTTCTCAATAATATTTTTTCAGTATTAAATAGAAGTCTCAATCTTTCGATAGCATTTATTCCATAGAATGTAGAATTCGTAATTTTTTAATAATATTCTTTCAGTGGTATGCTTGATGCCTCAATTTTTGGATAGTATATTTTCAATAGTAGAAGTCTAAATTTTTCAATATTTTTTTTTTCAATAGAGGTCTCAATTTTAAATATCATTTAATACTACGCGTCAACTGTTAAATAATATTTTTTCAGTAGTATATAGAAATCTAATTTTTTCAAAAATATATTTTCAGTAATGAACAGTAGTTTCAATTTTTGTACAGTATTTTTTCAATAGTATATAGAAGTCTTCTTTTTTAATGTTATTTTGTAATAGTGTTAAGTGTCAAATAAGAAACTGAAAGATTACGGGGAAAAAATTGACTGAAAACTTTTGATTTTATTAGGATTTTATGAGTGTTATAGACTAATATGAGTAATGAATATGAGTATGGACGATGCGTTTAACAGACGATGAGGTAGTCGTCCTACAGCATCGTATAATTCTCATGCATTTATATGTATGCTTAATTTATATGTACGCTTAATTTATTCATATGTTGTGGTTGTCATTCACAGTTAGAGTTATAAATCTGAGGATAAAACAGAAAAGGAATACATTTTTCCACCTCTTTAAATATAAAAATAAAATTATTTCCGAAATTCAAGTGTTGACACCTAATGAGCTTTGTGGAAGTATTAGGTAATTTACATTTTTAGGTGTATTTATTAATGAGAAAAAATAACATAAAATAATTGAGTACAACCTATTGCATTTCGAGTACAGTAATGTGCTGTTTGAACTAATGTAAACACCAAATCAATTAATGTACACAGTAAAATAATTTTGCATAATTTCTAAAATTCATAGAACAATGTGGTTACAAATTGTTATGATCAGTGGTCGGAAAAGCTACATTATTTTTGTAGCTGAGTACAACTACTTTGTTACAAATGTAGTCAACTACAACTATTTTTGTTTCGAAAATGTGATGACTACAAACTACTTTAAAATTGTAGTTATTACTTCACTGTTTGAAGGAACCGAACTTACATTAAATGTAAGAGAATAATTGAGAAATATTTATTCATGTTTAAATGAGTCAGTTTACTATTCCAAAACATTTTTTTTCTCAAATTTACTCATAAAACCTTCATTTTTTAATGCCTTTCTCGACAGAGAATATTTAATTTAAGAAATGCGAAATTATCAAATACTTGAAAATTTTGAATTCTCTTTTATTTACTCTAAAAAATTTAAGTGCGTCGAAAATACGTTGCCGATATTTCCCAGTGGTAGAAAAATGGAATTAAAATTCCAATTTTAAGCTAAAAAATACGTTGATTTTGAAGAAGCATAAGCTGATAACCATGATAGTAACGCATATTAATATATATGCTTAATTTTTTTAAGAATAGTGGTGATCAAAATAATTTAGAAATTAAATTTATAAAAGAAAATATAGTATATACATTACTACCACTTTAAATATAAAAATAAAATTTTGCGCCAAATGTGTAAAAGTTGGCAAGTATGCGTTGGCTTCCTTTGAAATAACATCAATGTTACACGAGTGAACATTCACATGTGAAAGTGTGACCAAAGTGATTAATTATCTGTTTTCTTATTGGATAGTTTAAATATTAGTTACACGTAATTCTTAATACGTAATTTCTGTTAACGCTCAGCTGCCATCACAGGGTCATTTTCATCACATCCATTGACTACCCACCATTACTAAGATTTGTACCCATCAAATTCATAAAATTAATCAGGTTAGAGTCGTGTTTCTTTACTAAACTAATGTTAAAAGTAGTTGTCAGAAATCGCTGCCAACCACTACTTTTTTTTTAAAAAAGACGAGAATTCTAGTTTCACTACTTGATTTGATTATCCTCTGACCACTGGTTATATTAAAAAAAATTATTAAGTTCAGAGTGGTGACTTTCGATGTTTCAGTGGAATACGAAGGATTAACAAAGTTTAACCATCACCTCCTACATCAAGAAGCCTCCACACGGTCTTTCATAAGTAGTCCGCGCAGACTGTTTAAAAAGTGAACCAGTTGTGCGCATGAACCCAAAATCTTTTATAAAAGTAATTGAGAGAAATTCATCATATATATTTCAGAATTGAATCTGTAGTGGTTGACAAGTGAATAAGGCAAACCAGTAATATTCATACATAAAATAAATTTTCAGTCATATATTTGCTACCACTTTCTTATTTTAACTATATTCTGTATTAAATGACTCGTTCGGAAAGTGGATATCCTTCACAATGGTCTGATCGGACTACCTATAAAAAACCGTGTGGAGGCGTTGGTTTAACTCCTTTTATCCCGACTTTTTATATTGAAATGGTGCAAAAAGTGGTTTTATGAAAAACGTGGTATAATATGTTATTCAACTAAATGGGTAATGTCAACTATTTATTATCATTTCATTTTGAAATGTCCCTGCACCTTATAGTTATACATCTAGTGATAGAAACTTAAATCACTTATAAATTATGGCGGAGGAAGGGAAACTTTTAATTCTCCTAGATAAAAGACAAAATTGAAACAATTGTCCTTCCACAGTATATGTTTTTAAGAAGGAAACTGTTCTATAAATATGACGCTGGGCACTAACAGGTTAATATATTTATATTTCCTAAATGTAGTAAATTTTATGAATTTAATTAATCACAAAATTAGTTTTTAAAATTAATTTCATTAAATTTAAAAATTCATAGCATTATAACTTAAAAATATTTATGGTTTATACTTCTTTAGTGTTATCAAATTTTATAATTTACAATTCTTTAATTTAAATTCTGTTTACAATTTAGTATTTAGGTCAATAATCCAATAACGGGTGTAAAAAAAAATCAAGTTAGTGCTTACAAATCTCTCCCTCCCTCTTTTTTTAAGATACTATTTAAATGTTTAGAGGTTTGGTAAAAAGAGCTTTCGCAGAAAGATATTATCTTAACAAAAGAACATTAAAAGATGGCATCCCCTCCTACATCAAAAAGCCTCCACACGGCTTTTTGTAAGTAATCTGCGCAGACTGCTTAAAAAGCGAGCCAGGTGCGCGCATGAACCCAATTTCTATTATAATAGTAATTAAGATATATTAGATATATTTAAGACATATTTATCATATATATTTGAAAACTGAATCTGTAGTGGTTGACAAGTAAATAGGACAAACGTTTAATATTCATAAATTAAGCAAATTTTTAAACATGCATTTGCTACCACTTTCTTATTTTTACTTAGATTTCCTATTAAATGGCTCTTTCGTTAATTGGTTTGCCTGCATAGTAGTCTGATCGGACTATCTAGAACAGGGGTTTCCAACTTGCATGAGGCCGGGTGCCACAATTAAAAACACAAATGAAATGGCGGGCCGCAACTTGGTCAAAATTTTATGTAGGACTCTTTTATGTTTGAAGGAACATTAAATATTACTGTAAGATTTTTATCAAGTTGTACAAAACAAAAGTATTGAATTATAAATTAAAATAAGAAGTAGATTTTCAAAAATATTTCATTGCTATTAATAATATTTTTAAAGTATTAAATAAATAATAAAAATTCGGGGCCACAATAACTTTAATGTGCACCTATGTATTAAGGAATTAATGTACAACAGACATCTAATTGTTAAGATATAAAACTTTAAAAAGGTAGGTATTTAAACTTACATAGTAGCACACAAAATGTTCAATGAGAAAATTGAGGTTTGCAACCACCAGAGAATAAATATTTACATTTAAAATTTACAAATGTGTGTGTAAATATTTTCGTCCTAAATGAGTGGTTTCAAAACGTTAACTTGGAGAATTTCTTCGAGAAAATTTCTGATACGCACATGCTAAATTATATTCACAAAATACAAAAAAAATGAAATAAAAAAGAGCAACATACACAATTATTTTTGTGTTTGAATAAATATTTCCTTGGATGCAAAACCTGAGAAATAAATTTTTTGCACCGCTGGTATGTTAAATTTCACAGAAACGTAGAAATTAGACTTTCATTAACAAGAAAAATATTTTATATTTTTTACCCATATAGATTTTTTACGAAAATTGTCCGCAAAAAATGACAACTAATATATTTTAGCTCGCGGGTCACAAAAGTCTCCGCGGGCCGGATGCGGCCCCCGGGCTGCCAGTTGGACACCCCTGATCTAGAAGAAACCTTGTGGAGGCATTGATAATGATCGAAAACGCAATTAATATTCGAGATTTTTATTCCCACTATTCAATTTTTTTTGTACAATTTTCTGAGTTCTCTCCAGAAATAAAAAAAAGCAGGAGGCTGCCTCTTAGAGAAAAACACTATAAGTTTTGAAAGGGTACTCATTCAACACCGCAATAATTTATTAAAATTTTTAATATTATGTAATAACTGAATTTGATCTTTAACAATTTTTAAATTATCCTCTAATACCATTTTGTATGTATATGTCGAGAAATAATTCTCTCTCATTATCAGAATAAAAGAAAAATTTGTAGTTCAATAAACGACATGCTAATAAGTAATCTCTGGGTGTACATTTTTTTTTCAAAGAAAAAGTTAGCTAATCAAAATTATTGATAAACAACTTGAATGATTTTCATATAATTTCAACTGAAAATTATGAGAAAATAGACATTTAAAGTAGCATTTTTCTTTTCATAATTTTTCGTGTTTCCATATTTGGTACAGAGGTTATCCCGGTCCCTGGGAGTGTTTTTGATGGTCTGTCCTAAATGTTTTCATCATCACAAAGTCTACCGAAAAATTCCCTACCTCCCAAAAGTGGTCGTAATTAGGAGTGGTCGCTACACAGAGGCGGTCTTTTCTGGAGGTTTCACTGTATTCAATAACTATATTATAGCTAAAATATCTAATGTTGCGCACTACGATGGTTTAAATTATTTTATTACTACAAACTAACCAAGGAGTGAAGCTCATCATAATTTTAATTCAGGCTTAACATATTCAAGAAATTTAATTAGTTTTTATTTTTTATATACATTAACTACAAATTTGCTGAGTTTTAAAAGCACTTTTATTTTATTTAAATAAACTTAGGATATAATTGAAACATATTCATTAAATACAAATTATATGACGAACAGGATAATAAAAAATTATAATTCAAAAAATATATGCTACTTGGTACAAAAGATGCTACTTGGTTAAAATACATAGGTAAAAATGACAATTCCAAAAAATTCAAGTACGATGTCTTACATTGCGCTAACAGTTTTGCCAGACCTTTCAAAACATTTGCTGCTAAAAGATTGTTTACATAGAGTTAGTAGATATAGAAGTGTTCATATATTTTGTCGCCCATCTATATGTGCATTAGTAGGCAAGAAGTCCTGTTCTTTATTCATCATCAATATTTATTTGGGCACCTGGGGCCGTCCTGTTCGTTATTCGAAATAGTCGAATAATATATATTTAGTTTCAGAAAATATTTTTGCTGGTGATAGTTTTAGACATAAATGTGATATTGCAATAGAGTTTCAACGGAAAATTAATACTTTATTCAGCCTTTATTCAGTTATTAACCTTTATTCAGTTGAATCCATAATTCAAGGAAACAAGCGGATGATAAATACTTTATTAAAATACAGTGAAAAAAGCGAAATTTCCTCAAAACAAAATTTTCGAAATAACTTTGTGCTACTTACAACGATGATTAATTCATTAGAATATTCGGTAATCTTTGATGGATTGATATTCTAATGACCTTAAGAACTTCAGTGGTCATGAACTAGCCTTCCAGCTTATATTTCTTCTTCAGTTCATTCTTCTAGATGCGTCGTACATTTTGCGTGCAAAAGTATAATTTGTAAAAGCATTTTCTCAACAGCTACGCGTGACGTAAACCACGTGTTCATAACCGATAAAAATAAAATTTGTCTTTTTTCTTGCATAGCAAATTCAATTGTTAAAATCAGGAAGTGAAGTTATTTTACGTGATAATAATAAATATTATCGAGGTTATTTCAATTAGTTTGAGAAAATGAAGTACTTTGAGTAATTTTTACGTTTGCCAGTTTTTTTAAAAGAGAATTTTGTCAATGGAAAAAGTGCACTTTTTGTGTCATCTTAGGCTGAGTTTTATAAATTAAATATCTATTGTTTAATTTCTAAGTGTTTTTCTTTGTTTTTGTTTTCATCCTATTTCTACCAAAAAGGTGTAAAAGCAACATTTTGCAATTAAAAAAATTAAATATCTGTTGGTTTAATTTTGAAGTGCTTCGCCTTGTTTTTATCCTATTTTCTACCAAGAAGGTGTAAAAGTAACATTTTGCAATTAAAAAAATTTGAAATATCTATTGTTAAATTTTCAAGTGTTTTGCTTTTATCCTATTTTCTACAAAAAAAGGTGTAAAAGTAACTTCTTGCAATTAAAAAAATTAAATAGCCAATATCAATTTAATCCCAAATGTTAAACCATAAAATTCGCTGAAACTCTAAATAATTGAGGAAAAAAAATCCCGTAAACCCTGAAAAGTTGGCAGGTCCAGTTTCCTCATTATAGATGAAGTTCTGCTTTGATTCAGAGCTTTTTCCTAAATTTTTAAGATGTATAAAAACAATTATGTTTTAAAATTATTCCGATATAAATAAATGCGTACGGAATTACCAACTTTCTACGCTTGTGGGAGAATTCCTTCTAGTAATAGGTATGATTTGATGTATGATTCCTTGTTCAGTAAATTTAAATTAATTTTTTCAACTACTACGTGCAAATAGCTTAAAAGTTCATATGAAATGTCACTTTCGTATAATTGAGAGAGACTGGTGAGACTATTATAAAGTTGTCGAAATTACAATGATTCGGAAAACTTTTTTTTTTGTTTATTTAGCACTCTTCTAAATAGTTTGCAAAGAGCTTTGTAGTTGTCCACCATTTTTTGATTGTCCACGTATAACATGAAAAACTGGCAAGCAACCAAGAAAGACTTAATAGGGGTGATGCCGTCAAAGAATATATATATTCTTTGACGGCATCATATATTCTTTGATGCCGTGGTGGCTCAAGGAATGAAGAATTCACCTCCCAATGAGATAACCTAGGTTCCAATCTTTGAAGTGGCTGGTTGATATGAACTTTGCTTCCGGCTAGCAAAGACCAGTTCTGAAATAAAAATATTTTCAGCGGTAGATAGATTATGGTATCATGATTTCAACTTTCAAGACTAAAGTGAAAAAAATGCAATTTAGAGCTACTAGTTTTAATTTGTATATGTTACAGATAAAGTATATAATGCAGTTATTTCATAGAATTCCTAGTTATTCCATGAAATAACTGATCCTGTCCGTTGAAGTATGTAATATGTTATTAATTTGACACTTTAACTAGTTATTCTATGAAATAACTAGGTATTCTATAAATTAACTAATGAGAGACAGTTAAAGTGTAAAATAAACAATTGATCTAAAATGAAAGAACTAGGTATTCTATAAGTAAACTAATGATAGACAATTAAAATGAAAAAGAAGCAATTTATCTCATTTATGCAGCGAATATATGGTATTTATGGAAACGTGCCAGAAAATCATTTGTTACAACAAGGATTACTAAAATGACACTTGGAATTACAAAGAACATTATTTCTAAAACAAAAACATTTTTTGTTGAATAGTTCATAAATGCAGTAGGGGTGGAAGGTAAATGTATTTGTCGTGCGAGATATATGATTATGATATAGATTATTTTACACTTTAAAGGGCTGCACATCGTTATTCTATGAAATAACTAGTTAAACCGTGAAATACAAGAGCGTTTTACACTTTAACGGACACGATCAGTTATTTCATGGAATAACTAGGTATTCTATAAAATAACGGATTTCATACTTTATGCATGTTATATCTTAAAGAAAACACTTTAAAAAAATTCGCAATAGCGTTTTTCTCTTAATTGTTTCTTTATTTGTTTATTTATTTTATTCACGACGCACAGTGAAGCAGAGGTAATTTATTGGAGCAAGGATCTAAAAATTAAAGTAGATTAAAAATCAATTATTGAAACACAACGAAAACTATTATTTAAGGAACAAGATAGAGAATAATATTTTGTAATTTTATGTATTTAACATATTCAGATCCAAGCATTAAATAATTGTAGAAAATGCGATTCTTTACATAGAAATACATAATTTAGAAGAAAGCAAGCTTATAAATAAAACATTTTTTTAATATAAACTTCAAATGGTTAGACTTAATAAAAAAGAATTTTAGCATAAATTTCCAATGGTTAAACTTAATAAAAAAAATTTTAGTATAAATTTCCAATGGTAAAACTTAATAAAAAAATTTTTAATATAAATTTCCATTGGTTAAACTTAATAAAACAAATTTTGAATTATTTTCTAATATTGCCTAAATAATTATAAATCAGAATTTTTAGCCTTATTTAAGGATTGTAAAATATTTTTGTAGTGTATTTCTTCACATTTTGCATATGAAATAAAATCTATAAAACTCAAGTAATACAATAATTATTTGTCATAAAACTGCCCGAAAGGTTACTTAAATCGAATTTCAAATCTTTCTTAACCTTTTTCGCTGTAATTAAAAATTTCAGTAAACGAGAGTAAAGCTAATTGCATTTTTAAATTGATAATCGCTTTTTTAAGGCATTCAGAAATAAGTTAAGTGATAGTTATGTGATAACCAAATGTTTTCTAATATATTGTTCACAGGGTCTTGGGAGTTTAAAGAGCTGCAAAATTTTAATTAGTCAAACTTTGAGACATACTTGAGATCTGGGTTATATCTTTGTAAGCCAATGAATGTTTATATTAATAAAAATCATTCCTTCGATCAGGAAATTGCGGAGCCTTAACTCTTTGACGTAGATTTGACTCCGGTGTCCTTTTATATATTTTTTCTGACACTCAAAGTAAAAGCACAAATTTCTGCCCGCAGCTTCAACAAAGGGTTGCTATACCCTGTATGTAGAAGATTTTCCCTTTAACGCAGAAAAGGACATTGGTGTTTGATAGCCATAAATTGCTAAAATGCTAAATATAATGTTTTTCACTAAATATAATATATTTAAAGTTAAATATAATATATTATTCTAATATATATATAAGAACATGAAGTCACTCCTTTATCTCGATTTGTTGTTGCTTTATTGGTAATATTATATTATATCCACACTCCGGCTTAGAATATTCTTAATAATAGTTATCTTTATTATGCTTTTTTACATATGTCTGAGACGCGTATAGTATCAGGACGTTTTTCTGTGTTTTCTTCATCACGTAACGATCTAAAGATAATTTTTACGACTTCTTGTCATTCACTTACAAATCAATGCCAAGTTACCACACTTTAAACGGATATCCTGGCCTTTATTAGTGTCTTCTCATGGTAATCATTCCATCATAAAAAAATGCTGATGGTATCTCACAGAAGGTATTGAGATCATTGTGTTTAACGTAATAGGTAACCACAAACGATACGATATGAAACGATGGGATTTCGATTCCAACTCTCGGTTAGCTAAGCGCAGGCGACATCTTGATCTGACCTTAGTAAAGTTCGTGAATCTTAACTCTCGCGCTTCACTGAACTCAAAACACAATCAGGTAAGGAGCAGAAAGTAGGAGAATCGAACTCTCAAATTTATATAAGCTACTAAACAAACACAAGAAACCGATTTCCAGAACAGAAAACGATGCCTTCACTTTAATTCAGTTTCACATGAACGATCGGCATAGAACACCAAAATTAATCGTCTGCTCTCTTAATGAGTATCGCGTATTGATATTTAGTCACGTGATATAGGAATTTTTTTTTTCTTATAGTAATCATTTGAAAGTGGAGTTACAAAGTTTAAAGCGTGGACTGGACGGCGGGTACGGTTTTGATTTGACCCGCTATTGCTCCGGTTGTTGGACTAGGTTGGGGCGCATCTTGAGGAGGGGATCCAACTGCGAAAGCTGTCGAAAAAGAGTTTGCAAGTCTTGTCGACATTTCGTGGGACAGAGAGATTGGATTTGCATCCTTTGCTACAAGAAAAAGTAAGTTTTTTTTTCCTTTAAAAAAAATTTCATTCTAACATAACACTTTTTTGTTTCTCTTGATTTGTAAGTTATTTTTAGAGAACAAAATAAGCAATGCCTAGATCATTTTCATAATTTGGTGTCATTTAAAAATCGGAAAAATTAAAAAGAAATTATAATTTGTTACAAGAGAATGTGCAATTTTAAAAAGAAGACAGTTAAATACACATAATTCACCTATAAAATTTAATTGGTTTTTTAAATAGTTATTATAATTTTTTGTATATTATTTTTATTTAGTGGCTGAATTTTGTAATACGATGAAAATTTTTGTTTTTACTATTTTTTACATATTCTAGGCAGATACTTCCCATATAACGACACAGGACCACATACAGTTATATGGGATTGATATATAACTATATCGGTCAGAGTACCTAGGATTACTATATAACTATATCGGTCCGAGTACCTAGGATTACTATATAACTACACAGGACATAACCAGAGATACATGGAATTACTAAATATCTACAAGTTATAATAGAATTACTATATGCATATCCCAAATATAGAACTACTATATAATTACATAAGACTGAACCAGTTACATGGGATTCATAGGGCAAAATTTTTAGAAATCTTTAGAGTTCAAATAAAAACAGAATTAATTTCCTTGCTTCTCAAAAAAATATGGATTTTATATTACAAAATTCAAATGAATTTATTTTTCATTTCTTGAAGTCTTAACTATTTATGAAATATTCTTGAATATGGAAAATATGTATAAAAAATTTTGAATTTTTAAATCTTGTTATCCAAATATTTTGACTGTTTGTTTCAATACTTTAAGCTGTAATGGGAATTATATTCCGTCAACTACTTCTAAGACAGACTCTTTATAAAGTAGAATATCTCTTAAAAATTTAAAATTTTTGAATTGCTTATGAACCACATTTTAAATAACGTTACATCTATTCGGAATCTTGTCTAATGCTTATACGGGATGCAGAACGGGTTTTGAAAACCCAAATCAGATTTAATTTTCATTTCGTCCCTGTACCTAATATTATATAGCCAGCAAGAATATAATATAGGCAGCAATTATTTCAACTTTCAATAAAACAGATTTTTATTCGTATTCTAAGATCTGAATACCATTTTTATATCTTACTTGCTGAATGCCCGTTCTTCGCACGGGATGAATAAAAAATAAGTAAAGTATCAATAAATCACAGTAGAGAAACTCTACGAAAGCATGCTCAACACTGAAAAGCATATAGCGACACAATTAAAGAGCTTAATAGAAGAACCAGGTAAGTGACATTTTTAGGGGAATTAATGAATCACTGGTTTTGCCTTTCTTTAAATCTTAACACAACTAATCACATACAGTTTTAGTATGCAAGTATGATTTTTTATTTCAAATTAGGCAATAAGGTTTTATTTAAAATTAGGCAGTAAGGTTTTATTTAAAATTAGGAACAACAAAGCGAAGATTTATTAGTCCCGTCATCTATTAAATTGGTAATAAAATAGTTCGGATACAACTTTTTTTTCATTCTGAAAATGTCACTTACCTGCTTCCTCCACTAAGTTTTTCAATTAATATGGCTAAAAAAATTTCATTTTTTTATTTAATATAATCTGTTGCCATTAACGGTGGCTTTACGTTACTGAAGTAAATAAAACTTGTTTTTTGTAGTTCATTCCATTAGAATAAAAAGAAAATGTATTTAGCATCATTTGGCATGATGCTATTACTCGCGGCTAAACCACAATAGCCGAAATTAACCATTATCAAATAATTTTCTCCGGTACAAATCTTTTTCGAGGGACCGTTATAAAGTATCGGTATTTAAACGGCTTAATATTGGCTCTGTTTTAATCATAACCAAATGTATCATTATAATATTTTATATTTATATTAGCATATTTGGTACTTATTACATAACCCTTTAACATTTAAGTTTTGCGAAAAATATATGTGTCAGTGACAACCAACTAAAGCCGAAATTTTTTTAAAAAATTTGAATTCTTAGTAGAACTCGATAGGGATTTTGGGGAATGGCCATTTCTCTATCTAACCTTTAATTTACTATTAAGATATTTAGTAGTGGAAGAACAAAGTTCTTTTGTTCTCATTCATTAAAATATTAATAAACTATCTTTGTTACCACAGGAAAAATATTTTCTGAAACCACAGAAAAACCGTTGTAGAATTCTTATCACAACTGCACCAATTAGTATATTACCAGTAGTACATATTACCCTTAGGTATACATATGAATTAAGCATCATCTGTGAATGGTGATTTTCTGCGGTTTTCCTAATCAAATTTTTAATTAACCTTTTCTCCTTTATCTTTGCTTTTTAGCGCATAGCTTATATTATTTTATTTCAATAAATACATATTTTCAATATTAGTAAAACATTCGTGTCAGTAATAAGATGTCAATTCAAAATGAATAAGTATCTTTTCTCCAATATTTTTGCTATAATTTTGATCAGTTTCTCATGTCAATTAACAAATAACCAACATTAATTAAGCATCATTAATTAAGCATGATAATATGACGATTTCGTGCGCTTCTTTTAGACAAATAAATGGATTAACTCCATTACTTTTTCTTTCTAGTACAAAGCTTATTTCTTTTGTTTCAATATGCATATATAATAGTTAAATTAATTAAGCATTATTGACATCAATTACAATGTGGCGATTTATTACGTTTAACCTAAACAAATAAATATAACATCCACATTAATTATGCCTTTAAATACATAAATATTTTTTTCTATTCAATTACCGCTGATTTTAAATTAATATTTTTGTGGAAAAATGTTTTAAAAAGAAATTTAAATAAAAAAATTAAGGCGCGGTATCAGACAACTTCAAAAGCATAAATTTGGGGATGTAGCCCTCGTGTGTTACCACATCATTATTGAATTCATCTGACGTAGCAAATATAAAATAATTCCATATTTAAAAACGTACAATAAACTATTTTTTTTTATCAAATAGAGCTATAAGCTAGACATTATCACGGGTGTTATTCTCAAAATATGTAAAAAACTGATGTGTCTATAGTTAAATTTAAAACAATGACTAACGTTTAACGAATCGAAAAATTCAATTTCGTTTTTCACACATCCCATTAGAACGGTTTGTCGTAGAACGCTCTAATATCGACAGTGACCTTCCTCGTGCTTCAAACTATCTGTATGCTAAGTTTCATCAATTTCATTTGGATGATTTAGGACTCTCTAAAGGACACACACACATAGAGAGACATTCATTTTTGTAGATTAGATAGATTCACATAGATTAGGCATTGGTAAATAAAATAAAGCAAATAATTATTAGTCCCATCTTCTAATAAATTGGTAATTAAATAATTCGGATGGATGTGTTCTTTTCTCATTCGGAAAATGACACTTATCTGGTTCTTCCACTAAGTTTTTGAATTAATATAGCTAAAATAATTTTTTTTTTAACCTAATGTTATATGTTGTAATCTTCGGTGGCTTTACGTTATTGAAGTAAGAAGAGCTCTTTGTTTGAAATTCATACCAATGGAATAGAGATAAAATGTATTTAGCATCTCTTCGCATGATGCTATTGCGTGCGACCGATTCCTGATAGTTAAAATTTACTAATATTAAGTGATTTTCTCAGGTGCATATCCCTTTCGAGGGATCGTAAAACACTTAATTCCTAAGTATAGGTATTAAAACTGATTGGTGTAGTTTTAATAATTCCCAAATATAATCACCTATATAAGTATATTTGATACTTATTACATAACCCTTCAACATTTAACTTTTGTGAAAAATGTATTTATCAGTGACAGTCAACAAAAGCTCTAATCCCATCCCTTATCAAATAGAGCATTTTTCTCGTTGGCAACGAAGACCGGAAACCAACTGAGTTATAAGCTGAACAGAAATACAAGTTTAAAAGCAAAGTGTTTTTGTATGCAACCTAGTCTGAACTTTTGTTTTAACTATAATTATTAATTTAAGCGTGTTGTATGAGAGAAGTTTAGTAATGATTATGGGTGTTTGTAATAATGGGCAATACCTTCTATAACTGAAAACCTCCACACGGTTTTCTTATAAATAGTTTGATCACTGCAATATAAACGCAAACCTCTTTACGAAATAGACATTTAATACAAATCCAGTATAAATAAGAAAGTGGTAACAAATAAATGTCTAAAAATTTATTTAATTTATGAATATGATTGGTTTTGTCTTATTCACTTCTTAGCCACTACAGATTTAATTCTCAAGTAGGTATGTATGATAAATTTCTCTCAATCACTTTGAAATAAGAATTTGAGTTCATGCGCACAACTGATTCACTTATTAACTCTAGGTTTACAGGACGCGTCATTTTGACGCTTTTCGAGTTTTGTAAGGAAAATTACAAATCCCGTTTGCATTTATATTTTTATCTCTTGTAATGACTTTTATCCATTGATCGAGGTAAATATATATTGAAGTCCATTTTCTCCAAAAGTGTTGAAATAGTGAAATTCTCCTTGTGGTAGGGGAGAGTGGGGTCAATTGTAACAATTTTTACTTAACTATTTTTAACTAATGAAAAATCCAATATATTATTAGTATTAATTGACAGACGAGTAAAGTAGACTATCCTCTACTGGAAAAAAAAATACCTTATTTTAAATGTTATTATATTGGTTATTAACAATTTTTGATAGTCGTGCACTTGTTACAATTGTCCCCACTTACGGGGTCAATTGTAACAGTTCATAAATTCAACAAAAACATAGTTAATTATACATAGTATAGTTGTGATATATTTTTTTATTGATCAAAATAGTAGTGATATTTTAGGAGTAAAAATAATAATGAGCAGAGACCTAAAGGGTTAAACTTTTAACTTTAAGGGGTTAAAAATTTTAATTTATGCTGCGAAAGGTGACAAATAAAATAATGCACATGCAACATAATATAAATGATGTAGGAAACTATTGGTGGTTCTTAAAGAGTTAAGCAATTGTTTGTTAACATAAGATTATTTATTTTCAGTTGTTACAATCGTCCCTTTACTTTTGGTTACAATCGTCCCCAAGACGCCATTTCAGCTTCATTTGTTAAAAACAATGCTAGTTAATTAACGAAACTAATCTTTTTTTCTTTGAAATGTTAATTAAGGTGTCCACTTACATATTCGGTTAATAATTTTTATTTGTTTAAACAAAATTACTTTGTTACAATATAATATTCTAATACCAAAAAAAGTACTTACGTATCGTGAAAATATCTTTTGTGATTTAACTCCATCAAAAGTACATAAAAATGGTTGCCAGCAGGGGTGTACATGTAGATTTATTAAATACACCTTGTGCGCCACCTAGGAACCAAATCTAGAACCCGACACTAGAAATTTTTGCTCTGTTACAATCGTACCCTGTTACAATTGACCCCACTCTCCCCTATACCTATCTCTACGGATATGCGTCAATTTGACGCGATCGTAATTTAGACAAAATTTTGAGTAAACATGCAAGCATCACATCAATAATAAATTGGAATGTACCGACAGTACTTCGATCCGTTATCCGATATCTTTATCTCAAATGAAACAAGCGATAGGCAACTGTTGCCGATCAGGAATAATAGAAAGAACAAACGCAGAATAATAGTAAATAACCACTAAGTAAATTTAGTAAATATAAAGTGACGAATTATATAATCCTACAAATTATTTAGAAATAGTGGTGGTTAAAAAATTACTGAATTGAATTTATTAAATATGTATTCGTATATGTATGTATTCCTTCATGCGTCAAATTGACGTGTGTTCGCAGAGATAGGTAGATAAGAAACGTCCGTAAACCTAGTGATGTATTCGTCAATGCGTCAAACATTTCGGGCCAGAGGCGTATCTAGAGAAAATGGCGCCTATGGCAATCCTCCTATCGGCGCCCTTTTTAAGATATTTTTATTCTCTATTGTTTCACACACACATGTATATATATATATATATATATATATATATATATATATATATATATATATATATATATATATATATATATATATATATATATATATATATACTGTGTTTGTATCAATAAAATGCTAAAAATTCATTTATATAAGCAAAAAAATATTATAAAGTGTTACAAATATAATTTTGAACAAAAATACGCGCACACAAATGTTGCTCTGAGTTAAAGAAAACCGTAACATAACTGGATGCTGAAAATTAAAACTGAAAGAAGTTGATTTTTTAAGAGTAATTATGTTTTATTATCATCAAAGCAGTAAAATTATCGTGATATTATAAATTTATTAGAGATCACAGAGTAAATAATTACGTTTTGTTATGGCAATTATAAATTAAATAATTGTTATTAAATTATTCATTTTGATATATTTATTATTTACAAGTCATTAGAAACAATACGCTTTCAATGTAGGTCAGATAAGTTTGACAACCATATTATACTAAGTTATAATAATAAAAATGTCTGCTCATAATTACATACTCTAGATTATATAATGACAATAATACATTATTTGATACGATAAATAAGTCCCGCAGTGGACTGATCGATAAGACACGGTTCCCAGCAGATCACCGAAGTCAAGCATCACTGGCGGCGGTCAGTGTGCGGGTGGGTGACCACTTGGATCAGTCTGCGTAGGGACCGAGGGTGTGCGGTATTGGATCCTCGTTAAACTGTGCTACAGTAAAGTGCTCGACTTCGCGCGCAGGTCGTCGGGCTACCAAAGCGGGGGTGCCATTCCCTCCGCAGAGGATCAAAATTGTGATGGCATGTCTTCGTATCATCCTCCGGGATGTTTCCCAGACCGTCGCCAATAGCCCATTGTGCAGCTCTGGTGCGACGTAAATTAACAACAACAACAACGATACGATAAATATTGAAAGAAGTTTCTAAAAATAATTGATCCAAGTAATCAATTTAGTTAATTTATTTACAATTCATTAAAGAAAACGATGCTCTTAATATAACTAAATTTGGCAAACATTACATACTAGCAGATAATAAATTAAAAACATTATCTACTCATAATTATATACGAAACTCTTGATTAAATATTGACAATAATACATTCTTTCATGCAAAGAATATTGCAGGATGTTTCTAAAAATAAATGAACCAAATAATCAATTTAGTTAATTTATTTACAATTCATTGGGAAAAAAAACGACGCTCTTAATGTAATTAAATTTTGCAAACATTGCATACTTATAAATAATAACAAAAAAGCATCTACACATAATTACATACGAAACTCTTGATTAAATAGTGACAATAATACATTATTTGATACAAAAAATATTGCAGGATCAATACAATAGTGCGAGGAACACTCAAAAAATTTTTTTGAAACAAAATAGAACACATTAAGTAATAAATATCACGCAAAAAGCAGAAAATGAAATGTAAAGAAAAAACTGAACAAAACACACAACAAAATCTATAAAGCGAGTAGCTAATTCAAATGAACTTACATGTACGGGAAAATTTTGAAAGAATGATTTAAAATATTTCCGTAATAAAATTGTCAGATTGTAAAATATAAAAACAGAAACGCAAATTGAGGTAAAAGCGTAAATAGATGGATTTGTTTTAAAGCGCGTTCTTACTGAAGCGCGTTTAATTTGTTAGTTACCAAAGATTGGCTTGAAAATGGATGTGCGCAAGGTGATATTATACTGGATAATTAAAGAAGTTTATGATAATTAAGGTTGATATTTAGTCATACAATTTTAATGATTTTAGAAAAATAACATTTATATAACAGGGAAAGGAACATGATTTGCCGCTTTGCACATATTTTTAGCTATGAAATTGCCCGAAATGGATTTGCACATTATATAAATTATAAAATTATATAAATTAACCAAGAAGTTTTGAATAAACTTATTTATAATGACATACAATTAACTCAATAATTTCACATAGAATATTATTACTTAAGTTGGGTATCCATTGTTTTTTATCAAATTTTTAAAGAGTTTGCCACTTTAAAAAAAAAAAAAAAAAAAACTTTTTTTTTAATAAATAAACATTACTACATGTTCTTTTAATTCTATTAATTTGATTAAAAATGGTATTTAAATAGATATTTTTAGAAATATTAGAATTCTAAGAAATTTGTTTATTTATATTAAAATTGAAATCATTTCTGTTATCGTTCAAATCAACAAAGCAGATATTTTCTTCTTCTATAATACCCAAATCTAAAAAATTAAAATTAATATTATCATCATGATTACGAATCAAGATGAATTCTTCGGGGTAAATATTATTTAATAAAATTGTATAACCTTGAAAATTAAAGATAATTACATCATCAATAAATCTAAAACTAAATTTAATATTAAGAGTATATTTTTTTTTCCTTTCATAATAGTGCAAAAATAAGTTAGCTAAGAGAGATAAAAAATTAAATCCTTGTGATATTCCATCGATATTCTAAACTCGGGTGATTATAAGTGACAATTCAGGAAAAACCTTCTTTAATAATATTGTTAATAATTAATATTAAAGTAGTTAGAGAAAATGGAAACCACTATGTACATATTTTTCCGGCATTGTGCTTGAAATTTTTAAAAGGAAAATAAAGGCAGTTAAAGTCTAGACATTTCAGTTTCGTTTCGCATTTTTTCTTCTTTTTTAGGATAATAAAACTTTTTTTTAAAAATCGTATTGTAGACTTGGAACTAATCAAAAGAATTATATGTTTAATAAAAAGTTTGTATATTTAAATTAAAAATTCTTATCTTTAATTCTTGTTTGTTCATTTTATACACTTAAGTCTGAAGGTGGTAGGAACCCATCAAGCAAATTAGAAAAAGAATTAATTTTGATAATCCTAATTATTAGTATCAGATAATCATGCATTATTACAATTTTAATGGTTCTATAGGAAAACGTTAAATCTTTTATTTTAAATTACAAAATATTACGATAAAATTGTAAGTTACTTTATTTTTCTTTAAACCCATAGAAATAAGCTGAAAAATTAGTACATACAGTAACGTGAGCAATAAAATCAAATATGAAAACGTAAACATACTTCCCCTTAATAAACACATTTTTTATCGAATTTAGGTTTTTGATCTTCAAAATATTCCCCAGAAGGTTAGATTAGAAAACAGGTCGAAATTCTGTGCATCGTAATGATGATACTCCTCCCCCCTAATATATTTCCCTTAAATTTGAACTAAATAGAATATTATTTTTATGTAAATAAACAAAAAACAAACAAAAGTACAATAATAACTGAAAACACATTTAGAAAATCTGCACTAATATTAAAATGTTAAAAACACACATTAATTTCTCTTGCTCATATTTGTCACACAATTTTCGCATATTTCACAAAATAAATAAATAAATAAAATGAAGGATAAAAACTTAAATTCTAAGCAGAAATATTCTGAATTAATATAATAAATAAAAACTGTTTTACAATAATCTTATTTTTCCAAATATAGCCATGGCTACTGTACCAAGGGTATTGTTAAAAAAATCCATAAAAGATATGATAAAAAAATTACTAAAAGAATTACCTAAAAAAATATATATTATTTTTCGTGGGGACAAAATGTTTTTTTAAAGGAAGGTAATGTAATATTATTATTAAATATTTTGAATGGTTCAAAGAAATTTCTATAATTACTGTTTATTAAAACCAAAGTAGGCTGTTATGTGACCAAATTACTACGTTAAACCTTAGTTAAAAAAAATGTCGTTTCTTAAATTTTGCACTCAAGCGGCAATTAGGTGAAAATATATTTAAAAAAAAAAAAAAAAAAAAAGATAGAGACGAAATGCACGTTTACAGAAATAACTATTTAAAATTCATATGATCAAATTTAATCCAAACACATAGATGGTCAAATACATAATTATTAATAACGTACATTTTTGTCTTAGCGGTTATTCGTTTAAACAATTAATGATGCACACACATTTTTCTAAAATTTAAATATTGTCTGGGGTGATAAGTAAGTTTAAAATTTTAAGCGGTTAAAAATTTACCCAATCGAAAACCTTTACATTAAAATACAACTTCAGTTTACAAGCAACAAATAATTAATATATAAAATAAAGGATTTAACCATCGATATTTTTTTTCACAAAGCCATTATCCGAATAAACTTGAGCCTAAGTTATTAATTTAAAATTAAAATTATGTGTGAATAATATTTCTGTGACTTGAAAGCAAAAAAGAAAATCAGTTTGAGCAATTAACAGATACGTTCGTTAATCCATTCATTCAATAAATAAATACATTAAAAAATAAATTAATTAGTTAAAAATAAATAAATTGAACTTTTATGAGTGTTTAAACCTAAAATCTTTTAATGAATGAAAAGAAATTTATTTTTTTGTAGTTGGTACTCTTAACAGAGCCAATGCTACTTAATTTACGCAAAAATGTTTACTTATTGCAATAATTTTTCAGGAAACTTGAAAAATTATGTTTCCAACATTTATAACATGTATAACATTCGTTTTTTTTTTCCATTAAGACTTTGTTTTTAATAATAATAATACAATAACGAGCATTTAATTACACAAAGTTCACTTTTTGCTACCAAAATATCATTGGACATATTAAATGATTTTTTTAATAAAATAATTATATACAAAAACAAAATATTATAATGTAGTAAACGCCCCTCTCAATCTACATATACAGAGATGCAAACTTGCTCTGCTCCGTGTAGTTATATTTATTGTATGATTCTTTGTTTATTTAATGTAAAACCATTTTCCCTTTCTACGTATAATTAATAAATAATTAAAAAAAATCATGTGAAACATAATTTTTTTCCAGGTTAAAATTATAAATTTTTCCAGAATTATCTTAAATTGTGCATGGTTTCGTTTTTAATTACCACTCAATAAAATATTTTAAAGAAAGTTGAGCATTGCTAGAAAATATATCGATCGCTACAAAATATAACGTGAAATAATAAAGTGAGCATTATTCATAATAAGAAATTCATATTCATAAATAAGAAATGATTACTTACAATTTAATCCTTGATTATAAGAAAATCCTAACACTTCGTTTAAAATACACTTATGACTGTCTTTTTTTTTTCATAAAAAAAGAATAGATGGGGTGTATTCATTGTTAAGTATTACCATTGGTTTAAGCAACAGAGGCACCTCCTATTTTTAGTATTTAAATGTTTTGTGACAGTCATTCCCACCGTGTGTGGCAAAACCTCCCTTTTTGGAAGGATTTACGCCAATTTACAGCAAGGGTTCTATAAACTGGACAGGGACACCCCATGGTTTTCACATTTCTTTGCCCTCTGTCACCACCAAAGGGCTATTCTCTGCCTGCAGGTGTTCTATTCATACCCGGATAATTGCCCTTTTACATCCTGGTAATGTGATATGAAGAGATGTTTATCTTGTCTTTTTGCTTGTGGTACTGGAAAAATAAAGATTTATCTGAGGATCGGATCATTGGAAGTTTTTATTCTGCATTCTGGAGAGTTTTCTAAATGATTTTTTTCAATGTTTTATTTATTTTTTTAAAATTTGTATTATTGTTTTTAAAATTTTTATTTGTATGTATGTAAAATTTTTTTTTTTTAAACAAACAAAATATCAAAATATTTCGAAAAATTGAAAAAAAAAAAAAAAAAAAAAGAAACGTTGGTGTTGGTTGATTTTGCGCCCTTTTCAAATATTGCGCCCTTTTCAAATATTGCGCCCATGGCTCTCGCCATACCTGCCATACCCTAGATACGCCACTGTTTCGGGCCTCCCGCTTTTCTTACAATCTTCCAAATGAAAACGTTTTCCCAATTTTTCTTCGTCATAACCTTCTGTCCTGTCAGAGTTTTCGGCTGTCTTTTTTTTTTAATACCCCGAATCATACGATAGGAACGTAAAAATTAAGTTGTACAGTTTCTTGAATCGTTGAAAATCGCTTGCGTCGAAGCGCCCTTTAAATCAATATAAAAATTGCAACCTTAAAACAAAGATAGTGCGATAATACCCCATCTACTTAATTTACGCATGATAGGATTGTAATTTACATGAAGCACATTAAATAGCTATGGTGTTAAAATGCTTTTATACTTTAAAATAAATAGTAATCTAATTTTAAAAGTCCTTTAATTCAACTGCATTAGTCAAAAATGTAGCAAATTTTTTTTTCATTAGTAAAGAAAATCTCCCGTGTTTCCGGGCATTTGTGTGCAAACCGCATCGTTTTGTTGCAAATAGTTTAAAAATTATAAGGCTTTGAAAAGTAAACTGACTTTCGGTTCATTCGGTACATTAGACCTATTTTGGCGCACTTTTTTCAATGAGATAACATAGTTAAGACATCAAATTTATAAATCCATTGTAACACTTAACCTTAACAAGTTGAATGCCATGGGTGTCACCGGTGGCCGACGAAGCCGAGATTGTTAGAAGCACGTAATTCGAGTAAATTTTTATTATTATCGTTACTAAAATTAACGAATTTGAAGAAATTAATGCAATATAGAACACAAAATAGTTTAATTTATATACACAGAGCTGCCAACTTGCTCCGGACAACTAATAGATATTTTCAAATGGTAGTTTATTAATTGTGATTCTTGGTTTAATAAATTCAATTTAGTAAATTTTTATCCACCACTATTTCTAAACAGTTCATAGGCTTATATAATTCACCACTTTTTGGAGATTGTAATGGTAAACCGTACCTGCCAACTTTTAATCCCTTCCATTACATACCTGCCAACTTTCACTCCTTCCGAGAATGGATTTTCAGAGTGGTTGTAAAACAATAACCGAAAATCAATCTGATTCAAAAATATATTTATATTTTGATCCCGTTGAAATTTGCTTGCGTAAGGATTATTATGCTTTCATATATTTATTGTAATTATTTATATGTAGTGGTGGTCAGACTCATCTATAATTATCATTATAATTCAAAAAGTTAATTGGAATAACCTGGAATAATAAAATAAAATCTTCCGGAAGAGTTGGCAGGTATACCATTATCATTTTTTCCAGTGGTATTAAAATGGAATTAAAACTTCAATTTTAAGCAAACAAATACGTTGTATTTGAGAAAACTTAAGTTGACAACCATGATAGTAACGCATATTAATATATGTGCTTCATTTTTGTAAGAATAGTGGTGATCAATATCATTTAAAAATTAAGATTATAAAAGAAAAAATAGTATATAATTACTACCACTTTAAATATGAAAATAAAATCTTCCGGAAGAGTTGGCAGGTAAGCTAATATATCATAATTTATGTATGTATATTATGGGTAATTTTAGAGTTGTTTTAAATAAACAATAGGTAAATTTGGTTTATTTCGTTCGTGGGACTTTGACAGTTGTGAGCCTATAGATCATAATACACTAGTTGGTTAAAATATTCAATTACAATGAAAATTTGTAAAAAAAAATCAGGAAATTTGATTTAAGAAGACTTTTAGGGAGTTTAACGACAAATATTTATCTTTTTATTACAATTTAGAGAATTTTGTTTCATGACCTAGTAAAATATGTCTAAACTAGTAAAATATGTCTAATATTAGCAAATTTAGTTTGTTGTTATTTACCGTTTGGCAAGCCATGTAAAATTAGCGTGGCATTCAACGTGTTGAAGATCAAGCGAAAGGAACAACGATATCCTCTCATCTCCTATATGAAACTTTTTTTCATTTTTGTACAATTAATCTTCCTCGTTGACTGTTATGGACAGGAAGAATGGGCAAAGACAATGTTTAGCTCAGATATCAAGGCTCCGTTTGACTAGTGAAGTGAAGTGATCTGAATACAGGGTTGTTTGCATAGCTGCCAACCCGGAAGTCAGAATATTTAAAATGGTATCTCAAACGACTGTTGAGTGTAAGCTTTTGTTAAATTTTGTCCACACTTAAAAGCATCGCATCTGTATTAATTCAGGGTATTAAAATTCAGGGTGGGCCTTGTAAATTTTGAAAAGTGATAACGAAAATTAAACTAGTGTCGATAATTTAATTCTCGTTTAACACGTTGAATGCCATGGGGGTCACCAGTGACCGGCGAAGCCAAGATTATTAAAGAACAAGTAATCCGAGCAAATTTTTAATTTTTTTTATATTATTATCGTTACTAAAACGATTTGATGAAATTAATGCAATATAGAACATGCAAAAATAGTTTTATTTCTATACACAGAGATGCCAACTGGCTCCGGACAGCGAATAAATATTTTCAAGTGGTAGTTTATTAATTGCAATTCTCAGTTTAATAAATTCAATTGCGTAGATTTTTACTCACCACTATTTCTGAACAATTCGTAGGTTTATATAATTCACCACTTTGTCATGAATGTCATGTTAGATCTTTTAGAAGTCTAGTAAAATCTGTCTAATATGTGCAAATTTAGTTTATAGTTATTTACTGTTTAGTCAAACGGGCAAGCCATGTAAAATAATCGTGGCATTCAACGTATTAACCATCTTTATAAGTTAATTTCCAAAGAAAGTATATATGCGTGAAAATTCCAGCTTCTAAACCACTCAACGACAAAGTGGTATGTTAAATTAAGAAATATCTTTTTAGCAAAAACCTTAATTTACTAAAACTACTAAAAAATTTTCATGGACCTCGGAAACTCTATAAAAGGTTTAATATATATGTTTTAGTTGTTTGTATAAAATGGAGAAAAAATTTTTGAAAATTTGATTTAGGAAATAATAATAAATGTAAAATCCAAAAATTTATAGAATTTACCACTCTAAGTATTCGAATAAAAACATTCCGGTAAAACAAAACAAAGTCACAGGTATGTGTTTGCACCTCAGAAAAGAGGGAAAACCACTTTTTTTTTTAAACAATTATTTTCAAGTTAAGGAAATAGTACTATAGATATGTATAAATGTTAATAACTATTAGTAGTCAGCTTTTTTTTTTTTTTTAGCTTTTCCGAAGGAAAGTTAGATATGAAATTGTTAACTACTAGCTTTTTCTCTTTTCCAAATAAATTTGAATAGCCCTGCTGTAAAAAAAAATGTAGTAGCTAAAATGGGAAATTTAAAATACCGCAACAGTATTGAAGCCGAAACAGTAGTTATTAAAATTTAGATTTAAAGCAATGTGCTAAAATTCTAGAACAAAATTTCGGGCTCAAATTTTAATTACTGATTGTATTAGCTGACATTTTAATTAGTTTAAAAAACAGCTGCTGACTTGTTGACGGTATTAAACGTTTGGTTACGCATAAAATGATTTATGATTTAAAAAAAAGGAACCCAAGATCATCTTTTAAGTTTAAAATCAGTGGGCACGTGATTTTCACCTATTAGTGCTCAAATAGATGAATTTACAGTAGAATTCGAGGACATCCTGATGGGAAAAAGTGTGTCAGCAATCACTCCCACACTATCGTCTGCCGCCGACCTTTTCGAGACCCCCGCACTTTCACCTTCTCAATAACAGTATTTTTTTCAGTTAAATAATTTTTATTTCTTTTTAAAAGAATTTCTTTTTCTTTTGGGGATTTTTTTTTCTTCAGTTTCTACTTAACAGATGCTACTTAAATATAATACTTAATAATAATGACATATAATAATGACAAATAATGATATATAATAATGACAAATAATAATGATATATAATAATGACAATTATAAAGACAAAAATACTCAATAATAATGACAAACGGTTATTAGTTACGTAAATTATTAAATAAATAATCTCAAGAAACTGAAGCAGTAAGATATTACAGGATAAAAAACTTCATTCGTTTCAAAAATATACAAATTGGAAAAAAACTCGACATGTTCCAAGAGCTCAAAAACAGGAGATCGTTTTCCAGACTTGCCAGACGTAAATGAGAAGATACGAAAATGATTTAAAATGTAAAACGTAAAGTTGCTAACAAAAAAATGGAAAAATAAAAGTGGAAAGCAAAATTACAGAAACCACAGAAGTCTAGAAAGAGAAAAGATGTGAAACAGAACAAGAAAAACCACAGTGACCACTATTGGTAAATCAGGGTAAAATGCATTTCCACGCTCTATGGAGAGGTGGAAGGAACTAATGTCGTTAATAAGGAAATTAGCATTCATGTGAATAAAACAAGATTCCAAGGTATCAAGATGAGCTGATGTGACGAGGGTGGAAATAATTTTGGCATTGTCGAAATTAAATTTATGCCCAAGATCCCGTCCCACTGTTGGACTGGTCGTAAGGACACGGTTCCCAGTAGAACACCGAAGTCAAGAAGTCAATCATCACTGGCTACGGACATTAACCACTTTGATCAACCTGAGTAGGGACCGAGAGGGAGCGGTATCGGTCCTCGATAAACTGTTCTACCGTGAAGTGCTCGACTTCGCTCGCTGGTCGTAGGGCTACCAAAGTAGGGGAGTCATCTTCTCTGCAGAGGATCAAAAATTGCGATGACCTGTCTTCGGGTCATACTTAGGGATGTTTCCCCGACCGTCCCCAATATCGTTCTGTTCTTCATAATTTTTTTCTCTCAGCTAATGTGATTTTTCTAGTTTTGTTTCACACCTTTAATTTTCCATCTTCGTTGGCAACTTCACGTTTTACATTTTCATAGCAATTTTGTTTCTTCTCATTCACGTCTTGCAAGTTTTGAAAATGGGCGTCTGTTTTTGAGCGCTTGAAACATGTCGACTGCTCTTTCCGATATGTATATTTATGAAGCGAATAAAGTTCTTATTTTAGCTATGTAAATTATTGTTGAACTATGTTAATTTTAGTTATGCACTCTTAACAAATATGAAATGTGCTTTAAAGAAATTTAGTGCTTTTATGAGAAAGGATATTATCAGATTCGATAATCTTTACTACTTGTGGTGACTAAATTTACGGATTAATATTCAAGTATTCCTTTTATTAATTCTTTCAAAAATTAATCTGAATTCTTATATTTATAAGTCCTATAAACATAAAAGTAAACTAAAAGTGTAAAAGTTGATAGCTGCGTTAAGAATAATTCAATATTAAAATATTCTTGAAGACTTTTTTTAAATAAATAAGCGAAAATAAATAAATAAAAATAATAGGTGCATAAAAAACTTAATCATCGCTGCTAAATGTAAAATTGTGAATAGTTTGATTTATAAAACCTAGAAATCATGACATCCAAAAGGCAATATTATAATAACTATTAATTATTATTTTATTTATTTCGTTCAAATAAATTTAAAAACATTATTCGAAAATATGTCCGAATAACTAGAATATTTTGAAATGCCATCCTGATTTGGTTTCGGCCTGAAATTTTGATAACAACAAGTGCATAAGATTGGAAATTAAACAATTTTCAAAACACCTTAACCCTTTGATATAAAATATTTATGAAACATGTAATTTCACATTTATTCAATATTTTGTATTAATTTAGGTTGAAATAAAAGTGAATATTATATTTAGCATTTTAATAATTTATGGTTAAGAAATATAGCATGAAATATACCGCTATCTTTCACTGTAAAAATGAAATTAAAAAATTTTCGTACTAATTTTTTGCTTTCTTCTTTATCATCCACTTTTCCTAGAAACAATACGAAGGAAATAAAATATTATAACCACAAGTGAAAAATGTTATCGAGTTCTCTAGCACAATTACTCAAACTTTTTTTTAATAAGACAAAGTAAACATTTTTAAGTTGAAATAAATGTAATAAATATAATATAATAAATATAATATGATAAATAAGTATTTTCTAAATTGTTAGAACTTTTTAGCATTCGATTGTGATAAATTAACAATCCTACTTTTATAAAAAGAAAACCGAGAAACAGTTATTTTTTTGTTACGAAACCGTCTAAGAGTCGTGGCGCCATCTACTGGCAGAAAATTTTTAAATATAAATGCGTTGTAAAACAAATCTTTCATTAATTCCTTAAGAAGACCTCCAAAAAACTTATATTTATACCAAGTAAAGTTTTCAAAAAAAAATTAGCTTCAGTTTTAAAGAAAAAATTATAATTCATACTATGTTTGTTTGTTTGTTTGTTTTTTAAATAACATGAAGAAAACTAATATATATATTTTTTTAATTTAATGAAAATAAAAGACATACTTCAAAAGCGTATAAAAAGGTACATTTGTTTCAAAAGACATTTTGATGAATTGAATAATAAATTGAAATGATTCTAGGGAGAGATAAAAGATTGTAAGGAATAATTCACTTCTTTACTTTTTTAATAAAAATATGTTTTTCCCTGCTCGTGGCGACATCTACAACATTATTTCCAACTAATATATAGAGATATTTTTTTATTAACTAATTTATTGTGTAATTGTATATAATCTTTAAACAATACTTGTATACTCATTATTTCATCCAGAACTAGCTCGTTATTTTACTAGTTCGCTTTGATTTAATAGTGCAAAAGTGTTAATCTTTTTATTTTGGTTAGAATTATTTATTGATTACAATCCGTGAGGAATTGAATACATTTTTGTTTTCTGTTGAATGAGATCTTTGAACAGATCCTATATGTCTTTTGGTTGGTTCTTACATATTTTATTTGAATGTAGATAGGCCTATATACTCTTTACAAAGTTGCACAATCAGGCAAAAAAAAATCAAAAAAAAAAATATATAGTTTTTAATAAAATCCCCAGCTTTCGGTTCAAAACTAATTTCAAATTTGAAATACCCATACTGGGAATTTAGCCCGAAGTTATTTATAACTACACCTAAGTTATAGCAACTAATTCTAAAATATAGCAATTAAATTAGGACAAATTTTTTTACTTTAATGTAGCAACTACTTTGGAAAGGGGGGAGTATTTTTTAATATTGACCAGCAACTTTAACCTAACATTTTAGTTTTCCAAAGTAAATATTAGATACAGCGCTCGCCTCCCAATGAGGTGAACCGGGTACGAATCCTAGCCATGGTTGGTCGATAAGAATTCCGTTCCCGGCTCTCCCCGACCACAGTGCACATATCCTAAGTTATAGACAGATCATGGGTTATAGACCCCTTGCCATCGTCTTGCTTTCGTGGTTTTCCTCTCCACGCAAAGCAAATGTAAGTCAGTTCCATCAATAAGTCGAATTTCTCCCAATACTTGATCTGGGAGCTCCCTTGTCTTCAGGAATGGGTTCAAAATTACAAGGCTACGGAGTGGAACATTAGTTATCGTAGACCCACAATTTTGATTGGCTGTTCAACGACGGTTAATAACCCCTTAATTTGTGCGTTTGAGTTAATTCGAGCTTGCTAAACAGGCCAAACTGTGCACATTCCGAGATAATTCGAGCGGCGTTGTATTTTATGCTGCTGTAATTTTTCACACTCGAAAATAAGCGAGAATTGAAAATAACAATGTGAAAGCTGCGAAAAAAAAATCGTTTTATTTCATCATTTACATAGGATTATAAACTACAACACTTATTTATTCAAGAATAAAATATAACCTTCTTCCATGGAACAAAAGCGCAGTATATCAAAACTGCCCACCGAAAGAAAAGTTGAACCAGGAGCGGCAACAATGTTCTAAAGTGTGTTTTTTTTACATTAAAAAAAGGATTTTTCTTTATTTGGCCGGTTTTTTCAAAAAATCTGTGTGTTAAGGGATTAAAAACGAAATAAATATAAAGAATAAAATAAATAAGTTACCACTCTTTATCTTTTTGAAAATAAATATGTTCCCAAAAAGTGAATAAGAACACCCAATGGGAAAAGTTCGTCTTAACTCAAACTCTACTAAAATTCTAGAATGAAGTAAATCATGAAAGTAAGACGAAACTATTGTTTGTCGAAATGGCGATTACAGCTGAAGTGAACTTCCAACCCAAACAAGAGTAATATTTAATCCCCCTCCTGTCTGGTATTTTGTAAAGTTGTAAAGTTGAGCACGTGTCTTCTCAACAATAGAAGATGCCTTTCAAAGACAAAAACAAAAAGGATTTGGCTGAAACGCTTTTTAAATTTTGCAGTTGCAATATGATCTTTTGTAAACACGCGTATAGGATTACGAACAAAACAGTCATGCTCGTGTGGTTTGTATGTTCGATTTGGTAACCCATAATCCTTTTAAATTTTTCAACTGGTTCAGTTTAAAACGTTTTAAATGAATAATGCAAGTTTTAAATGTAAAAAAAAGAAGAAAATAATAATAATAATATTTTCCTCATAGTACGGTAGTTTTACGGTAGTACAGTGAAACATCCCTCCGTTCCACAGTAAAATGGTCGTTGATGGAAGTTGGCCGTTCTTAGAGGTTACCTCCTTTGACTTTAGAATTTTTATCGAATGCACATGACTTTTTGCAAACAATTTTATATTTAGTCAGTGTCATTTTCTTAGTGCGGAATTGGAACTCTTATTGGCGTCATTAAAAGGCGGATCAACGAATGAAATTTAGCTGCTGTAAAAATGATTCCAACTGATATAATTATATGTCAAAACTAATTTACCAGTTATGAATTATAAAAGCTATTTTAAATAAATAAACAACAATGCTTTTTGCTTATTTTATATCATAAAAATTAGTTATGAGAAGAGGTTTGTTTGAGATGCTTATTTCTTTTCTAAAATAACTCATTTAACTTTCATTTGTGAGAGTAAAGCATTGATAGCATCAACTTTTGGCAACGCCTCCTGTAACTGAAAGCCTCCACACAGTTTCTTTTAACCCTTTGACTACTAACGGCATACCTGCTAACTTTTCCGGAAGATTTTATTTTTACATTTAAAGTCGTAGTAAATATATACTATTTTTTTTCTTTTATAAACTTAATTTTTAAATGATTTTGATCACCACTATTCTTACAAAAATTAAGCATATATATAAATATGCGTTTACTATCATGGTTGCCAGCTTAAGTGTTCTCAAATACAATGTATTTGTTTGCTTAAAATTGAAGTTTTAATTCCATGTTACTAACACTGGGAAAAATGATAATGGAAGGGATTAAAAGTTGGCAGGTATGTAACGGGACTCATTTGTCCCAACAAACGTTTAAAAATTACTAATGGACGTATGTATCCCACCATTAAGTACGGCTAGGACATATATGTCCCAGCCTCTAAATTGATAATCGCTTGTCAGAAAAATCCCAAATACTACTGCCTTATTTGTGACCTATTTTGTCCTTTTGAATAATAAACGGGACAAAAAAAATCATTTTTTAAAAATCGTAGTCAAGGGGTTAAGTTGTCTGATCACACTGTGGATGCAAACCATTTTACGGAAGAGCCCTTTATTACAAAATCTAGTACAGATAAGAAAGTGGAAATAAGAATATGTCTAAAACTTTGTTTAATTTATGAATATGATTGGTTTGCGTGTCAACCACTACAGATTCAATTCTCAAATATATATTATAAATTTCTCTCAATTACTTTTTTAAATATTAACCGGTTAACGCCCAGCGTCATATATTTAGGACAGTTCCTTTTTTCAAAGACATTCATTGTGGTGGGAAACTTTTTTCAGCATTTTCATTTATCTGGGTGAATTAAAAAGATTCTCAGATACCACAATGATTTAGTTATTTCTGATTATATCTAGAATTATAAGTAGCAAGTACTTTTTGATCTATCAATGACTTTTTGATTGCCCTAACAGTAGAAAAATCAATTAATTTCGATAATATATTATACCACTTTTTCCGTAAAACCACGTTTTGTATCATTTCAATATATAAATTCGGGACAGAACGGGTTAAGGGCCATTTAGGCCTCAGATGCCCAGTTCTACAAAAACGAACGAACGAACTTTTTTAAATAAAAATTCGGGTAAATGCACAGAAGTGGTTCACTTTTACAGTAGTCTGCGAAGACTACTGATGAAATACCGTGTGGTGGCTTTAGGGCACTCTGACTGCAACATGAGGTTGTATCGTCAAAAATTACTCTTTAAATCAGGGGTGTCAAACTCGCGGCCCGAGATGAACATTTTTGTGGCCCAGTCAATATATCCGAAGCAAAGTAAAAATAAAATAGAAATGTGAATTAGAAACGAAACCAGCATATAAAATTAGAATATACTTTATTTATAAACTATACGGATCATTTTAAATTGTCCGCTTGAAACTGTAAAATTCGAATTGGCTGAAATGGAGTCCGTTTCACACTAAGCTATCAATTAGATAGTACATAATCGGGTTTATCCTATTATAGCGAGGTAAGTTGGTTATCTTGCTCCAAGGTTCTCAATCAATTCTGGGATTTGAAGGAAAAAATATGTAAGTTTTTACAAACTATAAATCAAGATACAAGCTTGTTCTCCGATCAAATATGGTTGCAAGATTTATCTTTTATGGTTGATGTAACCAAACACTTATCCGATTTAAATTTATTGTTACAAGGCAAGGATCAGATCATTACGAACATGTTTGACATAGTTAAAAAAGCATTCAAATGTAAACTATTTCTTTGGGAAAAACAACTGAAAAATGAAGATTTAACGCACTTCCCAACGTGCAACAAGAACAAATCTAGTTTAGATGATACTGAATCGTATCAAAAATACGCAGAAAAAAATTTCAAATCTTAGAACAGAATTTGAAACAAGGTTTAAAGATTTTAATTCTTTGGAAGATAAATTTTGTTTGTTTTCTTCGATTTTCTCAATAAATATAAACTCAGTACCCAGTTATATGCAAATGGAAGTGATTGAGATTCAGTGCGACTCAAATTTGAAGGCAAAATTCATCGAAGTGGGTGTGCCTAAATTTCACGAATATTTACCAGCAAGGTTTGAAAATACTCGAAAATTCGAGTATGAAATTATTTCCAAGTTTGGAAGTACTTATCAGTGAGAGCAATTATTTTGGAAATAAATCTCCTGTCCGAAACCGTATTAATAACGCTCACGTTGGGTCAATTTTGAAAGTAGTCTCGGCCAATAAAATTTCTCCCGAAATAGAAAAGATAATAGCAGAGAAGAGATGTCAAGTATCAGAGACGTAAACAATAATTTAACTTTATATATGTTTATTACAATACAAAATAAAAATATTTGTTTCTATAAACATTGATTTTTTTTTTTTGCGGCCCACCTGAAGTTAAGCAATGTTTATTTGGCCCAAGTTAGCTTTTGAGTTTGACATCCCTGCTCTAAATTATGGTCTCACTAAAGTACTTTGAATAGAGTTTAATTTATTTATTTGTTTTGTTCATTTTTTTTTTTGTTTTGATATTATTTCATGCTTCCTTATTTGACCTTTTCCGCATTTGGTGCAGATGTTTGACTGGTTGCAGGGAAAGGTTTTAATGGTCTTTCCTAAAAGTTTTCTTCAACAAAGAGACTATGGAAAAAATTTCGTGCCTCCCAAAAGTGTTCGTAAATAGAGGACGTGGCAACATAGAGGTGGTCTTTCCTGGTGGTTTCACTGTTCAAAGACACACTTTTAGGTTCGTAATTTATTGACGGACCCTCAAGCCTTTAAAGCTTTAAACGTTTTTGATAAGTATAAGAAATCGCATGATCTAAACGCTTCCTAAGTTATAAAATAATTCGCTGAGCGTTTCTTAGGAAATTTAAAATATTTCCAGTGATGCCACAGGTGACTAAAAAAGTAAGAACTCGTAAAAACTTAATTCATTTTTTATTTATTTAATTCATTTAATTATTCAACCGTAACTACCTACGTGACATACATCGTAAATTATTTATATTGAAATTGTAAAAAAAAAAATTTGAATTGGCCTTCAATAGTAAACTGAAAGAAATATCTCTAAGAAAAGTTGCTAATTTTGATTTCCTTTTATAATTTTTTGATTTTCATTAGCCCTTAGTTAGGGTCTGATTTATTTAAATTCCGAACTAAGAGGAAATAACCAAATTAAAAATCTTGGTAGTAAGTTTTTAATTAAAAACATTTTTTGTTAAATAGTTACCAAATATAACCTAAAATCTTCACTAAATGTTTTGTCATTTATAAGGTGTAGTTATCAATGTATTATTTCTTTCTGAAATAGACTGACAGCAAAATATTTTAGTCACCACTTTTTATTTATTGGTAGTAAACGCCTGACGAGTCTCACTCGTCAAATGTACCCAAAGGGTTAATCATCGCTTGTTATATTTTTAGTTGCCTGTGGCATTCAGGAGGGTAGTGCATGTATAGTTCAAATTCATAGGTTTGCCAAACTTAAGCTGTCTTCCCCCCCCCCCCCTGAGATGAAAGAGTTTTGAAAGATACTGTTAACCTTTTCGAGACGGGAGAGTCATATATGCATAATCAGGGTAAAAAAGTTAAAATTGTTAGCCAAACTATTTTAATAGCAATTTATTTGCGGACGGGGTAATAATAGTTTGCTTAATTTAATTCTCCACTGCATAGTTCAAATTAAAATTTATTTAGTCACACTGTAAGCAATCATGGATTGGATATGTTAGATTTAACGCGTTCACGCCGGGGTGACCCACCGGTGGGTCACGCTAGATTGTCTCATCGGGTGGTGCACCGGAGTAAAGACTGGTAAGAAATAAATTTCATTTTTTAGTTTTTTTCCGGGAATAATAGAAATCCATAACTACCAATTGTTTTTAATGGATGCAATTTTTATATTGAATTGCTTCTTCGCCGTGATAAATTTCCTTACAGTGAATTGTTATTGTTGAGAATATTAGATTAACTCCTCCCGAATATTATCTAATATTGAAATAGTTCTTCTACCAGTATTTTCTCTTTTCCGTCCCGCTTTCAGGCGCAATACCCGGCGTGAATTAGCTATGTCCAAACTTAATCTACTTCTTCTTATTTTTTACCATCCTAATATCGATTCCTTACAATACATTACACTTATTATTCACCCGTCCCGAAAGGGTTAATATTTAAAATGCTTTTAGCTTATATTTTATTTTTAATATTTTACAAAATGTACAGTGCTTCTTTATGGAGTACATAAAGATAATCAGATTTGTTGAAACAAATAATTTTTAGTTTGAAAAATGCAGTACTGTCATCATTATACGCTTTTTGTCAAAATTTATTTCAGTGGTATCTAAGTTTATGTTTTAATGTATTATTATTTTTTTTTCATTTAAAATTATTTTCCACACCACTACACATAAATTATTTATAAGTTCATGTGCAACGCCACTTTATTGTTGTTCTTTTGTTAAAAGCACTTTTAAATAAAAATTCAAAGCTAAACCTGGCAAATAAAAGAACAATATACCTACAAGCCATTCGACCAATTCTTTCCTACGCTAGCCCCGCCCGAACCACTATCAGTGATAATTTAAATAAAAAATTGTCATACACAGAAGGCAAGTTTTTAAGATACATGACTGGTGCCCCAAGAGCTATCAGCAACAGACTGCTAAGAAAGGATCTAGACATAGAAGAAATTAACTGCTTCATTGCCGAACTCAACAGTAAATTCTATAGCGACGCTTGAAACTGTTCTGCTTCGAATTTCAATCATTTGCAAGACATCAGCTTAATAGTTGACAACATTAAATACAGCCCTGTAACTGCTTTCCTCATGTCAGATTGTATCATATCAAAATATTACAAATGATAGTACCACTGTTCTTTAACTCTTATATACTATTGACCCTGGGGATCTCCCCCGTTAATTTTGTACCAGTATAAGCTTATTCCGTCATGACTTTTGAGCATAGAACAAACCAGTATAAGATGAATCGGTTAGTGGCGCCACTCGCCAAATACCGAGGTACCCAACATATCCAGCATCCAGTTGTTGTTTTTTTGTGATGAGGTTTTTAAAATGTTGCCAAAAATTCTAAAAACTTTGGTTTTTACATGTCTTCCACTCTATTAAATATTTTGTTGAAAGCGTAGTTGTTGACAGACCTAGAACTGAACACGTTTCTCTAGAAAATTAATTCATTCGTCTCCACAGTATGTAGATGAAATGCTTAGTTCCCACTGTCAGACAACAAGCTGTAATTTATGATGTCCAGACAACAATACTCCACAAATCTCATAATTTTAGATGATACAAAAGACTGGTAACAGATGAATTGATAAAAATTTTATTCTCGTCATGATTATAAATTGTGTTTGAACACTAAAACCCTGAAATTTAGAAATGAAATATTGAAATTAAGAATTGAATGAATTGAAAATAAAATGAGAAGAATACACTGAAATTAAGAAATCGCTTTCAATGCATAACGGTTGATATGTATCCATCAGTCAATTTTGTAATTTTTTTTCTATGCAAAATTATAAACCAACAAAATTATTTCAAAATTAATTTCGCAAGCATGTATAAATTATTTCTTTTATTTGAATTTTGCTTTTCTTTTGAAATTTTAAAAATGTTGTAATGTAAAGCAATAATATGGTGGTATTGTCGGCGCATTAACTTGAAGCTGCCAACTAATATTTCATTTTTTAATTTTTTTCAGTAAATTCCCCACCGAAATGTGTATACCCATAACCCTATTGACGTTGCGATTGGACAACAGCTCGCAGCGGTGTATTTTTTTTTTTTTTTTTTTTTAAGTAGAGGAGAATTAATTAGTGAGCTAAAATTCTAATATGGCTGACACTTAAATTTTAAAGAAATATTACTCCTAAGAAATTTAAAATTATGGTGTAATTTTCTTATATTATTTAAATGTTTTGGTAAAAAAAGACGAAACGTTGTTGCTTCACCAATATAAATTTAAAAAAATGATATAATTAATCTACCAGTATATTTTAATGTAAACATCTTTATTTGTAGAAAAATACACAGAAAATTTAGAGTATTCTACGATTTCCGGGTCAATAAATTAAATGATTACGTATTAAGATCAAAAACCAAGCATTTGCTTATTTTTTAAATGTAAGCGGTAAGGAAAATATAGCCATTATTATCTTAACCTAAGCGCTAATTCCTTACCACTGTTTTTCTAAACGGTACTCTTTAGCTTTACATAGTGTTTTGCAAACGCAACGTTAATGGGAAACGGATAAAAACATTAATGGTCAACAATGAAAAGTAATCCAAACGGGAAAAATTTCTGTATAAAAAGTGGCAATTTCTTTGCATTAATAATCACTTAAGCTTTAACCTTTTTCTTTCGAGGGCCGTGTAAAGCAGGTATCCACTGTATGCTCTGTGTGTACGAGCGCTGTAATTTGCCGGCATCTGTGTGATTAAACTATACGCTAATAAAACAAAATTTATTACTTTCTTATTAAAGTCCATACACCATTGCACGCTATTAGGTGCTGTGAACAATTATAAACTAGAGATTTCAGAATTGTTGGTAACTTTGCAAACATTTTAAAATCCACCCCTAGAGAACGGTCGAACATAGTGACATTTCATATGAGCTTTCAAATCATCTATTTACATGTAGAAGTGTGGAAAATAAGTTTACAAAACAAAGATTATTAAAAGATAAACTTAGTTACCACTAGAAAAAAAATTTCCCAAAGAACACAGAAGGTTGGCAGCCCTGAATATATTATAATACAGACATGCCAACATGCTGCGGACAGCGGATAAATATTTTCGAATGTAGTCTTTGGATGTATGATTCTTGCTTTAGAAAACTTGATTGATAGGGGTTTTACTCACAATAGCTTCTAAATAATTCAAAGGCTCAATACCCCAAGACTCTCTTAAAAAGTTGGCAAAAGTAACCAATCATCTGCAAATTTTTATAGTTCTTTAGCGTTTTTTAATATATTTCGTCGGATCGGGAACAGTTGACAAGGCTGTTACCGTCTACGAACGTCTCAATTTTTTGAAATAAATGCTAACAACGAAGTAACTATATTTCTACTCTCGAATAAGACATCACCTCCGACATCAGTAATCTGCACAGACTAGTTAAAAAAGTGAACCAGTAGTACGCAGGAACCCAAATTCTATTTTAAAAGTGACCGAGATAAATTTTTTCTGATATATTTGAGAGTTGAATCTGTATTGATATACAAGTAAATTAGATAAACCTATCATATTCATAAATTAAAGAAATTTTTAGACATATATTTGCTACCACTTTCTTATTTTTACTATATTTTGTATCAAGTGACTCGTTCGGAAAGTGGATATCCTCCACAGTGGTCTGATCGGACAACCTATAAAAAACCGTGTGGAGGCTTTCAGTTGTAGGAGGCGTTGAATAAAATAAAAAATTGACCCCGAATTGGGAGCAATTTCACGACATTTTTTTTCTTTCTTTTTTCTCTCGTTGTTTTGGTTAGTTCTGTTGATTTGAAATCCATATCTAGTTGAATAAGTTCTGAATTACAAAAAGATAGTCTTTAAAGCCCATCATCTGACAAATCCATAGAAAAACAAACACTAATCAACTCAGTAACGAAATTTACTGTTTGATGCGACATACTTTGCGGAAGTCCGAAAATTGAATTATACTTATTTTGAGCAGGAAACAGAGATTGATTATCAGTGTCGTGAGATTGCATCGCTGTTGTGATAGATATTTTATCGAAGGTCAATCAAAATTTTGTTGTTGGCGAACATATGAATACATAGTACTTCAACTCAGAAATATAATAATATTTGTCAAAAACACGTTTCTAAAATAGTAGTAGGATTATTTTTTTTTCCCAAAAGAAACTGCAATTGCAGATAATTTTACTATAATGGGGACAAATAAAATCTAAACTCTCTTATTATTTTCGCATTAGTGTCATTTTTATGCGTTCTTGAATTGGGGAAAAAAAATTATGAATCAATTTCATAAAAATTTATATTTATTTAAAAAAAATGTTCGCAAATTTTGACTAAATGTAATGCCAAGTTTCTAATTTTAAAGTTTCTCTTTTAGTTATCAAATTTTATACTTATTTATTCCTAGTTTCACTCCTTAGTTCATTCATAGTAAAAGCCTATATATGCTGTTAATTATTGCACATATTTGACGTAACAAATATAACTCAATTAAATAATTGTGTTGCATTTTTTAAGTCTATATATTTTCGTGTTAGCGTAATTTTTATGTGTCCATAAATTAGAAGAAAAAAAAACATGAATCAATTTTAAATTATATTTGTAAATAAAAATAAATATTTACTAAAAAATGTTAGCAAGTTTTGTCTAAATATAATGTCATGCTTCTAATTTTAAAGTTTCTCTTTAAATTATCCAATTTTATATTTATTTATTCCTAGTTTCGCTTCATAGTTTATTCATAAGCCCATATATGCTTCCACATTCACATCAATCATTGGGCTTATTTGACATAACGAATGCAACAAAATTAAATAATTGTGTTGTATTCGTTAAGTCTAATTATTTACGTGCTGGCGTAATTAGAGTGTGCTCATGGATCAATTTGAGAAAAACAACCAAACCTGAATAAATTTTAAATTACAATTGCAAGTAAAAAAGTTTTATTTAAAAAATAGCAAAGTTTGACAAAATGTAACGTCGAGTTTCTAATTTTACAGTTTCTCTTTTATCTAGTTTTATATTTATTTGTTTATACCTAGTTTCATTACAATGTTTATTCATAGTAAAAGTCCTCATATGCTACCACGATCGCGTTAATCTTTGAGTTTATTTGACTTAACGAATACAATACAATTAAATAATTAATCACATGCAATAAAGTGTCTTTTTGAATTAAATTTAGTTGCAAGCTAACGAATATAACTGATTTATTATTAAAGTATTTTTTTTTTTTAAAAGCAGGAATGAAACTATGGCTAACGCTAAATCAAAAATAAAAACTAATTTTTCAAACGGATTTCCCGCATAATCCAATCGAAATTTTTGAGTGACTTTTTAAATCGTTGACTAAAATTCATTTCTTCATCTGCTGTCCAAATTTCAGGATCACAAAAGCTTCTGGAGTTATATAAGAGGGACCACACGCACGAATCCTTTCTCTTATTAATATAAATATTGTTGTATATCGATAATTTTGAATTGTTTATACTAAATAACTTGCATACAAGACTTGCAAAAAGTATGCGTAAATTAAATAAAAACAACGTGAATGAAACACAAAAAAACAGAAATGGGTATAGGTACAGAAAAGTACATGTTAAATTGCTCATTATTGTACCTTTATTTCTGCTTTATTTACTTTGTTTTGGTTCATTTATATGTTGCACAAAGAATACCATGTCCTCATTTGGAAAAAGTGTACGTATTTTATTTCATTTATTTATTTATTTTTAAAATTTATCACTTAAATATTAATTTTATCTAATAATTTGTTACATATCAACAATAAAAACAAATAACACTATTAAATTTATCTAATATATATTATATGTATCTAATAATATTTCATTTCTTCAGATTTTGGTCGTTTGCAAAATATAAATAAATAAATAAACAGATAAATACCTTTTGTCGCTAGGTATTCGCGGCGAAATCTTTTTCTCAACTGTTCTCTTAACGTCTGTTGATACCTATAGCGTTTTTTAAGATCTATTGTATCCAGCTGATCTAAATCAGGTACTCCCACCGTCGAGATCTCTTGTAAAAACATGGACGGAGAAAGAGGTATTAAGTCATCAAGATCTTCTGAGAGGTATGTGAGAGGTCTTGAATTGATAACGGACTCGCAGTCACACAGAACACTAATCATTTCTTCGTATGAAAGGCATGCTTTCCCCAAAATTTTTCGAAGAATATTTTTTACCAATTTCACCATAATCTCCCAAAAGCCTCCCCACCAGGGAGCAGATGGTGGATTAAATTTCCATTCAATTTTGTATACTGATGTTTCAGCTTCAATTGACTTCCAATCTAAGGACTGAAGTAGATTCTCAGCTCCTATAAAATTACTCCCGTTGTCACAATAGATGATGTGAGGTCTTCCTCGGCGAGCAATGAATCGTCGTAAACTCAAAAGGAACGCCTTAGTTGAAAGTGACAGCACAAGTTCGAGATGTATTGATCGATAAACGGCACATGTGTAGATGACAATCCAACTTTTCACACCTTCCTTTAAATGAAGAGGTCCGGCAAGATCTATCCCGACCACTTCAAAAATAGAAGCTTCTTTAACTCTGTCTTCAGGTAAACCTACGGGAACAGTTTTTATACTCCGTGCATTATATCGTTTGCATCTAACACAGGTCTTGAGGATGCGACGAACTGCTCGACGTCCATTAATAATCCAATAATTTTCTCTTAAATTGGACAGTAAAATTTGCAGTCCAGCATGTAAACATTTCAAATGCTTCTCTTTGATTAGCATATCAACCAATACAAGTTTTTCTGGAAGCAAAATAGGTAATCTAAAATTCTCGGTATCATTTCTCTCTGTCAATTTTGTTTTAATTCTATATATACCTTTTTCATCTTTGAAGACATTCAATGATTTTAAGCTTTTTATATAATCTGCTGTAAAGGCTTCATTTTGTATAACTTTTATAAGTTTGATTTCTGCATTTTCTATTTCAGCCAGAGTTAGTCCACCTTTTTGCCTATCTTTTTCAGACAGTTTGCAATTTTCAAGGAATCTTAGAATCCATCCAACCATTCTGACATTTTTTGTGTAGCTTGAAAAATAAGAAAAAAACTGGTTTGTTCCAAGCAAATTTTTACTTACGAGTATGGTTGTTCTTTTTTCCTTTTCCTTGTTGATAACGTCTTCATCAATTTTATATTCAGATAGAGGCCATGTGTTTTCAGGTAATTTCAACCAGGAAGGACCTTCCCACCACCTTGAACTCAATAATTTTGTTACCGAGCAGCCGCGTGATGGTAGATCGGCTGGATTAGAGTGACCGGGAACGTGTCGCCAATTTCCTGATGAAAGAGCACGGATTTCTTTAACTCTATTTCTGACAAACACACTCCATGGCTCATCTTTCTGGATCCATTGTATAACAGTTGTAGAATCGGACCAATAATGAATCTTGACATTTTCGATTTCCAAGCTTTTCTTAACGAAATCTGCTAGACGAGTACCAATGCAACAGCTTAGAAGTTCAAGTCTGGGAATAGATATTCTTTTTAAAGGTGCTATTCTTGATTTAGCAAGTAACAATTGTACTGTTGTTTGATATGGTGTCTCACATCTTATGAAAATAACAGCTGCATATGACAGACCACTAGCGTCGCAAAATACATGAAGACTTAAGCTACTATTTCTCAAAATAGCGTGACGGGGAATTTTCACTGTATGCAGTATATTCAGATCTTCCAACCATTTGAGAAATTTCTTTTTTATATCCTCGGAAACTTTTGAATCCCAACCTAATTTTGATTGCCAACTTGTTTGTAATAAAATCTTCGGATATAACATAATTGGACAAGTAAATCCGATTGGATCAAACACTCGATTAGCAAAAGATAATATTACTCTTCTGGTGATAATTTCTGGAGGATCTATAATAGTTCGAGTGTCACAAAACAATACGTCTTCTGATCTGTCCCACAGAAGACCCAACACAGGTGACGGTTCAAATTTTTCAGTTAAGTTTTCTTTCTCTGTAAACTCCCAACCTCGCAGTTCGAATTTCGCTGCAGCCATTAAGTCTGTCGAACATTGAATGAACTCTTTTAACTCTTGTTCAGAATCTACAGACGTGACACAGTTGTCAACGTAGAAGGATTTTTTCAACTTCATAGCCACATCTTGGAAATTGGAGGATTCATACTTGTTCAAATGATGTTGAATAACAGCTCCCAGCAAAAAGGGACTGCAATTTAAACCAAAGACAACTCTGGCGTGTTGAAAAACTTTAACTGTTTTCGCTTCCTTTTCCTCCCACCACAGAAATTTTAAATATTTTCTATCGTCTTCATTTACGGATATTTGGAGAAAAGCCTTCTTTATATCTGATATAACTCCAATTTTCTTTTCTCGAAATTTTATTAGTAAGGTAGGGATCATTTTTAACAAATTTGGTCCTTTCATCAGGTAGTCATTTAACGATAAGTTATCTCTTGTTTTACAAGAAGCGTCAAAAACTGGTCTGACATTCGTGGTGGAATTGGACTTGAAAACTCCTCTATGAGGAAGATAATGGCCGGTACCTTCGTTTGATTCTTCGATGAAACCTTCTTTTATCCATTCTCCAAAAACTGCATTATAACTATCCAAACGGTTATCCTTGATAAGTTTAGTTGTCATCGTTTTCAATCTTCTGCCCGCAATATCTCTGTTACTGAGCATATCGTTTACATCTTTCACCCAAGGAAGACTAATTTCATATCGACCATCTGGGTTTATTTTGACATTTCTAGAAAAGTGTTCCGTTGCAAGAGCATCGTATTCTTCTGAAGTAATTGTCTCGCAAGGATCAGATATACCAATTGTTTCCAATTCCCATAAGTCAGTAACCGAAGTATTTTGAATGAAAAGTGATGTTGAGATAAGCCCAGTGGAACTACAAGTATGGTTTGTTTTTCCCATTACAGTCCAACCAAGGTACGTTTCCATTGCTACCAGTCCGCACTTTAATTGCATGGTTTGACCAGTGTATAGTTTTCCAATATAATCCGCTCCTATCAAAAGTTCGATTTGTTGAGAATCTTTACCTACATCAGAGATATGGATTCCTTTACTTCGTAATTCAGCTAACCAAGGACCATTTTTCAAACTTGGAATACATCCACATATTACCTGTTGGTCTAAAACTTGAATTTCGAACTTGTTATTTTTCTTCATATTTCTTATCCACAATGTGTATTTTTTATGTTCTTTTCTGGAACTAGCTCCACCAAAGACTACGTGTGTTAAAGTTTCATATTTGTTGGTCTTCCATCCCATTTCATTTATTGTTGATTTCAGGATGTACGACCGTTGAGATCCTGTATCACATAGTGCTCTAACAGTTTTCCGTCGTCCATTAGCTTCAATAACTACCATAAGGGTTTGCAATAAGACTTCAGGTTGGCTTTGATTCGACAAAGTAGTATTTTCTTCAGCTGATGTGCCCACAGCCGGTGTCTGATTTATTTGGCTCAAGTCTGGGCACATTACAGGCCAATGTCTTTTGTTACAAACAATACATCGAATATTAGCCCTGCAGTGTTTCGAGCGATGTCCCACCTTCAGACATAAAAAACAGGCTTTGTGTTTCTTTATTATTTCCTGTTTCTCAGCTAATGATAAATTCTTTCCTTTAAAACAATTTTCTGAACTATGTTGCTTCCCGCAAAAAATGCAGTTGCGTTTAAAATGTGGTGCTATTGGCTTATTCTCAGAGAGCAAATCATTTGCAGTAAAAGCAGGAGTTGATATTTCGAAATCTTTGTCTCTTTTACGATGCGAAGAGTCATTATTTTTAAAGCCAGTTTTCGCCATAGAAATACGTTCTTCGCCTTCGACTTCGGCTCTCAAAAATGTTAATAACTGCGATAATTTATTGCCATAGGAATCACTTGAATCATTTTCCTTAGTAATTACAGGATTTCTCAGCCACACTCTTAATAAATCCTCTGGAATACATGATTCCACAAGCGGAAACAACATTGCTGCGTATTTCTCTTTTGTTACGCCAATAGACTCCAGTGAACGCAGATATGACTCCAATTTATCGTAAAGTTGCATTATGTTCATCTTTGCTTTTGTGTTCATTACATTTTTCACCACTAAATTTAATAATTCTCTTACGTAATATTCGACGAGGAGTTCTTCTCGCCCAAATCTCGTTTTTAAACTTTCTACCACTTTGGCATAATTATCAGCAGACGGCGGATAACTGTCCACAATTTCCCTTGCTCTACTCCCGACAACCATGCATTGAATGAGATATTGGAATTTGTCCTCATCACTCATACATTCATCATCATGGATTCGACTAAATTGGCTCCAAAAACTTAACCAATCCTTGACTTCCCCACTAAATTTAACTAATTCTATTTTGGGAAGCTTTAATTTTGTCTTTTCAGCCGCCACAGACAAAGCGGTTTCGGGAAATGTGAGAAATTTTTCCAAATATATTTTAACTTTAATACGAATTGCATCAGTTTTTTCCTTATACTCTTCAATTTTATCGTATTCTTCAGATAAGTTTTCTGATTTGGCGTCAACTAATAATTTATATATTTCTTCATCTAATAATGCCAAATCGTTTGCAATACGTTCAAAAGAGGAAAATTTAATTTCAATATCTTCACGAGTACTTTTATTTTCCTTACACATCGCCAATAACTGATTATAACGTTTTGTAAATGTTCCACGAACAGGAGTTCGTTTGGCGATAAGAGAATCCATAATTGCAGTCGCCAATTAATATTGCAAAAGAAAACTAACCTTTAAAATCCGGGTCACCACAATGTTTCGTGCTTCCGATAAATCTACCCGATCTATCCAGCGATGAAATAACTTAAATTTACAAGAAATACCTGCGTACACATATTTACAAAAGCAACCATTTTATTTTCGTAGAACACATCTAGCACAACATTCTTTCTGTTGCCACTCACACTTTTCATATATACACAGGCTACAAAATCGTTTTAGTTAATATTTACACTTTAAATGAATGACGTCATCTTATGAGAGTGACGTAACACCTTTATTTTGATTTGTAATCTAAAATGAATATTTGAAAGATATAATATAGCATTAAAAAAATAATATATCATTATGATATAAGATTGATAGATATAACATTTATAGATACAATATATTTATAGATATAACATTAATAGATGTAATATAACAATAGAGAAAGATATAACATTTGAAAGAAATAACATAACATTAAAAGAGAAAAAAAAAATATCCTCCATCTGTCTCTATAAGCTTACAATTAAGACAATGCTCTGATTTTACTATAAATAGTATCTTCAATTTTTTTTCCTTCAAAAATCATGTTTATCTTAACTACAGTTTGAGAAAAAACCTGCATGTAACAGTTAATGAAGTGTTCTGTTTTTTTATGCAATGATCCCCGAAATATTTATAAACAAAACTAATCTCTGTAGCAGATCAACTCTGTCTCTGCTTAAGTGCACTCTAATGATAAGCACATTTCCTTACCCTTGAGAACGTAGTTTTTAGATTGATAACGCTTTAGGTGAACTTACTTCTTCAGCTCTAAGAAAATGGTCTCCAAGTACCATCATCTCCTACATCAGGAAGCCTCCACACGGTTTTTTATAAGTAGTCTGTGCAGATTATTTAAAAAGTGAACTAGTTGTGCGCATGAACCCATTTACTTTTTTTAAGGTAATTTGGCAAAATTTATCTTATATATTTGAGAACAGTAGCCCGGTTTAAGCCTCCACACGGTTTCTTATCAATAGTCTGCGCAGACTATTTAAAAAGTGAACCAGTGCAGTGAAGCCAACTGCACCGGACGCGCCAAAATAATTAAAAAAGCGGTAAATAATTACGAAGTAAATTTTGCAAATATTTGACTATTTTTATTTGCATTTTAAGAGGTATAGCATGATATAATTACTGAAAAGTGGTGAATTATATAAGTCTACGAATTATTTAGAAACAGTGGTGAATAAAAATTTACTAAATTGAATTTATTAAACCAAGAATCACAATTGATAAACTACCACTTCAAAATATATATTTGCTGTCCGGAGCAAGTTGGCATCTCTGCCAGTGGTGCGCAAGAATCCAAATTCTATTTTTAAAGTAATTAAAAGAAATTTATCATATGCATTTGAGAATTGAATCTGTAGTGGTTGACAAGTAAATAAGACAAACCAATAATACTCATAAATTAAACAAATTTATAGACATATATTTGATACCACTTTCTTATTTTTACTAGAGTTTTTACTACATGGCTCTTTCGTAAATTGGTTTGCATTCAATATGGTTTGATCGGACTACCTACAAGAAACCGTGTGGAGGCTTTCAGTTATAGGAGGCGTTGTTTAAGCACTCAGAAAATGTCTTTTCACTAGTTCGCTGCGCTCATTTAGATATATGCAAATATTATCATATAAATATTTATAAAATTTCTCAAGTGTCACGGGAAAAAACGAAAGTAAATAATTTTTTTATTTAACTATATGTGTTCAATACGCTTGCGTGTTTAATAACGGATAAAAATGAATTTATTAAGAAATGAAACAACTTCCAGATGCAATGAATGAATAAGCAAATGAACTTTTCGAACTTATTTAATTTACTTTTAAAAAAAAATCGAGAATAATTATACATTTTTTCAAGGCTTTCGTGAAATGATTAGTACCTTTCAAAGAAAATATAAAAACTTTTTAATATTAAATAAAATCTTCCCTTACGTAAAAAGGAAGAAATTAGAAATAACAGACAAGAGCATTTTCAAAATAACAGACGTTATGTTAAACTTAACATGATACGATATTAAAGGCTTTACATGTCTTGGTTGCTTAATTCTTCCTTCTGTAAATTTACTGTGAAAAACGAAGATATTTGGGCTCACCATAGTAATATTTACAATATGAATGCGTATATTTTGATCTGAAATTTCCAACGCGATACTTTAAAGTGAGTGATAGTCTAAAAATATAAGCCCAACAGATTTTTTTCTGGAAGTACTTAGTGCACAACAAGAAAATCATACATTTTCTAAACATTCATCTGGCGTTCCCATGAGTTTTAAAAAATATTTAACTCACCAAAGCCGCTGAGAAAAATATTTTTGCCTGTTCCTTTCCTCTGAAAACAGAAAAACTGTTTGTACACAATTGTTTCTTCTTTAATTTTTATCTTTACGGAACAAAGTATGCATGCCCAAAGTAATATAAAGCTTCTAATTTTGATCAGAAAACATTGAATTAGGATTTCTTTTTCATTCTTTAGGTAGAAGTTGACGTAAGAATATATCCACTTAATTTAGGAAGCTACTCATTAATAAAGTACCATTCTTTTTAAAAAAGTACTTTTTTGCTTATTTTAAGATGAAATGTACTAAACTGGAAAAAGTGGTAATGATACCTGATATGCTAATTTACGAATATATTAATATATTTCAGTAAGGATAATAATTAGAGCCCGGAATTTGATGACCTAAAAAATCTCAAATATTGCCCCTAAAAAATGCCTTTAAAAATGCGAAAATTGTGCTTAAAATGCCTTAAATAAAGTAAAAATATTGAACTAAAACAACGTTTTACTCTTTAAAATTATTGCGAGTCATTTAAAAAATATAAAGCAATGCAATACTTATTCTACTTTCATTAAAGTTTGAAAAATATGTCTTATATCCTAAAATAACAAAAAAAGGAAAATATATTGACACCAAAGCATTTTCATTTTGTATAGAAACTTTAATGAATATAATAACTTCCACCTCCTAATATTACTAAATGTCAGAATTACATTGGGTTATTAAATGTTTTTTGATAATTTGAAATATAAACGAGCGTTTCTTGTCTGAAAGTAAATTTTCATACTTGGAGGAGCTCTTTCAACGTCTACTGATGTTATTAGTGCTTACTGAAAAAGACGGTCTCACTTACTGACAATTCTCCTTCAATTTGAAAAGATGTTGCTTTCCCTGTTAATATCCTAGAGATTTTCTTCATTGTTTGGAAGCCAGGGTAATAATAAAAATTGATAAAAAAATAATAAAAATTGGAAAAATTTACAAAAAAATTAAAAAATGCTTTAAAATGCAAAATACGCATCAAAATTTAAAGAAAAATGCCCTATAAATCTAAAAAAAATGCTCTAAAGGACAAAAAATTTCGAAAAATGCAAAAAATGCAAAAAAATGCAAATGTCATCAAAATCCGGGTCTTAATAATAATATTTTTAAGAGCAGGAATGTCTAAGGAGACTTAATGTAAAAAGTGGTAGAAACTCGATTCATGTATATTATTTTTTTAATTATTCAATCGTAAAAAGTTTTTAAGGAGTTTTCAAAATGCAAATAGAGATAATGTATTGAAAACTACCACATCATATAAATGACAATATAGGTAGGTATCAAATTTGATTTGGTAACTAATCAACTAAATAATAATTTTAAAAAAAATCAAGCAAATTTAATCAAATTTTACTACAAGTTTTAAATTGGTCGTTTCCTCTTATTTAGGAATTTAGATAAATGGAATTCCAACTGGTCAAAAAATTTACGAAAGACTCGTTAATTATTCGTCACCCCTAATTGTAGTTAAACTTATCCAGCGATGCCAAATGCTTCGGACAAGACAAAACATTTTAAAAATAGTTAGAGAATTATAAACAAAAATTTGAAGATATTTCATTAATTTTGCCGGTTTTTTAGAATGCTCAACACGGTTTAGCTGTTATAAAGAGGCGTATCTCATAAACCTTTGAATTATTTAGAAGCAGTGGTGAGTAAAAACCTTGTAAACCGAATTTACTAAACCAAGTATCGTACATTAAAAGTCTACCACTCAAAAATATTTTTTTCGCTGTTCGTAACAAGTTGGCATCGCAGCTGATCCTATGATTATTCATACTTATAATTTATTTATTTGTCAAAAACAATTTAAATTAAATTTATAAATTCAAGCTCTGAAAGGTAAAAGCATTAAGTCTTCTACCTTTTCAAAACTGAAAAATACAATATTACAAAGAATTCGTAAAACTTGGCAGTTATGCTATTCATGTACTAAAGCCAGCATAATTGTATGAATGCTAACTAGATTAATAACTTCCTACTGTGTTATGATTTCAAATACGGGTAATCATTATTACCATCCTCCTAGTAAATCGCAGATAAATTATATGAGTATGATAATGTGAACGCCATACTTGAAAAGAAGACATCAAAATCAAAGACATCTCTTTTTATTTGCTGGAGTGTACCGACAGCTGATAAAAGCTTTGATAAATGACAGGTGGCAGGAGGCACATCAGATGCTGTAAATAAGATAGCTTATCATTTGTTGTAATTTTACTTTAGATAACCCATTCATTCTTTACTGCGATAATCTCTGGATGTATTACGTTTTTGTAAACTAGTTTGCAAATTTGACAACAGTCATAACTTATATGTTATCTGATGTTTTATTGCGCAAAAAAAAAAAAAATTATTCTTACGTTGGAGTTTAAACATTGAAAAATAACACTCCTGATATTTATGATTGATAATTTCATTTTTAATTACGTTTGTCTGTTGTAATAACCTCCCCGAAAGCACTTCTACGGGGGATATTTTTCAAACCAAAATTATTAATACTTGAAATTTGAAAATTTTTACTTTTTATTTTTTGACAATTATTTTTTTCTGTCAAGAATTTCTTTTGTTTAACACTAAATTGCCCAAGGAAGTCATTTTAAATGCTTTTTCATTTGCAAAAAATTTGCAAACAATAATGCATAAATTTTTTTTTCTCCCCAAGTGAAGTAAATTTTCTTATTGTTAATATTTACTAATAACTTGTTATATAGCTGCAAATAATATAGATAATTAATTAAACAAATTTCTTCACACATTAGTAATTCTTTCACAATGCAGTCATTTTGACTGCTTTTGGGCAACATAGGAATATACTAAGTTTCAGTCTTTCTAATGTTAATAAAAATTAAAGAAATTTTTTTTTCCAACTTTACTCTGAGTTTCAAAAGTAGGGTTGCCAGTTTTTTACGCTTTGGACAAAATTTCTTCGAATGGTAGCTAATATTTGTGTTTTATTGCTTTTTTTTGTTTTATAAATTTCATTTATAATTATTTGCCACACCATTTTAAGTAAATGATTCAAAAGTTTATATCAATGTCCACTTTGTATCTATTTTCTCGTGGTGAAACATTTTGCAGGATTAAAAAAATATTCTGGGAATTATTTTTTGTTTATAACTCTATAAAATATTTCGCAAAAAGCATAGTAGTTGGCAGTCCTACTATAGTTTATTCGATAAGCGCTCAGTTTCTTTACATAAAAAGGCTAGTAGCAGTAAAACAAATGTTTCATTTCTATTTAAAGCCATCTTTAAATATTAATGATTGTGGTTGATTAGACCAGAAACCATATGACGCTGTGACCATTTAAAAGTATAATACTATTTTCTAATGTTAACCATCACATGAGTTTTATAACATCGCAGTTGCGTAGCTTTAAATTATATGACAGATATTTATGTTATTCATATATTTTGGCCTTTGCATTTCTGAGATAAATAAGACGATCGAAATATTTAAATTACTAGTACTTAATTTTTTTGAAGAAAAAAAAAGTCTATGGGATGGTTAATTTTTAACAGGTATAAAGAAGCAAGGCTGAAAGTTTATAATAAGACTACAAGTACGGAAAAGAGCAATAACTGGTAAGGAAATTATTTCATTACAACTCATCTTCGGGAAAATTAAAATATCCCTGACTTAAAAAAAAAAAAAAAAAAAAAAAAAAAAACATTAACATAGAAAAAGGGCTATATTTTTACCCGAGTGAGGGGCGATAGTGACGATTTTGTTGTTGATAAAAATAGAAAAATTATAAGGGCTTATTTTTTTATTCACGAAAACAATTAGAAAGGAAATTCAATTACTACCAAGTTTTTTTGTTGTCTTACTTTCAGCCCTTAGAATTGCAACTAATTATTTCTAAAGATTCTCAATCCATTAATAACTAGACTTGACTTGTATTTCGATCAGGGCTCCTGGGCCGCGAAGCGACCCCTATCCCTTTCATCACGTTGTATTTGTCATTGTATGAGTTCATTGAGGTATAGCAGTCTATGTGGTAGCTGTCAGGGGGATTAAAGTACTTTGCATGAATAAATAATAATAATGAAAATAAAACGAAGCAGCTTGCTCTAAACTATGTGTGACTTCAGTTTTGGATGCTGGTTGATGGTCAGCGTGGGGAAATTCTTGATGAAGCCTTCAATATTGTAGTCAATATTTATTTTGATGACTGTAATATGAGGCGTCGGATGTAAAGTGAGCGGCTTTTGGTCTATATTTTATTTATTATTATTATTTTTCTTTTCGTAGTTTTCAAAGTTAAATATCTAGTTAAAATTAGCTGCATAGCATTTTTTGGCTTTGTCGAAGAAAAATCGGCAAATAAATAGAGAGGGCAGAAGATTTACTTCCTGCAAAAGTTTTTTAAATTGGTAGTGAATTAACAAGTAAAATTACCAGTATAAGGGACATGTTCGCCGACTCACTGAAAGACAGAGTATCAAAAAAAGAGTCTAAAATACGATCGATATGTTGGGGGGGGGGGAATAGTGCAAAATAAAATTAACTAAGCTAAAAATAACTTAAACTTCGCGTATCATTAACACGTTGAATGCCACTCTAATTTTACATGGCTTGCCTGTCTATCCACAACGGTAAATAACTACAAACTAAATTTGCAAATATTAGACAGATTTTGCTGGTTTTTTAAAAGGTTTGGCATGACTTTTCTGAAAAAAGTGGTGAATTGTATAAGCCTACGAATTGTTTAGAAAGAGTGGTGGATAAAAATCCACGAAATTGAATGTATCAAACCAAGGATCACAATTGATAAACTACCCCTTGAAAATATTTATTCGCTGTCCGGAGCAAGTTGGCATCTCTGTGTATATAAATAAAACTATTTTTGTGTGTTCTATATTTCATTAGTTTCCTCAAGCCATTTTAGTAACTATAATAATAAAAAAACATTAAAAATTTACTCGAATTATGTGTTTCTATTAATCTTGGCTTCACCGGTGACCCCGTGGATCTACGAACAAACTCAATGCCGGTCACCGGTGACCCCCATGGCATTCAACGTGTTAATAGGGTACGTTTATTTGTAAAATATTTCAGAAAAACACATCTTCATCTAAAAATTCATTCACGGAACGGATTTATTTCCGTTTCGAATTCTTATTTGCCATTTTTTTGTGCTCTCTTTAATACCATTGAAATAGTCTCAATGACAGAGCACTACGCAAGCATTCTATTTACCCAGCTGCATTAATGTTTCACTGTACCCGTACTCGAGTACGTGATATGAGTAACAGGATAGAAAAAGGGAATAACAGAATGAGCGGCGGTCATGACTGATGTCCAGGTGATGCCAAAATCGTGGATAAAATAAACCTCGACCTTCAAAAACATTTTTTCCTCTGTCTGATTCGTGAAATACTTTTAGAATGTTTTAGATTTTGACCCATTTCTCTCTATACAAATAAAATGCAATTTTTAGTTCAATGTTAAGATTTCTTCTCTTTTTGTGTGCTTTTTACGATAAAAATTAGTTTTATCGTAGTCTCACAAATGTTTGATTTTTCAAAAAGTTGCTTTATTGATGAGCACACACTCTCCTATCTTCACAAATCTCCTAAATCCCCTTGATTGGAAATTTTTAACTCTTAATGTCACTTCAGGATTTTAATTACTTTTTGAATTATTATTTTAATTGCATACATTGATTGAAAACAAAAATTTTGCATAATGTTTATAAAAAAGAAAATATCAAGAATATATTAAAAGATAAATTATCAAAATAAAAAGATAATATAAACAAAAAAATCAATTCATTTTAATGTATTAAATCTATTTAATTATTCAATATCTACCATTTTGACTTACATATTAAATTATTCTAATTTTAAACGAAAACATTCTCTGCCCTTAACTTTTAAAATTAAACTGAAAGAAATATGCCAGAAAAACATGTCAATTTTAATCTATCTTAACAGATTTTCGCTTTTTAGCAGTCAACACTTTTTTTTTCTTTCGTCCGTGGCATCCCTGCAAAATTTTTAGCCTATTTTTGAGGAACCTCCCTAGCCGAGCGGTATCGCCAGCTAAACGCTGTGCAAAGCGTAGAGGTAGCGGGTTCGAATCCCGCCGCAACCCTGGATGTATTCTTCGTGACAACCTTCTCTGAATTGTTCTGTTTTCCTACTTGACAATGTCTTATAAGCCTAAAAATTGAGCACACAAGCCTGCAAATATATGTAATTTCAATAAAACAATAAAGCCTATTTTTAAAAAAAAATGAAATATTCTAACTACACAGTGCATTAACCCCTTGGGGACGGGTGATCCAGAAAAGCATTCGTTCAAAATCAGGATCAGGACGTAATTAAATAAAAAAACGTTAACTTAACCCTTTCGCGCCGACTGTCACAAATACGTGACAGCATAAGACCGTATCAATCAGGGTAAAAATTTAAAACTGGTAATCAAAGTATTTCTTTAGCAGTTTATTTGTGGGCGGAGTTATAATTGTTTCATTTATTTAATTCACCATTACTTTGTTCAAAATAAAACTATTTAGTTATACTTTGAATTAACATTGATTATATATATGTTTAAACTAACAATAATTAAAGTAAAAGCAAAGTAAGTCTGTCAAATCAGCAACGACTACATTTAAGTTACCGTTTTTTATTTAATTACAACTTGATTCTGATTTTGCACGAATGCTTTTCTGAATCACCCGTCCCCAAGGGGTTAAATGTTGTCGTTTCTAATTAGGCAGACTTACTTTGCTTTTACTTTAATTATTATTCATTTAATCATATATATAAGCAATGTTAATTCAAGGTATAACTAAATAGTTTTATTTTGAACAAAGTATTGGTGAATTAAATAAATCAAACAATTTTAACTCCTCCCACAAATAAACTGCTAAAGAATTACTTTGGTTACCAGTTTTATCTTTTTACCGTGATTGATACGGTTTTATGCTGTCACGTATTTGTGACAGTCGGCGCGAAAGGGTTAAAGTACAAGTTAAGCAATAATATTTTACCTTTTTGTCGGTCGAGTCATGTATGCATTCTCTGGGCGTTGATAATCAGTGTTGAAAAAGAAAAAACTGGTAGACAAACTATTTTTATAGCAGTTTATTTGTGGGAGGGGTAATAACAGTTTGCTGTATTTAATTCACCACTACTTAGTTCGAATTAAAAATTACACAGTTACACTTTTAACACACTGGGATTGGATGTGTTAGATTTAAAGTGAAAGCAAAAATAAATCTGTCAAATTAGCCATGTCAAACTTCAGCTACCGCTTTTTATCTTTTTCTATCCTGATTCTGATTCCGTACGACTACACATTTATGACTCGCCCGTCCCGAAAAGGTTAAATCTGAAACTATAGAGTGTTATTTTATATTTGAAGTGAAATTTTAAATATTTTGTGAGCTTTAGATCAAAACAAATTTTCTGTTAGTCTAAATTGAATTAGCTACCACATTTTACTTTTATTGGACGTGCGCCCCCAGGAAAACGTTGGCAGCTATGATTTTACTGTTTCGCATAACTCCTTATTTAAACAGTTACGGATATCGATTTGTTTTGATATTATACCGTTGCATAATTGAAACACGCAACATGTGACATACACTCGAAAGTAATGGAGGTCGAGGTATTGTTATAAAATAGAAGAGAGTGCCCACATTTGGCGTGGCCATTTTCTACCATATCTCGCCAGTGTGGGCGAGAGAAATGTGTCAGTATTTACTGACTGACAGATATTGGCTCTATTTTCCTAAGATACGATTGAACAGTTATTTACAGAAGAGCGAAGGGCGTGTTCTTTTTGGAATTGAAAGGTGTTGTTCTTTATTAAACATTATTGAAGATAAGGCCTTGAATATGTTCTCAAATTATGATTCTTTTTATCCTTTCACTTGTTTGCTCTATTCATTAAACAACCGTTTTGTACATTTCGTCTCAACAACGCATGCATAACTTCCAATTTAAAGCCGTAGCCCTGAATTATTTTAGCTGCTATTTATTTATAGTTAGCCAATTAGACGCCCACATAATAGTCTCAAGAAGGTGAAAATTGGTCGGTCAATTATTTAGACCGATTCAATTTTATTCAATTCAATATCAATTCAATAATTATTATTCAATTCAATATCAATTCAATAATTATTATTCAATTCAATATCAATTCAATAATTATTATTCAATTCAATATCAATTCAATAATTATTATTCAATTCAATATCAATTCAATAATTATTATTCAATAATTATTATTCAAATCGATATCAATTCAATAATTATTATTCAATTCAATATCAATTCAATAATTATTATTCAATTCAATATCAATTCAATAATTATTATTCAATTCAATATCAATTCAATAATTATTATTCAATTCAATATCAATTCAATAATTATTATTCAATAATTATTATTCAAATCGATATCAATTCAATAATTATTATTCAATTCAATATCGATTCAATATTTATTATTCAATTCAATAATTATTATTCAATTCAATAATTATTATTCAGTTCGATATCAATTCAATAATTATTATTCAATTCAATATCAATTCAATAATTATTATTCAATTCAATAATTATTATTCAATTCAATAACTAATATTCAATTCAATCAATATTCAATAATTATTATGAAATTCAATTATCATTCAATTATTAAGGTCTATGTCAGGGAAAAAAGTTTGTGTCCCTCGGTGTTAATCAATCTACTTGTAATTATAATTTAACCAGAAATCATTTTATTGTGATATATCGTAAAACTTATTAATTCGTGAACAAAGTAAAGAAATATTAAACTAAAGTAACAACATGTGAAGCTATCAAATTGTTTTTGGCGTTATTAATTACCACTTTTTTCACCTAAAAAGCATTTTTTACAACGTTCTAAAGTGTTGCGTATAAGCAACGTTATGTCACTGATGTTTCCCTCGGATGTTCCGTGTACTCAGCATCAGTGTGAAGTAAATTTAAAAGCCCTAATGGTTTTTTTTTCTGAATTATTTAGAAATGTCTCATATTCCGTTTTCCACAAATTATCTTATTAAGTAGTAAAGTATTTAGAACTTGTAGAATTTGGTTAATTACACCAAGACTCACCACAAGTGGAACAAAGTGACGTTATATATGAACTAATGAATTATATTTATAAGTACTGACGGGCGAAATAGCTTTAAATAAATTTACTAAACAGAAAATATTTTGCATTTTCGAATTTAAGGTAGAACATTTATCAATTTTCAGCAATAAAAAAGACCTTTTTTTTTTGGTCGGAAATTCGAGAGGAAAAAAAATCTGATAGAGAAGTGGTTAATCACAAAATGACCAATAATTCTGAAAGCATTAGTTGGTCATTTTCTACCATCTATAAATTATTTTTCAAAAAGCGTAGTAGCTGGCATCCCTGCTTTTGTCGAATTGGTATTGTCAGATTGGCTACTACATTCCAACGGTTAGGGTTAATATACCTGAGTTGACCATTTTCTCGGGAAAACTAAAAAAAGTGGTAACAAAGTTACAAAAAAAAAAAAAGAAAGAAAAGAAACATTCAGTTTACTTTATCCTTCCAATTGTTTTTAAAAATAATTATTCTGTAAAAGAATCTCTGTTAGGGATTTCTGTTCTCACAATATTAAAAGAACAAAGAAGTGGTTTCTAATTTTTTTCCGATTGGGGAACCCTGAGAAATCGAGCTTTTTTTGGAGGAACCCCGAAACTTGATGAATAAATTTTATGAGTAATTATGACTATATTAATTAACGAATGACTAAAAAACTATTAATTATTTTAAAAATACGTCAAGATTTAAAATTTATTAATTATTTTGAAAATATTTATAGAATGAATGAGGAATAAAATTTTTTCCTCATATCGTTTTATCAAGTTTTAGTAATTTCTTAATTAAATAAATCTTAATTCATTAATTCTTAATAAATAATTTTTAATTAATTAATTTTAATTAATTATTTCGCAATTAATTATATTAATTCTCAATTACTAGTTCTTGATTTATTATTTCTCAATTAATTATAGTAACTCTTAATGAATTATTTCTCAATTTTTAAGTCCTAAAATTTGGTTTTTATGCCTGATAGCTGAATTTACAGGTCTGAAGCGGCATTTTGTCGATTTCTTCATTTGTTTTTAATGCTTGCAAGAACAGAAACTAAAAGACTTGAAATATGGTTTCCATTTAAAATAAGAGCGATAAGAGAATGGTGAATGAAGAAAGGAATGATAAATGAGAATGGTTGTCATAAAAACATGCTTCTTCATTGCTGAATTTGATTATTTTTACACGATTCGAAACACAAATGGAAATTTTTCGTTTTGATAAACATTTGCTATATTTACTATTACAGTTCTCATTCTCTTTCTTATTTTTGTTTTAGGGTAAGGAAATAGGGTTTCCATTAAAAAAAGAACGTAAAAGGAATGGTGAATCAGAATGGTTATCATGAATAACCTACTGCTTCATTCTTGAATTTGTTTATTTTTATTTGATTCGAAATACTAATGGAAAATTTCATTAGGGTTAACATTTGCTATATTTACTATAACAGTTGGACTTGGCATTCTAGTTTTTATTTTCATTTTTTACCTAACGAACTTTGCGTAACGTACCTGCATCTGTTACTGTTACTGTAGAAATTATCTCATTATTTGATGCTTTCTATTAGAACAAAGAATTTTCCAATGTATTGATTTAAAACTTAAGTTAAACAAATAAAAAACTAATCTAATTATTTTCCTAAGAGCTAATAGTTTTTCTACTTCTATTTTATTTATATTTTCTTAATGCGAATATTGATAAAATTTTCATTATTACTAAGATAAAAAATGTGGCAATTTTTTGTGAAAATAAGCAAATAAATCCAAGGAAAGAGGGAAAAAAACGCAAATGTGACAAGCAGACTCAAAGAATAATGATAATGTAAATAGAGTGATATCATTGATAAAGATGGGAATTTTTATCTTGCGATTGGCTTCAAGATTGTGCCGAAATAGCTCAGTTGGGAGAGCGTTAGACTGAAGATCTAAAGGTCCCTGGTTCGATCCCGGGTTTCGGCATAAGTATATATCCTCGGTAGTATAGTGGTCAGTATCCCCGCCTGTCACGCGGGAGACCGGGGTTCGATTCCCCGCCGGGGAGAATTTTTTTAATTTAAAAGTTTCTAAAAATAAATTACTCTAGACTTTGAAATCTTTTTCTTTAAGGCTTTCTATCTAAGTTTTCAAATAATGATTTAATTTAGAAAAAAAAATTTTAAATCATTTTTGTCATGAATTTTTTCGTCAATTTATTACTGTGCTTTTTGAAAAATAAAGAACTAATAAAATAATATAAAGTTGAATTGATTTTAGGTTTTAAAAAATATTCCAAACAATATTATTTTACAGGAACGAATGTAGTTATTTTCGTATTAAATGAGTCTAAATCATTTCTTCAACCAGAACTTACTTTTTAAATTTTTAATCCTTAATTTGATAAAAATAATAAATATCTCATTAAAGATAATAAATATTAAAAATTTCTCCGAATCTTGTTATCTTGGCGTACAAAGACTTGATGACCTATATCATTGACGGTCAAGCTTACTTTAATACGTTGTCTCTGATCTGCGTACCTATGGTGTAGTGGTTATCACATCCGCCTAATACGCGGAAGGTCCCAGGTTCGAAACCTGGTAGGTACAAGCAAGTTTATTTTATTCATGAAATAAATGTTTCCTTTTTAACATTATACTTTAAACATTTTTAAATTTTAGCTCAAAACATTTTTATTACTTTTGAATTTCATTATTTCTTAAATACTTATTGTAGGTGCGTTTTCAATAATCAATATATTTTTTTAAATACATTTTAAGTATAAATTACATTTTTAGTTTTATATATTTGGAATTTCAGTTATGATTTTTATTAAAAATTTAAAATTATAAAAGAATTTATATTTTGCATAAGTGGAATTTTTGATAAAATTTTTATTTCAACTTTGATTTTAAAAAAATATTTATTAATACATCAAGAAATATTTATTTATGTATTTCATTTCTAACAGAAAATGTATTTACATTTATTTTTATTTTTAATTGAAACGTTTATTTTTTATTCACTTATATTATTTTAATTTATATCTACATCAATTTAGCATTTTTAATGAGTTTATTATACATTAGCCTAACAAGATTTTTAAACTCAATTTTTTTCTATCTCCATCTCTAAATTTGTTAAGAATAACGCTGCCGCCGTGTAATAGAAAAAGCTGCAAAAAATTCAAAATTGAATTTTTTTGCAAGTGGCATTTTTGTGCGTAATATTGTGCATTTGCAATATGTAGCAGAAGCTACATATTGCTTTTAAAAAAAATTTTTATTAGTTCTAAAATTCTACTTCAGCGTCGATAGCTTTAACAATAGAAGGAAAATAGTCGTCAAGGAACTTTTCTCAAATCTGTCATGAAGCACTTAAGTTATTTTTCCAGCTGCACGACACAGTAGAATTCTTAAAATTTATCTATATCGATTTTTAATTGACTTATTAGACATTAACCAAACAGAATTATTAACTACCGTTGTGCCTTTCTCCTTCATTTAATTTGTTTAAATATATGATTCATTTAATATATGATTCTTAAAATTTATCTCTACATAAATTTATAATTTCTTACCTAATTAGTTTATTAGATATTAGCCAAAGAAATTATAGTGGAACAAAATTATTTAATTCTGTTTTACCTTTTTAATTTAATTTGTAATGAAATATGATTCCTGAAACTTATCAGGTAAAAGTTCATTAGACATTAACCAAAGCCAAGCAGAATTATTAAATTCTGTTTTGCCTTTCTCCTTCATTTGATTTGTAAAGTAAAATATGATTCTTAAAATTTATCTGTATATCCATTTATAACTTCTTACCTAATAAGTTTGCTAAACATACAGGATTATTAAAGTCTGTTTTGTCTTTCTCCTTCATTTAATTTGTAAAGTAAAATATAATTCTTGAAATTTATTTGTATATTCATTTATAACTTTTTAGCTAATAAGCTTATTAGACAAGCAGAATTATTAAATTCTGTTTTGCCTTTCTCCTTCATTTAATTTGTAAAGTAAAATATGATTCTTAAAATTTATCTGTATATCCATTTATAACTTCTTACCTAATAAGTTTATTAGACAAACAGAATTATTAAATTCTGTTTTGCATTTCTCCTTCATTTAATTTGTAAAGTAAAATATGATTCTTAAAATTTATCTGTATATCCATTTATAACTTCTTACCTAATAAGTTTGCTAAACATACAGGATTATTAAAGTCTGTTTTGTCTCTCTCCTTCATTTAATTTATAAAGTATAATATAATTCTTGAAATTTATTTGTATATTCATTTATAACTTTTTAGCTAATAAGCTTATTAGACAAGCAGAATTATTAAATTCTGTTTTGCCTTTCTCCTTCATTTAATTTGTAAAGTAAAATATGATTCTTAAAATTTATCTGTATATCCATTTATAACTTCGTACACCTAATAAGTTTATTAGACAAACAGAATTATTAAATTCTGTTTTGCATTTCTCCTTCATTTAATTTGTAAAGCAAAATATGATTCTTAAAATTTATCTGTATATCCATTTATAACTTTGTACACCTTATAAGTTTATTAGACAAACAGAATTATTAAATTGTGTTTTGCATTTCCCCTTCATTTAATTTTCTGAAGTAAAATATGATTCTTAAAATTTATCTGTATATGCATTCATAACTTCTAATCTAATAAGTTTATTAGACAAACAGAATTTAATAATTCTGACAAACAGAATTATTAAATTCTGTTTTGCAGTATCCCCGCCTGTCACGCGGGAGACCGGGGTTCGATTCCCCGCCGGGGAGAAATATTTTATTAATAAATACTTTATGTGTGTTTTGTGTTGTTTTGTTAAGTCTTGGGTTAAGTTTTCCATTTTGTCTTAAATGTTAAAGCACATTTAAAAATCTGCTTTTTCTTAAAGTAGTAAAATAGAACTTTGTATGAAATTCCCGTGCAATCGTACCCATTGCAAACACATTCAAAATTAATAAGAATTATCATTAATTTTGAATTATCACCTGGGATCAAATTATTTCTTTCGAAATCAACCAAAATATTAAATACATAGTTTTAAAAAAATGTATGTAAGTATCTAGTTTCAATTTTATGAAATACTAGCAGCCTCCGGCGACTAGCTGGTCCACATTCGTAAATAAGTAGAAATCCTAATATTTTGAGATTTATAATCACATCGTCAAAAATATTTAAGATTAATTATTAAGATAATATTTAAACATTAACTCAAATTGATCAAATGAGAATGAATTTGATTTCTTCCTATTACATGTTCGCAGATGATCTTAAGCACTTCCTGAACTTGAACGTTCTGAGGAAATTTTCAGGTTAGATAAAAATGGGTATAGGTGAAAATATATTATTAAAATATTCAGGTCATTCTAGGATTTAAATAAAAATGCTAATGGGATACCTGCTTGTTACCTAGTGTGGGTATCTCGATCCTGATTGGTTGCTGAAACATGGCATTTGTTTTCATTAGCAACTGTCCTTTTCCCTCTATTTCGAGTAAGCCAAGCTCATCAAGTATCCATTCCCTTAAATGACACACTCTATATTCCTTCAGAAAGATTCTTTCACAACGATTTCAATTCTTTCACTATATATTTCTTAGTTAACACAAAGACAGGCACAAAGCCATGTGGAACAAAAACAAATTAATTATGCATCGAAGATGCCAGGTACCCAAATTATCAGAAACTACAGTAAGATGGTTTGAAATATAAAAATATGAATAAAAAAAATAAAAATATGAAAAATAAAAATAAAAATATGAAAAAAATTAGCAAGAAATCGATATAAAACAATTATAACCATGTCATGAACATACTGACTTCAATATTAACTTTAATATAAATAAAAAAAATAAAAAACTTATAGTCGCCAAATGAGAATGAAGTACATCAAAATTTCATAGTGCTCTCAAATAAATAACTCAAAAGGAGTCAAATCAGGATTTATGGAGAAATTCTTTTCCAAATATAGCAACCATTTTTTAAATGTATTTCGTATCTATAAACAACAAAAGCAGGTGTTCACTTCCAATCCATCAGCATTAACCAAACTTACTAATACCTCATAAAATGTAATTGATCATAGCTCAAACATTACATTAAATGCATCTTTTGTTAAAAACAAAATTAGCTGTTTGAACATATTGCCTCGTACAACAAACTGCAGTAAGCAGCTGTCAACTTTCTAACCGGAAGTAGTGAAAGTAAAAGTACGAGGTATGTTTGTGATGGATCCATGTCATCCATTTTTTTATAACCGTCGTCGCACAGCAGACCCAATTTTGAGTATACGACTACCAATGTTCAAATCCGCAGCCTTTTAATTCTGAACGCAATCTTGAAGACATGAGACATCCTAGATCAAGTGACAGGAGAAATGTTCCTTCGTGAAAGCCTTCTTGATGAAACAAACCCTCATTTGCGTTACATAGAGAGAAAAACCAACAAAAACTCCCACGATTAGTCTGTTAGTCAGGAGACTCTAACCCTTGATCGGTCTACCATTGAGGATATTTTAAGTCAGCATTGCGATCGGTGCGAGCCTTGAGCGGAATTCGTATCGATTACCCATTGATGAAATTCGAACCAGGGTTACTTCATTGGGAACAAGCGCTGTATCCCCATATAGCCACCATAGTTCTTAAAATGATGTTTTTATTTTATATTTTATAACCGTCGTTGAGCAGCCGACCAATTACGGGCTTACGACTTTTAATGTTCAACTCCGTAGCCTTGTAATTTTTTAACCAATCCAGAAGACAAGAGAACTCCTAGATCAGTACCCCCAGAGGCATTGATTTGTTATGGGAATATGGAGGACTTTGCGACTCGACAGATTTAGCGTACATCAGTCACCATTTAATACACGGGTGTCTTCGGTCGGTGGGTATCGAACCCACGACCTCTTGGACATGGGCCCAGTGCCCTACCAAACAGGTTATCCCGGTCCCTACCCCCAGAGGTATGATTTGTTATGGGAACATGGAGGAATTTGTGACCCGACAGATTTAACGTGAAGTCATTCTGTCACCATTTACTACACGGGGAGTTTTCGGCCGGCGGGTATCGAATCCATGACCTCTTGGACAAGTGCGCAGTGCTCTACCAACCAGACTATCCATTATAAAAGGAACTCAAATTCTGCACTGGGATGATGCTTGTATTTAAAATACGACCGCGTTCTAAAGTTCTCTCAGCCATTTGGAAAAGCCATTTGTGGCAAACCATTTGAAGAGCAATTTGTGGCCAACACTGTTACAAATAAATGGATGCCCGCAGTGACATTATCGTCGGCAAATCGTGGCATTTGTCAATTCAGAAATCAATCAGGTTCGATACACATGCGTGACATCGTTTACAGGTATCCAATTAAATCTGATATAAATCACATGGTAGGGCAGAATCACTTCACTTCTTGAGTTGCAAGTAACCGTCTAACTTAAAATTGTAACTTTATGCTTAAAATGACTTATCAAAATGAATTTAATGACTAACAAATTATCCCTACATCATACATGAGCATCGGCCTCTCTTTCAGTATTGATGAAACACCACTTTAAAAAATCTCACCGCTCTACTTGCTCCAAAAGAAAACAGAGAGAAGAAAAGGATCACTTCGCGGAAGAAAAAGAGTTTCGTCTGACTGATTCAGCAGAAAAGACAGGTAAAAGACACGAACCCACCTCCTCCATATTCCATTCATTCGGGTTAGGACATAATAAATGTTACATTTCGTTTAGTGCTCGTAACCGTAACCACCATTGTTGCATGTTTTATATCCAGATAATCATCATAATTTTGAGCTGATAAGTTGCCTGTATACTTATTTTTATTATTTATTTTTTTAGGTAATACATTTTATGGGGAAACATTGCTTTGGAATCGAAAAATTTCAATAACTTGTTCCGAGTGCACTATTTTCGAGTGGTTTCTCTTTAATGTGTGATTCCTGATTTAGTAAATTCGATTTAAAGAGTTTTTAATCACCACTACTTCTAAATAATTCAAATGCTCACGTGAATATGCCACTTTGTTGCACTTAAACGGTATTCAGTCTTTCAAAAAAATGTCAAAATTAATCGAAAATCTGCTCATTTTAGTTTGCAATTCTTTACTGTATTTTGTCGAATCCGGCGCAATTGGCATCTCTGCTTTAGCCCCTTGCACTTCGGGAACTTTAAAAGGCTATTTAAATTAAGGAAATCACTAAATTATCTGATGTACATAATACAACACAATTATTATTAATAATATTCTAATTTTTTATTTATTTATTGTTACTCATAGATATGCAAGCCTGTTTTTTTATTACGGTGAAGGTACTTATTTAAGTACGGTAAATGAGTTCTTATCAAGAATTTAAATTTACTATAAATTTTTGCTTTTAATGTATTATTACATTTCTAGACGTACGTATCACTACCGCTGTTACCAAAATGTTTCGAGAAATTATGGCATGATAATATTTTTAATTGTATTTATAATCTTTATTAGTAAAAAAAAAATCATCAATTTTAAATCAGAAAAGAAAAACTACTATGTCTTCAGCAGAATTATTATAAAATAATAGATAAATTAGAATTAAAATTTGGAGAATGGTACTCTAGGCTTACCTGTTAACTTGTACGGTCGTTGAAAAAGATTCTAGAATTTATTAGTAATACTATAGTTAAGTATGAAAGGACTTTCTAAAAGCAAAACTATTAAGATAAGAATAATTAGCCAACAGATCGATCTTATCTACATATTTTTCTTTTAATTACTGATTCGCCGCGGTAGTTTAAAAATTTGCTTTGGAACTTTAAACTTCCAAGATTCAATGCGCCAAAACCCACCACTAAGAAAATTATTTCTCAACTACCGTATAAGTTGGCAGCTATGCATTAGGAAAATCTTTTCAACTAAACAAAGAGGAGCATATTGGCATCTCCGTTTTAAATAGGTATGACATAAATGTCAATAACGTAACTTCCAACTTGTACTGTTGTTGAGACATTATAGCGTTTTGCCGTATCAAATATTTAATTGACGGTTTCAAAAAAAAAAATATTTTCAACTAACCACGACAAATCAATAATTAAAAAAATATATACATATGATCTATTAGTTACCTAGTCTAGCTTTTAAATGTTTAAGTAGTTTAATGTTAAGAAATTATTTCTAACTTTAATTGTTTTACTTTGTAAAATCTTTTTCAGCTTCCATGCAAGTTTTCAGGTACGCAATAACAGAGCTCAGGATTCCTGCGGGTCTTGTAAATTTTATAAAATGGTAACGAAAATTAAACAAATCTTGATAATTTAATTTTTGTGTAACTACCACTAAAAATTATTTTCCAAAAAAAGTAAATATGCTAGAAAATTCCCGCGTTTTAATCTTATATATCAAACATTTAAAGTATCACATAAAATACAACTTTATAGCTGTTATCACGTGGAGATACTTTTAAAGAGTTTGTTTAATTGGGTATAATATTAAAAAAAAACAACTACTTCCACTTAGTAGGAATAACATTTACCATGACGCAATGCTAAATTCTATGCCACTATCCACATAAATCAATTATTAATCAAAAATCGAATATCAATTACTTTTCCTTATAATGCAATAAAATCTGGCGAACAGCTATTTAAACGATCAAACACTTCGTTTGTTTATTTGTGGCTTGAAGTTAGGCTCGCAGAAAATGCCGTTCATGGGTTAAATTTAGTAGGAATAACACAACCTGTGACGTAGGCTATAGTATACCCAATTAGCCTTATTTTCAAATTTCACTGTTTAATTCGCTACCAATTTATTAAAACTTTTTCACAAAGCGGATCCCTGTCATTTGTGTATAGCTGCCAAGTCTTTCGGTTTTTCGGGGAAAATTTTATTTTTCCATGTTTAAAGCGGTAGCAAATTTTATGTTTCTCTACTTAATTACTGGCTTTATATATCATTTAAAATAATTTTGACTACCACGTTATAAAAATTAATTATGTTTGTATATTCATTAATACTTAATAATAACTTATGTTGCGGATTAGGCTCTAGAATAATATAAAACTATTCCTGCCCGTATTTGTCATTTGGTTTCTACATTACTACCACTTGGAAAAATCATCTTTAAAGAGAAATAAAGATAGCAAGCATGTTTGTGTGATTAGGAGCTCCAGTAAAATATAAAAAAATATTTGTCTATGCTTATTTTTTCAATTTTCATTTTACTTTCACTTTGGTATATCAATTTTGTAAAGAACAAAAGTTGACAAATATGTCATAAGTACTGTCGTAGAGGAATATTTAACCCTTTCAGGACGGGAGAGTCATAAATGTATTCGCAAGGAATCAGTATCAGGATGGTAAAAATTAAAAAGCGGTAGCTTAAGTTTGGGCATAGCTAATTTGACAGATTTATTTTTGCTTTCACTTTAAATATAACACACCCAATCCATGCATGTTAAAAGTGTAACTATGCAATTTTTAATTCGAACTAAGTAGCGGTGAATGAAATAAAGCAAATTATCATTACCCCGCCCACAAATAAAATGCTATAAAATAGTTTGACTACCAGTTTTATCTTTTTTACCCAGATAATCGCCACCCTGAGAATACATATATGACTCGCCCGTCTCGAAAGGGTTAACAAAGTGGCAGTAAAACAATAATGTACAATTTTTTTTTCTCGAAATTAATTCTTTAAACCTCTTCTTTTATTGAAGTAATGCAGAAAGTGCCTTTATAAAAAAATGTAGTATAATATATATCTATATTATATAAAACGCTAATACGTATGTATCAATAAAACCGATGATATTTCTTTTCTCGCGTTGGCAACTGTTTTCATTTTTAATTGATAGGATTCGGCGCGCAAGAGCACGTAGTGAGCATCATATGGCTAATCTATATTATATAAAACTCTAATACGTTTTAATTGATAGGCTTCGGCGCGCAAGAGCACGTAGTGAGCATCATATGTCTAATCGGGCGAATTCTCGCCGAATTATCAAAAAAATTCTCACAAAATTATCTTCATCGAAGCCGATGCTTTACATCCGGCGTTCAGTACTATTTCATATTGCTTTACAACACATGGTTTTAGCCCTCTGGTGGGAAAGACTTTAAAACAAAACTTACAACAGTTACTTTTCTCAACAACTGAAATTTAGAATAGTGTGATTAAGAAAAATATGTGAACTGTGTCAAATTAATATTGAAATGCACAGGTTTAGAATTTTCTACAGTGAAAAGTTTTCGGAACTTCAGTGTTCAAAAAAGTATACAAAAGCTAGACGTTAAGAACGTATCCAATGAGCGAGCAAAGCGAGCATCGGATTGCGAAGCAATCCGAAATGAACTGCGAAAGCAGTTCCGTGGGTTGGCAAGCGCCAGCGAGCAGGGGGCGAAGCCTCCTAGTATATATTAAAGTGTAAAACTATTTTATATTGTTAACCACCATTACGTTTCAAAAAGTGCCATTTCCTTTTGGTTATAGATCTTTTATATAGGCTTAAATCATTGATAAATCATGATAGGAAAAAATCTTTTAATTCTTCAAGACAAATGACCAAGCTGAAACAATTTTTCTGCCACAAAATATGTTTTGGAACAAAGAAACTGTCCTTTAAATATAGACCCCACACGGTTTCTTATAAGTAGTCCAATTAGATCATTATAAAGGTAAACCAGTTTAAGAAAGTACCATTCAATATCAAATCTAGTAAAAATAAGAAAGTGGTAGTAAATATATGTCTGAAACTTTGTTTAATTTATGAATATGATTGGTTTGCCTAATTTACTTGTCAACTACCACAGATTCAATTCTCAAATATGTATAATAAATTTCCCTCAATTACTTTTAAAATAGAATTTGGGTTCAAGCTCACAACTGGTTCACTCTTTAAAAAGTCTGCGTAGACTTCTCAAAAAATACGACTTATTGATTTTATATGCATATTATATGAAATATTGGTTTTTGAGTTGGTTGATTGAATTAACCGATAATGTCATTGCCTCTGAGAAACATTTCCCTCAACTCCGTCCATACAAGTTGGCAACCATGATAAAGATATATGCTAAAAATCTGATGGATATCTTTTACCAATGATATCACTTTAAATAAAGTAGTTCAATGACTGCAAATTTAAACAGAAATGAAAACATAGTCAAATGCAAATTTCCTCTCAGAAAGCTAGTTAAAAAAAGATAGATCATCTTGAAGGGAGAGACATATGTAGGAGGCAGTTGTAGAACTTCACTTTCATTGGATCATGGGTCACGAACGTTTCGTAACCGGAAAGAACGGCATATGTAGGTGGTGTCTCTGCGACAGATGATGCCATTTTAGGGAACAGCTCACTTTATTCGAATTTTTCATCTGTTGCATTGAAAAGTATAGTAGTTTTTCAGAAGAGTGCAAAACGATTTTTATCATTGTTAACATTAAAGAGTAGAGAAATTTTTCAGAAGAGAAAATTGATTATTAACGTTAAAGATATTTATTATATAGAGATTTATTTATTTATTATTATTACATATTATTATTATTTCTTTATTATTATTCGTTATTATTATATATTATTATTCATTGATTAATTTTTATTATTTTTTACTAGCATTAAGTGGTATAGTAAATTTTCAAAAAGAAGATCGATTATTATTATTATTTTTCATTAGCATTAAAGAGTATAGTAAAGTTTCAGAAAAGAAGATCGATTATTCTTATTACATTTTTATTTGCATTAAAGAGCATAGTGATTTTTCAGAATTGAAGATCGATTATTTTTATTATATTTTTATTTGCATTAAAGAGCATAGTGATTTTTCAGAAATTCAGATCGATTATTTTTATATTTTTATTTGCATTAAAGAGTATAGTAAATTTTCAGAAACGAAGATTGATTATTTTTATTATTTTTAATTAACATTAAAGAGTATAGGGATTTTTCAGAATTCAGATCGATTATTTTTATATTTTTATTTGCATTAAAGAGTAGGGGAGAGTGGGGTCAATTGTAACAGGGTACGAATGTAACAGAGCAAAAATTTCGAGTGTCGGGTTCTAGATTTGGTTCCTAGGTGGCGCACAAGGTGTATTTAATAAATCTACATGTACACCCCTGATGGCAACCATTTTTATGTACTTTTGAAAGAGTTACATCACAAAAGATATTTTCACGCCACGCAAGTACTTTTTTTGGTTTTAGAATATTATATTGTAACAAAGTAATTTTGTTTAAACAAATAAAAATTAGTAACCGAATATGTAAGTGGACACTTTAATTAACATTTCAATAAAAAAAAAGATTAGTTTTGCTAATTAACTAGCATTGTTTTTAACAAATGAAGCTGAAATGGCGTCTTGGGGACAATTGTAACAATAAGTAAAGGGACGATTGTAACAGCTGAAAATAAATAATCTTATGTTTACAAACCATTACTTAACTCTTTAAGAACCACCAATAGTTTCCTATAAGCATTTATATTATGTTGCATGTGCATTATTTTATTTGTCACCTTTCACAGCATAAATTAAAATTTTTAACCCCTTAAAGTTAAAAGTTTAACCCTTTAGGTTTCTGCTCATTATTATTTTTACTCCTAAAATATCACTACTATTTTGATCAATAAAATATATATCACAACTATAATAATATGTATAATTAACTATGTTTTAGTTGAATTTATGAACTGTTACAATTGACCCCGTAAGTGGGGACAATTGTAACAACTGCACAACTGTCAAAAATTGTTAATAACTAATATAATAATATTTAAAATCAGGTATTTATTTTTTTTTCTAGTAGAGGATAGTCTACTTTACTCGTCTGTCAATTAATACTAATAATATATTGGATTTTTTGTTAGTTAAAAATAGTTAAGTAAAAAATGTTACAATTGACCCCACTCTCCCCTATAGTAAATTTTCAGAAACGAAGATTGATTATTTTTATTATTTTTAATTAACATTAAAGAGTATAGGGATTTTTCAGAATTCAGATCGATTATTTTTATATTTTTATTTGCATTAAAGAGTAGGGGAGAGTGGGGTCAATTGTAACAGGGTACGAATGTAACAGAGCAAAAATTTCGAGTGTCGGGTTCTAGATTTGGTTCCTAGGTGGCGCACAAGGTGTATTTAATAAATCTACATGTACACCCCTGATGGCAACCATTTTTATGTACTTTTGAAAGAGTTACATCACAAAAGATATTTTCACGCCACGCAAGTACTCTTTTTGGTATTAGAATATTATATTGTAACAAAGTAATTTTGTTTAAACAAATAAAAATTAGTAACCGAATATGTAAGTGGACACTTTAATTAACATTTCAATAAAAAAAAAGATTAGTTTTGCTAATTAACTAGCATTGTTTTTAACAAATGAAGCTGAAATGGCGTCTTGGGGACAATTGTAACAATAAGTAAAGGGACGATTGTAACAGCTGAAAATAAATAATCTTATGTTTACTAACCATTACTTAACTCTTTAAGAACCACCAATAGTTTCCTATATCATTTATATTATGTTGCATGTGCTTTATTTTATTTGTCACCTTTCACAGCATAAATTAAAATTTTTAACCCCTTAAAGTTAAAAGTTTAACCCTTTAGGTCTCTGCTCATTATTATTTTTACTCCTAAAATATCACTACTATTTTGATCAATAAAAAAATATATCACAACTATGATAATATGTATAATTAACTATGTTTTAGTTGAATTTATGAACTGTTACAATTGACCCCGTAAGTGGGGACAATTGTAACAACTGCACGACTGTGAAAAATTGTTAATAACTAATATAATAATATTTAAAATCAGGTATTTATTTTTTTTTCTAGTAGAGGATAGTCTACTTTACTCGTCTGTCAATTAATACTAATAATATATTGGATTTTTTGTTAGTTAAAAATAGTTAAGTAAAAAATGTTACAATTGACCCCACTCTCCCCTATAGTAAGCTTTCAGAAAAGAAGATCGATAATTTTTATTATGTGCTTATTTGCATTAAAGAGTATAGTAAGTTATCAGAAAAGAAGATTGATTATTTTTATTATTTTTTATTAGCATTAAAGAGCAAAGTGATTTTTCAGAAATGCAAATCTGTTTTTATTCTTACTATAAACGGTAAAAAGTATAGTAATTATTCAGAAGAAAAACTTGATTATTATTATTATTATTAGCCTTAGATCGTAAGAGTGTAGTATTTGTTTAGTTGAAAGAATCGATTAAAAATATTTTCTTTTGGATGGCTAAAAACATAAAAATATTAATAAAATTTAAAATTTTTATTACGATCTATTTTCAATGATTATAGATGGGCTAGAGTTGCTTTGATCAGCCTTAAGCGCGTTATTGTTTGAAATTATGTCTTAACCTTTTAAAACTAAAATTCTATAGTTAACAAAACATATTGTATACTGAATTAAAATAATGCATGGTCCATTTTTTTAACAGCAAATCTGTTGATTCGTGAATCATGTTAAACAATATTGCGTAATGATATGGTTAATGAAATTGTTCCTTTTTTTTTTTTTTTTTTTAACCTGTATGTTTGATAAACTCAAGTCGGGGTACCGTCAAATGAAGGTCAATCATTAAGGGTTCATATACGGGGGGGGGGTAACAGAACTGCTCTATTATATGGTTTCTATTCTTTTTTGTGCCCTTATATTTCTTGAGAGTTTGTAGTACTGATAGTGAACACCCTGATACTTTTTAAGCAAACTTAAACATTTAAAATTAATAACTAATAAAAAAATAATGAAAAAATAAAAAAATAATAAAATAAAAAATATAGGATGTCAAGTTCAGTTCAAGACGAAAAGAATATCGCAGTTTTCAGAAAAAAAAACTAAAAACTATTCGATAAAAAATTGCTTGTAGTGTTTCTCAAATCTTTCAATTTACTAATTTTGTAAATTGGGATAGAATTTTAAAATTAAACTACACTTTCTTCTAAAGAGTATTCATTGATAAGATAAATTAAAGCTTGAGAAATGAAAGATTTAAGAAATTAATTTAGTGATGTAATATTCAGTAAATGAAATCTGTATTACCTTGTCATGTGTTGATTTTCATTGATTGATATGTTGATTTTCATTGATTGATATGTTGATTTTCATTGATGATTTTCATTGACGTTTTATATTTAATAATTATTCAACTTGAGTAAAATGACTTTTAAGAAGCGAATCTGCGTTGAAGTTTTTAGGTAACAAAACGTTTATTTGTCTATAGCAACCTATTTAGGTTTATTAATAATATATAATTTCTCAACTTTAAAAATACTCAACTCAAGTAAAATGAACTTTATGAAGCAAAGCTGTGTTAAAGTTTTTAATTAGTTAAAAAAAATTTTAAGTATTGTAAAAAACGTAGGTTTTTTTTCCATGTTATTACTCAACTTAGTAAAACTATTTTTAAGAAGCAAAGGCTGTGTTGAAGTTTTTAATTAATAAAATGTTTATTTACATATAAGAAATTAATTTGATTCATTTCTACCAAATTGACAGGTTTCCGTAGGGCCATAAAAAATTTTATAAAGAAAATAAATTTTTTAAAATTTACTATACAAAATTCATTTTCACATGCTAGTTTAACGTAACAAAAAATGATAACTATACATTTTTTTTAGGATTTAATTTCTCTGAAAAAAATGTGCAGTGGTTAGAAAAATATTAAATTTCTATGTTAATTCCACTTTATTTTTTTAGTTAGTTTTTATCACCACTTTAAGCCCATTTTGCATTCGAAAATTCGTCCTCCTACTCAGAAATATTGATTGGAATGGATAAGCCTAGATGTCTGAATCCCGAATTATCTTATTTTCGAACATCGATTAAATCAATTCGATGCTATTTCCTTGTATTCAATGCTTACTTCGTTTTTATTCACGATAGTAATACTTAATTTAATGAAATACAAATAAATTGTCCGTATTCAAATATTTCGGGAAGCTTTAGGTTTTCGTTCGCTCGTAAACGCAAATTTTTCTCCTTTTTTTTCATGCATACGAAATCGCCTGCGTATTTCCGAATTCTACGTGTATTTCATGTTTAACATATAATTTTCTACTTCAGCTGTTGGCAACACACGGAACAAAAATGCCAAGATTTCAAGTGAAGAAATATCGCTTGGCAGAACTGATTGGCTCTTACGAATTACAGCGATTTTTCTTTTGGTGATTTTCAACGGTAGGGCATTTTCGTGTACTAGCTGAAGAATAATTTCAGAGGATTTGTAATGCCTTATTAAGTTTTTTTTTTTTTTTTTTTTTTTTTTTTTTAAATTTAAAACAACGCATTAGTGCGTATTTGAAGCGCACAGGTTCTAAATTTAATTTTTCAACAATTCATAACAAAACTTTAGTATCTGATTTTTAAAAAAAATAATAATAAATTGTACAGTTGCACAGAATTAATGTTACCAACTCACAAAAACTTTAACTGAAATTAACTATATTTTTTAAGTAAGAAAATTATTAAATAAAAAGAAAAGTCTGATCGGAAACTTACATGGCTTTTTTCGGTAACCGACAGCAGCTGACCAGGTATTTTATTCAAATTGTGGTTATCGTTAATTTACCGTTATTTTCGTTACATTTGTAATTCTAACGGCAAATATAAATTTTAGGCAGTTTCGGTAAAATTTTATTTTCATATTTATTTTAGCTACTTTATTACAAACATAAAAGCCGATTTTGTATAGAGAGAAAATTAACTCAATGTTACTTAAATCAAATTCAACGTAACTGACATTACACCTTTATGTCAGTTACTTTTACGGTACTAGGAATTAGGAAACTGGTAGAGTTTTTAGTAAACTGACAGAGGGTGAAAAATAATGCTATTGTGATTTAAATCAAATTCAAATTATTCCGCCTATTAAGTCAGTTGCTTTTATAGTACTAGGTCCCATTAAACTGGTAGAGGTCTGCGTGAACTGATGTAGGGTTAAAAATCATATCAATGTTATCTAAGTCTAATTCAAATTATTAAGCCATTATGTCAGTTGCTTTCATGGCACTTGGTTCAAGGAAACTAATAGAGTTCTCAGTGAACTGGTAGAGTGTGAAAAATAATGCCTATGTGATTTAAATGTAATTCGGATTATTACGCCCATTCTGTCAGTTGTGTTTATAGTACTAGGTCCTATTAAACTGGTAAAGGTCTAAATGAACTGATATAGGGTGAAAAATCATGCCTATGATATTTAAATCTAATTCAATTTATTAAGCCATTACGTCAGTTACTTTTATGGTACTAGGTCCTATGAAACTGATAGAGTTCTTAGTGAACTAATAGAGTGTGAAAAATAATGCCAATGTGATTTAAATCAAGTTCAAATTATAGCTCCCATATGAAAAAAGAAATAAATTTGTCCACGGTTAAATTTATAAGAATAGCTAAAGCTAATGTTAAATGCTAATGCTAAATGCTAATGCTAAATGCCAATGCTAATGCTAAATGCTAATGCTAAATGCTAATACAAATGCTAATGCTAAAGGTAATGGTAAATGTTAATGCTGAATGCTAATACAATGGCTAGTGCTTCATTTTTCAAACATGTCTCCAAATGATGTAAATGAAAACGAATGACTTTCAGACTCAGGGGCTAAAATTACTACAGGCAACCGCTGTCTTATAAATTTCGAACAATAGCACAAATGCATTGCTGCCAGGGGAAGGGGCATTAGGAATAAGTCCTACTCAATAATTAAATATTTCTTAACTGCCATTCTCAATATTTCAGACAAGTAAAGAAACTTTTAATGAATCACAATCGATTTAAATTCCTGAAAGTTAAAAACATGACAGTCATAAAATTAATTAATCCTTTGACAGATTTACGAATTTTATTTTCCTTATGAGTGAAAATCAGAGAGCTTTTGTGACTGTATAATTTTACTTCGTCCCCACCAAAAAATTGGCCCCCCGCAGCACCCATGGGAGGGGCACATCTACTCACTCCCACAAGAGTCTTCAATTTATTATTAAAGATACCATTGGTAGAATGATATAAAGTTCTATCTTAAAAGAAATTAGAACTATCTAAATAAATTTAAATTTCATTTATTTTTTTATCCAACTCCCAGACAATGCCTATTAATCAATCCTCCAAACAGAGCCCACACACCCGCAGATGATGAAACTGAAATACAATAAATAATAATAAAGTAGATCCCAATGTGTGGAGAAACGAGTTTTAATAACATATGTGTATTTCTCTATCTAGAGGTCTTCGAAGGTCACAAAAGCTATCTTTCAGGTCAAGAGAAATTCATACGGGGTTTCTAACCTGATTTCGTGTCTGCTGGTGAAAAATGTCACATTTTGTGTGAACTACCATTATCATAAATAATACTACAAATTTACTTGTTAAGGTATTAAACTATTTTAACTGTTGTGATGTTTGATTTACTATTCCATCATTTGAGATTGATTTATTACATTAATGGTTGGTAAATCAATCATTGCTTGTAAGATTTGATTTATTAACTATTAAGTTTATTTATACAATTTAGAACAATATTATAATAGTTTCAAAAATATTATAATTTATTTCAAATTTATTTTTTTTTATTTATTGATTATAACTCTTTATTTATACCTAATTTTAACTGATTATAAATAATTATTATTTATTATTAATTATAATTCTATTAATTAATTATTATTTCTTAATTAATTGATCAATTTTTATTCATTCATTATTTAGTTTATAATTAATTTATGTTCTATTATTCTTTTTGATTTGGTAATTTATTTATTTATTTTCACTTTACTACAAATTAGTACGAAATAGTACGTATTAGTACAAATTACTACGAAATAGTACGTATTAGTAAGAATTACTACGAAATAGTACGTATTAGTACGAATTATTACGAAATAGTACGTATTAGTACAAATTACTACGAAATAGTACGTATTAGTAGGAATTACTACGAAATAGTACGTATTAGTACGAATTACTACGCAATAGTACGTATTAGTACGAATTACTACGAAATAGTACGTATTAGTAGGAAATAGTACGAATTACTACGCAATAGTACGTATTACTACGAAATAGTACGTGTTAGTACTAATTACTACACAATAGTACATATTAGTACGAATTACTTCTAAATGCATAACTCATTTCTCTGGTCAGGAATAATAGGTTTATAGCTTTATACACACTTTCAGTATAGCAATACTGGATTGCATCTCGACTTCTTATACCACCTCTATAGATTGAAATATGAAGTATTACTCTTAAACTTATATTTTATGGACTTGAATACTGGGTTGCAGTTGAAATCTTTTACAATCCTTTAAGTTGGGAAATAATGGGTGCATCCTTTTCGTTTCCTGTGTTTGTATAAATGTTTTCTGAATTCTACAAAAATGGGACTTCCAAAAACTAAACTAATTGTTGTTGAAAGAAAACTAGTTTTTTTTTTATTCTTGACATTTCTTTTAATATATGTTTGTAGTCAATGACTAAACCGAAAAAAAAAATTGTCTTGTAGTTCTTGACATCTATTATGTTTGTCAGTGGTTTTTTGCAGCATGTTTTAGTTCTTATTTATTTATTTATTTTACAGTTGCTTTAAGTTGTTTTGGGCTATTTTTGACATGTTTTTTTCTAAATCACTTATATAACCTAGATATTTTTTCTCCTCTAGGTAAGATTTATCCTATTTTCTACAATTGTCTCCGAAATAATTTCGTGTTTACGAAAAATGAAGACAAGTATGTTGTTCTTATTCCCTATATTTCTTTTAGCATTTCAAGTATACTTTTTACTCCTCGGAAAAAATAGTTACATAACAATTTACTTAATTATTATTTTACTATATTCAAACAAAACTATAAAATAACCATAAGTGAGATGGTAATCAAACTGTTAAATGTGAGAAAAACCGTTTATTAACTGCTTTCACCTAATTCGGTTAAATAACTAGAATTTTATTGCACCAACTAAGCCCACGTAATAGAGGCACTTATTTCCTTGTTACTGCGTACATATTATAGCCGAAAGGGCTAACCTGACAATCTCATGACAGACAGAACTGGAGTTTGAACCCCACTGCTGACACTGTAGACATGTGTTTCCTTCACTCCCTTCAACGCATGAAAAGTTTCCAGTGTCCTGTAATTCCCCAATTTGTGAGCTGTTCTTTCCATTGCCCATTACCTAATAAAAATCCTTGCTCTTATGACCACTTATATTTCTTTCTTTCTTTTCGGTTTTGAAACCGTGCTAGAGGTAAATGGTTACAAAACCGTATAGTTTCGTATTCATGGTCTCATAACCATATTTGTTGTAAACCGTTTTAAAACCGTAAAGTTAAATAAAAATGTTCTTTACAGTAAACTTTATGGTTAATCGGTTGGATTGATTGCTGCCGGTTGTTTTATCATAATTTCATAATGAAAATCTTACAAGTGTAATTTTTCCGTACGTTTTCCAAAAATATTTAGTAACGATAATGTTTATTAACCCTTTCGCGCCGACTGTCACAAATACGTGCCAGCATAAAACCGTATCATTCAGGGTAAAGATATAAAACTGGTAATCAAAGTAATTCTTTAGCAGTTTATTTGTGGGCGGAGTTATAATTGCTTGATTTATTTAATTCACCATTAATTTGTTCAAAATAAAACTATTTAGTTATACTTTGAATTAACATTGATTATATATATGATTAAACTAACGATAATTAAAATCAAAGGAAAGTAAGTCTGTCAAATTAGCAACGGCTACATTTAAGTTACCGTTTTTTATTTAATCGCATCCAGATTCTGATTTTGTACGAATGCTTTTCTGAATCACCCGTCCCCTAGAGGTTAAAAGAATAGAATATACTTTGTGTTTTGTTGATTAAATAAAAATAATGAAAAAATAAATAAATAGTAAAAAATTGCTTAAGAATCGTAAATGAAAGTGCAGAAAAGGAAACTATAGTTTCGGTTCTATAAACATGAAACTTTCTCAGTTATCTAAACACTAAATGCTAGTTAAAAAGTTAAAAAAAAACCGTGCAAAATTTCTTAAACCAACAGGGACGGAGGAATATGTTCGAGCAAGAAAATTAAATTAAGGAAATAAAAAACAGTTGAGAGGGGTTTCAGCGAGAACCCCAGGGTGCAAAAGAATAAATTCGAATAGATTGGAACTGTGTGATACTCGTAAGATCATAAATTATTAGAATTGTTCAAAATATAGAATGATTGTAGTTTAATATTTTGCACCTCATTTAATGAGTCCTGTTCAAACTTGTTCCTCTGTCCCTATTGGTTTAACCACTTTAGATATGTTTGTCTCTTTACAATCTCTATCATCGTTTGGTATTTAGGCAATGAGGTTCTTGTTTATAGTGCCGAAACTGTAGTATGTCCATTTCTGAACTTTCATTTGTGCTTCATTCGCGTTTTATTATTGATTTAATAACAATATTGTCAATTAATATTGACTAATCGTTTTAACAAAACAAAATTAAGTGTAAAGATAAAAAAAATTAATTTTGCTTATATTTTTAACAATATTTAAGTGAATAAGTAAAAAACTATATACTATGATTCTTATGCCAGGCGTTCCGTAATTAACAACTTTAATATCTTATCAAAATGGAAGGGGGAGAAAAGAATTTACATGACCTCTCTGTTTCTTTCTTTTTAAACAAGTTTTTTCATTTTTTATTTATTTGTTTATTTATTATTTTTTTGTGGTTTGTTAGATTTTAAATGCGTTTTTGTTTCTTCCTAGTTTAAAAATTATTTTGTGACTAAAAATGTGCTTACTATTTTGAGAAGGAGACTAAAAATATATATTAAAGTTGCATAGTCATTCCAACATTTATAATAGTAATAGTATGAGAAAACAGCTTATTTGTGACTTATTTTCTTCCTAAAAAAATTTTTTATTTTATTTTAATCTGTTTACAATTCTTGTATTTGTAATATTAAGTTGAAATGAAATTATCTTCCATGTTCCGTCATTAAGTAATTCTAAAATTGACATCGTTTTATTATAAATCGTTTTGTCTTTGCTCTTATTTGCACGATGATGAGCAACTACTTTAAAGAAAAAGAAAGAAAACAGGTTAAAAAATCGTCTGCTCGACTTTTCGTAGCACAGATAACAACTTTATTACTTTAACTACACTAATTTCATCTTCTTAAAAAGTCTGAGAGGAAAATTCGTGTTCGAAATTGTTAGTCAATTTGTTCGAAGTAGTGTCATCTTTTGCTATTATACCACTCAAACGAGCGTGTAAGTCTCGTCAATGGAGCATTAGAGGAAAAGCCGACTACTGCCGTTTTTCCTTATATCGTTTGCTTGTCTCTGTCCGTCAAAGCGTACAAATCACACACCGTTCTTTTGGAATATTTTTTTATTTGTTTTTATAATTAACACTTTCTTAATGACGTTAATCATCAATCAAGGAAAACGTTCTGCGTCATATATGAGTAGCTTTTCATTTTCCTTAAAAAAAAATTTGTGTCACATTTCTTTTGTCATATATTTTAATGATTCTTAGTATAAACAAAATAAAAAGCTTCGTTTTATTGAAGCAATTTTTATTTCTTAGGAATGTTAGAGGGTAAATTCTCGTTTCTTACATGAAATATGTAGTGTTCGGTTTCATCATCATTTTTAAAATTTTTTTGTTAAGAAATTTACTTTATTGTTATCAAAAATATTTTTTTCGAGTTTCATGCACATTCTCCAACTACCTTAAGATTTTGACTTCCACGGCAACATACGATCAATTTGCATTTGCCAGGTTATCACACTTGGCTAAGTTAGCACGATGATCAGATGATAACACCGTGAAGGCTAAGTTAAACCGATGATGAGATGAAGGCAAAGTTAACAAGATGTTGAGATGTTAACATCTTGAGGGCTAAGTTGACACAATGAGGAGATGTTAACACCATGATGTCTAAGTTAACACGATGATAAGATGTTAACACCCTGAAGGCAAAGTTAACACGATGAAGATATTAACACCATGGCAGCTAAGTTAACGCCATGATGAGATCAAGTGGACTTTTCTTTGACGTTTTAAAAGTCCTGATAAAATTCCATTCTAAGTATTCCATTCTAAACATGTTTCAATATTATTTTTTAATATCATTTTTTTCCCTCAAAAAAAAGGAACTGGAGCGACATTGACCCCATAATAGATGTTCATGCAATGGTCATGAACATTCTATCATTGTATAGATTTAACCAACACCGAGTCTAATTCGTAGTAATTCATTGACTAACTTATCGTTTTACTGTACCAATTCTCATAGTAATTGCATGTAAATGTAATGTGATCGATAATGCCTCATAACTGAATTGCATTATCGAATTATTCCTACCACTTTCCATGTAGCAGAGAAGGGGGGGGCGCTGCTTAATATTCATTCGAATGAATTTTAAAGAATTCTGGTTCAGACTATAATATTGAATTACATTAAAGACAATAGCTTGTGGAGAAAAACCGATTGTAGATTTAAAATCAACGACTCGAAAATATCTAAAGATGCATTCAAAAATATCAAGCAACAGAAAACAAAGAAAAATTAGCTCATCAGTGTTATTCTTTTTATAGTATTTAAACAAACTTTAATTTATCATTGTCTTCCATCGCCATTTCAATCCTCTTTGGTTGCCATGGCGCCGGTGTTTTTAGAAGATCCTTCGCCAAGGAAAATGCAAAATATCACATCTTTAGTTCCTTATACTTGAGACAAGGCTACAATTTTAAACTATCCAGCCGTAAAGAATTATTATTTAGATTTTAGAACGGAATAACAACTGAAATATTTAAAAAATTATCGCATTTTAAAAAAAAAAAAAATCGCAATTTGGCGAGATTTTTCGACTTAGGGGAGAGTCGGGTAGCCCCGCCCTGCGGGTACCCCCGCCCACAGTCAATTTCATATGTATAGAATATTTTTTCAAGTCAATGGGCCATCGAACATTAATTGGTATATTAAAAAAAGATTATTTTCAAAGTTTCAAGTATTTATGCAACTGTTAACATGGTAAACAATAGTTTTGAAAATATGTTGAATACAGTAGTCATGAAATTAAGAAAAATTGGTCGAATGTTTCGATTAAACTTCATTTTAACACTAAAAAAATAATTTTTTCTATACATACAGCATTAAAGTATGTAGTCTTTAGTTTCATTTGCACGAAGAAAGAATTTAAATATGCGAAAAATTGTTCGAGTAATTACAAATTTACAAAAAAAAAATGGATTCCGGGTAGCCCCGCTCACATGAATGTCGGGTATCACCACTCAGTTTTATTTCGTCGATAAATGTACGGTTGCAAAGAATATTATTCTATTGCTTCAAATTTGAATGTTATATGCATTTTAACAACAAATATTGTTGTTATTAAATGATTGTTATTAAATGATAGAATTCACTAAAAGTATATAAATATGTAACAAATAAAATAATTTTGTGATAAAAATGATAAATGAGGTTTATCAACTGTCAATACATTGGTCACTTTCATATACACCTGAAAAAACAGTCAAAAAACATATTTTTTGCAACTGGGTGGGGCTACCCGACACATTTTGAAAAGAGCTGAAAAACATGTTTTTTTAACCCTTTCGCGCCGACTGTCACAAATACGTGACAGCAAAAAACCGTATCAATCAGGGTAAGAAGATAAAACTGGTAATCAAAGTATTTCTTTAGCAGTTTATTTGTGGGCGGAGTTATAATTTTTTGATTTATTTAATTCACCATTACTTTGTTCAAAATAAAACTATTTAGTTATACTTTGAATTAACATTGATTATATATATGATTAAACTAACAATAATTAAAATAAAAGCAAAGTAAGTCTGTCAAATTAGTAACGACTACATTTAAGTTACCGTTTTTTATTTAATTGCAACTTGATTCTGATTTTGTACGAATGCTTTTCTGAATCACCCGTCCCCAAGGGGTTAAATTTCTATTTTTTTAAGTTAAACTATTTTTTTTTTTGGTTTATTCTTTTTGCATTATTTAATTAGATGATAAAACAATAGAAACATACAAAAATATTGATTATACTCAATATTATACAGAAATATAAGCAACACTCCTTAAGTGGGTGGGGTCACCCGACTCTCCCCTAAATAAAATTTATCGAAAACAATAAATAATTCTCAATTTTAACAAATTTTTATGAGTCCAGAGAAAGCAGCGTTGGAAATTAAAAATTAGATAACAAACGCTTTTCATTATCCTAAAATTAAGATTTTTCTTTATACTGACGATTTGCGCCATTTTTAGAGCTAACAGAGCTACAGACAGGCTTAAATTTACCTGACAGTCATGGAATATTTCAAACTCACAGCAGTTTTTAAAACAGCATAATATTAAAACAACCTCGAGAAACAACCTTAGATGAAAATTTCATTGAAAACTTCAAACGTTAAATAACTTTTTAATTAATTCAATTTTTAAAAATCCCTGAAATGTAATCTATTATATCGCTAAAATATATTTTCTATATTCTACTTGGTAGTCCACGAGGTTACAAAAATAGGTATCCTTGATCTAACCATTAAATTCTTTTTCAGAGTATGTGGGAATCAGACAGACATTTAATAAAAAAAAAAATTTGAAGAAATTGCCATAAAATATCTTGCCTACATCATCTTGTCGTATAACTCTTACTTTTATTTCATTGCCAAAGAACATAATTCAAAACATTTTAAATCAACAAACTTTCTTTTTTCAATTCTTTTAACTTTATCGAAGCTAAGCCTGCCTACTCCATTTAGTCATCCGATGTATTTTAACTCTGAAATATAGAATGCTGTCAAAATAAAGCCGGTTATTCTTATGAATATTTAAATTAATAATCTTTCAGTAATTCTGACGGGAATGTTGATTTATGTAATAAACTTATGGATATTAATAACCTAATTTTGACTATTTATTTGGATAGCTAAGAATTGTAAATTTATTGAACCCCGTCACATAATTTATTGCGTTTCGATGTTCCCAGAAGAAAGGGAAACGTTTTTTGAATTTCAATAGTAAGTTGTTATTATGTTTTAATTTATCTCAAATTAATCAAGAGATTTAGAACGTTTTTAAAACTTAGAATTTTTTCGAAACTACTTATTGCATAAGAATAATTGTGTTTTTTTAGAGACTAGGAGGCTCAGCCTCCTGCTCGCTCCACCCGCTAACCCTCATAATTGCTTTTCAATCATCATTTTTTCCATTAAACATCAATAATTTTCCATTATACAAAAATACAGAATATTTTGTTCTCAAAATATAAAAGCGTTGTAACTTTATGTCAGAGCATTTTGTTAATTTGATAATCATAACGACATGGTCGATTAACTGGATTTGAAAAATAATGATCTGAACTTGGAAAAAATAGCTTAACCTAAAGAACAGAAAATGTGTAACTCAATTAGAAGAAACAAATAAGGTATAATTTCATTCGTAGATGAAAATTTTATTAAATTAAAAATTTTATTAAGAAATGGTTCTTATGGCTCTTTTATATGTATATTTTTTCATTTTTAAAAATTTCACTATAAATATTAAGATTTATATCTGACAAACTAGTAATTTCGATTACGATTTTTTTTTTTTTTTTTTTTTTTGCTGCCTTTGATTGACAGCTTCTTGAGCGTGAGTTAATAAAATTAAGAAATAAAGATCTTATTAGGGAAAATAAATTGCTTACTACAGTCAATATTTAAAGCAAAAAATCTGAAAAAAAAATAACAACGAACTGAAGTTGCCTTTCAGCTGGCTACAGATTGACCAAGCATGGTATTTTTTTCCTACAAATTTAACAGTTAATAATTGTCGAACTTATAGTCGAATCTTAATTTTTTTTTCGTCGTATTCCCTGTACTTTGTCTATACACCTCCGTAATTCCAAATTTTTAGATAATAGATTATTTAGTTTTTAGACTTATAGATTTTGTGAAGCAAATCAAAATTTAATGTAAAAAAGATGGGGAAAAATCGAATTAAAAGAAGAACTTAAAATTGCAATAACTTTCGAATAAATTAGAGTTCAGGAAAAAAATCTGTGTTAAGTCCGTAAACACATGTGGCTCTTTCATCCTGCCCAATTTCATCAGTATAGTAGGCCTGTAGAGTTGCCCG